>NC_085061.1:612500-1212500 GCF_963662255.1 Cinclus cinclus | reverse complement strand
CTTCCACCCCAAACCCTTCCAGGATTCTCTGATTTCCTCATTAGTCATGAGGTGATTTTCTTCTCTTGCATTTCCTGTATAAATGACAGCAATGAAAAGTTCAGATAATTGTCCTTAAATAAGCCAAAGAAGTTGCCACATGATAAAAATTTTGGCTGCACCTCAGCTTAGTTTGTATTACAATGACATAAGGAGTTGTCTATATAAAATATTGCAGTCCAGCCTAAAACAGAAATGGTTTTAAACTGCTCTGCTGATTTGAAGGAAGACCTTCTCTCTATTCTTGTGCCAATTTCCTGTTCAGAGTGCAATTTTTTTTTCCTGTTTCAAGTTAAATTAGGCTTTACCTTGCTATTGAATTTGGAGGGAAAAAAAAACAATATATGGAAGAGATGCAACAGAGAAAAAAAGCAAACCACAGGATTATAAAGTGGAGTCTGGAGTGCCCCAGTTTCTGGCTCATGGGCAACCTGCTGCCTGGGAAGCTGGTGCTGCTCATGGGATGCTTGCCCTCACATAGATTAGGAACTCAAAGCTGCCACTCACTCCTTGCTTGGTGCACTTGCCCATGGGCCACCAACATCAGAGAGCACTGGCCTGGCCAGCTGGAGTCCCTCCAGAGAAAATAACACATCCTGCAAAGCCAACCTGGGAAGCACAACACGAGGCTGATCCCAAAATCTGTTTCCCAAGGCCTGGGTTTGATGGCTGCCACGTGCATGCACAGCAGGGTCTGCATCCCCCGTGTGTGGGGACGGGGATGTGCTGCCACCTGAGCTGGCACCTGGGCACTTTCTCTTCCAGCCGCATCCAAACGTCCATCACCAGCTCAAGCCTGGGCTCTGCAGATGAGAACTCCATGGCTCAGGCTGATGACAACTTGAAAAACCTGCACCTGGAGCTGACAGAGACCTGCCTGGACATGATGGCTCGATACGTCTTCTCCAACTTCACCGCTGTGCCCAAGAGGTCAGTCAGGGCCCAGGGACACACAGGTGGGATTCAGGTTCATGTTTCACTTTATCAGTGGAAAAATGTTGGGATTCTGGTATGCTCAGGCTCTGAAAGCTTTCCTGAAGCCTTTCCTTGGGTAAAAAGGAGGTGAGATGAGGGAAGACTGGAGGTGGGAAGCCTGTGAAGGGGCTGTTCGAGCCCCTTCCTGTGCCTAAAGCGACTCCAGGAGAGCTGGAGAAGGACCTGGGGCAAGGGGTGGAGGGACAGGACTCAGGGAATGGCATCCCACTGCCATAGGGCATGGATGGATGGGATATTGGAAAGGATTTCCCAGAGGATCTCCCATCCTGGAAGTCTTCCAGGCCAGTTGAGCGAGGCTTAGAGCAACCTGGGATGGTGGAAGGTGTCCCTGCCCATGGCAGGGGGTGGCACTAGAAGGTTTCTCAAGGTTCCTCCCAACCCAAACCATTCTGTGGTTCTGTCAAGTCCACTGGAGAGAAGCAGCCTTTGCCTCAGCCTGGCGCTGTCTGGAGCAGATGCCCTGAAGGTCTGGGAGCAGGACTGCTCCGTGTTCTTGCAGGATAATCCCAGGATTATCTCATCCATCATCCTGGTGGATAACGGGGATGTTGGAGTGGCACAAATGCTGTGAAAAGGAGAGCAGGCAGCACCTCCTGCATGGTTCATGGCACCAGCTCTGTTCTCTGCCTCCTGAGGAATCTCCATCCCCAATGTGTTCCCAGGTCTCCTGTGGGTGAGTTTCTGCTGGCTGGAGGAAGGACCAAGACGTGGCTGGTTGGTAACAAGCTGGTGACCATCACTACAAGTGTTGGAACAGGGACAAGGTCCCTCCTTGGCCTGGACTCTGGAGAGTTCCAGAGCACCCCAGAATCAAGGTAGGTGTTGCTCCCATTTCTAGAAATCCCCACCTGACAAAGTCACCTAAACCACTGCTATATCTGTGTAGTTTTTCCTCTTGGCATAAGAGGAATGTTTTATTTGTCCAGCATGGCTGATTCCTCCCTCAATATCACCAATATCTCCTTTCCAACAGCTCAGACCCTGTTTTTCAAGTGAGGCAGACCAAAGAAGCTCCAGCCAAGCTGGAATCCCAGGCTGGGCAGCAGGTTTGCAGGAGCTCCCGCAACAGAGTCCGATCCATGTCGGGTGAGTTGCCATCCTGGGCTCTCCCTGCCACAGCCTGAAGGTCCACGTGCCTCCTGTGTCTGAGATCATCTGAGATCTGGAGCTGTCTGGTGTTTTTTGAGGGGCAGGTAACAGGAGCTGTTCTCCTCCTGCTCCCCTCTCTTTGCAGGAGACCTCTGGTGATCACATAAATTGGTTTATAAGGAACACAGGGACCATCAAATTCTCTTTGTGGTTTAACCCCAGCTGGCAGCTAAGCCCCACCCAGGTTCTCACTTTGTCCCCCATGAGGGGATGGAGGAGAGAATTGGAAGGGGAAAAGTAAGAAAATCTGTGGATTGAGAAAAAAGCAGTTTAATAATTAAAATAAAATAATAGTAACAATAATAACTGTAATTATAAGGGAAATAAAACCAGGATATTGTGTGTGCATCTGCTAGAGGAGCTTAAAAGCCTCCTTCCTGAGATATTTTTGGGACTAACTAAGTGTACCTCTCCCTTGGATTGTGTCTGTCCTGCCAGGTGGTCATGCCTTACGTGTTGGTGCCTTAGACAGCTCAGCCTCCCATTTTCTCAGTGGCTCAACTTCCCAAGGGACACAGGTCCCTCCTGCTCCTGCAGCCCGCCCAGACAAGGCCAGTCCTGCTCCACAGACAGCCCTGCAGAAGGAAAAAGCCAACTTGGCTGCCTATGTGCCACTGCTGACCCAGGGCTGGGCAGAGATCCTGGTGCGAAGGCCCACAGGTGGGTACCCGAGTGTGAAACCAGAGCCTGGGGAAAGGAGAAAAATCCATATTTAAATGGATCCATATTTGGAATCCATTTAAATGGATTATGGAAAAAATGGATTAGATGGAAAAATCCGTATTTGTAAATGGATCTGTTTATAGCTAACTGCCTTTTGGAAGTGTAGAATCATGGAATAGGTTGGGGTGGAAGGGACCTTAAAGGCCATCCAGTGTCACCCCTGCCATGGCAGGGACACCTTCCACTGTCACAGGCTGCTCCCAGCCCCATCCAGCCTGGTCTGGGACATTCCCAGGGATCCAGGGATAGCCACAAGTCTGGGCAGCTCAGTTGTGTTTGCTCTTAGGGAAGGAGTAACAGCCTGTTCAAGGTGAAAATGCTTGAACACCATTGTGTTCCAGAAGATTAACAGGAATTATCTGTTTCATGAGAAGATAACTGAACTGGTGTTAATTAGGACACCCGAGTGTCCTGCCTTTGGGAATCTGCTGTAGCAGTAAGTTACCAGGGATGGGTTTTGAGGATCTTGAGGGGTAAAGTGCAGAGCACTGGGAGCAGCAAATTAATCAAGTCATTCTGCGGAAGAACCGAGAACTTGCTCCGTTTGGATTTTTCATCTGCAAATTCCAAAACAGTTTGAGCCTTTTCGAAGAGGAGCTGTAACCTCTGGGTGAGCTGGGAGTACTGACCACTTCCCCCATTGTCTGGTGCAGGAAACACGAGCTGGCTGATGAGCCTGGAGAACCCACTGAGCCCCTTCTCCTCAGACATCAACAACATGCCCCTGCAGGAGCTCTCCAACGCCCTGATGGCTGCAGAACGATTCAAGGAGCACCGGGAGACAGCTCTGTACAAATCCCTGTCCGTGCCCTCCTCCAGCCTGGCCACGGGCACGGCCAAGCCCTCGCTGCTGCAGCGCTCCAACACAGGTGGGAGCTGCTGGCAGAGTGGGGAACACAGCTCCGGGCTCTGCTGGCTCCCTGCAGGGCTTCTAGGAGTGTGACGGGGGGCAGCAGTGAGAAAGGGAATCAGTTCTTGTCCCTAGAAGTGAAGAATTCCCTTCCTCCTTGCTTTTGCTGGTCTGGGGGGGGAAGAGGAGGACCGGGGAGTAACGGAGCTGCTTTGGAGGAGTCGTGTGTTTGGTGTGTTCCCCAAATGAAAATGAACAAAGTCATGGATCTGTTCCCTCTCCCACTTGTTTGGGGCTGATCTGGGCATCCCACTTGTGGATGGATCTTTCCATGCAGTGTTTCCATTTCCATTTGTCTTGAGTTTGGGAGTCTGTGTCGGGCACTCGGAGCTGCAGGTTCCTGGGGCACAGCCTGCTCCAAACCTTGCCAGCCAGGAGGATTTGGTTGCCTCTGGCTTTTACAGCAGAATGCAAATCCTGTTGGATTTACCCACCTCTGAAAAGGACTGTTCAGCCTGCAGTTGAACCACTCGAGTTTCATCTGCTGGCTTGATTTTAACACAGTGGCCAAGGATTTTCTCTCCGTTTATTGTGGTGCTAGTTTCTCCTAAAAAGCTGTTAATGTTGGGAGACTGCTGTTCACCAACAGCTGCAATTTTTAAAGCTTTCTGCAGTCCCTGCTCGAGCTCTTATCAGTGATATCCAACACTGAGGCTCTGAGCACTGCAGGAACCATCAGATTTGAGCAGTGGTACCAGCAGACCAGGCTTTGCTGGGAAAAATGAGATGGATTGTCTGGAAATCTGGTAAAAATGTCAGTTTTCAGCTTTGTTTTAAGCAGTGCAGGGTATGCTTTAGTATTTCAGAACGTGTAAACACAAAATTGGACTCAAAATCAGATTGTCAAACAAAAAAATTATTTTCCATAAACACTTCTGTGACTCTAAAAATGTGTGGTATATGGAGCTAAGTGGAGAGCTGAACCCATACCACCTGAATGCCACTCCCGTGCCAGTCTGAGAGTAATTTTGGCCACGTCCTTGTTAACCAGACTTGCTGGAGCTGGCTGGGCAGTGCCTGGAGGAAGTTTTGCTGTCAGACTTTCACGTGCCTGTTCTGCCTCTTTAGAGGTTGAACTTCTGTGAGCCTTTACCCAGATTTTTCAGATTCTTCTGTGGGTTTAAAAGTGACCTTGTGCAGGTCAAGAAAGGCTCAGCCTGGTTTCCTGTGAGTGCTGGGATATCAGGAAGGGATTTTCTGTTCCTAAGCCTCACAAAATGCATTCTGCAAAGGGAGCAGTTGGAGCCTGCACTGCTGGATGTGTTTATTCCTCTTTATTCGTGTTGAGACCTTGTGCCCTTAAAGTATCCCTTTGGCATCTGGTGAGCTTATCCCAGCTTGTTCTTTCCTTTGTTTCATTTATTTATTTGTTTGTTTTAAACTAGGCTCTTGGTTACATTTTAAACTCTGTGCTTTTTAATTTTTTTATATTTTTTGATATAGTCTCTCCTTCCTTTTGATGTAGCTGCTCACTTGATTTCCCTTTGCAGTGGCCTCTTTCTCTTCCATGTACCAGTCCAGTTGTCAAGGGAAGTTGCACAGGAGCATATCCTGGGCAGGTATATTTATATATCTTTAAGGAAAAAAACAACCAAACAGTATTGCCATAGAAGAACACCTCTGATTCATAGAAAATGTATCCCTCATCCCTCATTTTCCCCTTCCATGTCTCCTGTCTGTCCCCAGTCTCATCACTCTCAACAAATGGGATCTTGACTAGCATGAAGAAGTCCAAGCCAGATCCAACATTTGCAAGTGCAGATAATTCTTCAAAGCAACTTTGCTTTTCTCTGGGGTGGCTTGTGAGTCATGAGGCCAGTGTTAAATGACCTGTCAAAACGTGGTTGGATTAATTAATTCTTCATTTGCAGCTTCATTTTCCAATTGGCTTTGTGTTCTGCTCAGTGGAAAAGCCCCCAGTTGTGAGGAGAGCAGCATGTGCTGCAGGACAGGCTCCCCTTGGAGCTGCTCAGCCCACAGGGATCTGCCAGAATTGGGCACAGAAGGATAAAAAGCAGCTGATAATATGTATATATTTGATATATGGATAAAGTTCAGCCAGCGTGGAGGCTGGTTAAGAGATTTTTAAATAAAAAAGAAGTGTATTTCAGCAGAAAACCTGCTAAATTCTACCTTCTAGAGGCTCTATAATAACATAAAATCTTTCTCCACTTCAGTAAAATGGATTTCATAATTAAATGGAGATCAAATTACACACTTTATGAGCACAGCACCTGCATTGCTTTGATAACCTGCAATGCTTTGTTATTTAAATTGGAGGGTTCAAATGTCTTTCTGCCTCTTTCCTTCACTGGAAAACTCTCAGTAGAGCAGTGGGGTGTTCTGAGCTGCTGCTGGTTGCTGTCAGAGGCCCCTCAAAGCAACACAAAGCTGCTGCAGTTCAATATTTTTCTGTACTTCCCTCTGCTCCTATTATTCTCTTCCCACCTAAAGAATAATTAGTGCTTGGGTTGTTTCAAAGCACCAGCAATCTTGGCAGTGGTGTAGGAGGGGAGCTTGGAAGCACTGGGTATCTGCAGGTGTGTTCTGGCTTGGACAGCTAACCAGATCAGCACGTTGTTTTGGTTCCTTTTGGTTTGTTTTGTATTTTTTAGAAGGTTTGTGTGTGCAATGCTAACTCTTAATTGCTTCTTTGAAATAACTTTGGTCCCGCGAGCTGAAATCAGTCCAGGAAAAGCTGCTTTAGTGATTTTTTTCTTTGTATTTTTTTTTTAATTTTGCTGATTTTATTTTATATTTTTTGTGTGTGCTACTTTTTGGTTTTATTACTGTTATTGTTATGATTTTGGAAAACAAATCTTGGCCTTTCAGATTGGTCTTCCAGTCCCTTGTGTGCATAATGGGAAGCCTCCTGTTCTCCAGCCTTTTCCTCAGGACAAAAAGCAAGGCCAGGAGGAGCCTTTGGTCAGTCCAAAGTGGTCAGTGCCTGGAGCAGATCCAAGGTTAAATCCTCCACGTAGGCAGGGCTTCCACGAAGCTTTTTTGTCAGTGTGGGTTGCACTCCCTGTGTGTCTGAGCAGATGCCACCAGTGCCTGTGTCACTCGTCCTTCCACATGTTCAGGACTGAATTGTTCTGAGACATTTTAGGAAAGCTGCCAAACTGCAAGGAAATGGCTCCTAGGAAAATTTCTTATCTCCTTGTAGGCCTTAAGACACGGGAGCAGTTGTAGTTCAGTACAAGAAAAGCTCCCTTTGTGACACCCTTGCAGAGAGCTGATGTCTCCAGTGAGCTTTTATCCCATCCTTTCCTACATCTCTGTAGTTCCTGTGTGTCCTGGTAACCAAGGTCCCATTTTCTCATCCCGTGCCCCGCTTGTCCATCAGCAACAATTGGAAAAAACCCAGCAGCGCTTCCTTGGCCCGAGGCAGGCTGCGAGGGTGAGAGGTTTATTCCAGATTTATTCCATGGGTAAAAAAAAACGGGCAGCCAGGAGCGAGTCTTGACGTGCCAAGAGATGCCGGGGCACTCCTTCCAGCATGGCCTTCATTGAGATCCCGTAGGGAAAAGGCTGGTACTTGAGAGGAGAGGAGAGGAGAGGAGCGGAGGGGAGCGCGTCCCCGTGTCCCCTCTGCACAGCTCCCGTGCCCGTGTCTCCGTAGAATCCGCCGTGGTGCTGGAGGAGGGGAGCGCCGGGGACACGGAGCTCAGGGAGGCCGAGTCCCCCATGGAGTCCCCCGAGAGCGAGGACGTGGAGACCTCGTGTTCCGAGCACGTCCTGAGCGAGGACAGATTTGGGAAAGGCCAGCATTCCTACAGCAGGGTAAGGACGGGCCCAGGGCGGGCACTGACCCCGAGTTCCCTCACGGTGCCCTCAGAAACACTGCCGGCCCTGGGGGGGGGGGGGGGGGGGGGGAATTTGGGGGAAATCCCTGCTTTATCCCATTGCCGTGTGCTCCTTCCTGCCCCCCTTTCCTTGGAAGTGTTGGGGTGCCTTGAGCCTGGCTGTCATCTTGGATCATTTTGGGAAGAATTGTTCCCCGTGAGGGTGGGAAGGCCCAGAGGAGCTGTGGCCGCCCTTGGATCCCTTCAGGTATTGCAGGCCAGGTTGGACACTGGGGCTTGGAGCAACCACAGGATGAGCTTTTATCCCAACTCCAACCATGAAAAGTGTTAATATTTTCTCTTTTTTTTTTTTTTTTTTTTAACTTTATTTTCCCAGTCCTCCTCCACATCCAGCCAGGAGGAGAAGTCGCTGAAGTCGGAGGAGCTGGCGGAGGGCGCCATCCCCATCGGGCGGGAGGACGGCCGGGCTCTGGAGGAACTTTCCTTCCAGCCCTCACAACCCCTGAGCAAATCCAGCTCCTCCCCGGAGCTGCAGACACTGCAGGAGGTGCTCAAGGACGCCAATGGCCGGGAGGTGCCCCGGAGGCTGAGCACGGAAGTGAAATCCAAATCGCAGTCGGGGAATCTGGAAGGGGAAGGGCTGGGCAGCTGGCTGGGCAGGGGGGAGGACAGCAGGGCCGCAGGGCAGGGTGGTCCCAGCGGGGCCGGCAGCTCGCCACGCTCGCCCACGGGCCACCGGCCCCGCGGCTACACCATCTCCGACTCTGCTCCGTCCAGGAGGGGGAAAAGGATCGACAGAGACGCGTTCAAGGGCAGGGCGGCAGCGTCCAACCCGGAGAAAGTCCCTGGGATAAACCCCAGGTGGGTGCAGGATCCCCTGAGCTGCTCCATTCTTCGGAGGGGTCTGCAAAGAATCTGATTGTAAAATTCCTGCTTTATTCAGGAGCTGATACAGTCCTATTGAGCAAACTATCCCACCCAGTGAACCCAGAAACAACTCCCAAATGGTGAAAGGGATTTCTTTTCTTTCACAGTTTGCTTCTGTGCTTAATGTACTTAATTTAGGGGCTGTTTTTGACAGCAGGTTACCCAGGGTTGGTTTTGCTGTGAACAGGGTGGATTGCTGGTTTTGCATTTCAAGAAACAGAATGTGCAAAATCCTAAGAAGGAAAAGGGTTGTAATGGTTGCTTTTTGAACCTGGGATATTGTTAGCTGTCCAAAATTGCAAGCTGAGACAATATTCATCTGATTGAGGGCAGGTAAAACTCCAGATGTCTGTGTAATCATGTGTCTTGAGAGCCTAGAAATGCCCCCAGAGCTGTGGAGGGAATTCCTGCTCCTCCATTCCTTACCTTTGAACAGGGAATTTATGTGGCTGCTGCTGTTTGATACATTATTGTTTTTCTGACAGGGGTCTATTGCAAACTGCAGGTAGTCCAGGCACTTGGAGTGTCTCTAAATTTGAATAATACTCTGTTAGCATTTTAATCCCTCCCATTTTTCTGCCGTACATAACATTCTTACCTCCAGCAGATCAAAACTGACTTTAATTTTTATGGTAACAGACTTTTCCCTCCCTCTCTCCTTCAGCTTTGTGTTTTTACAGTTGTACCACTCCCCCTTTTTTGGTGATGAAAACAACAAACCCCTCTTGTTGCCAAATGAGGTAGGCAAGCAGTTGTATAAATCCTTTATTTTTTTAACCTCATGACCTTCTTGGAGCATAGATGATAATTACAAACATCCAGCTCAGGTGCTGCAGTTTAAAGGTATTTTCTTCCAGCAGTGCCACAGCTGGGAGATCTCTGTTGTTGGGGTTGTGGAGGGGATTTTTTAAGGCTTGCAGAATGCTGGGATGGTTTGGGTTGGGAGGAACCTCCTTGAGCAGGGGCACCTCCCAGCAGCCCAGATGGGGTCCCTGTTCTGGTTGCAGACATTTGAGAGGTCGGTGCAGCTCCTGGATCAAATCCCATCCTATGACACACACAAGATTGCAGTGCTCTACGTTGGGGAGGGCCAGGTGAGTGTGTGCTAGGTGAGGGAGGGGCCTGAATCCTCATGGAATGTTGGGAACCTCTCCAGCTGTGGGGTTTTCCCTGTAGGATTTGCCCTGCTCCCGCAGCAGCTTTGCTTTTCCTTGCTTTCCTGTGCTAAAAATCATGCATGAGACCTTTCAGTGAGGGCAATCACCTAATCCCAGGAAGGGATCTCTGGTGTTGGTGCAGTGCTGCTGGCACTGAGTGTGACGTGTGACATGTCCCTGTGCCCCAGAGCAACAACGAGATTGCAATCCTGTCCAACGAGCACGGCTCCTATCGCTACACCGAGTTCCTCACGGGCCTGGGGAAGCTCATCGAGCTCAAGGACTGCCAGCCAGATAAGATCTACCTGGGAGGCCTGGATGTGTGTGGAGAGGATGGGCAGTTCACCTACTGCTGGCACGATGACATCATGCAAGGTGAGCTGGAGGAATGGTTTGTGTCTTCTCACCTTAACTGACCTGCTTTCCACACTGGTTGCTTCCCAGGGAGGTGGTGAGAATGTTCTGAGCTCTGGTCCCCCTCCTGTTCTCTCTGGTAGCTCTACAAGCCGTGTGTTAAAAGTTCAGGCTCAAACATTCCTGCCTTCCTTAAAAAAAAAAAAAAAATCACACCAGTTTGATAATGGTCTGCTCTGTAAAAAGATCTGCTCTGTAAATCTGTGAAATTATCAGCTCTTTAAAGGCTGGCAGGCTTTGGTTTAGAGATTTAGCTGGCCGTCCCAGCTGCTGTAAAAGCTGTTCACTGAGGGTGGTGTCAGTATTGCTGTGTTTCTCTGAAGAGCAGTTTGGAGCAGAGGTGTCACTGCTGTGGCCATGGCTCATGTCATTGCAGTGTTGCCCAGCTCCTGCAGCACCAAGCAGTGCAGAAATCATCCAGGATCCAGCAGGATGTGGTGAATGAACTTCCCAAATTTTTTCCACACAGCTCTGTGCTTGTCAGGTGGAGTCCAGTTCCATGGGGTGGCTGCAGGTCACTCCCTGGGGCTCTGCAGAGCTCAGTTAGGGCAAGTTTAAACTCTTTAGCCTCTTTCCTCCCTAACCCAGGGTCTCCTCCCTGTGCTGCTGTGGTCCTTCCCACTGGCTGCTGCACTCTGTGCTCCAGGGACCCCTGAGCATCCAGTGGGACTGGATTCAGCTGTCACAAACAGGGACAAACCTATCGAGGGAGCACAGTTTGTATTTTTATTACTAGCATGTGACCATTGCTGCTTTCCCAGCCCTGCCTAAGGATCTGTGTGTTCCCTCTCCAGCCATTTTCCACATTGCTACTCTGATGCCCACAAAGGATTTGGATAAATACCGCTGTGACAAGAAGAGGCACCTGGGGAATGATTTTGTTTCCATCGTTTACAATGATTCTGGAGAGGATTTTAAACTGGGCACAATAAAGGTAGGAAATTTTCCTCCTGGGTGTGTTACAGCAGGAGCACAGGCTTGTAAACCTTCATGTGTGTGAGTGTTACCCTAAAAACTGTGTGGGGATTATGGGGGGAGCTGTTGGCTGTGCTGGTTCACTGGTGTGTGTTTATGGCATTCACAAACCGTGATGCTGCCAGGGAAATGTTTCGGACTCTTTCATTGGCTTCTCCTCAGGGGCAGTTCAATTTTGTGCATGTGATCATCACCCCCCTGGACTATGACTGTAACCTGGTGACGCTGCAGTGTAGGAAAGGTAGGAATTCCTCAGCCTTTGCTGTGCTGGGGGGCTTGTGTTTCAAAAGTTAAAACTTCCAGGAGAAACTCTCTGGAACCAGTTTGCCCAGTTCCATCTGGGTTTGCCCTGCTCATGTTGGGTTCAAGCTCAGGACCCAGAGGCAGCAGATCCCTCCCTCCAGCAGCTTCACGGGAATGCTGCAGGACATGGAGGGCTCAGCAGTGCTGGTGCAGGTGTTTTACCAAAGGGGCACTTCTGGGTGTTTCTGGCTCACACTTCGGTTCATGTGAGAGCCAGAATTTGGAAGCCAGTTGTGTTAAACATGCAGAGCAGGTTCTGTTAGAGTGGGAGCTGTGGAGCTTGTGAGGACTTGGTTCATGAAATTCCTCAAGTTTATTTTACTTAGATATTTAGTTACTGCTGACCTTTTTGCTTCTTCTTAACTGTCTTACACGAATTTTTTTTTTTACTCCTTTAAACTAAAGACATGGAGGGTTTGGTGGACACGAGTGTTGCCAAGATCATCTCTGACAAGAACCTGCCCTTCGTGGCCCGTCAGATGGCCCTGCATGCCAATGTGAGTACCCCCAGCTCCCTGAGCTTCCAGCTGCTGCCTTGGCCCACCACCAGCTTCCAAGGAAACAGGCAGGGCCTGCTGAAGCAAAGAAAAAACTTTTCTATTTGACCTTGAAGCCAGAGTTGGCACCTGAACAGTCCTAACCCAGAGCTGGATTGCAGTTGCTATCAAACTGCACTGAAAAATTTGATTAATTTTATTGTTGTGGTTATGTTAATGTGGCTGCTCTCTTTCCCTGCTTCTCCCCACCCTTCCCAACCCAGATGGCTTCCCAGGTGCACCACAGCAGGTCCAACCCCACGGACACCTACCCCTCCAAATGGATTGCCAGGCTGCGTCACATCAAGAGGCTCCGGCACCGGGTGAGTGCAGCTGCTCTGGGGGGTAGAACTGGCCTTGACTGAGACTCTTGGTGCACTGAGGCAGGTAAAAGCAGCTGTCAGAGCTCACTGAGGGAGAGCAGGGCTGTGTGTATGGAGGTTAGAATCCAGCTGGTCATGGAATCACAGAGTTTGGGTTGGAAGGGATCTTAAGGATAATCCAGTTCTGTTGTGGGGATGACGAGTGTGGCAATGTCAAACAACTTCACTGGCAGTAAGGGCTTTGGGAAGTTTAATCCTGGAATCACTGATGTTGGAAAATCCTGCCCAGACCATCGAGTCCAAGCTGTGCCTGATCCTTTCCTTGTCCTCATCCCAGTGGTCTGAGTGCCACCTCCAGGAATTCCTTGGGACACCTCCAGGGATGGGCACTCCAAACCTCCCTGGGCAGCATTTTCCAGTGCCTGACCACCCTTTCCATGGAGAAATTCTTGCTGCTGTCCAGTACCTGGACACAGAGTGGCACTCCCAACAGTGTCCTGTAGCCTGCCCTGCCCAGATGGAGATGTAGAAGAGTTTTGGAGAGAATGGAGCTCACCTCTTCTCCATTGCCTTTCAGCTCCGTGAAGAGACACAGTACCAGAGCCCTGGCCTTCCCCTCCAGCTGCATCCCTCTGCCCCCACAAAACCTCCTCCCCAGGTGCCCCAGGACCCCCCTCCCAGCTACGAGACGGGGCAGAGGAAGAGGCTGATCTCCTCCGTGGATGACTTCACCGAGTTCGTGTAGGGCCGGGCTCAGGGTGTCCCTGCTGGGACACTGAGGCCATGGAATTGTGTTCCCTGCCTGCTGATCCCTGCACCTGCATGGACACAGGGATTGGGAGATGCAGCCTGGCTGCTCCTTGCATGTGAACTTGGCACTGAACCTGCCAGGAGCTTTGGGTGCCCCTGAGGTCAACACTGGATTCCCAGCAGAAGCTCCCAGAGGACAAACCCACTGGGTTTGGTTTGATTTGAGCTGTTTCAAAGCTTCTCTGTTGGGAACTTCCCTGCAGAACCTTTCTTTGGACTCCTTCCACACCAGCTCCCGGTGGAAGCAGACAAAGGATGATATTCTGCAGATCCTGATGTGAAGAAGGTAGAGCAATTTGGAGAACTTTATTGGGAATTAAATACGAAGTATTGAAAATCCAGTTGCTATTTCTAAGCAGAAATCCCAGAATCCCAGCTCCTCCCTGAACCTTGGGGTTGTCAGCACTTGGACTCTTCAGGCTCTGACTTGTTCTGCTGCCAGCTCTGGAAAGAGTTAATTTGGGTTCTCTCTGCTGCTTAAGGTCCCAAGGTTTGTCTTCATTTTTGCCATCTGCAGAACCTCCCTGGTTGCAGCAGTGCTGGGGTATCTCATCCTTCCCCATGCACATGCTAAATCCCTTTTTGACTGCTCACAAGTCTTGGGGCATCATCTCCCCCTGAGTTTTGCTTACTCCCTGACAGGGAGGCTCTCAGGGGAGACTGAAGCAGTTCAGTTGGAGCTTCCAGGGCAGGTAGGCACAGCTGGAATGAGATTTGCAGCCCATCCTGAGGCAAGGGGGGCACCAGACACTACACCACCCAACTGGGAGGCACCTTATAAGCTGGACTATACTGTGAGAACTTCATCTCCTGCTTTGTCCATGAGTCGGAAGCGTGGATTTGGGAAGGGCTGCCAGCAGGGAGATGAAGACAAGTGCAATGTGCACGTAGGACTGTGAAGGGACAGGTGAGGGGACAAAGGGACAGCCCTCACCTGTGCAGGGGTGTGGGAACACCGAGTGTCCGTTGTGTTCGAGTGTTTATGAGTCGTAAAGGAAATAAAATATTTGTCTGATCAGTGCATTCTTGATGTGCTGGGAAAGTTTCAAAGTTTCCT
The DNA here is from genome assembly GCF_963662255.1 of Cinclus cinclus. Lineage (NCBI taxonomy): Eukaryota > Metazoa > Chordata > Aves > Passeriformes > Cinclidae > Cinclus > Cinclus cinclus. The sequence continues at coordinate 1,198,375 of NC_085061.1, read as the reverse complement.
GCTCATGCCAATCCTTCCTCCTTCACTGGTTTAGTTCCCCACCTTCTGCTGCTCATGGAACCACCCCCCCACCCCTCCCAGTGCTGGACACGGGGATTCCTGGCTGTGTTCCAGTCCCTGGACTGGGGATATTCCCTCTGCTGGGAGAGGACTTTTCTGTCACCTCATTAATTCATGCCATCCCTGATAAGCTGAAGGCTGTGAGAAAGTATATTAATTAATTAAAATTATGGATGCAGAGACAAGGAGGGTGGGGTGGAGAGGAGTGTCTGGACCATGACAAAACCAGGTTTTAGCAGTCAGCGTTTATTTGACTTTGTCACTTTGTAAGAAACATCCCCACAGTTACAAAATACACCATTTTTGTTTGCAGTGAAATGCTGACCAGACAGGAAGCCTTGGCATTTTGGTCACAATCATTGTTCTTTAAAAAAAAAAAAAAAGAAAAAAAACAGGCACTTAAGAGAAGTCCTTCCCTCTCCCTTGGAATGAATGGATGGGGGTTTCATTTTTCATTTCAGCAGCTTGATCCTGATACATCATTGTGAGATTCAAGGCAATAAATAAGACACCATCTCTCGGTGACTACAGACACAAAAATATACATTCAGGGGGATTTATGGGCTTTCAGTCAAGTTTATTGCTGTGAGGGTGCAACTCCCTGGCTGAGCCTTAGCTGGGCCATGGAGGGGACCCTGGGACACTGCTGGAGCTGGCACAGGAGCTGCTGCACTGAGAACTGGGAGTGCTGGAAGCTGTGGGTGCTGCCCACCACGCAGGGCTGGGCTTTTCAAGGAACTGTGGGTGGCAGAGCTGCTCTCCATACTTCAGGGAAGTAGGGCAGTTGTCTGATCCTGTTTCTGCTCCTCTCTGCTCAGAAGGAGCACTTGGTAAAGTCACACACACCAAGTCACACTCACACACACACACAGGGCAAGGAACAGGCACTGGGGAACAAAAATCCACATGGATTTTGGGAGTATCTTTGTTCCAGCTGCCCCTTAGCTTAGGAGTGGCTGCTCAAGAACATTTGGGGCCCTGCTGGCCCCTCCTGTGTCTCTGTCTCCTTCCCTCCTACTCCCTACTCTTCTCCAGCTGAGAACTGACCTCTGCATCAGGAATTGAATTTTTTGGCTCTTCAAGAGACTTCCAAGACCTGCTTGGTTCATTTGGGACGTTTCAAACACTGAGGCCTTGGGGTGACTGGATCTACACCCTTGGTGCTCCACACAGGTGAGAGGGGCTGTGCCAGGGCAGGTGTGTGGAGAAAGGAGCTTTGGAGCTGGAGGGGTTCCAGCTCTGAGCCCTGGGGACATCCCAGGTCTCTGGGACACGTCACCCCTGCTCCTCCTACTGCCTTGGTTTGGGAACATGGCTCTGGCACTGTCCCTGTCACCAAAAAAGTCATGGACATATGCCAGAGCTGAGCCTGGCACCGTGCTGCCTGGGAAGTGAAAGGAACAAAAATCCAAGGCAAAGAGTTTTCTATCTCTGGCTTGAAAACCAGGGTTTTTTTTTTTCTGAGCACAAAGCTGACCAGCACCTGGTCCCAGCCCCGGGCTCAGCCTGCAGCTGCTGGTTCTGCCTGCTCCAGGTACCTCCCTGTCCCACTCCTGCCCTCTGGGTCCTTCTCTGCCCCCTCCCACCCTGTCCTGGTGACCAGGATTGCATTTCTCCCCTCTTCACTCCAGTTCTCTGTGCCCTCTGCTCTTCCAAAACCTCCACGCTGACCAAGCACCGCCTCACTTGTCTTCTGTCCCCATTCTCTGCAACCTTTCTACAACATCTGTCCTGCACAGCACCCGAGTTTTCCAAAGGTAACTTAGACCTGTCCCAAAGGCATCCCAGAGTAGCCAGTGTCCCCTGCAGCCACCCTGACTCACATGGCCAAGGGAGCACACGGATGCTGGAATGAAATCTTCACAAGTATCCAACACAGCTGGGAGCTGGAGAAGGCTCAGGAGGGGATGGAGCAGTGGAAGTGCCTTAGGAGCCTCCTCTCTCCACCTGGAAAAATCTACCCTGCCCTGCAGCTCTGCCCCCCTCAGCCTTCCCTTCCACCCTCTCACCTGTCCAAAGCATGGAGCAGGTTCTGGAACACACAGAGGAGCCCACTGGGGGCTTTTCCCCATCCACCTGTGGCCACTGCCCCGAGCCAGCCCAGGAGAGCACACATACCACACACACACAGACACCCAATCCTTATATACACGGGACATTCCCAGGAAGAAGCACTTAATACATCCTTTAAATAACTCTGACAATAGTGTTCTGTCTCCTATCTACAGGTTTCAAACACGATACCGATGCTATGAAAATATAGCAAACATACAAAAATATATACATTTAAAAACCAAACAAACCTCATATAAATTACTTACAATAGCCATAAGGTGAAATGGGGCTGAGGAGGGGAAAGCAGCCCCTTGGGGGGGGCTTCAGACACCCCCAGGCTGTGATCTGGGGGCCCCATGGCACAGGCCAGCTGTAGCCCAGCAGCTGTAGCCCAGCACATGGTGAATCCCAGCTGGCAGGGCTGGAAGGATCCCAAAAAAAAGTTCCCTCAGGGCTTCACCCGCTTCCTTTTTGCTCAGGGAAGGTGCTGGCACAGCCACCTGAGCTGGGGCTGCGCTCCCCTCCTCCCTGCCCATTTCAATTTATGATTTAAACAAACAAAATACTGCTTTTGTGATATATTATCCCATTCTTAGCTCGCACGTGTCACTGGTAGCCGAGGAAAGCCTTGTTTAAAGTGCTGGGCAGTACATAGGAACAAGTAAACAAAAAAAAAAAAAAAAAAAAAAGAAAATACATATACTTAGGGCAATACATTCCTTGGGTTAGAGAAGCCAAGCAGCCAGCGGCGCCTGCACCCCGGGGCCACGGCGGGGGGACAGGGCGGGTGGGGACCACAGTGACACCAGCACCTTGGGAACCCCACAATGGGAGCTGGGAATCCCATGCTGGGAATTTGGGAACCCCACGCTCAGAGGTGGCTGAGGCAGCCCAGGGGTCTCTCGTCCCCAGCTTGCTGCAATGTCCTTTGTTTTAAATATTGGATTTCTTTAAATACAAATAATAGTACCAATTTCTGGAGGATAAAAGTAGCCAATACTGGAAATTAACTGCTCTGGGCATAGATAGCATTTCTCTATATATCTATTTATGTTTAAGAAACAAGGTGGGTTAAATACCTTCTCGAAAGCCGTCGCTTTCCTCCACAGTGCGTCTGGTCGACAAAAATCCAAGACTTGCTTCAAACCTTCAAGGCCTGGGGCTCTCCTCTCCCTTTCCCATCCGGCACAGCCAGCAGGGAAGGGGGAGAGCTTTGTCCCACGCCCCTGTGCCCACCCCAGTCCCACCTGTGGCCGGTTGCAGCCAGGGGCATTGAACACCCACAGCTGCTCCCTGTGAGCCAGCGGGGATCTCCCGCACCTGCTCACGACCCTGGGGAAAGGCTCGGCCTTCTCCCCTTCCATCTTTACCACCGGAATGCTCCAGGTTCTGGAGGTTCTGGTGGCCGTGCCAGCGGCACGGCAGGAGGGCCCCCAGCGCCCGGCTGGCCCAGCTGCCGCGGCAGCTCCGGGTGGGCACAGCCCACCCTCGGCAAAGCCCTGCCAGGGCATCTCTCCTGCACCCCGTTACTTCACCGTGGGGTGCACCCGGTTCTTGGCTCGCAGGGGCCGTTTCCTCCTGGCTGCACAGGCCTTGCCCGGTGACCCTGCAGCCGCGCTGACCCCTCGGCTGGCCCGCAGCAGCCGGCCTGGCACGGCCCCGGCCGCGGCACGGCGCGGGGACAGCGGCTCCGTGTCCGGCACCTCGGGGGACAGGCCCTGCTCCGAGCCCCCCTCGGCTCCGCGGTGCCTCCGGCGGGCGCGGCGGCCGCGGGAGAACTCGAGCAGGTGCTCGATGCGGGACACGTCCTCCGTGACCCGATTGACGCGGTCAAACTGCGCCAGCAGCATCTCGAAGAGCGAGAGGAGGCGCTGGATGTCAGCGTCCACCTCCAGGCTGTCGCGAGTGCTCAGCACCAGGCTCAGCCCGTCCAGCTGGCTGGAGGATGTGGAGGTTCTGGAGCTGTCGGAGGCGGCGCTGGGAGTGGGGCCCCGGAAGGATTTGGAGTCGCTGGAGTCTCGGGAGGGCAGCGGCTCCATCCCCTCGAACCTCACCTTGTGCCGGAACTGGGAGGGAAGAGGAGAAAGAGGCAGGGTTAGGGCAGGAGCTGGGAAGTGGGAACACTCCCAACAGCTCCCAGCCACTCCTGGTGTGACAGGCATGGGCTGGATCTCAAATAAAGCCACAGTGAGCAGCTCATGCCTGTACAGCTCCCCATCTCTCTTAGGCCACTCAGGGGTGACCACTGCTCCAGCCCTCGCCCGCCAGAGGAACCCGGCTACAGGAGAGCCAGAGGCAGGGAAAGGCTCAGGATGTCAGGACGGTGGACACTGCTCTGTGCCCCCAGGCTGCCCTCACCTCCTTGGCTTTGCTGAAGCCCATCCACATCTTGAGCCTGCGCACGAACAGCTCGACCATCTCGTAGTCCTGGGGCTCGAAGGCGGGCCGGTAGAGCTCGAAGCGCATCTCGCGGTAGCTGTGGATCAGCACCGCCGCCAGCAGCCGCAGCACCACCCACACCTCCAGCACGATGTAGCTGCTGCAGAAGAGGCAGTAGAGCCCCGAGGCCTCGGGCAGGCAGGGCCGGAGGCTGGCACTGCCCCTCAGAAGGGCCAGCAGCAGCAGGACGCTGCTGCCCACGCTGCGGAAGGACTCGGAGGAGGAGGAGAAGAGCTGCGGGACAGAGGAGATGCGATGAGAAGGGAGCAGCGGCAAAGTGCTCCCCTGACCTGCAATGTCCCCTCCCACACGGGCCCTGAGGGATGGCCCACAAATGGGCTGGGACAGGGACAGCCCCTGGCCAAAGGTGCCGGTGGCAGGACGGGCACAGAGCGCCCAGGGGACCCAGGGGCTTTGCTCCTGTCACGCCACGGTGAGGAAAAAGGGGCAGCAGGGCCACCAGCAGCCCCTCTGTGAGGGAGGGGGACAGGGGTGCTTACCAGGAAGCCGAGCTGGGCGTAGGCTAGGAGGAGGAGGGCAAAGGCCACCCCTGCAGCCATCAGCTCCTTCATGGACTTCTGGAAGGTCTTCCCAAACACTGACCACTGCCGGATGAAGCGCAGCTGCTGGGCAGCCTGGGAGGGCAGAGGAGGGAGTTACAGACACACCCCCAGCCCAGGAAGGGTTTCAAACACATTAGAAACCCAAACCCCAGCAGAGCACAAACACCCCAGTCTGCAGGCTCTTTGCAGACAGAATCATCCCATCAGCCACACTTGGCTGAATTCCTCAAGGGAATGGAGGGCCCAGAGACCCGAAGTGCACAGCAGAGACACATGTGGCCTCCCCTGGCAGGGCTGTGCTGGGGTGACAAGCACAGGAGGGCCAAAGCACCCAACACCCACGAGCTGCTCCCCCAGCCTGCCCGTACCTGCACGGTCAGGAGGAAGAGGAGGGATGCGGCCAGGCTGCTGAAGACTGAGCTCAGGAAAGCCACCTGGTAGAAGTTGGTGAAGCCCCTGCGGTTGCTGAGGTACCTGAGCCACTGCTGGTCAGCCAGGGTGGCCTGGCTGAGGTGCACCAGCACCGTGCACGTGGTGAGCAGGATGAAAACCCACTGGCTGTAGTTGCCCCACAGGGTGAAATAGGCTCTGCCTTCCTTCTTGATGGCCAGAGACTCCGACACCACGAAGTAAACCACAAACAGCATGAGGAAAACCTGGGGGAGGAACAGAGAGGCCATCAGGAGAGGTTATGGACAGATGACCAGGAGAGGAGGAATGGAGAAGTTCCCAGGAGACAAGAGGACAAACCCTGACTGCTGTGCTGCACTGGGGAACAGCAAAATGCCCCCAAACCAGGCCAAGTTCCATCACTGTACACCTGGAGCACCCCTTGCATCCTGCCCTGCCTTCCTCACTCATCCAGAGCCCCAGTCCCTCCTGAAGCTCCCCAGTGCTCACACCCAGCGCCCCTGGGGCAAGGTGACAGTGCCCAGGGGATGAGGGCTCTGCTGGCACCACACCCAGGCAGGGTGACAGATCTGGGGACAAGTGACCTCAGACAGAGCAGCTCGAGTCCACAGTGCCCAGCCTGGGTGAGGGTCCCAGAGCCCCCCCTGCAGAGGGCACAGGGTGCAGGGGAGGCCCCACACTGACCATCATGAGCAGCTGCAGGGTGACCCCTCCACTGAGCCGCAGCAGGGGGAAGGGGCTGATGGTGACAGCGGCGATGGCCTGGCCAGCCCCAGGGAACTCCAGGCGCAGGGTGACAGCCACGTGCAGGTCCACGCTGGGGTTGTACTGCAGCAGCTCCACAAACACTGCCCGGCTCCTGCAGAGGGACAGCAGCAGCTCAGGGGCTGGGACACCACCAGCTCTGGGGCCACTGGTGGGTGGGACATGGACCCCGTGCCCCTGTGCCACTCCAGCAGCGCCACTGACGAGCCCAGGTGACAGCAGGACACTCCCTCTGCCCCTGCCACACTCACATGTTGTCGATCCACGTGTGCTGCTGCAGGAATTCCAGCTGAGCCCGGCTCTCCTCCAGGGAAGGGCCCAGCTCCTGCACGTAGCCACTGCTGTCGTAGAAGGAGATGTAGCCCCAGTACCAGATCCTGCAGAGGAAGAAGAGCCGTGGGTGAGGCTGAAGGACACTGGTTGCTCTCCTACGTGGCAGGCCAGGATCAAGTGTGAAGATGCAGATCCTGCCCCTCAGGATTTATTTCACAAGACAGATTACAGGGGTGCACTGATCCACCCTCAGAACAGCCCTGAGCCCTGTGGTGGCCCAGACTTGCATGGAGATGCCTCTGGGGACAAACCAAGTGTGATTCATGTCCTGCCCAGGATGCAGGATCATCTCCTGTCACCTCCTTGAGCAGAAATCCAGGCTGCTGGGATCCCCTGCCCTGTCTGTGCAGAGTTGAACCCTCTGCCCCTGGAGTCCCCAGAACAGCACAATGCTGCTGTCCAGGCCCTTTAGAATTTCTGTCTCCATCCACCCTTTGCCAGGCTTAGGGGCTGAGGTGAGGGCTGGAAACAAGCCAGGGCACCTGTGAAGACTTTAAGGAGGTCTGTAAGGGTCCCTGGAGGAGCAGCAGGGGTGGGAGCAGGGGTGGGAGCAGGCAGGGCAGCCCTTACCCTGCCAGGTCGGGTGCTGAGTGTGCCCACGCCGCCGTCCCATTCCCGGCTGTGCTCTCCCAGCCCACTCCATAGTCAGCAGTGGCAAAGCTGTGCTGGTCAGTGCAGCTCCTCTGGGCACTGCCCATGCCCTGCAGGATGTCCTGAGCACTCTGCTGGCACTCAGCTGGAATGAGAACACCCTGTGAGCCCAGCACAGCCAGCACCAGAGCTCACCTTCCCTCCCAACCCCTCCACACTCATGTCCACGAGTGCACCAGGGTGAGGGAATGGGCATGCACAAGTCAGGGATTCAGAAAAGGATGGCTATTAATAATAAAAACAGACATCTGTCCAATTTAGGAGTGGTGCCCATGCCACCAGGTCAGAGTGGATTAGCTGGGTACACAGAGACATCCCAACAGGTCTTGGGTAACTGTGGACCAGCACTCTGGTCCCTGGATACATCACTGCCAGAGGGCAGGGTGGGATGGGACACTGGGAAGGAATCTTCTCTGTGAGGATGGGCAGGCCCTGGCACAGGGTGCCCACAGAAACTGTGGTTGCCCCTGGATCCCTGGAAGGGCCCAAGGCCAGGCTGGACGAGGCTTGGAGCACCCTGGATGGTGGAAGGTGACCCTGCATGGGACTTTAAGGTCCCCCCCAGCCCAAACCATTCCAGGATTCCACGATTCACTGCCCCAGTTCATTTCTGCAGAGCAGAACCACAGCCTCCCCAACCTGTGCTGCCTCCCCTCAGCCCCAGCTGCACCCAGAGCTGCCCATTTCACCCCTCCAGGGCTGTCACCCCACACTGTGACAGCAGAGCCACCATCCCTGCCCTCCCTCCCACCTCTGTGCAGGCGGAGCTGGCGCAGCCGTGCCGTGCCCAGCGTGGTGCTGTGGCTCTCCTGGCCAGAGCCATTGTTGTACAGGTAAGGGAGGAACACCTGAGACATCCACAGCCAGAACTGATCCGACCTGCAGGGGGGAAGGCGAGAGCTCGGTGACTCGAAGTTCCAGAGACTTTGGGGATTGAAGAAGCCACAGTGATATGCACAGAGAGCAAAGGGCTTTGCAGTGCCACACACTCAGCCCAGTGATCCCCAGGGCCAGACTGAGCTGCTGCAGGTCCCAGGGGTGTGGAAAAATCAGCCGGAAAAATTTAATCCAGTTAAACTCATGTGCAGAGCAAGGAAAGGCAGACTCTGGACAAGATGTCATTTCTGGTTCTTATGACCCTGGTCATGGCTACAACTGGTGGCTGTAAATTCTGGAGACAGAGAAACTCTTGTCCTTTAGAGCAGCTCTAGAAAGCTCAACATCAGCTCCCACAGCCCCTTCCCACTGAGGAAATCACTAAACCTCAGAGAAATTAAACCTCTCAAACCCCAGAGGCCACTCTGCTCTCCAGGGGAGCAGCAGAACCACAGAGACAAACAGGACTCGCTCACTGCTGCGGAGTGCCCAGCTCCACACGGGCACCAATGAACCTCTTGTGGGACAGACTGTGGAGCACAAGCCTGAGAGATGACTCCCCTGACCCCCCCAGGGCTGGCAGGTACCTCTTGATGAGCAGGAAGTCGTTGCTGCCCAGCTGCTGTTTGATGGAGCTCTGCAGGAGGAAGGCCCCGCTGGTGCGGGAGGTGTCGCCGTAGTTGGTGAGCAGGACCACCAGCAAGAACATCATGTAGATGAGGAAATTCTGGGAAGCCAAGAGTAAAAATGGGGTTGCATGGAAGGGCTGGATCCCAATCCTGCAGCAGAGCAGTGCTTTCCACAGCAATGCAATAGGATCAGACCCAGAGATTGAGAAACTGAGGCAGAAGCTGGAGTGATGCACTCAGGGCATCCCAGCTGGACTGGGAGGAGCCACACTCAGATGTGTCTGAGCCCTGGGCATCAGGCAGCAGCCGATGTCCCACCTTGAGCATCCTGTGCAGCAGTTTGACCTTCCTGGCCTCCTCCTTGGCCTGGAAGAGGGCAAATCCCTGCGGGGGCCGGACTTTGCTGATCCTCTCGGACACGTGCTCCACGCAGGGCTGCTCTACCAAGGTGTCATCCTCCTCTGGGTGCAGCCTCTTGGCAACCAGGGAGAAATAGAGGGCTTCCAGCAGCACCTGGGGCACAGGGAGAGTGCTGAGCCTGCAGGGAGCTGTGCCACCTCAGCACTCCAGCAGCCTCCTGTGGGCCCGTTGGCACAGCCAGCATGGCACAGCTCCTACCTGGACCTTCAAAACCAAGGGCCACCAGCCCTGCCTCTCCTACTGCTGCTGGTGTCCACATCCTACCCTTCCTGAGGAATATGGGGGTGGGAGAGACCATTCAGTGCACGCAGTGTCCACTCTGACCTGACCGCTTTGTGAAAGGGGCTGGCCAGGGCAGTGGTGGATTTGCCATGCCTGGAAGTGCTCAAAACCCACGTGGATGTGGCACTTGGGGACATGGGTTAGTGGTGAACACAGTGGTGGTGCTTGATGGACTTGATAATTTTAAAGGGTTTTTCCAACCTTAACAATTCCATGATTGTGATTAGCAGCTGCACAAGTTAATTCCAGCTGTTAATTCCACGTACAAGTCTGTGCTACTGCACTGGTGCCACACTCACCTTCAGGGGCTCCCAGAGCAGGAAGGATGCCAGAAAGCTGAATATCCCTGAGATGAGCCACATGAGGGCCACGCTGGAGGAGAAGCCCACCCCGATCCACACGGAGACACCGGCGGAGGTGGCAAAGAGCAGGAGGCTGATGGCATGAGCCAGGAGGGAGCACCAGGGGGGCAGCAGGCGCTTCCTGAACGTCTGGTCTGCAACTGGGAGGAGGAGGAGGAGGGAGAGCAGTGTGAACATCACTGCAAAGGATCCCCATGGGTACAGGAAGGGCTGGGCTCAGCACTCATCCCAGCAGAGAGCAGAGCAATTGGGTGAGGAGGGAGCAGGGGACACTGCAGGGACTGTCACAAGACTGGCCCAGGGCTTATGGAGATCCAGGCTCCAAGAGAAGCTGGCAGGAAACAGCAGTGATACCCCAGGCAGGGAGCAGCCTTTCCTAAGGCTCCTTTTCTATTTTATTTCCAATTTACCCCACTGTGCCTCCACAGTGCTGTAGTGTGGGATGGGCCCTGCCCCACACACCCCGGGGGCACAGCCCTGGTACCTGTCCAGGTGGACTTGGCTGATCTGCTCACTTCCCTGGGAGGAGGTGCCACGCTCTGCCCTTTGTCGTTCAGCCTCTGCATCATGACAGTCTCCACCTTGTCCCCAAACACGCTGGACCTGCCAGGCACAGGGGGAGCCTGCTGAGAGCTGTGCCACTGCTGGCTCTGTGCTGAGCAGGCTGGCACCAAGGGTGCTCAATTCTAGTGCCAGCACCAGTGCTGGGACATCACACATGTCCCCAAGGCACAGACACTGCTCTGTGTCTCATGGACAGGGCCTGACATTCCCTCCCTTCCCTTGGGCTGCTGGGCTGCCAGCCCTGGTGGTCAGGGTGCCCAGCAGGGTGTCCTGGGCATGGCAACACAACAGAGATTTGGGCAGAATCCCCTTCTCCCTCCCATCAGTGCCGTGAAGTGAGCCCTCACTCCTGCACTTTGCCCACAGTCCAGAAGTGCTGGAGACACAGCTGTGCCTTTAAGGGATGTTCCAGGTGGCTCCTGGAAGGGTGGCAGTGCCCTCCTGGAGCTGTGGCTGTGGGGGCTGCAGGAGCCATGGCCAGCAGGGACAGAGTGACCCGTGAAAGTGTCCCAAACCCAGCTCAGCTCAGCCCTGTGTGAGGGCAGGGGATGGGAGGCTCTGGCCCCGTGGGGCTCTGCTCCCCAAACACTCACAGGCCCGAGATCAGATCTGTTTCTGCCCTCATGTACGGCCCCAGGTCCTGGGAGTGGGAGATGCCACTGGCTCCATCTGCCAGGATCTGCCGGATCAGATCCTCATCTGGGGAAGAGAGAGCACAGACAGCGTTGGCAGGAGCTCAGCACCCAGCACCACACCAGCACCACGTGCTGGAACTGGGGAGGATGAGGAGAAGGGTCACTGTGATGTCCTTCTCCCCAGGACAGCTCTGTCCTCCAGCTCCTGTCTATCCCAACTCGGCCACAGTACTGGGCAGGGAACTGCTGGTTCAGGCGGCCAAGTTCTTCTCCAGCCACTTTCAGAGGCTCAAGGACACACTGTGGCTTTGAAACCAGTGAGGAAGTGCTGGTTGCCTGTGGCATTCCCATGGGAACACACCTTTCCAGGCTCCCAGTCTCCTGCCCACCTCGGTGTGATGCCCACCAGGATTTCTGCTTCCCCAGACTGAAATCCCCACTAAGCAGACACAACCCTCCTCCCCTGCCCTCCAGAGTGTGGCCAGTGGTGGTGGCAGCAGCTCTGCCCCGAGCCAGGGGGGCTCACCTGAGGCTGAGAAGTACCGGGGCTGTCCCTGGTGAATCCCAAGGGACAAAGTGTCCTCCTCGGTGGCCAGCGGGGCCTCGAGCCCCAGGTGGCGACTGGCCCGGCCTCTCTTCAGCTTCTGGATGGTGTTGCCCATGATGGAGGGGTCACTCAGCAGGTCTGGCCAGCTGAGCAGGGCCTCGCTGGAGGGCCACGGCACCAGGCTGTGGGAAAATGGGAATGGGGATGGTGAGGAATGAGGGGAGCACGAGAAAAGGAACTGTGTGAGACTGCAGAGGGAAACAGCTGTGGGAGCCAAGCCCAGCCCAGCAAAGCACAGACTCAAGTCCTGCAGGCTCCATCTCCAGAAACCCACTCACCTCTTGGAGTCCTCCAGGAACAGATCTGTTTTGGTTTGCTCAGAGAAAGCCTGCAGGGAACAGAAGCGTTTCAGGAACGTGACACAGGTTTGTGCCTGTTCAAAGCACTGAGCATCAGGAGTCCCTGAGCTGCTCTTAGCCCTGGGCTCACACCTCCAGGAGCCTGCCCAGCTGTGGAGAGGGAAGCAGGTACCTCTGCCTGGAGCCCGGGAAAGGTGGGGAAGGAGCTGTCCAGGATGGAGGAGTCCAGGTAGTTGTCGATCTCCAGGGACTGCTGGTCTGAGTGAGTCACTGTGTGGCTGATGGAGACCTGCAGGGACCAGGAGGAGGGACAGAGGTGACACTGCCACTGACACCAGGCACATGCCCATCCTCCACTGCCTCCCAGACACCTGTAGCCACACGTGCCACAACCAGGGCCACCCAGGCTGCCCCGGCTACAAGCTCCCGAGTCTGAAAGCTTTTCCTGTGTGCTCTCAGCAGTATCAGCCACATTTGCTGCTCATCAGTCCCAGAGCAGCTGGCTGCAATACTTAATGGGGCTGCTAATTGTGCTTAACTAGTCGGTAAATCCCCAGCTAAACCCTGCCCTGCTGCCTCAGCACAGCTCTGCTCAGCCAGCTGAGCTTGAGCCCAGGGCAGACATTAGAGAGGCTCCACTGAGCAGCTCCTGGGCTCCTGCCTTGGGCATTTGGGTGCCTGTCATACACACTGAAATTCTGAGGAAGGAAGGGACTAAACAGCTTCTAAAATCTGCTTTTGGGTGCCTGGGCACTGACAGAGGCCAGCAGTGATCTGAGCTCAGGGAGGGGGGCAGAGGCTGGGGAAGGGGCTGTCCCTGGTGCAGCACAACCAGGCAAGTGCAGAGCCCAGCTGGAGAAGTGAGGATAGGCAGAGTTCAGCCTCCCAAAAGCAAACCTGGTAGCCTCCCACCCATCTGAGCAGCCTGCAACCATTCCCCCTCCTTACCTTGCCACGAGCCATCCGGAAGAGAAATAAAATGACCAGGTAGAGAGGGTAAACCACCACACTGGACACCAGGCCAACAGCCACCGTGTCCACACTGACAGGGATCAGGCTGGAAACGGCCACGTTGCTGCAGGGGAGCAAGAGGGATCAGAGACAGGTGTCAGCAGGAGCATTTGGGGTGCCCAGGTAAGCAAGCAGGAGACAAAAGTGCAGAATCAGGAATTCCACGTGTGCAGAGGAGAAAATCAGCCTGAAAACCAAAATCAGACTGTCCTTGGTCATCTGTTGTCCATGCTGTGGTCCCAGACTCCTTAAAATGGAGAGGACAGACTCAAGGCACAACCAATCTCTTCCCAGTGACTGGAAGATGTGTCCTGTCCCAGTGGGACACGCAGGAGAGCCCCAAGCAGGGTAGGACTGGCTGGGGACACACCTGAGGTGGACACTGCCCATCAAATCCTTTTCACACCTGAAGTGGACACTGCCCACCACACCATGGACACACCTGAAGTGGACACTGCCCACCACGCCGTACCACACAGCGTTGGCGCAGAGGAAGAGGAAGATGAGGAGGCAGCAGCAGGTGGCCCTCTGGACTCGGGTGAAGCGGGAGCGGGGCGGGCGGTCCCACAGAGACAGCCACACGTGCTTCTCAAAGAACCCACGCTGCAGCTCTGCCACGAAGATCCGCCAGAAGCTCCTCAGCTCGCTCTCACCTGGGGACAAAGTGACAGACTCAGGGTGGCTGCAGCACTGTGGGGACCTGGCTGAGCCAGCCACATCTGTCCCAGGAACTCCAGAGTGTCCACACTCCATCCATAGGGTCCCTCCTCATGCAGTGCTCCAGGGCTGAGGATGAGTGGCTGGAGAAGCTGCCCAGCAGAAAGGATCTGGGGGTGACAGGGGCTGAACATGAGCCCAGCTGTGTCCAGGTGGGCAAGAGGCCAGTGGCACCTGGCTCGTACCAAAGCAGTGTGGCCACAGCCCCAGGGCAGTGCCTATCCCTTGTGCAGGGCACTGCTGAGGAACCTCCAATCCTGGGGTCAGTTCTGGGAACCTCACAAGAAGAAAGACATGGAGGTGCTGGAGCATGTCCAGAGAAGGGAACAGAGCTAGGGAAGGGGCTGGAGCACCAGGAGTGGCTGAGGGAGCTCAGCCTGGAGAAAAGGAGGGAGCAGGGGTGAGTAGGACCCAGGGGATGTGGGGCACTCACTGGCAGCAAACACCTCCCTCTCCACCAGGCCATCGTTGTCCTCGCTCTCCACCGACAGCCAGTCGTTCACCAGGAAGAAATAACTCTTGCTGCTCTGCAGGTCCCTCACAATGACATGCTGCAGGTACCACGAGGGGCTCAGGCCTGAACAGGGGGAGACAAAGGAATTATTTCATGGCACACATTCCCTGTGTGAGCCCCCAAAGCTGAGGGGGCCACACGAGCACTGTCAGTGGGACAGTGACACGACTGTCATCGATAGGCACTGCACAACACCCACGAGGGGAGCGTGGCACAGCCAGGTCACCCTGAGGTGACATTTATGGTCACAGTGCACAGCATGTTGCATTCCCTGTGTCAGACCTGGCCAGTCCGTGAGGGAGATTCCATATCCCCCCTTGAAAGGAACAACAAATTTTTCTTTACAAACAAGCTGTGGGTCTGCTGGTAGATAAAACCAGCACTGAGAGATAAAAGAAACAATGGGAAGGATCCCGCTGATTGATGAATGGAAAAAAAGATATTTGCCTTTACAAAGAAACTGTAAGTTTGCTGATAAATGAAACTGGATATTGAAAGATGAAAGAAACTATAGGGGAAAACCATAAATTCCGTAAGAATTAAAAATTAAAAGGGAGGGCTGTACAGTAGAGGGGAATCTCAGCTATCAAGAGTTCTGGGAAGTCTGCACCTCTCAAGTACCTCAGCCAATGGGGAAAGAGAGATGGAAACGTGGCAGGAAAATGAGGATAAAAAGGGAGGCTGCATGCTCCAAAAATTCGAGAGACCCCAGCGGAACGCCCCACGGCCTCTCCCTTTATTTGAATAAAACAAAAGGACTCCTCTGCCTCCTTTTTGGACATAAACCTCCGGTGTCTGCGGATTAACTTTCCTGACACCCCAATCCAGTGGTTCAGCACGGGCCAGCTCCCCCTGTCCATGCCCAGGCCGTGGTCCCTCCGTGTCCCACCTTTGTTGTCGTGCCAGATGCGGATGCGCCAGACGCTGCCCAGGCTCCGCTCCGTGGCGATCTGGAACACGTCCAGGCTGTTGCGGTGGAAGGCGTTGTCCCCATCCAGGTGTCTGTGGCCACTTTTGTTCTCCACCCCATACAGGGCAATGCCCACGTGGGCTGTGGTACCTGCAGGGAGGGAAGGGGATCCCTCAGGGAAGCCCACCTGAGGTGTAGTTGTTCCCCGGCCCTGTCTGTGACAGCTCTATCCACAAACCCAGCCCTTGAAGAGAAGCCAAATTTTGCGTCTGTCTGCTGCTGGGAAAGACTGAGAATAAAGTGATGGATCCCGGAGGACAGCAGAACGATCCATCCAAAGGGCCCACAGGGCAGGAGAGGCTCAGAAGTGAGGAACAATCTCTGCTTCTGCAACCACAGCCCAGTCAGGGAAGGCAGGATGAGAGAATTTCTCTCTTGGGTGGCTCCTTCCAGCAGCAATTGCTTGTCCCACCACGACAGCCAGTGGTGGAGCAGCCTGGGCTAGTGGAAGGTGTCCCTGCTCATGTCAGGTGTCTGGAACCAGAAGGTTTGTGAAGAACCTTCCAACCCAAACCATTCTTTTGAGCTGCCCCGTTATCCCACAATAAAATCTGGGAACGCAGTGGGAAACCCTGGACTGGAGCTGCAGCTCAGCTCTGGGCCCTGTTGGGAACATTCACAGCATGACATGAACTGAGGTGAACTAGAGGTGTCCCCCTGGGAACCAGGCTCAGGGCTCACCTGATCCTCTGCCCCAGCCCGTTTTCACCAGGATCTCGTATTTGTAGATCCCGTTCTTGCCACAGAAGGGAATCACCCCCACGCGGTTCATGTCGATCATGTCCAGCTTGTGCACGATCAGCGCTGCCACCGAGTAGGTGACAAAGCACACAGCACACGTCAGCAGCACGATGTAGTTCAGCCCCGGGCCTGGAGCCTGCAGAGGAGAAAAGTGTTGAAAGGCAACCCCAGGAGGATCCCGTTCTCGTTCCCGTTCCCTGCCTCCTTCCTGCTGCCAGCAGCAGCAGCTGCCAGGAGCTCCCTGCTGCTGCTCAGGTCACAGGGACACAGCGAGGCAGAGCTGGATGCCCCTGGGAAGCAGGGAGCAGGTGTGACAGCCTGGGATCAAACAGTGCTGGGTGACAGCTGGAGGAACCTTTGGCATCTCCCTAAGAGGGAAACACAGTGCGAGGTGTCCAGGCCAGGGACTAAAGCCATCTGCAAAAGTCTGTTTGAAGCCAGGATTCCCAACCAGGGGACACAGCTTCACCTGAGCTGTGCCCATCTGCACCTCCCAAAGGCTCCCAGATGCCTGTACTGGTGCCAGCTTGGACATGAAACCAACAGGAGCCTATGGCCTTGCTCCAGGTGACAACAATCTGTTCTCTGTGTGACAGCACTGCACAGCCTCTGCTTTGTTGTACTCACGGGAAAGATGAACTGGACAGAATTTGGGGGCACAAACAGGCTGGCCCCAAAGGCTGTGAGGTGCTGGGTCAAGCACACAGCCTGGTCCGGCCTGGTCTCCTCCAGGGGGACAATTCCTTCTGTCTTCCAGCGCTTCTCCTGCTCACTGAAGTACTGGCACAGGGACGTGTACAGCCCCAGGGTCACCTGCACTGCTGACCAGCTGAAGTGGTTGGTGATGTTCAGGTAGTATTTCTGGATGGGCTCATCCGTTCTGGAGAAGAGAAAAGAGCAAGGAGATGACTCCCCCACTTCCTGAAGGGACACCAGCCCTGTTCTGGTGGAGGTGTGCCCCTGGGAAGCTTCCAGCCACAGGTGCAGGGATGTCCTCAGAAGGAGAAGCCCAGTGAACATGGGGTAATTTACCCCCTTCATCTGTGCAGATACTCAGGGGCTCCCCAGACCACCTGAGCACCCCTCACATGCATCCACAGCACAGCCTGAGGCTGACAGTGACTGCCAGGGAGGCTTCTCTTACCTGGGTGAGGTGAAGAAGGTATAGAGCTTGTGGTCACTTCCAGCCAGGGCATCCAGGCTGATTCTCTTGGAGGCAGAGCAGTTGTGCTCGTTGGGCTCAGGCTCATGATGGAGATAGGCCATGATGAAGGGCTCAGGCTCACTGCCCAGGTAATGCTCTGTGGGGAAGGAACAGAAAGGGCTTTAAAAACCCCTGGTAGTCTCAACCACAGGTCTGCTGACAGCACTGGGGCTCAGGGAAGAAGGAATGCAGAGAGTTGTGGGAGATGCTTCTCCAGACTGTGCTCCCTCACGTGCACTTCAGAGGATCCCTGAGCACTGAGTACCACTGGGCCTGCCTGGGAGAGGGACTGGACAAGGTCTGTCAGGGCTAATGTGGCTCAACAGAAGGGCTGGGAAAAGCAAAAGGCTTCTCAAGGTCAGAATCCACAAGCAAGGATGACACTGGGCATGGAGATTGTCCAGGACAGCCAGAACCTCGACCATGCAGTGTGGAACCTGCGGCTGACACCCAGCATCCCTTCCCACACTGGTCATCCCTCACACCCAGCCCTCCTCTCCCACAGGAAGGACTAACAGAGAGATGGATTTGTCTGCCCTACCATTGAGGACTCTGTAGGTGAGCTGAAAGTGCAGTCCTGCTTCCCTGTTGTTGCTCTCCATGATCACAATCAGGTTCACAGACGTTCTTGGCTCGATGACCTCTGTGCCAGCCACGAGATTTTCGGGCTCTGTGCTATTTGAGACCATCACAGTGATGGCTTTCTCAGAGTCCAGGCTCCCGATGGGGATCTGCACCCCGTTGTGTGTCTGGAACTCCATGGAGGCCACCTTGGTGGACACGGTGTAGTTGCTGATGTACCCAAAAGGGAAAGGATTGGAGTCCACCTGGAACATGACTTGGATGACATCCGTCAGGTTGGAAAGGGTGGAGTTGAAGGCCTGGGGGATGGAGAACTGGCAGTTTGGTGTGTTTTCATAGCAGAGCAAGTTAAAGGGGTCAGACCTCTTGCCTGTGGCCTTAATTTCTCCTCCCACCAGCTCGAGGGGCTCTTCATTCAGCACCCGGGATTTCATGAGGATTCTCATCAGGCTGGAAGACAGGTTGTAGGCTTTGGGAGCCAGCAGCAAATTGTGGGACTCAGCAAGCAGCTCCTGGGGCTTGGATTCTTGTGAAACTGTATTGACAAGGTGGATTAGGTCACCTGGCAGGAGAAAAATGAAGAGGAAGTGGTAAGTAGCCTGGATGACTGCTACAGCCAGGAGAACACCTGACACCTTCCCAAAGCAATCAGACGAGGCTTTCCTTGCTGCCTTCTCACTGCTCCTCTGCACTGTTCCCCACTGGAGTGTTCATAGCCCAGAGCTAAAAGCAAAGCTGTCAGCAGTTCCTGCAGCCTGTCTAATCTACCAGCTTTGGTGAGGAATACTTAACCACAACACACTTGATTTCCCTCCTGTGTAGTGAAGAGAACCACAGCTCAGGAAACAGGGAGGGAATGGATAAATCATACATACGTTCCTAAGCTTTTGCACTATGAGGTGCACAACACTCAGAAAGGAGAGCAGAGGTAAGAAGGTGTGCAGAGAAGGTGTCTCTGCTTCCCACAAGGTCACCCAGGGGGGAATTTCCAGTGCTCCCAGATGCCCCAGTGAGGTTTGACAGCCGCCTTGGACTCCAACCAGGAATACAAGCATCTGGAAGCCATAGCTGTTACTCATTGTTTACTAAAAAGAGAATCCCCTGGAGTATTAGTGAGCTTATTAGGAGTATTAATGAGTTATATTAACAACTGTCAGATTTAAATGTGCACAGAGCAGCTGCCAAAGCCAGGACAGCCCTGGGAAAAGCACACGGAGAAGAGAGGGCTGGGATGCCACACTCCAAATGGCAGATGCAATTTCCTAAAAACTTGGGCCAAAGCCCAAATGGCAGAAGGAGCCTGAAAGCTCCCCTCAGGCTGCTCCTGCCCCTGAGCCTGGTCCCGTGCCCCAGCCACAGGACACAGCTCACCTGTGATGTTGAGGATGTTGTCGGCGATGCCGGTCGGTGTCACCGTGCCCTGGGTGGTCTCCCCTTGCAGAATGGTCATCATGGTCTCCAGCTTGTTCAGGGTCCGTGTCAGGCATGACTTGCACACCAGCTCCTTGCTCACCACCTGCAAAGGGACCAGGCTGTGACACAGCAGGAACATCCCAGGGAAAGCGCAGCTGGCTCTGTCCTGAGGAGACCTGTTCACTCTGGAAGTGCCCTGTGCTCTGTCCAGCCCTGGGGAGGGGACAGCAGAGCCTCCCCTGCTCACACTGAGAGTGGCCAGCAACTTGTTTGTGTCTCCAAGACTCTTCCATCTCCCTCCCCTGACATTCCAAAGTGCCAGCGTACAGGCAGGCAGAGAATGCTTTTGGGGTGGGAAGAGGAATAAAGGGAGGAAATTGTTGCCCAGAGAAGCTGTGGCTGCTCCATCCCTGGAATTGTTCAAGGCCAGGTTGGAGCGACCTGATCCTTCCAACTGAAGCCATTCCAGGATTCTGTGATTCTAAATTCCTGTTCCCTGGTGTGCACTCTAAGGATCAGGCACAGCTCCCCTCTGGGACCACACACAGGAACCAGCCAGGAAGAGCTCGATGGGATTCCTTCATCCTCTCCACAACCTCCAATGGAAGCAGGATTTAGCCCCAACTGAATCCATTTCAGTGTACAAATCCTTCTGAAGGCTGTGGGAGGAATCCTGCCACTCAGGCATGATGGATGTCCCTCCCTCTGCTCCCAGATGTGTCCAAGAAACAGAATGTTCCAGCCATGGCCTGGAGCTTCCTGCACTCTTGAGGGCTGGATGGGAGGGACTGAGGCAACACATGGAAGCTGTTACAACCCCGTTCCTAGCTCTTATTCATCTTTTTTCTTTTAATCATCATAGGATTCAGCTGTGATTCACCATATGTTTTGGTGAAGAATCAAAACAGCATCTGCAAGTCTCAAATTCCCCCTTTTCTGCTTTATTTGTAAGCTCTGAGAAGCCAGGACCGACTGTGTGGATCGGAGACAGGAATCGGGAAGGTGGGGAAGACATTGGGTTATGGGGAGGAACCACCCAAGGGCAGCTCCTACTAAGGGAGGAGAATTGACCAAGAAGTCCAAAATTCCTTTTTTATCCCTCCAGAAGAAACTAATTCTGATTTTTCCTCTCCCTTGTAGGTAAAACCAAAAATGTATCAGCTCTGATGGACATTTGTGCAGGAAAGGAATGTGTGAACTCCACTTGTCTCAGCCACTTGGGAAATTCTGGAGTACTGTTTTCCTAAGCTTTTCAATCCAGCACAGAGTAATCACAGAATGTCAGCTTTTCCCATGGAATAAAAATTCTATTTCTAGACCTAAGCTCCCACAGCAAAATCAAGTCACGAGGCAGGAGGAGGTGGGAGAGACAGAAACAAACTGGACCAGCATGGAATGGGATGTGCAGAACCCCAAAGCCCGGGCAGAGGGGAACAGAAAGAAGGGACTTTTGAGGTTTGCAGGCTCAGAAGTAGGGAAGGGAGCAGATCAGGACTCTGTGGGTGGGATGCAGTGCCTGCCCATCACTGACCTGGCTGCAGGGGAAGCTCAGCCAGGGCCAAGGTACCTGACCAGTCCCCAAAAGAAAGATTAGGGAGGGTGGGAGGAGGAGCCAGAGCAGCTTGGCTGAGCACCAAAGCACAAGTGCATGATGTAACTGGGCTCTCCTCCCTCCTAAACCCACCAGGCACCAGCCCCAGCACTGGGAATAGGGGGTGCAAACTGGCAGGATCACAGTGCTGCCAGTGAGAAGCACAGCAAAGCACAGAGGAGTTTCTCATCCTGTAGGGCAGAACCAGGGCTGGGAGGAGCATCACACCTGGGCACTGGCCCCTGGCCCAAAGCAGCTCTACTTGTGTTAAACCTGATGGGAACCCAGCCTGTTCTCACAGATTCTGTGACTCCCCCAGCAATTTATTACAATGTTTTTGGAGCCCCTCTTCTCTGGGAGAGTTGGAATGTCCAGCCTGGAAAAGAGAAGGCTCTGAGGAGTCCTTAGAGCCCCTTCCAGTGCCTCATGGAGCTCCAGGAGAGCTGGAAAGGGACTTGGGACAAGGGATGGAGGGCCAGGACAATGGGGAATGGCTATAAGCTGAAAGAGGGTTGATTAGGTTAGCTACTGGGAAGGAATTCCTTCCTGTGAGGGTGCGGAGGCCCGGGCACAGGGTGCCAGAGAAGCTGTGGCTGCCCCTGGATCCCTGGACGTGTCCAAGGCCAGGCTGGACGGGGCTTGGAGCATCCTGGGATAGTGGAAGGTGTCCCTAAACATGGCAGGGGATGGAATGGATGAGCTTTAAGATCCTTTCCAACCCAAACCATTTCATAGTTTCCCAAATCTCCAGCCTGGGGAGGCCTCTCCTGCAGCCTCCACCTGCAGCTGCCAACCAGGGCAGGCACCAGAGGAGCAGCACAGAGTTCCCAGGGGCAGAGCTGGCAGCACCCAGGACATCACCACAGAAACCATGACAATGCCAGCAAGTGATCCCTGCTCCCCTCTGTGTGTGCAGAGAGCCAGGCAAGCAGAGCAAGGACTGAGGGGCAGCTGAGCTGCACCTGGAGGCTCAGAGGTGGGGCCAGGGGCCATACCGTGCACTGTGCCAGGGCAGCTGAGATCTGCTGGATGTCATCCACCGTGTTCACCTTCAGGGAGTTCAGGGTCTCTGTGATGTTGTTACGAGTCCAGGTCCGGAGCTCGAATTCATGCCCAGCCTCAGGTTCCAGCAGCATGGATCGCTCGTACTAGGGGTGGGAAATAAAACAGCAAGAGTTGAGGGAGGTGGAGTGAAAAATAACAGAGTGAAGGGCAGTTCCAGAGGCTGCTGAGCTGAGCTGGAGTCACCTGTTCCCTGCACTACACATCTCCTGTCTCTGCTTCTCCCCAGAGGGATCTAATGAGCTGGTTTTCCAGCAGAACTTCCTCAATTTCACTTCTGCTCTCCAAGCAATTATCTTAACAGCCTGGCACTCAGCAGATAACTAGTACCTGGAGTGCAGTCCTCATCCAGCTAAGCAGGGTGCCTGTGCTCAGGGGGATTATTTCCTGCCTGGTTTCCAGGTGTGCAGCAGCCTCTTTCTGGTCAGGGGAGCAGGAATATAGCCCTGAATTCCAACCCTGCCTAAAGAGATCATTGTACAAAAATCTGGCCCAAAAATTCTCCTGGAGATTGCAAGGACTTCTAGAGGCCCCTCTTGGGCAGAACGAGCTGCGTTACCTCATTTAAGATGGTGATGAGGGCCAGGGAGTACTCAATGACCTGCTGAGGGTCCCCTTGTTTCACCAAGCCCTGGAGCACGGTGTCAGTCTGATTGTAGAGCCAGTGCGAGAGGCTGGGGAACCCCTCGGGGAGGCCAATTTCCATGGAGCTGCAAGGAAACAGGGATTTATTTGGGTGAGGTGCAGACTGGGCTGGGAAGGGAGAGGAGGAGAGGCAGGTGGGTGACCCACAAAGGCAGCTCTGCTGCTGCCCTGGTGCCCCATTTGCATGAGGAACACCAGGGACCTGCAGCCTTCGACTCTGTGATCCCAGGAGTCTTTTCCCACTTAACAATTCCATGAGTCTATGAAAGCAGGAAAACCTCCCCCTCAAGCAATAATCCACAAAAGCTTGGAATTCTCTGTGTGCACTTCTGCTGAGTCTTCCCTCCCTTTCCTGCCTCTTCCAGGAGTCAACCCCTTCACCCAGGATCAGCATAGGGACTCACTGGCCAAGCCACTGGGATTTGGGAATTGGGGGCTGGACAGGGTGCTGGGGGACAGCCCAGCCTGCCAGGAGTCTCTTACCTGTTCACAGCCACCACGGTGGCTCCCAGCTGGTCCTGTACCAGCACAGCCACGGACACCTGGAAGCCACTCTCGTGGAAGCCAGGGGGGAGGAAGGCTCCGTGCTCAGCCCTGCTGCCCTTGTAGACACAGAACTCGTGGAAGTGGCCAGGGCGACGGCGTGAGGCCAGCAGGATGTACACCAGTGGCCCCTCCTCATCCTCCGTGTCCCTCCAGCCTGCAAGGAAACCCCAGCAGGCTCTGACAGGGCCCGGGGGAGCTGCAGACACTGCCCCAAAGGAGCTGGCACTGCCACTTCCCTCCCCTTGGGGAGTCCCACCCTGCTCAGCCCTGCAGCATGGATGGGGTTTGGGGTCTGGATTAGTGGGAGGTGTCCCTGGCAAGGGACAAGATGATGTTTAAAGACCCTTGCAACCCAAACCATTCCAGGATTCTCTAATGGTTCTATGGAGCTGCCCCTGCTGCTGTCCCAGCCAGGGTGCCCTGCTCTGGCAGACTGTCCCCAGAATGAGGACAGCTCAAGGACTCCCATCAGGCTGGATGGGTGCCTTGGTTCTCTCTGAATTTTTGTGATGTTTAGGAGTTTCTCCTTGGGTGTTTGGGTTCTGTGACATTTAAAGGGATTATGAAAAATTCATAATCAAAATAAAAAGGGGGGATAACTCTACTGGGACTGGGAACAGCACTGACAAAAGCTTTTGTACAAGCCCTGCAAGGCCTGACTTTAGACAGACGCTCAGCCCTCCAGCAGTTCAGCACCTCAGGAACAACTGGGTCTGGGATAAAACCTGCACAGGTTTCCTTGGAGCTCCCAGGAATTACGGGGAGTTTCATGGGAGCTGGGCAGTTGGGAAAATCATTGTGTTTGCCAGTGAGCCCCAGTGAAGGTGCTGCTACTGCCACTGTGTCCCGAGTCTGTCACTTCAGCTTAAAAACAACCACTAGGAGCTGAAATTCCCACCATTCCAAAGAGGAATTGATTCCAGCATTATTCTGGATAGCTCAAAACATACCAAAGTTACAAACACATCACCCTGAACAGGTTTCTGCTGCTCCCCCAGTCTGGTGCCCAGCCCCCTGGAAGCAGCAGGGTTCATCCCCTCCCAGCGTGGCTTCCCAGCACTGTGCACAAAACACTCTAATCTCTACCACTGATCATTTGGGGAAATCTGGTTTCCAGAGGCACTTAGTCCTTGGCCCAAGGCTACGGGACATCAGCCAGGCCACTTCTCCAAAGCTGGGCTCACTGCTGCTGTCTCTGCAGCTGGTTGGGAAGGTGGCTCTGGTGGGAACACCCAGCCCACACTGCAGAGACAGCCTCTCTGCTTTGTCTTTTGATTCTTCCCACATACTGTGACTCAGTTTGGGGTACCATCTTCTTCTTCCTGCACTGAAATACCCAGTCCATTCCACAAGAACTCCTGGATATCACCATTCACCTACATGAGTTAAGAAATTTTCCAGCTGCCTGCCTGGCTGTTTGAGAGCTCCACAATTCAGGCACACACAAAGCAGCTCACGGTCCAAAGCACTGCTGAGCCCAACCCTGCCCAGGAGCAGGAGTTTGGGGTGAACATCTGCTGGTAATGAGGAGCAGGAGGGCTGGCAGGTGCTCTCACCTGCACACTCGAAGTGCACCTTGGTCAGCAGTGCCTTGAGGGGTCCCTCGGGGGACAGGCGGCAGGACCCCCCCACGGGGGGCTGGTTGGGCAGCAGGTCGATGGAGGCAAAGCCTTCCTCCCCCGTGGTGAGGTCTGTGATGTGCAGGGTGAAGGTGTAGCCCTCTCCATCCCTCAGGGCTCCTTGCCTCAGCACCAGGTTCATCCCCGTGTCGCCGGTGGACGTGGTTGTTTTGTCCAGGATGAGGGACTTGTTCTTAAAGCTGTGAGCTGCCCACCTCTGCAGGGATGGTCAGGGGAAAGACAGGAGAAGTTTGGTTTAAAGCTGAAGTTATGTCCTTAAAATGTTTTCAGATTGAGTCTTTTATAAAAAGTAACAGATTTCTAGTGGGAGCGTCTGCCAAATTTGCAGTTGATAATTCAGCTTTAGTCTTGTGTGCTACAGCAACAAGAACTGGAACCTTTCCAAAATGTCTGGTGGGAATATTTCCACTGTGAGATCTACTTTAGTTTCTGGGATTACATCACCCCTCCAACAGAATATTTCATAATACAGAGTACAAAACACAGGAAATAAATGAAGGACTGGTGGAGTCTCCATGGGATACTGTTTTATGTGCCTGAAGCTGAACATGGCCTGGGTGGTTACTGTTAATAGCACAAACCTACAATTGTGATAACAGGAGAAACAGTGAGATAACCAGACAGAAAATGCCAGGCAAGGACATGCTGGGCTTGCTGGGAGCAACAGGACTTCCACTTCTGAGACCTGCTTCACTCCCCAGGCTGCAGTGGAAGCTGGAATTAGAGAAGGGCACAAGAGGAGAGCCTGAACCACCTCTGCCTGAACCACCAGAATTATGGGCAAAATGCCAACCAGCAGGGAGAAAACACACTTTACAGATCTCTTATAGGGGAAAAAAAAGTGGCTTTTGTGTGGAAAGACCTGGTCACTCATCATGGCTTTGGCTTAGAAATGACCCCACAAGGACTCAGGCAGACCCACCTGCCACTGCTGCTGGCCAGGGATTGCTTTCATCTCCTGGTCTCTATGGCAATTTAGGGCCAAGGACTCCACTTCTCTTTCCACCCCTCTGCCTACCCCTTCTCCCAGAGCCCCCCGAAAGTGAAGCAAAGCCTTGTGCCTTTACCCCAAGCTTGGAGTCGTTGTGACAGTTCTGGCAGGTGCCCTCCAGGTACACATAGGAGCTCTTGCTGACCTCGTAGACAGACTGAGCCTTGCAGGAAACACACTCCAGGGACACAATAGGGACTCCTCCCCTCTTGATGAACACCTGGGAAGGCAAGAGGCTCTGTCAGAAGGTCTGACACCAAAACACAGACACCTAAGAGGTAAGGACACACCCCAGCACCTGGTGCTGCAGGGAGGAATTGCTCTGCACCAGCCCAGTCTGTGCTAAGAAACAGCAGGAAGGAATTCCCAAAGGATTTGGGGTCAAATTTAAGCTGCATCTCTGCTAAAACACTTCCCAGTTCTGTCAATGATTTGCAAGAGCCACCCAACGCCAAGCTGGGCAGACCTAGGTCATTCTGGTTTGATTTATTTATACTTTTTAACACCATAAATTACTTCTGAAATGTCCCTCTGGTCCCTGGTGCTGAATTGCCAGCAAACTCTGCTTGTGCTGTCAGGTAGAGATGGAAGAACCACCTTTTCCAGGGAGCAGCACGCTGTTCCAGGCTTTCAGCTGGAATTTTAGTGCACATCTCCAGACATGCACCACACCTTCCTGGCAGAGCACTCACAGAGCTCCAGAGACACCAGTGGCTCAGACACAACAGCAGTTGAACTCTGACTCCCTAAATTCTGTCTAAATTCCTTCAATCCCTGAGGAAATGGGCTTGTCCAGCACTGGACTGAGCCCTCTGTCCTGGCATAATGAGTATTATGAATTCAAGGCAGTAATGAAGACATTGTTTAACATGGCAGACTCTTAAAAGGGGATAAATATTTCCCAGCACCAAGCTGGAGCCCCATCCATCCCGCCAGTATTTGCAGATTTCCTGCCACACTGGAAGCATTGTTTTGTGCTCCTGCATGGAAACCAGATAGTACGGAATGTCCTTGAAAGACTATCAATTTCATTTTTTTTTTCTTTTCATCCTGCAGCTCTGGTTTCGAACCCAGGCTGTAAGAGTTTCCACTTCCATCTCCAATTGCCAACTGCACCACGATGGATGCTCCTGACATGAACTGCGCGGGTGCTCTCGGCGTTGGGATCCGTGGGACAAAAACAAGGTGCACTGAAAAAACATCCTCCCCTAAAAGAACTTGGAAGGTGTGAAGAGAGGAACTGCTGACAGTAAAATTGAGCCCTGGAAGTTCTCAGGGTAAAACGAGGGAAGAGCCTGTGGCATGGGAAGAGTTGGGACTGCAAAACAGCAGGAAAGGAAGTTTCCTTTCTCCCATAGAAATTTCCTTGGGAAAAGGGATTAATTCTTCCCTGTGAGGGTGAGAAGGCCCTGGCACAGGGTGCCAGAGAAGCTGTGGCTGCCCCTGGATCCTGACAGTACCCCAGGCCAGGTTGGACAGGGCTGGGAGCACCCTGGGACAGTGGAAGACGTCCCTGCCCATGGCAGAGGGTGGCACTGGATGATCTTTAATGTCCTTCCAACTCAACCATCCCATGACTGTGCCTCAGAGGTGGCAGTGCCAAGCAGAGAAGGTGCCAGCTGTGATTGGTACGTACGGTTTGGTTGGTGGCCTCGGGACTCATCCCTTCCTTCCTGACGGTGAGGTCGAACGTGTACTCCACATCTGCCTCTAACAGAGCTTTGGAAATTGTGACAATTCCTTCCTTGGCACTGAAATTCAGAGAGCACCCTGCAGCCGAGCTCTGCTTGCAAGGAGAAAAGAACTTTCAAACCCTCCTTGGTACGGGTGCACATCGGGTTAGTCCACAGCCAAAACATTCAGGTCCACACAGAGTCACTGTCACAGACCTTGCTGTGCAGTGCCACCACTGGGGTGGGATAAACAGGGCGTGTGTGGACAATAAAACATATTATCCTACTCTTCAGGTTAGTAAACAGTAGCTGGAATACTCCAGTATTTCATCTGAGTTTCAAATTTGTCGTTTACAGCAATTAATTCTTCATTAAATACCCCATGAACATTGCCAAGCAACACAAAAAACTCACGTTAAACCAAAAGGTCCAATCCCCACACACACTTCACATTTGAGACCAAGCTAGAAAACATGACACTGTACAAGCAAAGGAGTTCCACGTTCAACCAAAAATGCTGCTGAGGTGGATTCCCATCAGGATTTCAGGTCTCCCTTGCCCTTCCATCAGTGCAGGGTCAGATCACTTCAGCACGTGAAGACAGTGACCACAAGCTGAGATCACTTGACCACTTCAAAGTCTAACTTTGTCCTGTGATGGCATTAGAGACATTTAACTGCTCCTGGGAGAGGGACCAGAGCCCTGAGCTCCCAGACTGCATCAGCAGCTCCGTAACACCCTCAGTGCATGGAAGCAGCAGCACTGACACCAGGAACCAGAGTCAGGTATGCAGCAATGCCCACGTCCCCCTTCCAGAGCCAGCCCTTCTCCCTTGCCCAGGGACACTGCACTGCACCACACCTCACACCAATTTCTGTATCATCAACCTGAGCTGGGAACTGAACCTTTGCAACGCTCCTTCCAGAGCAGCTCTGTTAAAGATGCTCACAAACGCTTCCCTTGACACTGTTTCACCCTGAACACGTTTGTGGTGGAGCTGGAGCTCCCAAATGGTTCCTCTGGCTGTGCAAGGCTGCTCTTACCTTGGAGGAGGATGTGCAGGACCACTCGTACAACAACGGGGTCTGTTCCCCATCATCCAAGTTGGGATCGTAGGATTTCTCCCCATCCAAGATTAAGTCCTGAGTTTTGGACCAGACACGGTAGGACCCCCCATCAATGATTGGGACCAGCTTGCTCGGGATCACAGTCACATTGGCAAAGATGCTCTTGGACAGCGGGGTGTCTCCAAAGGAGACAATGAACATGAAACAATAGTTCCCAACTTCCAGGCCGAGCTTCGGGATAACCAGCTGGGGCCTGTTGACATCGACGTTCGGCAGCCGGATCCTGCTGGAGTCATCCAAGTTCATGCAGCTGGGGGCTCGGTAGATCTCCCACAGGTGCTCTGTCTGGTACTTGATGCACCCTCGGAGGTCAATCTGTGCCTCCAGGTAATTCCTCTGGGATCTCTTCATAACCACCTGGGGTGGCAGGGCCAGCTCCACCTCAGGCTCCTCGCACTCCAGGACTTTGACTGTGACAGTGAGCTGGGCTATGAAGAAGCTGATGAGATTGGTGGCATTCACCTCCACCAGGTAATCACCAGGGCTCAGGTAAGAATAGTTGGCCACTGCAACCCTGGTGGTTTGAGTGGAAGAGCCATCCCCAAAGCTCCACAAGAACTCAACGCTCCTGCTGCTGGGCACCACCACAGCTTCAAACAGCGCCGTCCTGTTGACAAAGGCATTGGTGGCACTGAGGGACACCTGGACTATGGGGTCCTGCACCTGTATGGTTCTGGTGATGTTGACACTTCCCAAGTCATTGAAGGCAGTGAGGTGGATCTCCAGCAGCCCTGAAGCTTCTGGAGCATAGGAAACACTCTCTCCTGAGGCAGCAACCACGGACCGGCCTCGCTCCTTCCACAGGCAGAACTGCCAGGAGAAGGACACGCGGGAGCCGCTGCCCACGTGGGCACTGAAGCTCTTCTCCGTGCCCGTGGGAATGCCCTCCTCACAGCAGTTCAGGAGCCTGACATCCTGGATGGGCTCCAGGACAGAGATGAGCACCTGGGCATGGGCGATGCTGATCTGGTTCTGCACGGTCACGGTCACCAGGTAATCGCCGCTCTTGGTGAACTCATGGCTGTACCTGGAGCCGTTGAGCACCACGGAGTAGTCCCCACTAATGCTCACCAGGTAACTCACAGAGGTACCTGACAGCATCCTGATCTCAAAGGTGACCTGCTCCCCCGGCTCCACCACCTTCTTGCTGGTGATAACTTCCAGACCTTGAATCCTGTCCAGCACTGAGATGTTCCTGCTGGCCAGAGCCCAGCTGATGTCGTTGGATGCGTTCAGATGGACGGTGTACAACCCAGCCACGGGGAATGTGACTGCCACGGACTGGCCACTCAGTGTGCCATTTGGTACCTGCCACAGCCAGGTCACTTCAGTCCCCCTCTGCAGCTCTCCCTCAAAGACCACCGTGGAGCCCGAGGAGACGTACCTACAGTCCAGCTCTGCTGTCCCTATACTCAGCCCTTCGATGACCTCCTCCACACAGACAGAAACAGTGGCATTGGTTGAATTCAGCTTGTTTTCCGCTCCAACGATGACCTCAATCATTCCAGGGCTTTGGAAGGAGTGTATAATGAAGGGTTCAGAGGTGACAGGAGAGGAGCCATCCTCCAGGTACCACACGTACGTGACACCAGTGCCACTGGTTATGGTGGCACTTATGTTCACAGAGGCATTAATAGCAGCTGGGCTGGGGAAGGCGTAGGGCTTTAGGACACCAAGGCTTTCAATGAACTCCAGTGTCCTGTTAGCAGTGGTACAGCCCAGCATGTTGGTGGCCTTCAGGTAGACAGTGTAGTTCCCAGCTTCCAGGATGCTCAAGGGGAAGGTTTTCCCAGTGAAGGACTGCACAGCATTGCCATCCCGTTGGACCACCCAGCTGTAGGAAATGTTTGTGCCCTCTCTCACCACAGCCTGCAAATGGAGTGTTTTGTTAGTTGGGAAATACATGTCCTCCACCAGGTCGGGGCTGACCACCTGCAGGCCCTCAATCTGCTCCAGGACATAGACATAGATGCTGTCCTGCAGCGAGCTGATCTTATTCTCAGCTGTCACGATGACGTTGAAGGTGCCCACGGAGCGGAAGGTGTAGGAAATGGTGGAGGAGCCTTGGATGGGAGTGCAGCGATCGCAGAGGATCCACGAGTAGCGGATGGCAGTGCCAGTCACCAGGGTGGCTACAAAGCTCACTGACCCATTCAGTGGCACCACTGTCCTGCTGGCATTGACAGTCAGGCCGAAGAGCCGCCGCTTCACAGTGATGTCAATGGTGGTCTCGTTGGAGCTCACGTCGTTCTGCCCCACCACTGTAATGCTGTAATGGCCTGTGCTGTTGTAGGAGTGGGTGGCCACTTGCCCAGGCTGGACAGTGCCATCCCCAAAGTCCCAGCAGTAAGTCACTTTGGTTCCATTCATGCTGGCAGAGAACAGGTAGATCTGGCTCAGCTCCAGAACGTCTGTCCCGTTATACTCAATCTTTGCTACCCCAACTGGCTCCTGTACCTCCACAAACGCCGTGTCGTTGTTGAAAGAGACATTGTTGGAGACGGTCACTGTGACCAGGAAGACCCCTGTGTTCTTGTAGGTGTAGCTCACTTCAGTCCCACTCGACCTGGTGGACTCGTTGTTGCCAAAATCCCAGCGGTAGCGGTACTGGTAGGGAGGCAGGGCACTGACCTGGAAGGAGGCCTCTTCCCCGAGCCTCACAAAGTGCTTGGAAGGGAGGAGGGTGACGTTGAGGATCTCTGGCTCCACACAGACACTGGTGAAATAGTGAGCCTTGTTAAAGCTGCTGGAGAGGGTCAGGGAGAGCGGGAATGTCCCACTCCGGGTGAAGTTGTGCATCACCACAGGGTCCCCGCTGACAGTGACATTGGATGAGCCATCTCCAAAAGTCCAGTCAAAGATGTACTCTGCAGGATTCCCCGTCACATAAGCGGTGAGCTGCACGTCCGGGTGCTCCAGGATGCAAGAAGTAGGCTCTATTTTGAGTACTTCCAGGACAAATATCCGCACAGGAACCGCCTGGGAGACAGAGTTCACAGGATTCACAGCTGTCACATTCACCGTGCAGTTGATGTCCTTAACGTAGACGTGTTCCACCACCGGCACGTGACTCCTGAGCACTGTCCCATCCCCCATGTCAAATGTCCAGGTGATGCTGTCCCCAGTCTGCACGGAAGCGTTGATGGTGACGGCTGCTCCCTGCTCCGCGGCCTCATCGGCGGAGATGCAGAGCCCCGTTATCTCCTCGAACACCTGGTAGCTCTCCACGGCCTCCACGCTGCTCACGGTGTTGTTGGCTGTCACGGTGACGTTGTACACCCCTCTGTGGGGGTAGCTGTAGGTCACTGTGGGCTGGATCTCTGTGAGCAGCGAGGAGCCATCCCCGAAGTCCCAGGTGTACACGACGCCGTACGGGGACGGCGCGGGAGTGGCTCGGAAGGTCACCGGCCGGCCCACGACCAAAACATCCTCCTCTGCCTCCACCTTCACGTCTATCAGGTAACTGTGGACGTGAACTGGGCTCAGGTGGGTGAGGTTCTCATACTGGTTGGACACAACAACCATCAGGGCATATTCTCCTGCATTGGGAGAGAGCAGAAAAAGGGCAGGGTGAGGATATGCCTGTCAACAGCTCCTCAGTGCTGTGGTGGGGTGACAGGGGCTGCAGGGGACACTCTGCTCCTGGGCTGTGCACACTCTGGGCTGCCCTGCTCCAGCCCAGGACCAGCAGGAATTACACCAAGTTGTGTGTATGGGGACCAAACCCCAAGAAAGGAGCCAGTCCAATGGGTAGAGAGAAAAGATCTTCTTCCTGCTCAGCCACAGAACAGACCTTTGCTGCTGCCCACCCCTCCCACCAGCCCAGTGCTTGCCTGCCCCTCATCCTTCTGCTGAGACTGCTCAAAAGGGGCTGAGTGTGGTGGACCTGCTTCTTACAGCATGGTCAAACTTCCCTGGGAAACAGAGTTAGAGAGGATGTCAAGTGCTGGAAACTTCCAGTCACTCCAGCTGTTTGCTCAGCAATCGGGCAATGATTTCCTAGCCCTACTTTTTCTGGAAGGTGCCTTGTACACTCCTCATACCAAAAATGCCTGAGTCTCTTCTTCCCCACAGAACCTTGTTGAGCATACCTGGGTCTTGGTAGATGTGTGAAACATTGTGCTCAATGACAACCTCATGGACATTAGGATCAGGAACAAGGAAAGACTTGTTGTAGGGAGGTTTGAACAGGTATGTCTCCTGGACACCATCTCCAAAATCCCACCTGGAGAAACAGGCAAACCATCTTACACTGCCCAACAGGAGAATCCCAGAAATCCCAGAGGAATCCTGGCTTGTCTTTCAGGTGAGGGCTGTGGCAAGTATCAAAGCAGCAGCTGTGCTGAGAGGAGCACAGCACTGGTAAGAAGAGGAAGAACCCAAATTAAAGCAGTGTTATAACACTTTAAATGAAAAGGATTTCAGCCTGAATTACAGGTGTATGACTGACCCCCCTCTCACAGGGATTTCACATTAACTAAACAGCAGCAGAGATGGACCAGGGAAGAGAAACTGTGCAGGCAAGGTAAGACGTGGACAGAGAGATCCTAAGTTTGGGCAAGCAGCAAAGGACTCACAGGAACAGAGCCTCCACAGCCGAGTCCACGTGAACCCTGGCACTGAACTCCACGCTGCTGTTCTGGGGCAGCACTGGCAGGGCACCCACCACGCTCAGGTTCCTCATCCTGTTCATCATCTCCACCGTCACGTTGTAGTTGACCGTGAAGTTGCTGACATGGTTGGAGGCGGTGAGCTGGGAAGAACAAAAATGGGTTTGGGGTCCTCTTGCTGCCCTCAGAGTGGGGCTTTGCTGGACTGAAGAAGCACCACCAGGCAGGTGAGCAGGTCAGGGCAGACAGAGTGGCCACATGTTCACCACTACTGCCAGTCCAAGGAAGGGCTGGGGCTACAGCAAGGGAGAGGAGAGGAGCTTCTCATCCTGAGGCTCCTCTTGCTCTGAACTTGCCAGCTGCCCCTTCGCCTGCTCCGATGTGCCCTGTAGGCACCTGATGCCACCAAGGGGACAAGAGCCACCCAATTTCCTCAGGAGAGTGGCAGAAAAGTGGCTTCAAGCACAGAGCAGGGATGGAAGAGGCTCACAGAACTAAGCACACACAAGTGCAGCTCCAGGATCCTGGTGTGGTTGGCACAGGGAGGGAGAGCAAGGCTGGGCAGAGGAGGAAAAGGGACTCAAGAGACTGAAGAGACATGACAGAAGTAGAGCAGAATCCTCATTATTTTCTAGGCATGTAATACTGACAGCATCTTCACCTTCTCACCTGCAGGAGAGCTGAGCTGCTGGCAGAGGGGTCCCTCAAACACATAGGTGACAAACCCTCCTGCCCCAGCAGGTAAGAGAGGCTCATGTCTGGGCTTCTGTGGACGTGCTGCACTGAACCCAGAGCCCCCCAGGCTAATGGCACCTTGGCAGCTCTGCAAGTGAAAGCAGCCCAGGCTCTCAGCACAGAGCTTCATCCAGCAAACTAGTGCTGCACCCAGCAAATTAGTGCTGCACCAAGCAAATTAGTGCTGCACCAAGCAAATTAGTGCGAGCGTGGCCACGGGACTGGGCTGGGGCCTGCTCAGGAGGCCAAGAGTCACCCTGAGAGCAGCTCCAGCACCTTGGAGCAGAGCAGACTCTGCAAGGCAGGGCACACAAAGATTTTCTGGCCAGAGATCAGCTCCTGTTCCACAACAGACAGCTCCCTTGGCCCAGACTCTGCTCCATCCTTCAGGGGCCATGGCAGAACCATAACGTTCCAGTCTGCACCAGGAGTAAGAAAACAGGACAGAGAACACAGGGGCCCATGGGAGAAGCTTTGTCCTGCCTGTGGAAGTCTTATGGTGCATCCTGACTCTGCCAGGTTCTGAATCCAGATTTCCTGCCTGCAGAGCAGGAGCTCCCTGCTAATTCCTGCTGGGGAGGAGGGGGAAACACAGACACTCCGTGAAAGAAAGGGGAACTTGGAGAAGAGAAGAGAAGAGAAGAGAAGAGAAGAGAAGAGAAGAGAAGAGAAGAGAAGAGAAGAGAAGAGAAGAGAAGAGAAGAGAAGAGAAGAGAAGAGAAGAGAAGAGAAGAGAAGAGAAGAGAAGAGAAGAGAAGAGAAGAGAAGAGAAGAGAAAGCAAGAGGAGGAACACAGCACAGCAATGTAAGAGCAGAAGAAACTACTTGCATTTGCAAGAGCAGCTCAGTGAGAAACAGCAGACAAGCACAGTGAAAACCTCAACTCAACTCTCCCTGCTGCTTTTCCTGAGGAGTCTGTGGGATGAGATGGAAACCCAGGGGTGAAATGGTGTCATGGGAAAGGCCTTGGCTTACCGAAAGCTTGTACACAGCTGGGCTTTGGTA
Source organism: Cinclus cinclus (assembly GCF_963662255.1). NCBI lineage: Eukaryota > Metazoa > Chordata > Aves > Passeriformes > Cinclidae > Cinclus > Cinclus cinclus. Next base: position 1,163,647 of record NC_085061.1, on the reverse strand, counting down.
GATAACGTTGAAGACAACATTGTAAAAAGTGAAAGATGGCTTATCATCTACTGTCCATCGGAAAGTCACATCTGACCCAGCCTCCATCACAGGGATGTAGCTCTGAAAGGCACGAGAACATTTCACACTAGTGCAAGAGAAAAACATGCCCAGCACTTCCCAGGAGATCTCCAGCTGAACTGGAGAGGGAGCAGAGCCAGACGGGGAGGCTCCCACACCAGCAGTGTCCTCAAAGCATGGCACAGAGGTGACAGATCATTTGTGGCTCTGCTGCTGATGGAGAAATGCAGACCCTGACTCCATAAATCTCCAGCAGAGCTGGGAGCAGAACCCACACTCCCTGCTCCTACAGCCCAGCACTCTGCTCTTGTGATCAGGTCCCTCTTGCTGACTAAAAAAATCTTCTGAAATCTTTCCTGCAGAAACAGCCTGGTTTTAGGTACACCTGAAAGCTGAGCCTCTGACCCTGGTCCAGGGATGGTGCCTGACCCAAAGACTGAAGGGGTTGGACAGGGCAGGTCCCTCCTCACTCCAACAGTGCCTCCTGAGCAGCCTGTGGCAGCAGGAAGGGTGAGACCGAGAGGTGCAGGCACAGGATCTGCCAGAAGCAGCCAGAGCTTGTACAGAGCATTTGGGGCAGGTACTGAGCAGCTTCCCAGGGCTGTGGCTCTGGGGATGGGGGACTGGAAAAAACAAGACTGCAAACACCAGAGGAACTCAAGACTTGGAGGGGTGAAACATCTCTACAGCTTCAGCCAGCTGATAAAAGGATTTAGCAGAGCAAATCTAAACACCTCAAGGAACGACTGCCTGGATAAGGCAAAACAAGGTAAATACTGCCCTTTCCTAATGCCTCTGGTGTCCTGGGGAACTGGACAGGCAGTGTTCCCTCACAGGACCTTGGGGGACCCGGGGGGGCCGTGCAGTTGAGCTGCCTTCCTGCTGGAGAGCACCAGTGCTGGTGCCACATGCTGTGCCTGCAGCAGCGCGGGCAGCACAGACTGGCAGCTGAGCAGCAAGCAGAGCTCCCCTGCCCCACTGCCCCCAGGGCAAACACACCCTGACAGCTACAGGGAAAGGGTTCAACCCACGAGGGACAGAGAGCAGCAAACACTCACCACCCGTGTGTTCAGCAGGACTCTGCTCTCGGGGTCGGGGGTGGCCCTCAGCCCACGGATGGGCTCCTCCACCTTCACCGTGACCGTGATGTTCTGGGAGCTCACCGAGTTCTCTGCAACGAGCACGTGGGTGCTGACACCCTCGCCAAGGCTGCCCAGCTGCACCACGGCAAACCAGGTGTCGTTGTTCTCCCTGGCACACAGCTGGGCCAGGGCTGCCGGACAGGTGGCCACGAAGGGGACACTGCGGTTGTCCCCCAGCCAGCTGGCCGTGGCGTTGACCCCCGAGGACAGCTTGACCAGCAGCGTGGTGTGGTTGGTGGGCAGGTAGACCCTGGAGCCCTGGGGGGCGGGGTGGATGACACGCAGGCCGGACACGCGGGAGGCCACGCGGAAGCTGCAGGACAGGTTGGCACTGAAGAGCCCGTTGGCCACGCTGGCACGGACCCTGTAGTGCCCGGGGTGCTCCAGCCCTGCGTTGTGGGGGCTGAGCACTGGCACCAGCTGCTCCTCGGCGTAGCGCACCCGCACAGAGCACACGGTGCTGTTTGTCCAGGAGGATCCCTGGGACAGGCTCAGTGCCAGCTCAGACATGTTCCTTCTGTCCAGGGAGGTGGCACTGGGGTGGCACTGGAGGAACGAGCCCGAGCCTGCGTTGTGCTGGATGCTGAAAACGTCCCCGGCCCTGACAAAGATGTTTTCTTTTCTGAATGTGACCTACAGAGACAGGAAAGGGTTTCTGATTAATGCCTCACGTTAAGAGTGGTCAGCACCCAACTCCTGCCCAGGCAAAATGCTGGATTTCCTGCCAGGTGGGAACCAACAGAAAAGGTGCAGATACCAACACAGCACAGGGAGACCTTTCACCACTCCGCCCTCCTCGGCCTCTGTGAATCAAATGTGCCAACAGAGAAACCAGCTTTATGCTCCATCTCCACTTTGTTAATCCATTGGGAAAAGCCCGTGGAATCTGCACAGCCTTGTCATGGAAACATGGAATGGTTTGGGTGGGAAGGGACCTTCAAGCCCATCTGTTCCACCCCCTGCCAGGGGCAGGACACCTTCCAAGACCCCAAGAGACTGAAGGGAGCCTGTGGCCTGTGTGATACTGGGCACATCCTTTCATTCCAATGGACTCCAGTGCCTCCATCTGCCACATGGGAACAACCCAAAATTACCCAAAGCCCTCAGGATAAAACTGCCCCAGCCACCCACTGGTTACAGCAGTATACACTGACCTGATACTGGGAAGAGGGGCCAGCTGGTACCATGAAGAGGAACTCCTTGAGGAGCTCATAGCTGGGCTGGCTGTGGTTGGGCTGCAGGGACCCAGGGGCAGGGCTGCTGCCAAAGGAACTCTTGGCACACTCGGTCCCATTGCAGCAGTTGTTGTGGGATGAGCACAAATTCGTCAAAGGGCACCACTGGAAACCAGGAGGACATTCCAGCAGTGTCCAGTTCCCATCATCCTGAGCACTGGGGAATGGTTCTGTAGCATTGTTCTCCTCCTGGAAGTCTGGAGAAGTGAAAGAGAAATCAGTGATCGCCACTCTGGTGAGTAACACTACAAATGCACTTCTCTGCTCCAAATCCACCATTTTTTCCACTTTGATGATGGCTCCACTCCTAGTAAAAGCTGCAACTGCAGCACATCCTGCTGCTACATAAATGTCCTGTTTTACTGGAAAAATCCACCAAGATCATTAAACCCAAAGTTGTCTCTTTTCCAGCGGGAACGTACCAATTTGCACTCTGAAAGCATCTGTGCTCCAGCAAAAGCCAGTCCAAGTGAAAGCAAGAGCTGGCCTTGACATTGAAAACACATTAAGCAACTTTTCTGAAGTTAATGTTTCCATGTCAAAGTATCAGCTTGTCAGTGTCAAAAAAGGTCCTTTTGTAACCAGCCAACCCTGCGGCTACAACAAACATTCTGCTGCAGAATTAATTGTTGCCAAAACTGTGACTGTTGAGCTGTTGTACAAGGAATAAAAGGCTTTTAAGATTATCTCATCCATCAGGAAGAAATGGGCTCAGGAAAATGTTCTTCCTTGTTAACCTGTGGGGCCAGATGGACCAGAACACATTCCCATTTGACATGTGTCTTCACAAAGTAAAAAGTACAGCTCAGAAGATTAATGAGCTCCTCCACATGTTCCTTACACTCACATTCTCCTCATGCACTGAGAGAGGTTTCTCCCTCTATTATTTTCTCCAGGATAACCACTTCTCTAAGGCTGTGGAACCTGCACTTTGATCTCCTCAAAAACCAGAATCGAACTTCTGAGCCTTTAAGGGTCAGAGGAGCAGAGGGGCCACAAGGCCAGCCCCAGTTTGATGGTGTCACCTCCAGCAACCCCACAGGCATTGAGGAGAAGCCTCACCTTCTCCATCCATCAGTCTGTACACCTGGAACCTCACTTGGACGGGCTGGTGCAGCTCCTGTGTCACAAACTCCAGGGCAGTGAGGAACCCCTGGTGCCTGAAGGCCAGCTCTGGGAACTCCAGCACCTGCAGAACACACATGGCTCTCACCTGCCCGTGTCCCCAGGGCTCCCTGGGCAGCAGCAGGATGAGAAAACCCCTCTCACCTCCTCAGCCTGCCACGGATCTGCCAGCACAGCCTCGCTCACATTCCTCACAGCCTCGTGTGTGGCAAACTCAGCGTCTCCCTCAAAGAAGTTTTCAGCGTTGAGGAGAACTCCTGTTGGCAAAGGAAATATTGGAACAAAGCCTGTGAGACTCAGCAGGACCTGAGGCCATTCCCTCCAACCTGTGAAGCTGCAGCAGGGCTTGGACCACTCAGGAAAGCAGGAGCTCCATAACCCTGTACCTTCTTTCTCCTTACAGGTGCCTTGATTTCTTTCTCCACCAGCACAAATAACATTTTCATACACAACGTTCAGCAATTTTGACTTCTAGGAACTGTGCAAGTAATTCTCCCTTCCAACAACTAATGATTTGCTTGGAATTTCTGACTACCCTGTGCCCCTGGACTTCTTGGGAAATGTGGCCATGACCAGCTGGATTCCAGCAGTGGCAAACACTGGTGGCTCTCTGGGGACTGGGCAGCTGCTGCTGCCCCTCTGACCAGGCCAGTGCCCTCTCTGGCCATGGCATTTCCTTCTCATAAAAATCTTTTCCCTTGTTTCATGTCCATTCTACCTCTCTTTCTTACTTCCTACACCAGCATGGAAGATTTGGAAATCTGAATAACCACAAACCTGCACATCACACCTCACCTGAACAACTTTTGAGCCACCCCAACATCTCCCAAAACACACAATGAAGGACACCAGGCAGCACCACGGCCCCAGATCCTGGCAGAAGCAGAAATTGCTCAAATAAGAGGGAAAAGCTATTTCCAGTGCTTTGCCTCAGAACTTTGCTCCTCTGTCTCCTTCTGCTCATGGCAAAGATTTGAGTTAGCCAAATTCTTCCTTTTGGGCTGAAGTTGGGTCTCTGGAAGTTGGCTTTGGGAATATTATTGCAAGTCACACTCATCCGATGCCCTGGAGGAGCTTCTCCATGCATCCCTCTTTTTCCACACCAGTGCCAGTGAGGGGACACCTGCCCAGCCTGGGTGCCAGCAGGGCAAGCAGAGCCCACCTTGTGGTTTGTACTCGCAGACGTAGCTGTGCTTGGCCATGCACAGGTCTGTGTTGCACTGGCCCGTGGGGCCCATCCTCACGCAGTGGTCAGCGTTGGAGGGATGGGGTTCTCCTGGCAGCCAGTTCTGACAGCTCTCCAGATTAAATCCTTCCCCTCTCTGCTGCGCTCCAGAGCTTGCAAAATCGTTGAATCCAATCCAGACATCGAGGCTCCTGCAAAAAAAAAAAAAAAAAAAGAAAGAAAAAAAAAATTTAAAAAAAATAGAAGGGGGAGGGGGGATTTCAGGAAATCATGAGTATTAGAAAGAGCTGGGACAGCTGCCATTTATGGTTGTCTCTAAAAATAATAACAACAGCTCCATCGGGGTGTCATGGGGTGCATTTCATGGAGACTTTTGATTACTAAAGGGTTTTAGTATCCACTCTACCACCAGAACCTCAGGTGGGGAGGCCCTGGAACAGGGAGCCCAGAGAAGCTGGAAGTGTCCAAGGCCAGGCTGGACAAGGCTTGGAGCAACCTAGGGTAGTGGAAGGTGTCCCTAACCATGGCAAGGGGTGGAACTGGATGAGTTTTAAGATCCCTCCCAACCCAAACCATTCCAGGATTCTGTGACCAGGTTGACTTGAGCCTCACCCTGCTCCAAGCAGAGCACTCTGTCACCAAACAACCCTCCCAGACTCTTCCAAGCCTGTTTTGAGTGATGAGGAATGATCTGGTCACACAGAACTGTCTGAGAAAGATGAATCCCTTAGAAAACTTGTCCTTTTCCTGGGCACACCTGTGGGATTTACCACAAACCAATTCTCCAGTGCAGGTGGGACTGGCACCAGTGCAGGATTAAAGCTCAGCTCCAGGTCAGGGAGTTCTGGATGCAGCTCCTGAAGAGGGTGAGCTCCTCAGCCACCATGGAAAGCCAGCAGCCAGACAGCTCAAGCAGAGGCTGGAGCACTGCAGGCAGCTGCACCCCACACACCCAGGACACTGCCAGGCTCCTTTTAGGAGATCAGATGTCCCTGCCCCATTTGGAAACTGGCTGAATCCCAGCAGAGATCTTGGTGCAAAGTGCTGAGAGGTCTCCCATAGCCACAAAGAGCCTGCAGAGCTGTTTCTAATCACACCCAGCAGAAAGGGAGGCATTTGTTCCATATTAACTTCCATTAGCTTCTCCATATTAACATTCTGCACCCTTCCAAGCTCTCAGCTCCTCCACGCTCCCTCCTGCAGGTGAACATCAATCCTGCCACACCCCTGCCTGCCCCAGTGTGCTCCCAGGGTGGTATCCTGGCTCTGCAAAGCAGACTGGGGAGATAACTGGAGGTAACTGGTGCCTCTCCACCTCCAGGCTCGTGCCAGATGAAATTATTCATGAGGTCATGCTGAAAAACGATGACAAAAATAACTTGTTCCGTGAATCAGTAGTTTTCACTGCAAATGAGATTAAAAAATAAATAAGGGCTGTGTTCTGCTCCTGAACCACTGGCAGGGAATTAGGGAGAGCAGGGTAGGAAAAAGCCTGCCTGCTGCCACCAGGAAAACTCAGTGGAGATTTTCCTTTTCTAATTCCAGCTATGATCTAACTGCAAGTCATTAGAAAAAAAAATCTAAAAGTAAGAAAGAAAGGAATAACTTAAAAGACAAATTGCTGGCTGGCTCCTACCCTACCCCACTGCCCAGCCCATTCCACTGCAGGGGGAACAGGAGTACTCTGAACACCCTTCTTTGAAGCAAGATGTGAGCTCTCCTCTGCCTCTGAGGAAGAACTGAGCTGCCTTGCTGGGGCAGGAGGAGCAGAACAAGCCTGGGGAGGCTGGGAAGGCTCTCTGTGCTGCCCAGAAAGTGGGCATGGATGGTCCCACCCTCTGCATCTTGCAGGCAGGATCCAGCTCAGCACATGCTGCTCCTGGAGAGGCCATCTCACACCAGCAGCAAAGGACAGGAGACCTGCTCAGTGCCCTAATGGGAAACACCTTCCTGCTTCTGCCATCTTCCCATAAGGACCTATGGAAGCTGCACGTTCCAAAATCCTGCAGCTCGGCCCTTTTTATCACCAGGGAAATCGCATCCTGGGGCTGCCTCCTTCATGTTTATCTGCACGGATTAATAAAATAAAAACAAGGGCTAGAGGGGGCTGGGGAGCAGAGGCTGTGGGGCAGCAGCTGGGGAACAGCCTCGCTCCCTCCGAGCTCTCGTGATTTCCGTGCGCCGCAGCCCGGCAGCTCCACACGCAATTCCTGCCACATCCCAGCACCCACGACCAGCTCCTAGCCCGAGCAGAGGGCCAGCCTCCCTTCCCCAGAGCAGGCAACACATGTTTGCAATCTCAGGATCCAGCCCCGTGTGGAGGGAACAGGGCACAGATACAAGTTTGGGAAGAAGGGGCTGTCAGCCCTCGAGCGGGAGCGCTCAGAGCCCACGTCACACGCAGCTGTTCCCTTGCATGTGCTTTCTGGGATGTGTTTGTGAGGAGCCCGTGTCCCACAGCTGCAGCTGGGAGTGCTGACAAGGGCTGTCAGGCCCTGAGAGCTCTCCTGGTCGTCCTCCCTTCCCCGGAACGACTGGCTGGAGAAAGGGCACTCAGAGGGGCAGATTTAATCAAAGGCTGACACTTGCAGCACCCTCTGTCTACAAAGCCCAGTCCTGAGGTGGAGCAGATGCTGCTGGAGAGAAGCACTGCTGCTTCCCAGGATGAGAGACAGGAGGGGAAAGGGTCTGGGCTTTGCTGCAGCTGCATCAAAGGGCACAGGATCCCTTTTCACATTTCAGAGGCATCCAAAGGCACAGACACAAGAAGCCCACCAATCTCTCACTTCCCAGTTGTGATTTCCAGCCATTCTGCCCCATTCCTCTTCTTCCCTCCACAGCCTTTAAGGAAAGAAGCCAAGCCCAGCAAGGGCTCGAGCTCTGCTCATTCCTCCTCTTTGCTCAGCAACCTCACCCCCACCATCTCCTCACACTCAGCCCGGGCAGATCCCCCTGCAGATGTGCCCTCAGGAACCCAAAACCTGTCCCTAAGTGATGCCAACCCTTCCCCTCCTCACTCACCTGATGACATGAGCAACCAGGAAGCTCTGGATGTCAGGGCTGCTGACAAAAGCCAGGTCCCCATTCCCAAGCTCCTGGCAGTGCCGCTGTGCCTCCAGCCACTCCGCCTTCTCCACTACCAGCTGGTAGCAGTGGTTATTTCCCGGGAAAACCAAGCCCTCAGGGGGGCACATGGGGTGAACTGCTGCAGGAAGAACACAAGAGTGACGTCCTCTCTACGGGCCACACACCCCAACCCCATCTGGGAAGAGAGGCTCCAGGAATGTCCCAGCCCTGAAGCCAAAAAACCCCATTTCCATTAAGAACAGAACACTGCTCAGCCAGGGAGCCTGGAGTGCCCGAGGAGTCGCCCCTCACTGGCAGGGGAGGCAGAGGGGAGGCCCAGGAGGCAGTGCCACCCTCCCCAGCACCCCCAGGAGCCCTGCTCACCCCTGCCCAGCTCTCCAGGCTCTGCAGTGATCCCATAGAGCACCGCCAGCCCGGTGCCGCCTCTGTTGCGGATCCGGATGTCCAGGCTCTCGTTTGCCATGACCAAGGAAGGACACTGCAGTTCCAGCTGCTGGGGTGAAGCCACCACCTCAATCTCTGCCTGCTCGTACAGGAGCCTGGAGCCCACGAGGACGGTGACAGTGACATTGTAGTGCCCGGGTAAGGCGTAGCTGTGCACAGCTGTGTGTCCAGTGGTGTTGAGAACCTCGCTGTGGTCCCCAAATTCCCACAGTAAAGTGCTGACAGCAATGGGAATACTGACATTGAAGAGCACAGGCTGGTGCAGGCTGTACTGGGGCTGGAGTCCTGTGAAAGACACAGGCAGCTGTGCCTGGAAGGGGAAGGGGATGAGTGAGGGGCCAGCACAGCCCTGCCCAGACAAATGCTCAGTGCAAAATGGCAAACAGCCGGAGGAAGAGTTTGATTCGTGGGCAGTTCCACACAAACACTGCCCCTGGGAGCTGAACCCCCCATATTCCTGGTCTTGGGAGTAACAGAGGGCACTGCAGGTCTCCTCAGTGAGGTTCCCAGGGTGGGCAGACGTGAAGAGGACGACAAGCTCAGCTTCCTCAGTGTGGTTGCCTGTCAGACACGTGATGTATTGAGCTCCTGCAGGACAGAACAGAAGATCTTCTTGCAAAACGCACTCTGGGATGCCATGGATTGGTGAGACCCTCCAAGAGAACCACTCCACACTCCTGGGAATGGAATTCTCCTGCTCAGCTCATACTCTGAGCATTTCCTTTTTGAGACTTGCCTGGGAAGTCTTTAATCCCCCAGTAACAGTTTTCAAACTCTTTATGCTAATTAGCGATGACAGAAATAACAAGCCAGTCACACAGATTTATGGAGCAGCAGCACTCAGTAAATAAAACAGGGCTTTGGAGAGCCTGACACTCCCATGGGACATGGAGCCGCCGAGTCTGACACTCAGAGGAGCCCACAGGACTTGCTACCAAGTGAGACCATGACAGAAGGGAATCCTTTGGTGGTAGCCTGGCTTGGTCAGGGCAGGATGTTTCACCACATGCTGCCTGGGACCTCCAGCAGCAAATCCAGAACCAAACACCCTTGGACAGTAGGACACTGGGGACACAGGGGAGACCCCAATGGACACTCCACCAAGCCAACTCCCTGAGGCACCTTTCTCCATGGGGAAAGCTAACAAGAGCTTCCCTCCTTGCAGGAAAATGTGGTGCTGGAGAGGAGGGCAATGCCAGACCCAGCTGCACCCGAGGGGGATGCAGGGATGCCCACGGAAAGGAACACCACTGGCACGGACAGGGAACAGGGACACACACGGGCATGGACACGGAGTCACAACAGCCCCAGGCCCAGAGGAACAGCCCATTCACTCGAGTGCCATCCCCCCTCTCTGGCTTGCACAGGGTGGGACGTTTCCCTGCCACAAACACCCAGGCAGGGCCTCTCCCTCAGCCCTGCCCACGCGACCCAGCCACGTCTGCGCCGCTGTTGCTGCTGGTTGCTACAACATCTCCCCCAAACATCTCAGCAGCTCCAGCCTCGTGTGATCTTCCCAGATCAAACCCATCCAACTGTCCAGCCTCCTCCACGGCCTTCCTGCAAATGATGAGCCACTTCTCCTAAGAACAGTCTCCCGAGAGGAGCACGGCACGGGAACTGCTCTGTTTTGCACCACCAGCCTGGTCATTCTTCATCCCCTGCCGGTCACTGAGAACTGTCAGGAGCTGGCAGGCTGTCCCAGCCTACTCCCATTATACTGAATTACCCAGAAGGCAGCCTCGCATTATTGTTTCCACACTGGCTTAAAGTAGTTCAAGAGGGAACAACTAATTATCAAGAGCAGCAACAGCGCCAAGTGTTTTTCCCTTTGATAATTCCTGCAAGATGCTGCAAGATGGGGTAGCTCTGCTAGGGGAAGAGGAACAACCACCACCAGGATTTTGGTCCTGGGGAACACTGTGCCTCACCAGGCAGCTCAGCTCGCTCCCACCAGCTCTGGGTCCTCATCCCTGCATCCTCCTGTCACACACAGCTCTGGGTCCTCATCCCTGCATCCTCCTGTCACACACAGCTCCCAGATAAAGGAGGTACCTGCTGCCTGCCATAGGAAGCCCTTGCTCTCCCTCCCTCTCTCCTATTCCAGAATAACCCAGCAGCCATGCAGGATTAGTTTCCTTAGAGCTCTCCCTGTTCCAGTGATTCACTGCCTGACATTTCTCCAGTAAAATGCCCCTGGAGCAAGTGGCTGTAGATCAGGGCAGTGCTCATTCAGCACTCCCAAAGTGCAGCCCTGCCACCTGCAAAGACCCAACTCAGCATGTCCTTGGGTGCCATCACCTCCCAGTTGGTTTCAAATGCTTGAGGTCAGCCTGTTCAGGCCCTGGGAGAATGAAAGCCTGAGCTGCAGGTCACAGAGCCAGAGTCCTGTGGTGTCTGGTCTGTGATCAGGGCTAATCTCAGCCCTGGTGTGACTGCCTTGGTCCTTAAGGCACCAGGGTACAGACTGTGTGACCAACATTTAATTAGAGAAGAACTGGTCACTCAGGGTCTGAAGAGAGCCCAGCTGCCCCTGAGCCCATCACTCCCATCCAGCCAGCTCCACCCCACAGCCTTTCCTTACCACAGGTGGCATTGAGGAACAGGATATCAAAGAGGGACAGGTTGGCCACCTCGGGGGGGTGGGCACATCTCGTGTCCGACGCCTCAAGGACTCTCACTTTTCTGTCTTCCACCCAACGGGGCAACCAGGACAGTTTGCAGTCACAAACAAATGGATTCCAACTTAAGTTTCTGTCAGAGGGAGATCAGAACAAGTTAGGGATTAATGTGACATGTGCTAAGCCTTAATTACAGCAGTGTGCTGAGCCCTCCCTGTTCCCATCTGTGCCACTCCACCGAAAGGCTTCGGAAGAACTGGGAGAGGAGTTAATGAATAGGGAATCAAGCAATAATTAACGTGATTTTTCTAGAGGCTAGAATTAGGCAAGTACTCCAAGTACTTTTTTAACTCTACAAATAAATGTTGCAATTAGAAGCAAATGACAGACACAATCATATATCTAAAATAATCTGCCATGCAAGAGCCCCAGGGTATGAGGGCAGCCTCTCCTGCTCAGGAGACTATTTACAGCCCCATTAAAAAATAGCTAAGAGAATAAAATTGATCTGTCAAAAAAAGAAATGCAAAGTCAATGATAATTTTTCCATGTGGCAGCTCAGTGAAAAGAGGGACACTTTAATTGCAGCTAAGCTTGATCCAAATTACAGCCTTTGGCACTCAGCTGTGAGCAGGACAGAGCTGGAGCTGTGTGTGCAGCTGATGCCAGCAGGGCTGGGTGTTTGCAGGGCTCAACCCCAACTGTGAGGCTGAAAACACCACTTTGACACCAGGCTGAGCAGGGACAGGCTCCCTGGGACACAGCCCTGGGCCTTTGTGTCTTTCCAGAGCTAAATGCAAAGCTGAGACTGCTCCTTGGGTCCTATCCTCAGGGACAACGTGGGGCTGAGCTTTTCTCTCATTTGCCAAGAGGGCTTGCACAGGGTTAATCCTTTGGCTCATCCAGAGACAGAACTGCCATTTGTGCTGTGACTTCAGGGATCCCTCCTAGAAATGTGTGGCTTCCCCTCAGCTCCCTTCACATAACATCAAAAGACTTGAATTAAAACACAAAACCTAACACTTGAATCACTTAAGGACAACATCTATAAATGGCTTGGACACCTCAGTTAGGACCCACCACGCTGCAGGAATCACTGGATGCTCCAGTCCCAGGGTGTGACCATACAAACAGGACAATGTGACCCAGAGCATGGTCAGAGACAAGAACTTCAGCAGAGCTGGTGTGGGAGAGAAGCCAGGAAGACAAGAAGGCAGCAGCAGAGGTTGGAGATACCCAGGAGACAGAGGCAAAGACCAGGAAGAGGCCAGGACTGAGGGACAACAGGACCCAGGAGCAGGACACAGCTTAAGGAAGGAACTGGAGACACCCCAAAAAGCAGCTGCTTGGGTGGGCACCTGCCCAGTATCTCTCCAAGTCAGCACAGCCCCCCACCCCACCAGGAAAGGAAGGAATGTTTCAGGGAAAGGTCTAAATAAAGAACTGGGGAACAAAGCAAATGAACTTACATTTCACTTAAATTAAATAAATTATCAAATATTCCATCTTCTAATGTAGAAATCTGGTTGTGGCTTATATCTCTGTAAAAGAGAGAAAAGTTTATCATGTTAGAAGCAATTTCCTCCTCACTGCACCTTTTTCCTGGGAGTGGGGAGGCCCTGGCACAGGGTGCCCAGAGAAGCTGTGGCTGCCCTTGGATCCCTGGGAATGCCCAGGGCCAGGCTGGACAGGGCTGGGAGCAATCTGGGGTAGTGGAAGGTGTACTTTAAGGGCTTTAAGGTCCCTTGCAGTACCAACAGACATCTTGTGATAATTCTCCTTCTCTGGCCTTGAGCTCCTCTCCATCCAGCAGTACAAGGATCAAACCCTGCCTAATTCCAAATGCCAGTAATTCCCAAACCACCAGACTGAGCAGCTGAAGGCCTCAGGGAAGGAGTCCGTGGACAGGACCACGTGGGGCTCGGGAGATGAGGTGGAGCAGGAACAAAGCAAACCAGTGCAACACGAGCTCAGCTGTGCTGGGGGGCACTGGGAGGACTGGGGGGCACAGCAAGTACTTACAGCTTTGCCAGTGAAGTCAGGCTCCTGAATAGCTCAACATCTAAACCACTGATCCTGTTATTGGAAAGATCCCTAGGGAAAGGAAAAAAAAAAACATTTTTCAGCCTTCGTTCAACCCCGTTTTGTCACACCTCCATTACCAGACCTCAGAAGAGCCTTTCTCCAAACTCCAGCCAGAATCCCAACTGGAAATGTGGTGTGTTGAAGGCAGAGCATTTCTCCCAGCCAAAGAAAACACCTTTCCCAAAACCATAAAGCATTTGCTGCTCATATAACCTATAAAAAGAGACCAGGAGTCTCAGGATGTGCCCCCACTCTGCAGCACACCTGGAGCAATTACACCATGCCACACGTGGTACTAAATGTGATGCATCCTCTTAAAAGATACTCAAGTCTAATCTATGTTCAAAGAAGTCATTAAGAAGTACTTTAGACTCAAGTAGTAATTAACTCAGAGAAAAATTTATGATGAACTTCCAAGTGTGTTTCTCGTGCCAAAGCCCTGATCAGTAATTACACAATTGGTGCGTCAACTCTACGTTCTAAACATCCTTTTATCTCTCTTTGGAAAAGCTTAAAATGGAAGAAGAAGCAACAAAGAATATTTTCCATTTGAAATCAGGACAGACTGTCATTCTAAAAGGAACTTATCTTGTCTTTCTTTAAAAAATCTCCAGTTGCTCCCAGTAACACAAACAGCCTTCAGCTCATCCAAACCAAACTGTCCATGCCCAGCCCAGCTCTCTCCTCACCCACCACCTTCCTCCCCAAATTTAAATGGCAGTCAGAGAAGAAGTGAAGGTTTCTCTCATCAGCCTCCACTTGTTCCCAATAAACTTCACTATTCGTTTTCAGAAAAATCTCCTCTGGCCTAAATTGTTCTTTAGCAGCATCAAAACATTTATTCCAAGCCCACGTGAGATGGTTCTGATCCTTCATGGATTTCTGGCTGAGCTCCCAGGAGAGGACAGGGCTGGACACACTTTGCCACCAGAGCCATTCTCCTGCCATCTCCTTTCTCACCTTTTTTCCTACAAACACCTCCTCTCATTTCTCTTGGCTGCCTCACCTGTTATTTCTACCCCTTAATCAAGCATTTCTTGGTTTGTTCTGACATTTAAACTTCATTTATCCAAATGAAAACAATTCTGCCAAACTGGCAGGAAAATTACGTATGATTCCAGGAAACTGGGGATAAGTAACAGGGATGGATGTCTCCTTAGAAGGTTTATTTTCCCTGATTTTGCTGTCTGGGAGTTCTTTGCCAAGCTGAGAGTGGATTCACTAGAGTTCACCAGCAACACCAATACAGAAATCCAAGAAATGTGCAAAATAAAAGTTCAAATTAGATAAAGGACGTTAACTAAAATATCCAATCACGCCAGCAATCTCTGTCTTGGAGCAGCTGGGACAGAGCACAGAGCATCCCTGGCTGAGCCACACTCTGCACAGGGGACAGCAAAGTCACCCCCAAACCTGCTCCCAGCTCCCATCTGGAAGACAAGCTCAGACTGGAATCCAGGTGCTTCCAGCCAGGACAGAGCCTTGCTCAGCCCCACCTCTCCTCATTTTGTGTACTCTGAACCCCTCTGTCCCTACTGCACCCATGTGGGGAAGGACCAGAAGGACCAGACCTCCAACCAACCACCTTACAGGGAGACCAGAACAAATATTTCCCTTCTCCTCTGAAATACCTGGAAGTCACCCATTTAGTTTTTAGGCAGCACCTCAAGTCCAAGAAAAGGAAATGGGAGTTTCAGCTCAGATGCCTTCCTGCTCCTCGCGCAGACAAGCAAAACCTCCAAAACAAACCATTCAGCTGCTACAAAAACAGGGCTCTGCATTTCCAAGAGCCTCTTCCAAGGTGCTCTTTGGCTTCAGGGGGAGTCTGAGGCAAGGGGAGTTTGGGGAGGTGTCAGGACACTCAGATCCTGTTTTTGGGGTGCCAGCACTGTTGTGTCTCGCGGCTGGAGAGGGCTCCTGTGCCTTGCTCTCCCTCATCTGCTGATAAAGGACCTTGGCTGGCATCCTGCACACTCCATGGGCCAGGTGAGCTCAGCTGAGCTCACCCAGCTGAGCACCATGTCCCACAGCCCAGCGTGCAGGGATGTTCCCCCACGGCATTCCCAGGGGAGAGCTGGGGCTCAGCTCCAGAGGCTGAACCCCTGGAGGCTGCACTTAACCCAAGCCCTGACACTTTGACACTTCACAACTCAGATGCAGCCCAAGGATCCCAAGCACTTGGTTCTCACCTGTCTCCCACACCCACAGGTACTGCTGAGCTCCATCCAGCCCAGTACCTACAAACCAGGGCAATTCCCTTGCCTTCATTATCCCATGAGGAACTGCTATAAAACCTCTCAGTTTTCACTCTTCTTGACCTCCTGGAGGTCTGCAAGGGAAGCAGAGCTCCTGCTGACAGCACAGCTGGCAGAAGTGAGGAATGGTGATGGATCCAGTGCCTGTCACCTCCAGCTGGGAGTCAGGGAGCTGCCTTCTCCCACTGCTCCCTCTCCATGGAAAATCATCTTATGCCTCCCTGGCATGGGACAGGTGGCTGTGAACCAAGCTGGGCTGCAGATAAAAAAATAAACCAGGAAATACTGAGCAATAAAAGCCAAGGCAAAGGCTGTGGGACACAGCTCAGCCTGGCAGTACCACGAACTGCCACGACTGTATTTTCCCAGCCCACTGCCAGGCTGGAGGAAATTCAGAGCAGGTTCAAAGTAGAGCTGAAGCCAGCAGCAAACAAGGCTCTCCATTGACATTCTCTGCACACACAGCCTGACGCCTTCCTCACGAGGAGAAAGAAAAAGGTCATTTCCTATGGCTGGGGGGACTTCAGGAACACGCTGTGCCTCTTGGAAAAGGGCAGCCATGAGGCACAACTTCTCAGTCCTGCCTCAGTTTCCACAGCTGTAAAACAGAGCCATGCAGTGTCATTCTGTGGGACATGGGGCAGCACCAAAACTCACCAAGCAGGACATGAAGTGTGTTACTGAGAGCTCCCCACACTGCCACGCTCCACTTCCCAGCCTAGCAAAGGGAGAAATTCAAATATTTCTGGAAAACGGAGGTGGTTTAGTGAGGAAGTTCACGTGAAGCTTTGGGAAATAAAGGATTATTTAGTAATGAGGTCATCAACCTAAGCTTTGGGAGCCTTCAGCTCCATCCCAGCCCTGCTCCATGCCTGTGTGCATCTCTGAGCTCTTTGGAGCTGTGGGTACCTCACAGAGAGGGTGAGGATGGATCCACCACAGACACCACCAGCCTGCCCATGGACTTGGGGAATTCTGGGGGAAAAGGCATCAGGAACTGGCTCCTTCCTCTGCTGATGGAAGAGGAAGGGAGCAGGAGGGCTCAGTGCCACCCACTCCACCCCTTGCTGATGCTCAGAAACCCCCTCAGTGCCAACCCAGGGGTTATTCCTGCACACTGCTGTGTTTTGGGCACTGCTGTTTGCTCCCTCACTCCACAGAACATATAATGTTCAGCAGAGTATGGGCGGCCCCGCTGCCAAACCTGATGTCATGCTCTCATTATGTCATTTGTGGGCCCGCTCTGCCTCCATCTCCCAAAAAGGGAGGGAGGGAGGGAGGGAGAGGGAGGGCAGAACTTCCCCAGCCCTTTTGGTGCAGGGAGCCCTGCCAGAACAGTAATGGGAAAAGCATCCAGAGATGGAGAAGTGTCTGAGCGAGAGGAGCCCGCGTGGCTGGGGCAGAGCACAGCTCAGGAAAAACGCTCCGGGTCTGTAAAGCCACAATCAGGGCTGAGGTTTCTGTGGGGCAGCAAAGCTCCAGAGGGGCCAGAAAAAGACCTGGAGACCCAGCAAAGCCCAGCAGTGCTCCCATTTCTTACCCCATCATGCAGCCTGTGGCTGCTCCTGGATCCCTGGAAATGCCCAGTGCCAGGATGGATGGGGCTGGGAGCAGCCTGGGATAGTGGAAGGTGTCGCTGCCCATGGCGAGGGCTTTAATGTCCCTTTGAACCCAAACCATCCCAGGACTCTGTGAAAAGCCTGGCTGCACCACTCCACACCCTGTGGCCGCTGAGAACAGGGACATGTGTGATGGCTGGTGAGACACAGCAAAGCCCAGAGCCTCCAGAACCTTCCATCACCTGCCAGATCCACAAAGTGCCCCAGAGATGCCCTGCACAGCCCAAAGGCTGCCTCCCACGTAGCCATGGCAAACACCTCCCTGTCTCCAGGAACAAAAGGCAGCGTGGAGCTGATCCTGCCTGACACACGGAACAGACTTTCAGAAAAGAGCAGGAAAAAACTCTGTGTGCTTTTGCCTGCCTGAGCCAGGAAAAAATTACAGGTTTTTGCTGATCAGATTCCTTTTTTTTCTTCGTCTTTTGGCTTGCACCTCTCCAAGGAAGCACAGCAGAAGCAGCAGCACTTGTGTGCAGGGGTGAGGATAGAGATTATTTCCACAAATGGTTATGGAAATATGAAAAACCACGGACTTTCCTGTGTGCTGGGGACAGGGAACAACGCTGTGGTCCTGCAGTAGGGACAGGGACACCCTGCCTGGCAGGAACAGCCTCACAACTCTCCTGCACCAGGAGCTCTCTGCCTTTCAACACAGAGGGGAAACAGTGCATCTTCATCCCCAGTTACTGGTTTCAGTGCTGCTGAAGCAGGGATTTTCCAAGGGAGAAGGATTCCAGCTCCCACACATCACCCCCAGGAGCTGCAGCCCAGCACCAAGAGGAGCCTTTCACTGGTGGCAGGCAGCTGTGAGCACCCTCATCTCCCCGAGGCTGTCACAGCACGATGACAATTTATTTGTTCATTTTGGATTTATGAGTTTCAAATGCTGGCCCAAGCCCTTGGCTCTCTCTGAGGAATTTGCCCCAAAAGACTTTTTCACAAAAATTCAACTAAAAATAGAATGTTTTTCTCCCTACAGCAAAATCCTAATTGTTGATATGAAATGCAAGGCAGGATGAGCATCTTTGCAATGTTCTGTACACTCTGTGCTCTCCTGAAGAGAGCAGAGCACTCCCAATACGCCCTGGCAGGGCAGCAGCACCAGGAGCAGACCCAGATGTCTCTCCCAGCTCCTGCAGGACCATGAGCAGGTCACTGCATCACTGTGGGCTCCCTGAGCAGGGGGATGAAGCAACGCTCCTCCCTCTCCTCACAGACTTGCCTCATCCTGCTCAAGCCTCTCCCTGAGCACCAGAACAACAAAAACCTTGGATTTGCAGGAGTAAATCCAAGGTTGGGGCCACGGGCTCTTCACAGCTCAGCAAAAGGGGCTGTGAGAGCCTGTGCTCTGAGAAGCAAGGAGAAGCTCAGAGCTCGGGGCACCCCAGCAGTCCCCCCTGGAGCAAACAGAGGAGGTGAGGCTGCAAACACCTGCAGGATGCACAACCAGGGCACCTCTGCCACAGCCAGGGGACCCCCATCACAGCCAGGGTGTCCCATCCATGCCCAGGCCACCCCCACCATGATCAGAGCACTGCAATCACAGCTATGGTACCCCAGCCAGAGCATCCTCACAGTACCCAGGGCACCCCTGTCATGGCCAGGGCATCCCAACCATGGCCAAGGTGTCCCAACCACAGCCAGAACATCCTCACAGTAGTCAGGGCATCCCTGCCACAGCCAGGGTGTCCCAACCACAGCTAGAACATCCTCACGGTAGCCAGGGCACCCCTGTCATGGCTAGGGTGTCCTAACCACATCCAGAGCATTCCAACCATATCCAGGGCATCCCAGCCACAACCAGAACATCCTCACAATAGCCAGGGTGTCCCAATTACAGCCAGAACATCCTCACAGTAGCCAGGGCACCATTTCACGGCCAGGGTGTCCCAACCACGGCCAGGGCACCCCAAACAAGGTGAGGATAAGCCTTCCCTGCAGGTGGGAGCTGTCTGCAGAGCAGCTGTGGCTCCAGGAGCAGCTCCTCACATCCCTGCAGCCAGCAGCTTCCCGCAGACTTTCCCAAATAAGGCTGAGGAGCCGCAGCAGGGATGGAGGCACTGCACAAAGGGGATGTGTTACCTCATGCAGCGACGTCATGTTCTGGCAGGGCTGTCCTGGAGCCATGGCATCATGTGCTCCATCCCTCTCCTCCCCAGCCAGGGGGCTCCCAAAACCCAGGACCCACAGCTCAGCTCCTCTTACAAGTTATTCTTACACTGAGCTGATTTCATCTCTGCATTCCCAACACCCAGAAAACAGAGCCAAGGGGAGGGGGACATTGGGGTGTCACCTGGGGTGCTTGGGGAGGCCAGGAAGGTGCTCCAGGGAGGTGGATACAGGGATGGCCACCTTTCTGAGAGGTCCCTCCCAGCTTCTGAGCCACCCCAGTGACCAGGAGCCAGCACTGAACGTGGTCCTTCCCTCACTGCCAAGAGGTGACTTCATGGGGCATTGAGCAAGGAAGAAACCTCAGGCACTACCCAGCCCTGTGACACCACAGCAAAGGATGGGAACAGCAGAGACCTCCAGCTTGGGAAAGCAGCAACCCAAACACTGAAATCAAGCTGATGTCCATAATTAGCACTGCACGTAAACGAGCTGTCTGCAGCTCCAGCCAGGGAAATGTCAGCCCTGCAAATACTCATTTGTTTCATGGAAAGTCTGCAAAGCAACCAAAGATGTGATAAATCCAAGTATCTTCCTAGCACACGTGGCAGAACTCAAGCAGATCCCACTAAGACGCCTGCAGCCCAAAGCCAACTGCTTTCCATGCAGATCCCATTTCTTCCCCCAAAACACACCTGTGCCCACGTCCTGTGCCACTGTGTGCCAACACACAGCAATTCCAGTGCCCAGCTCTGGTCTCCTGAAAACCCAGCACGTTTCCAAGTCAGCACGTTGGGAGCCCAGGAACATTTGATTTTACCATAAAAAGGGAGCCCTCTGGAAGCTTCAATTTAGGGATTACACAGCTGAGCTACTCAGTGCTTAATCTTCCTTACACAAAGTGAAGAGTTCTCAATAAATGTTTAGGTATTACTGATATCAATTCACCACTGGGACAGGTAATGCAGTAGATAATCTTCGTGTCCTGGCTTTTTTATTACTCAATTAGTTTTCGTTTTATAAGTGAGGCTTTTCCTTGGACAGCTGTCCTCCAGGGATGTGAGAAGCCATACAACCCCAATGCTATTTAATCCTAGCACTGTAAACTCTGCAGTACACAAGAAACAAGCCACAGGCAGGGTTCAGAGGATGAAGGAGGCTCTGGATGATGCTGGACCGAGCTGGAGCCAAGGGACATGGAGAACTCCAGGAATTCTTCTCCAAAGAACACGTCCTGTCTGCAAACACTGGTAAAGTCTGAATGGGCTGGTCCTTGGAAACCTTCTGGGGCATCTGTGTTTTGTATCCCAAAAGGAACAGGGGAACAACTTGGGCATCACTGACACAGAATGAGAGACACGAACCAGGGACTCCTCCAAAACACAGGGAGATCTGTAAAAACCTTCAGGCCACTTCTGAGCTCAATTCAGAGCACAACCCAGATAAGAGAATGAGAGACTGATAAGGCAGTATCAGATCAAAAGTAATTTCTTCAAACAGCTGGGAAATAATTCTCCCAGTTCGCACATAGGGACAATCAGTGTGTGGCACTGAAAGCACAAACCAAGGGAAAACAAAACCACAAGCATCAAAACACAGCCCTCAACAGGGGATCAGGGAATCCTGGAATTGTTTAGGTGGGAAGAGACCTTCAAGATAAGAAGTTCCACCTCCTGCCACAGGCAGGAAGGCACACCTTCCATTAGCCCAGCTTCTTCCAAGCCCTGAGTTCAAAAAGGATTGAGAAGGGTTTAAGAGAAACATCAGCAACCAGGCAAAGCCTCTCATGGCAGGTAAAGCAGACACAGAGAGCACACTGCAGTCACAGGAAAACCTCTGAGGGCACAGGAAAACCTCTGAGGTGGCTGAAGGACAGTGTCACCACATCCCTGACCCCCTCCTGCCCTGGACCTCCCTCTGCTGGAGCAGCACAAAGCTGAGCAGACCAAACCCAAAGGGTTTTTGGCCATTTTCTCCTGAGTCCTTTGAAAAGTCTGAGCTCCAGGTGCTGTTCCCAAATTCCCCAGCCTGTACCTCCTGCAGGTTCACGGAGCACATGGATGGGGATGGCACCAGGCTGGCTCCACACAGACCTGCCAGGACCCACCTCGGTGCTGACATGGACACAACTTCCCCTTTCCCCTGTCCCCAGACCTGGACTGTCCCTTCCCAGGGCAGGGAAAGCTCCTCAAACCTTTCCCCTTCACAGCTGACAACCCCAATCTGTTCACCCTTTAGCTAACAGCCCCCTCCAACACCTCCAAGTTTTCCAGGTTGCTGAAGAAAAACAGTTCAGTGTCTATTTTAGCCCAGTCTGCCACTTGATTTTCATCTCCAATATGTTTTACCAACAACATTTCGTTTAAGAGGCTCCCTGTTTCAGGCTCTCACCTACATCCTTCATCTCCAGCATGTGATGTTTTCCCTGAGAACACTGATGGGGCAAAGGACACGAAGAAAGGAAGATCCACTCAGGTCCAAGGCTGGCAGAGCATTGCCAGGGATGGACATTAACTTTGAGCAGGATTTTGCAGCACAGCCTGTGCTGGAGAGCTGATGAACCTCTTGACTTACTTTCTTCCTCCCAGAGGGAAAACTCATGGGTTTGGGGCCGTCAGATTATTTGATGTATTTAAAAATAGCCCAAAGTAAACGGTGCTGCTGTGTGATGCTGAGCACAGCCCTGAGTTCACAGCCACTGCCTGCGACAGAAAATCCCCAGAGCAGGAGAGCTGGGAGCAAAAAGCAAAGTGCAGCCCATTCAGACTCCCATCCCCAGCCAAACCAGGGCTGCAGCACAATCCAGTTGTGCTTTCCCTGCAGTCCTGATGTGAGGGCTGCTTTCCATGGTTTATCCCAACAACTCAAACACTGCACATCATCGGATTCCACACACAGATTTCTGTGTCAAGCCCAAGCAGGCAGCTCCCAGCCTTCCAGAGGATGTTCCCATCTTACATAAATACTCTGAGAGTCACTGAAAGGCTTGGGGTGCAAAGGACCTTATTAAAGGCAGGATGGGGCTTGGAGCACTCTGGTCTAGTGGGAAGTGTCCCCTTCCCATGGCAGGGGGTTGGAACTGGATGGGCTTTAAGGTGCTTTCAAGTCTATCATTCTATGAAACATTCTGAAGCCAATGTTCAATCCCTTTAATATCTTTTCACTCCAATTCCTGACAAATACATGTGACATTGGGCCAAGCTCAAAACTTTGACTCAGAATTCAAATTCTGACTTCTCGCAGAAGTCAGATGTGTATTACATCAACGTCAGCATCTTCTGCTCCTCAATCTGCAAAGTTACTTAAAAGGCAGAGGTTTGGGAGATCCATTTTCCATAAGTGGATTTTCCATGTTGACTGCCACTAATTACACCATCCCCTTTAATTTTTACCTAATGCCATGCTAGGCACAGCGTTGCTCCTCCCTGGGACAGAAAATTGGGACACTGAGCTGATGTGTTTGTACCACCCCATTTACCTTCTGTTAACACTGGCACCATGTTTATTTTCATCCAGCCCTTGGGAATCTCCCTAAGGCCCAAAAATCCATTAAAAGCAAACATTAATAGCCCAGAGGACTCTTCAGCCAGATCTTTTAAAATTCTTGGATGCAAAATATCTGAACTTGCTGGTTTAAGAAGGTCTAACATTAATAGCAGCTGTTTAACATCCTCCTCGGTTACTGTTGGAGTGGAAAGTGTTTCATCATCCTCATATGATACAAATACATCACCTGGCTTTTTTCCAAACAGAAAACAGAAATATTTACTGTGGAGTCCAGCTTTTTCTGTATTTTCATTGATAATTTGATCGTGTTCATCTATTAACAGACCAGTATCATCTAACTCCTTTAATTCCCAATATACTTGAAAAAACTCTTTACTCTTCTCAACCTTGCTGGACACAGACTTTTCCTTAAGATTGTTTTGCTTATCAGTGCTCAGTGAGCCTGAGCTGAGCCCATGCTCATCACAACCTACATTCCTCTTTCCTATCCTGTACACCTATTTTCTACAAGAGCTTCCACTTCTCACTCAGGCTCTCACAATGCCAGAAGCAGAGTTTTGAGTATCCACAGCTTCTCTGGGCAACGTATGCCCTGCAAGTGTTTCACCACTCTCACAGCAAGAATTTCTCCCCAGTATCCCATCTAACCCTCCCTGTGCTCCCTCTTGTCCTTGTCCTCCTGGCCCTCCAAAGTCCCTCTGCAGCATTCCCCATGTCCATGACTGATTCTTTAATGACTCCTCTTTAATGATCTGAAGCCCCAATGCTTTGCTCTCCCTTTCCTTGCAGTGAAGATAAAAGTAAAAAAAAAAAAAAATAATGCTCGGCTGTATCATCCTATTAAAAGAGGACCACATATCTTTCAGGGATGGTTACAGCCTCAATTTGAAGCTCCTTAATTTGAAGCTGTTCCATAAAAAGCAATTTTCAGTCTTCTCTGCTCTCCATGCAAACTACTTTTTTTGTGCAATTAAATTCCATCTTCCCATTTTCTCTGATTCTAGCACATCCACAGCAGCTGCTTTGTCCTTGAGATGTACAACCCCCGGATACCTGTGGGAGGTTAATGATGGAACCCCAGAATGGTTGGGGTTGGAAGGGACCTTAAAGCTCATCTAGTTCCAATCCCAACACCTTCCACTATCCCAGGCTGCTCCAAGCCCATCCAACCTGGCCTTGGACACTTCCAGGGATGGGGCAGCCACAGCTCCTCTGGGAATTTGTGCCAGGGCCTCACCACCCTCTGAGTCAAGAATTTCTTCCCAATATCCCAACTAACCCTGCACTCTTCCAGTTCAAAACCAACAGAACCCCAGAATGGTTTGGGTTGGAAAGCACCTCAGAGATCACGTCATTCCAAACCACCTTATCTGCACCCAGTCAGCCAAAGTTTGCACAACTCTTCCAGAAAACAGGAATGTGTGGGACTGTGTTGAGGGACCCCTCTGTGACCATCCCAGCCCAGAACCTTCCTCAGCTCCACCAGACCCTGGATTTCCATGCCCAGAGCCGGGAGCCACATGCCCAGCGTGGGTGCAGCTCCATGGGCTCTGTGTATATGTTTGTTTGGGATTTTGTGAATAGGGCTGCTTAGCACGTTGAGTCCTCCCTGCAGGGCTGATGTGTTAGAGCCCATTGGCTCCCGATTCCCTGAAGGAAACATCTGCACATTCCAGACACATTCTGTAACGGGAGTGAAACCCATCCTTGAAGTGAAATTTCACAGCCTCCACAGCACAAAATAACGATCGCTGGCAAGGGCCACTGGAAAAGTAATGTTTAAAATATTATTACAGGGAAGCGGCTGCCAGAGCCTCAAATTAATCACTTGAACGTGTCTCTGGTGCGTTATGTAACGCTGGGCCAGCTCCTGCCCAGAGCAGGGCTACACTCCGGCCACTTCCCACTGCCCAGCTCTGCTCCTGTCACTTCCCACTGCCCAGCTCTGCTCCGGCCACTTCCCACTGCCCAGTTCTGCTCCTGTCACTTCCCACTGCCCAGCTCTGCTCCGGCCACTTCCCACTGCCCAGTTCTGCTCCTGTCACTTCCCACTGCCCAGGTCTGCTCCGGCCACTTCCCTCTGCCCAGTTCTGCTCCTCCAGCCACTTCCCACTGCCCAGTTCTGCTCCGGCCACTTCCCACTGCCCAGTTCTGCTCCTGTCACTTCCCACTGCCCAGTTCTGCTCCTCCGGTCACTTCCCACTGCCCAGTTCTGCTCCTGTCACTTCCCACTGCCCAGTTCTGCTCCTCCGGCCACTTCCCACTGCCCAGTTCTGCTCCTGTCACTTCCCACTGCCCAGTTCTGCTCCTCCGGTCACTTCCCACTGCCCAGTTCTGCTTCTGTCACTTCCCACTGCCCAGTTCTGCTCCGGCCACTTCCCACTGCCCAGTTCTGCTCCAGTCACTTCCCACTGCCCAGTTCTGCTCCAGTCACTTCCCTCTGCCCAGTTCTGCTCCGGCCACTTCCCACTGCCCAGTTCTGCTCCAGTCACTTCCCACTGTCCAGTTCTGCTCCGGCCACTTCCCTCTGCCCAGTTCTGCTCCGGTCACTTCCCACTGCCCAGTTCTGCTCCTCCAGCCACTTCCCACTGCCCAGTTCTGCTCCTCCAGTCACTTCCCACTGCCCAGTTCTGCTCCGGCCACTTCCCTCTGCCCAGTTCTGCTCCAGTCACTTCCCACTGCCCAGTTCTGCTCCTGTCACTTCCCACTGCCCAGGTCTGCTCCAGTCACTTCCCACTGTCCAGCTCCCCTGCTCTCCCCCAGGGCCAGGACAGAGCCAGGCTCACTCTGCTGCCCTGGGGACTGACATCCCCTTCCCTGAGGTTTCTTTCAGGCTTGGAGACCACATTTCTTCCAGGTGGCCAATTTCTTCTTGTGCTAAAGGAAATCCCAGGAGAGACAAGGACAAGGGGTGTTTCTCCATCACCTCTGAAAAGCAGCATCTGTCACAGCAGCAAAAGGAGCTGCTTCCCACTGTGGTCTGAAGAGGAAGGGAAGCTACAGGTGTGCTGGTTAAACTGTTTTGCTGCTGGGTAGGTGACAGAACAAGGACATCATCCTGTCCTCGTGCAGTGATCACTAACTGTCAGGATCCAAATATTATAAAAATGCAACCGATGTTCAAAACAAAATTTAAAAAAGCCTCTGAAGGAAAGCAGGAGCAGCACCAGCAGTGGATGCAGTCACAGATCCAGGGAAGGAAGGAAGGAAATGCTTGGCAGCCTCAAGCAGCAGCAGGAAAAGAAGGAGTGAAATGAGTCCAGAGGTACCAGGGTACCAAATTTCAGTCTCCTCACAGGAACACAGGGGAGCAGAGGTGCTCTGGTGGCAGGTAGCTCTGAGTCCTGGGTGGTCTCAGTGCAGAAGTTCCTCCTGAAGCTTGAGACAACATGTGTTTCCAGGATTCCATGGGAGAAAGGGCTTCCAAGTCACCGTGTAGCTGTAAACATCTCTCTAGCACAAAGGCTCCATAATTCAAAGTCAGGCCCACGAATCCCTACTGGAACAAAAACGCTCAAGGAATTCCTTAAGCAGCAGCTGTGGTTGATGTTCAGTGCTGTAAATCTGAGGGCAGGGCAGACCCCCGAGCCAGGGACAGACAGAGCACAGGGATTTGGACTGAAGAGGCCAAAGGACAGATTTTCCCAAATCCCCCCGTGCTGCTGCCGACACCAATTCGAGCTCCCCCAGCTTTTTTCAAATGTGGTTGTTTGGGTTGGAGGACTCTGCTCTCAATGTTTTTGCAGCATGTTCAGTATAGAACCTTAAATATCTTCCTTCTGAAAACAAAACCCAATTAGAACCCAATATAGAGCTGCTGGTTCCTGTACAAAAGCCATTTGCATGTTTCTGGCATTAATAATGTGTGTGGTTGGGCTGCTTCCTTTAAGCATTAGAAAGTCTTCTGTGATGCAGTCAGAATATTTCTGCTTCAAAAATGCTGATGTTCAGAGGCCCCAGAATAGGTACAGAGGAAAAAGAGCAGTTTGCTTGGGCCTCAGCTGCCCCTCCAGCAGACCTTCTAAACAGGTTTGAGAGACAAAAAACCATTTGATCCCTGCACAAGATCAAAGAACCCTGGAATGGCTTGGGTGGGAAAAAAAGACCATCCAATTCCAGCCCCTGCCATGGCCAGGGACACCTTCCACTGTCCCAGGCTGCTCCAAGCCCCATCCAGCCTGGCCTTAGACACTGCTAGGACCTCCCCACCTTCACAGGGAGGAATTTCTTCCCAGTGTCTCATCAAAATCTACTCCTCAGAGTGCTCTCAAGTCAGATCACGTGCAGGTGATGCACATCTCTGGTTCCTTCTGCACAGGAGCTGCTCGGTGTCCTCCTCTGGACCCATCCTGACCATCCAGACCCATCCAGAGATGCACCCACTCCCACATTAAGTACATTAATTCCATTCAATTCAGACTACAGGTCCTGTCAGGGATCTGTTAAAGGGAGGATCAGTGCCTGCTCCCCTCTCTCACACGACCAATGCCTCTAATCCTTTTGTAAGAACATCATTATATGGAATAAACTGTCAAGAGGGAAAAAAAAAAAAAGGTCTTGCAACTCTGCTAATCTTCTTAATGATTTAATACCTGCAAATACTACAGGGAGGTATCCCTTTCCTAATCCCATTAAACGCTGCCCTACAAAACATCTCGCACACTTCAGCATCCTACTGTGGATTTTGTTTTTAAACAAAGCCAATTTCCCTGGAGACCAAGCGAGGGTTTCTGATCCCACAGACCCACCAATTTTAAAAAATCTTCTAAACGCCTGCCTGGGGAATTCCAATAAGTCCTGGCACAGATCCTCCAAATAGTAGCAAAGCTAAACAGGGTACGACTGTTATTGCAGAGATCTCTCACTGCCAGCACAAATACACAGCCTGGATCATTCAACCTTTTACAGCAGGAAAGGCATGGACAATGGATGATTCACAATCAGCATTTTTCCTTCTACTACAGCCACCCCTTTTCTTTAATTATTCCATCTTTCTGGCAGGCAGCTCTTCCCTGCAGTTCTTGTAACACTTTTCCCCCTGATCTCTTCATCACATTGACAAGGACAGGGCACATCCCGAAGTCCCCTGTTTGATTTCTCCATCTTCCTCTCAGAAATCTTTTCTTAATTAGTCAGTTTAAATTCTCCTGAGCTCAGATTTTTTTCCAAAGTTCCCCACTGTTGATTCACCTGAACTCCAGGTGCTTACTGCTACAACAGGTAAGTCCAACACCCAAAGTCCCCACACATCACACAGGGAAAAACTCACCAAGAAGAGGTAAATGAACCATGAGAGACCCACCAGGGTAGATATCCCTGGAGCTGACAGAGACATCTTAAAAAAGGGATGGATTTACAGTTCATGGATTTTTTTTTCCTACAGTAAAACTGATTGGTTTTGTTGTTGTTCTTTCACTTCATGTTGGTTAAAGCAGAAGCCCAAGGCTGAGCCCCCTCCATGGCACAGAGCTGGCTGAGGAGCCTCTGGGGATGCTGATGCTCCACTTCAGGTTCAGCAACTGTCTTGGACTGTGCCTCAGTTAAATGATTAAATCCAAAACTACTCTTCCCTATTCTCCAGAAACCCACGAGGGTGATTGTGTAAGAGGGCGTTCGCGGCGCGCACAAACCACCAGCAAACTTGCTTTGTTTAAAAGGGAAAGAAGAGCAAGGAAACACCAAGGCAAGGCCAAGACAAATAAAATGGTACAGACAGAGTGCCCCAAGGAGCTGGGGGACGCAGCGTGCTCGGTGCCCAGCACCAGCCACGCTCTGCTCCGAGCCCTGCAGGGACTGGAAGGCTCCCAAAGCAGGCTCAGATCAGCAGGACACGTAAGCACAGCCTGATCCCTCCTCCGGCTCCACACAGACACTCTGCAAGGTTTGGGTAAACATCCTTGGTAAACTTTGGACACCACAGCAACGTCAAGAAGGATGACACTCATAAATCAGCCCTGCTGGCAGAAGGAGAATTGCCCAGTTCTCTCAGACACAGCATCGCTCTCAGGATTTGCAGCAGACACTGAGTTAAGCTGCATCTTTGGTCTCATGCTAAACCACCTTCTTGCCAAGGCTAAAAATTGCTCCGTGGTGTAATCACAAACTGAGGCAGAAGAGCGAAATAATAAATTTTGTTCCCATATAACACTAACAAGTTAGGTTTCCATAGCATCCCTCTTCCTCTCGATCCAGGAGGACATTAGTGACTTGCCTCACTGCAGCAGGCTCCGTGCACGGGGTGATGTAAACCACACAGCCACTGCTCTAATCCAGCACCACAGCTCAGCTTTACATGGAGACAAGGATCACCAGCACACAAGGAAAAGGCACAGAGCAAGAGCTGAATTCTCCATAATGCTGCTGATCCGTGGTCTGCTCTGGTTAGAACAAGGAGTCCGACCTGCGACCTGTCCCCACCTTGTCACCCAGCCCAGAGCACCGAGCAGGGAAACAGATGGGAAAAGCACAGCCTGGGTACCTGTGGTCAGAAAATTCACACACCAAAAGACAAAACAGGTCCCTTTTCAGCTCAGTCATGCTGGTATTGTGCCTGTTCCAACAGCAGCAGCCCAGGCTGGGCACTGCTCTGTCACTGCTCTGTGTCACTCGGGGGTCAGGAACACAAAGACCCCAAGGCTCTTCCCAATAAGCAGTGTCTGTCCCATTCCATCCCATCCACCAAAGGCTATCAGAGAGCTCCTGTTTCCCAACAAACTCAAGCTGGGGAGCAGAGCAGGGCAGGCACAGGGATGGAGGAGCAGCTCCTGGTCTCTGCTGGTCCTCAGGAACACACAGCTGCTGACTGCCTGAGCTCCATTCTTCCTTCCCAACATTTTCCACACCCTCCTGCCAAGAGAACTCCTCCTGCCCAAGCAGAGCAGCCTTGGAGAGCACAGCCTGCACACACAGAGTGACCACGGGGGCCAAGACACTTCCAACTGCCTGGCAGGGACTTGGGAGGGCAAGGGTTGGCTCTGGAGCACATCTGGAGCACATCTGGAATTTTGGGTGCTCCACAGGGAGGGCAGCTCCCCAGCTCCTGCAGGGTAGATGGAAGAGAATTGTAGGATCACAGAATGGTTTGTGTTGGAGAGGACCTTAAAAATCAACCAGATCCACCCCCTGCCATGGGCAGGGACACTTTCCATGAGACCAAGTTGCTCAGAGCTTCATTCCACCTGGCCTTGGATACTTCCAGGGATGGGAAAAGGGAAGGCACTAGATGCAAAATAACCATCTTTTGTCCATGCTCAGCCTGGGCTCTAACTGCAGAAAGTGTTTTGTTCTCCTGACTGGTGCTCCCATATAACACAAAAAGGCAAATCATAGGATCACCATGGTTAGAAAAGACCTTTAAGATTACCACCCCAGAGGCCTGAGCATGGATTTCACATCTTTTTATTACATTCAGAATCATCAGACATTATGACATTTTTGTGAAGCAACCTGGAGCCCCAGCTCCTACATTCAGCTGAATTTGAGCAAATAAAAATTTGCATCTGTTTCTTGTGTGTTGGGCTGCCTTTTTTTTTTTTTTAAATTTCCTGCTGTGTGAAACAGGAGGAGCAATAAAATCAAACCCTTGGAAACAAATGACAACTGCTTCGTGGAGTAAAAAGAAATCACAACGCCTTCCTAGGCTGCTTATACCACAGCTACTCCATGCATGGCTGATACACAGGTAGGAAAACAGGGCTCCAAGTCCAGATTTCCTCACTTTTATGGGTTTAAAGTGGATCCCACTCAGTCTTTAAGGCCACTGTTGAACTGCTAACACACTCTGAAGCACGGCTAACACCAAATGGGTTATTTTTCACTCACATGTGAAAAATTCCTGTACCCGGTCCTCTGGTACGTGGCTCTACATCACACATCTTTACCCCAAAAAGAATTAGAAAATGCATTCAGTCTTTGTCCTATAAGAAGTGGGGTGCTCCCTTGTCTCCTGGAATCATGACTTTAAATGACAATCTCTCCTTTTTCCTTCCCTTCTCTTTTCTTGAAATCTATTATTCCTCTGCATCTCCTCAGTGAGAGATACAGATGCTTCCAGATGTTTCCTACATGGGAGTTCAGGCTCAAAACACATAAGGCACCAGCATCTGGCCTTCTTTTGTTCCTCTTTAATCTCAAGATTTATGAGAGATAGCTGACTCATGTTTGGGCTGGCAGATCTGGACTCTTGTAAGTAATCGCATCCTTGCAATTTTATTAATTAAGATAAGTTCTTCCACTTCTGTCTGAGTTGTTGGGGATTGACAAATGTGAGAAAAATACAGATCTTTCCTGAATCTTGGG
The DNA here is from genome assembly GCF_963662255.1 of Cinclus cinclus. Taxonomy (NCBI): domain Eukaryota; kingdom Metazoa; phylum Chordata; class Aves; order Passeriformes; family Cinclidae; genus Cinclus; species Cinclus cinclus. Next base: position 1,132,874 of record NC_085061.1, on the reverse strand, counting down.
CAGGTGGAAGTCCAGACACTTCCTTCTCCAGGGCCTGGCCAGGCACCCAAAGGGAAAGATGCAGGTATATCAAATATCCCAGCTCTGCTCAGCTCTACCAGATCATCCAAGCATCTCCTCTCAGAGGAGAGCTCCACCCTCAGCACAAGGCAAGAAATCCTGCACACACCAGGGCTACTGTGAGTTGTTAAGTGTGGTTTTGCTTCACATACCCCCATTTCCTTTCCAGCAACAGCACCAGAAAAAATACCGAGGAGAGAGTTTGTAGCTGAGGAATTCGGTGAATGATTAACTCCATCCTACCTATTAACCACTACCTCCATTCCCTCACGCCTCCTGGGAGCCCCAGTTCTGGGCAGCAGAGCTGTGCCAGCACCTGATCCCCACTGACTGCTGTGCACAGTCCCCCGGTGATGTGGATGGGTCTGGCTTGGAGTTCCAACCCATTAAATGCAGTAATGATTAATCCAGAGCCCCGGCACAGCTCCAGGATGAAATGTTGCTCCCCTTGTCACACCAAATGAATCCTGCTGCCTGGAGGTCACCACGGAGGGACCTCCAGGGACACCAGGAGCGAGGCCAGCTCTTCACAGGCAGGCACAGGGATGCAGTGACCAGCTGCTGCTACTCCCGCTCCAAACCAAAGCACACCTCAGCCACGCTGTGCCACCCTTGGGACCAGGATGGGACAGGGGATGCAGCTCCACCACCCTGAAGATGCTCCAGGGGCAGCCCCAGCCCATCATCTCACACCACAGGACCTCCACATCACACCTGCCCCACGTGCAAACCCACGTGTTTGTCACACTCAGCTGCACCTCGGAGCACGGGGAGGACACAAACTCCCAGTGTGACCTCAGGCACCTCCCTTATACTGTGCATGGAGCTCCTACAGCCTTACCCAGATGAAAAACAGGAAGCAGAGGTTCAGGATGGACACCAGCAAGAATTTCTTCATGAAAGGGTTGTCAAGAACTGGAAGGGGCTGCACAGGCAGCACAGAGGAGTCATCACCTCTGGAGATGTCCAAGAAATGGCTGAGGATATGATTTGTGGTGGCCTTGGCACCCAAATTGTTGGACCAATGATCTTGCAGGGTTTTTCTGTTATTCCATGATTCTACTGTCACACAGCCCGTGAGCCAGCCAGAATCAGGACTCTGAGAAGTTAAAAGAAACAAGTGCACAAGCAGAGCTGCAGCCAGGAGGAAGACCGGAGTCACCCCTGCCATCTCAAACTCCAGGGGGAATACTGAAATAAAATCACATTCCTCTCAGGAGATGCTCCCTTGCACTGGACACAACACTGACTTCCCAGCTGGGGCAGGGATGTCTCTGTTTGGAAAACTGATGGTTCTGCCCCGAAGAAAAAAATGGAAGTTTGGCAGAAAAACAAAACTTTGCTTCTTTTTTAGATGCTTTAAAAGCAAAATTAATGGTTCTCCAGCTATGGGAGCACAGTGGAATCCTGCTGGGTCCAGTACCTGGCACTCAGGATGTACCCCCAAGCACAAGGTTGTGTTTGGTTTGGGGCCTGAGGAAGAAGAGGCTGAAGCCCCAGCAGGGGTGGCAAGGCAGGATAAATGAACCTGTCAAAGTGAGTCCACATCTCTATTTTGCTGCCCCCATGCTCAGCCTGGAGATTCACCTCCCCAAGAACTGCTGTGGGATCTTTTACTGCCTCCTCACTAGGACAGCAGAGCACCAGGCAAACAGGAATTACAAATCCAGGGCATTTCTCCAGCAGCCAAGCACTGAAGCACTCCACAAGCATCTAATTCCCATAAATAACCAGGACAATACTCTCACATCGCTCAGTCAGGGAGAGGGATGCAGAGGAATCCCTGACAGCCCAGCCCACAGCACCAGGGTCAAACTGAAAACAAAAGCAGCAGTCCTGCTTCCCCCTCCGTGTTCCAGCTCTTAGACAACACTGCCCCCAGTAGCTCGGCTCTCTTCCCAAACCAAGGTACGCACTGCACTGCCCTGACCACCAAGGGGAGGACACAGGGAAGCTCCTCCATGGCTGCTGCAGGATCCAGCAGCTTCCAGGAGCTGCAGAGCAAGCCGGGAAAAGGAAACAGCAGCAGAGGAATTGTGGTCAGCCTGCACAGGGAGTTAAAGGTGCTCCCTGGTGCTGATCAGAGCTCTCACCTGGGAGAGGAGGATGCAGAGCAGATCCCCCATCCTCCAAAGGGGGATCGGCCACAGGTTGGACTCAGTGAGCTTGGGGGAGTTTTCCTACCTAAACCATCCTGTGACTTTCTGCGAAAAGATCCTCTGATGACTTATGGAATGTCTTTCCCAAGCAGCCAGAGTGGACCTGCTCCAGGGAAAGCTGTGAGCCCTGTGGGAGCAGTGGGGTTGGGAGATGGATTTCCAAACTCTCCCGGTTCTCTCTGAAGTTATGGGATCAAGCTGCAGACTTGGACGTGCCTGGCTAATCCGCAGGAATACAGAGCACAGCAGTGGGCTCTGCTGGCTTGTTTGAGAGATCTGATGGCCAGTTGCAATTAACCCTTTAATTGCTGCAAAGACTAACTTATGCCACAGGGAAATATTCCCACCTAACTGGCTACACAGCATGGGGCACTACACACAAAGCAAAGCAAACTCAAGTTAATGCCATTTAAATTTCTGGCTGTACCACATGCAATCTATGCGTGTAATCAGAAATTCAACTACCCAAGGCCAGTGGCATTGCTACCTTGACACTTCACTGTCCTCCTAGCTTGAAAAGGCACAGAGCTTTCCAAGTAATGGTTAATTACTGGATGCAGGGAGTGACAAGAGGGAGCACAGTGAGGGCTTTGGAGCTCGGAGTCTGGCTGTTGGGCTACTGAAGTTATTGTGTTGTATGAAACACAGATTCAGGAACCAGTGATGCTCCTGGCAGTCCCTGCAGAAAACAGGGTGTGTCTTCCCTCTCAATTAAACCTTGGGAATTGTCTTGTGTCAGCCCAGCAGAACCTCCAGTGCCACCCAGAGAGCTTGAGCTTTGTCTCCACGGTGCTGCCTGATCTCTGCTATGCCCTACACAGCTTTCCTGCACACGGGAGAAACACCTTTCCTTTTCATTTTCCTTAAATAAAGCCCTTCCTTACTGCTGTAGGAGCACAATCCACCACAGACACCAGCTACAGTGAATTTTCTTAGCACAACTCAGAGACTAACAAAGTCTAACCCTTGGCCTCTTCTAGCTTTTGTTTTCCCACCTCAGTTTTGTCTACACTAATTTTTTTAAGACTTCTGATCCAAACTTTTCACCGATCCATGCACTCAGAGGTCGCAGAGCTCAGTCTATAAAGCCACTGACTTCATGTTTTCCCTCCGTAGGAGTAAAATAATGTTCCCACACTCTGATAGAAACCTTTGCTCTGCACAGATTTAATTCATTACTTATGAATCTCTGGCCAACGTCACTCTGCTCATGGCAGTGGCTCTCTACTTCCAGTCATCTCTGGCGTCTGGGAGGACAGGGAATCTTCTTCTTGCTGTGTAGTGAAGGAGCTGAGACAGGATCCTGACTAACAGCTTCACCAACTCCTGCTTATGTTAACAGTCCTGTTCCAGAAAATCACCCAGATAGCAGTAACGAGCTGTCCTCTATAACTGCTTCACAGAGCACTGGGCAGGAGCCAAGACATTTTCCAATGGAAACTCCTCTCCCAGGGAATCACTCTGCATCATATTTCAGAAGAACACTGTGTTTGGCTTCAGGGAATAGGAGAAGATGTCTTTTAAACTGTGCTATGCTTAGGTGAGAGGGCATTTCTGGGGACACAAATCACTGCGGAGTCACCAAGCATCCTGCTGGAATCATTGAAGAGACTGGAATGGCAGCAGCTCTGCCAACATCAAAGGCAAGTGCTCCAAGCTGATGCTTCCACAGGATTGCCTGGATCACCTGCAGGTCTCAGGTAAGAGCTGCCCTTCTGCTGTGCCTGCACCAATCTGTGAGATCCCAGAGCTGGTACAGCAATAGAAAACATGGAAGGTGCCAGTTGATGGCTCTTTCCATATCCAAACTCCTCCTTTGAAAGCTCACTCTTTCCACAAAGCTTTCCAACCCTTTTTTTTTCTTTTGGGGAGGGATGAAACCCAAGTCTGCTGAGGGCCAGCTCTGCAGTCCCAGAGCACCACACTGCCAAAGCTCAGAGCCTTTCACCAGGTCCCCCATGCCCCTGGGACCTGTCAGGGGGTGACAAGGCAGTCACCACCCTAAAAACCCTGCCCTACTCCTCTTTTGGTAAAACACAGCTTAAGCAGGGGTGTCTGAGGGAGTACAAAGCACAGCAAAGAGGAGGGAATGTGGCTGAAACACTTTTCTTAGAGGCTCCACTCCGCATCCCATTGTGGTTTCCAGCTGTTCCCTCAGCTCTCCAAGCCCCAGGAGAGGAAATGTGGCACACGCACTGTGCTGGGAGCACGTGCCACGGAGCAGGGCCATGATTCTTGTTCTTATCACCCTACAGAGGGCCTGGCACTGGCTGCTTCCCTCCTGCTCACAGAAGGACCAGCACAGGAGCAACCCGGGAGGGAAAAGCCCTGAACATCCCCGTGCCAGGATGGGCATCCTGCTCTTGGGAATGTGGTATTTGGGGTCAGCGGCAGCAGAGGCAGGAATGGAACAGCTGGAATTTCCAAGCCACACGTGGAAAAGGCTGCACTGAAGCCCTAACACACACCCAGCCAGCTGTGAGGCGAGCAGGGTGAACGGGGAGGTACAAAAATAGGCATTTCTGCAGTGCTTCTTCAAGCAGCATTTTTGCACTACAAAAATACACACGCAGGAAAAAAAAAAAAAAGCGATCACGAGATTTTTTTTTTTTTTTTCCCCAGCTCTCAAAGGGATCCCACGTGCTCCCATCACAGTTTTGGGGATCAAGGGATCATCCCCCCCAGCTCATCACCCTGGGGCTGTGTCACTGCAAGAACCTCCCGGGACAGCACACACAGATGCTTTTACCAACCTGCCCTAAAAACCAAACTGCTCAGCTCCAGCCCGGCCTCCCTCCACCCCTTTGCCGAGGCGTGGTTTGAGAGAGAAACGCTCAGCTTTGGCCAACACGATCCGGCTTAGGCTCTGCTTTCCCAGGCTTAGCTGTTCCTCGGGTTCCTCCCTCTGGAGAACTCAACCCACACCCTGGGTCCTCTCTGCAGAGCCACTCCCCAGGCACACAGAACCTGCTTAACCCATTCCCAGCCGGACCAGAACTCCCGAGCAGATGGGACAGGGGTGCACAGGATCCCATGTAGGTCGGGGGCGAGGAAGGAGAGCCACCCGCGCTTGTCCCCGCAGGGAAAAGTCCTGCTTTGGCTCTGCCAAGGTGCTGTCCCTGCCAGGGGATGCTGCAATGGAGCTGTGAAGAGGCCATTGTTGGGGGGATCTGCAAGAACCAGGGAATCACCCAAGGTCTGGCTTCAAAGGGATATTAAAGCCCATCCAGTGCCACCCTGGGCATCTTCCACTGTTCCAGGTCGCTCCAAACTCTGTCCAGCCTGGCCTTGTGGACACTTCCAGCTTCTCTGGGCAACCTCACAGGGAACAATTTTCTCCCAATATCCTATACAACCCTGCCCTCCGGCAGAGGGAAGCGATTCCCTGTGTCCTGGCACTCCGTGTCCTTGTCACAAGTCCCTCTCCAGCTCTCCTGGAGCTCTCTGAAGGACCAGAAGGTCTGGCCAAGGAGATGGGAACAGGCTCTGGGAGGGCTAGAAATCCCACCCTGGAAATGTCCTTTCCAAATCAGTGACTCCATCAGGCACACAAACTGCACCGCAGAGAGCCCGGCGTGCTCCTCCACACAAGGAGCTGCCTGCACAGGCTGGCACAAAACGAGCTGCCAGCTGTCACCAGGAGAAACAAGGCCATGCTGTGGTGGCCAGGGACAATTTTGGATGAATAGGAACAGGCTGGCTCGGATCCAGACTCCGTGTCACTCCAGACTGTCCCGCAGGCTCGTGAGAACGGAGCTGCTGCAGGGACAGCGAGCACAGCCCTGTCCCCATGGTCCTCCAGAGCATTTCTGCAGTGAGAAAAGAGCATCCCACCAGCTCCCAAAGCTGCCCTGCCAGAGGGCACCCCCAGCCCCAGCCTGCAGGTACAGCAGGGCTGTGCTCCAACACCCAGAAATGCCGTGGGTGGGAGATCTGTTACCACGCAGTGAATGAACATCAAGTCCTGTCACCAACCCAGCCTATCACACTGCTAATTGAATTCAACATGACAGCAGGTTAAACACAATCACACAGGACCATATGCCACGTCTGAAACTTCACTGCCAGGCTCAGCTCAGTGAGGTTTTTCCAAGGTCTGATGCCAGGAAGCCAAAGAGATTTTACCTGTTCCTAACCTGGGGGCAATTATTCTGCTGTTAATGCAGCAGAAGCGGCTGGCTGAGGAATTGTTTTAATTGTCTGTGTTTTGCTTATCTGCACATTATCAAAAAGGGTGTGATCTTTCAAGGGAAAGGGAAGAGCTGGAAAGCTGAGGAAGTTCACCCTGCAGAGGATGTATGGAGAGCTCACAGCACCTTCCAGCATCTGCAAAGGCTACAGGGAAGCCAGAGAGGGACTGTTGACATATTGGAATGGGTTCACACTGAAAGAGGAAAACCTGAGGTTTGATATACAGAAAAAATTCCTCCCTGTAAGGGTGGGGATGGCACAGGGTACCCAGAGAAGCTGTGGCCGCCCCTGGATCGATCACTGGAAATGTCCAAGGTCAGGCTGGATGGAACTTGGAGCAACCTAGTCTAAAGGAAGGTGTCCCTGCCAATAGCAGAGGAGTGAAATGGTCCTTTCCCACCCAAAGTACTCCAGGATTCTGCGATTCTATGACAGAATCTCTTTACTGGTCACAGTTCCTATAAATACACTGCAAATGCTACAGCCTTGCGCGTTGTTGGTGCTTTTCCTGATGACAGCTATCCTTTAAATAAACGTGAATGGCAGCAATCACATGAGTTTTGCTTTTTGTGCCCTTTGCAAAGCAAAAAACTAACATTATGTTTCAATTGACATTTTTAGTTTTGGCAAACAAGAGATGTCAACTTCGCTTTGGTGTCTAAGTAAAGAACAGTGATTCTATATGAAAAACAGGCTCATTCTTTACTGCAAAGGAAGGCTGAGACATCAGGGCTGGAGAGGTCTGGTGGGACATTGTCACCCTCCTTTGGGACAGTCAAGTGACCTTCAGCAGAGCTTGTCCATGCAGCTGAAGGGGAGCGTGGCCGGCAGCTCCACAGCCACTGTGGCTTTCCAGCCTTGGAGCCACATTTCAGCAAGGGCTGGAGAGAAGGGAGGGATGGTGGGGAGGGAGAGGAGGGTGGTTTGATGTGGGGGGAAGAAAAGGGTGGGCTGGTGAGCAGCAGCAGCCATTCCTCTGAACAGCAATAGTGCCTAGAGCACAGCCCGGGAGCAGAGCTGCCAACTTTCCACTGGGGAAGAGACAGGAAATTTTCTCTTTGAGCCTGACAGCAACTGCCTAAAATCGTGCTGTTGTCACAAGTGCCGTGTCCCCCAAAACCCACCCTATTCCCCACACTGCTCCATGCATTCTCTTCACATTAAGAGCAAGATCCAAGCAGCTCCCAGCCCGCTCCACCCTGGAACTGCAATGCACGGCTTTGCTCCTGAGCTGTCCCCCTGCTCACTTTGTTACTCACTTATTACAACTCAGATAAATGTTTTGGGACATATGGAGTAAATAAAATACAAAATCAAGCTGAACTGCAGCAATCAATCAAAGGACAACAAAGCTTGGAGGAACAGAGAAAGGATGACGCCGAAACACGTTATGGAAACCACAGCGTGGAAAACGCGGCATGACAAGAGACAAAACAAGGAATCCCATTAAATGGGATAAAAGGCAGAGGAGCATTAACAAACCATATGAGTTCTACCTTCTGAGTGAGTGGCTTTCTTTTAAATCCACTTTTTGTGAAAGCAGAATGAAAGCAGCTGAGCGAAACGCAAGAGACCTGCCGGGGGCTTGCCAGCAGGAGAAGAGCAGGATCAGTCTTCACTTTCACTCCAACGAGGAAAAAGCAACACACAGAAAGAGACCACCAGGAAACTTAAAAATTTCAGGAAACACAGGGAAAAAATCAGTGCAAACAGTGCACGGGGAAAAAACACACCAGGTGTCAGAGGAACCCCGGAGGGTTCCACCAGCAGCTCGTCCTGCCTTGTGGGGCTCCAAGATGCTTAATTACAATTATTTATTTAACCTGTAGGGTTTTGTCACTGCCAGGGTTTGTAGGTTTGGCCACACCAAACTGCAAATCACAAAAGTGAGGCATGGTGATGCTGCTTGGGATGATTCAACTGTAACTTTTGCCACAGAGCAGGAGCACCTTCAAACCTGCCTATCCAGTGGATGCCCATTCTTCCTGAGCTGGACATTTTCCTTAATACACTTTGAAACACCACTTAAAAAAAAAAAAAAGTTTTAATTTTTTAAAAGGTTCTCAGTCATGGGAACATCACTGAGACTTCTCTGAAGCTTTGGGAAGGAGCACAATAAACAACCCAGCCCTTTCTGCTCTGACACAACACCACAGAATCGCCTCCTTGTTCACACTCAAACTATAGCTACGAGCTGCGTATGGGACTGGTCCCTTCCACAGGCTGAAAGAATCTCACTGGCAAAATATTTATCTAGCACCTCATTTGGGCCTTTTTCGCCCTCCAAAATTTCATACAAAAGAGAAACGCAGCCTTGTTTTCGCTGGGATATGGCTTCCTACAAGAATGACATTCCAGGCTGTCTCAATTTTTTTCTAGGAACAGCAATAGAGCTATTTTGTTTTTGTGGCCTGGACACTACTGTACAGACACTCCACTGCCTGTGGGTTTACCTGAATTAGGTTTTAATTTAAACTGGAAATTTTTTTGCCCTGATAGCTTTTGAAGACACCTCAAGCCTTGAAAAGGCTTTTCCTGCATCACGTAATAATACCAAAATCTACCAATCGTTGCTTGACTCTTGAAATTTAAAATACCAGACTGCAGGTTCCTGAATCATAGGATCTGTTTATTTTAAGGTTTATTTAGGTGAAGTCACCGGCTGGGCAGTGCAACTCCAGGGCTCACTGCCAAATCCACAAAAATCCCCACTGGGTTTTGGATGAAAGTTCTGACCCCCAAATCTGCTTCTGCAGGAGCCTGGCGATAGCAGAGCTCCTCTGATCCCAGCTTCTCCTTCTCAGCCATCCACAAATAAGACTCCATGCTAATGAGGGGAAAATAAAGGAAGCTTCAACTCTCATCCTTTTACATCGAGATTCTAATTTCCACTTCAAACCTGCCACGACACTGAAGATGTGTCAGAAAGAACCAGTATTTGCAAGGGAAAGTCAGAAAGCCTTGATGCGGTTTATTTCCAGTTGAGGAACGAAACAAGCGATGAAAGCTCAAGGAACAGCTCAGGCTCAAATAAATGCGAACAAATTCCGGCAGCGCTGAGAGCAAAGCACTTGAAAAGAGATGGATCAGAGCATTCCTGGCATGGAGGAGCTCAGAAGTGCAAATGCTGCCACTCCAAGCTCCTCGCTCCTCCAGTTCAGTTTCGCGTGTTGCGCACTGCGGAATATTTGGAAAAACAGACCTCGCTCCTGCTTCCAGCCAGACTTTGCGTTACACTTCAAGAACCTGACTCTGGAGATGGGAAGGGGCCAATATTCCCAATCGGTCTGCCTGGAGACTGCTTCCAGAGAGGTCTGTGGTGTCTGCGAGCAGCAGAGCCCATTTCCTTAGTGATTCTTTGGATGGGACATTTCCCTGTGCTCCTGGGAACAGCGCGGCCACAGTTGGCATTTATTTCCTCAAAGCTGCTCCATCTGAAACGTCGGATACGAGAGGAATTCATTTCCTAGGCCTCGCTTCTACAGCCAGAAGTACAGAATCGCAGTTGCTGAGTGCAGCTGCAAGCACACGTCCGGGAATTTTGGCGTTGGGAATTTTCAGAACTCGGCCTTCCTAAAGGCTGCATTCATTTCAGAATAATTAATTTTTCAAAAAGGGGTTGTTAAGATATTAACAACTTATTTTTCCTCTAATGAGAGAATATATAAATGTTACTTATCTGTCCTCGTTCAACAAAAGGAATGTGAAATTATTAGGCAAAACCACTTGCATAACCTCATAACCATGAGCCAGAGTCCCTTCCACCCCAATAGAAATGAATCTGTAATAAACTCTTCACAATTATAATGAGAGTGGGTGCACCTGCATTGTCTGTCATCATCAGGAGGGCCAAACAGGGCAGTAAACTTGAAAGAAACCCACTTCAGCACATCTTCCCCCAGCCCTCAGGGCAGGACCAGCACATATTTCCAGCTGACAAAGATGACTCCACAGCCTGAATTCCAAACACCAGCTCTGTGCCCTGCACAAACCTTCTGGAATGAGAACATGGTGCCACTAACACCATCCATCACTCCCTCCCATAGTTTTCTTCACCTGCATGAGGATTATGTCCCACTTCCATCTGTCACTGCACAACAGAATCCAAAACATTCTGGGAGCTTTTACAGCTCAGCGCCTCTGAACAACAATAACATAGTCTCAAACACTTACTATCAAAATTAATAACCACAGAAACACATGGTAATAGCCCCAGATCCTCAAAAAGCCAAATGAAGGTCTGATCATCACAGCCTTCAGGATGCTGCTCTACAGTGACCAGCCTCAGGAGCTGCAGATCCCCATCTCAAACCAACAACAGATAACAGAAATCCAGAACCTCTTTAATAAAAACCAGTCTTTTGCAGTTAGGGACTTTCTGCAACAAACAATGCCTGGTTTGTTTGCAAAAGTCTAAATATATCTAGCGAGAAAAGAGCTGGAAAACACCTTGGCTTCTGGATTTAGAGATGCGCACTTTTTCCTGAAGTTATTCCAGACACAGCCTGCAAAACCTACAATGTACTTTTACTGCGATACTCCACAACTTCTGCGGGATCTCTGTATTGACACTAAAAAGGAGAAGCTTAGTTACAAACATCCAAATAGAAAAGCAGACCCTTAATGCAGTGAAATACCACCAGAAATTAGCTCATGTGAGATCTACCCACCACGCCGGGCCCCACGTCATCTCTCTTACATGAATCACTCGGTGCTTTTGTCTCGTCAAGAGCTGAAAAGTTGCTCCCTATGGAAAACCAGACTTTTCCCCTACGTCTGTTTTTTGCGTCACGCAATGAGTTTATCCCAGTGACAGAGCACATGGACCATTCCAATGCCCTCCACAGAGCACGCCTGACTGACCTACCCAAAACAACACCAGCATCGAGGCACAAACACATCTGTCATCCCATCCCAGGCTTCCACAGGGAAATGTTTGTTACTCGCTAGTTAGGTGTTCAGGATTTGCTTTAAAAGAGTGTTTAACCCCCATCCAACAGCTCGTTCCCGCACACCGTCCTCCCGTTATTCCCCAAGAACCTCCTGAACCAAACTGCCCCACACCAAACCAAACTCCACTCACGGAACCTCCTGACCCAAACCCCCCAGCACAGAACCAAACTCCACTCACAGAACCTCCTGAACCAAACTCCACTCACAGAACCTCCTGAACCAAACTCCACTCACTGAACCAAACTCCACTCACGGAACCTCCTGACCCAAACCCCCCAGCACAGAACCAAACTCCACTCACAGAACCTCCTGAACCAAACTCCCCGACACCAAACCAAATTCCACAGAATCTCCTGAACCAGTACAGAACCTCCCAAACCAAACTCCCAGGCATCAAACCAAACTCCACTCACGGAACTTCCCAAACCAAACTCCCCGGCACCAAACCAAACTCCACTCACGGAACCTCCCAAACCAAACTCCCCGGCACCAAACCAAACTCCACTCACGGAACCTCCCAAACCAAACTCCGCGCACGGACCCCCCCCGCTCCATCCCCACGGCGGGACACCTCTGCTATCCCCCTCCCGGCGCGGGCCGATCCCCGTTCCCGTCGCGCTGCTCCGCTCACCCCCGGACCCCCACGCCGCCCTCCCGTGCCCGGCGCTCCCGGTACTCACAGCGCGGTGGCCGCGGGGGGCACGGCGGTTCCCGGGCGCTCCACGCCGCGGGCCGAGCAGTTGACGGCGCAGGCGGGCGCGGCGCAGGCACAGCCCGGGGAGCAGGGCCGGCAGGCGGGGGCCGGGGTGGCGGCGATCCCCCCGCACAGCAGCGAGCAGAGCAGGCACCAACCCGGCAGAGGCAGCGGCAGCCTCGCCGCGGGGGCGCCATGTTTGCGCTGTGCTCCAGTGTCTCCATTTCCCCAAGGCATCTCTCCCTAAGGGCATGGCATGGCCCCGCCGCCCCGGGCCGCCCGCCCCGGCCGCGCTCCGCCGCCTCAGCGCCCGCCCGCCATGGCCCGGCCTTGCCGAGGGGGGCCCCGCTCTCCGCGCTGACAGCCCCGGCCCGGCCCGGCGCCGCTCGGCTCTGCTGCTCCGCCCGGCCCCGCTGCTCCGCCGCCCCCGCTCCGCCTCCCGCCCGGCGGAAACACGGCGCCGCTCCAGCCCCGCTCCGGGCCGGGCCGCCCCCGCTCCGCGCCGGCAGCGGCCAGGAGGGCACGGGGGAAAGGGGGGAACGGGGGGAAAGGGGGGAACGGGGGTAGTGGGACAGCGCAGGGGAAGCAGGAGGATCCTGTGGGAAAGGGGGATGTGTGTGTGTGTGTGTCCGTGTCCGGGGGGTAGGCGGGATCTCGGGGGACAGGGGTGTACCCAGAACAGCGGGATGCCGTGGGGAAGGGGTGTCCTAGGAACTGGGGATGCTTTTGGGAAGGGGTGTCCTAGGAACAGGGGATGCTTTTGGGAAGGAGTGTCCTGGGAACAGAGGATGCCGTGGAGAAGGGGTGTCCCAGGAGAACGGGGATCCCAGGGGATACTGGGCTGTCCCTGGGGGCAGGATCATCCCGGGAGAACAGAGATCCCGTGGGACACAGGGGCCATCCCGGCAAGCCTGAGGACAGAAGCATCCCAGGCAGCAGCGGCATCCCCGGGGACCGGGAGCATCCCCAGGACAGCAGAATCCCGGCAAGCAAGGGTTATCCCGTGGGGAACAGCTCGGACAGCGGGCAGGGCAGACAATGGGCAGGGAATTATCCCACAAATGCCTCCCCGCGGGCTCTCGCACCCCGTTCCCATGGCTGGTGCTCGCTCCCAGGGGCTGCGGGATGCAGGAAGAGCTGCAGGGTGTGGGGTGTGTGACACACCTCCAGCACAGCAGGGAACTCGGGAACCTTGGAGACAGAGGAACGACAAAGGCAGGTACTTGCCAGTGCGTTTGTTTTTTACCATCAAACAGCAAATCTGTCGGGTTTCAAAGTCACTTTCACCCTGCACTGGCCCCGGGCACTGGCTGTGGCTCACACAGTGAGATCGATCCATCATCCTACAAAAGCTCCTCGAGGAGCTGAGTTATTTCTGATTTGATGTGATTAAAAAATATAACTAAAATAAAATCACCGTACAACCAAAGGAAGCATCATTACAGAGGGCATCTCCCCAAAACCAGCCTCAGCCCCACTCGGAAAGGGTGGGACAGCTGTGACAACTGATTATTGCACCCTAATTTGTTGGTGTTTCACGTGTGCTGTGTTTACTCGGGACAGAGTTAGCCAAGGTGATGGTTTGGGTTTGAATCACATAGGATTTTTGAAGGCACTTATGATTTTGGGTAGGTGGGATTCTCTAGGGACTGACCCTTCAGCGCTGGGTGTGCATCCACTGTGGGTTATGAATCCCAGAATCATTTAAGTTGGAGAAGACCCCACCTCTGGCTCTACCCAGTGGGAAGGATCCAGGATGGTCAGCACCCGTGTGGTTTTAGCTATGGGATCATCCTGCTGAGGCTCTGGCTTCCTGTATGCAAACTCAGAACAAACCTGAAATGCAAAGCCTGACAGCGTCCAACCCCACTCCTTGGCATGGTGCTTAATGTATGTGAGAATTTACTTTCCAAAAACATTTTGTGCCTTGAATTTTGGGCTTGAAATGTGCTTGAAAGACACATCATCCTGTGCATGATGCATTGTGCCCAAAATAGCTCCATGGTTACTATTTCTTCATGTGACTACGATGTGTTTATTTCCGCTCCCTCAATTGTAAATTGCTTTTTGTAGAGTTTTCCCTCCTTTCTTTTGTACTGATGCCCATATTTTTTCAGATAACAGCAAGGAGAAAATATCCTGTGTGGGGATTGTAATCAGTAGATTAGCTGGCTAATGGAAACCAGCTGATGGAATGAAGTTAAGGGCTCTCCCCCAAAATCCAGGGCTGCCAAGCTGTAACGAGGGCAATGAGCAAGGAGAGAGCAAACCTTGACATAGCAGTGAGAAGATCATTTGTTCACATCTAGTGGCAATTTTTCATCTTGGAGAAAGTCTTGTCGCTGAGCTGGGACGGGTTTTAAAACATCAGCTGGGGAAAATGATGGAAATGGAAAATGTACTCTGGGGTTGGAAGGCTGCTGCTCACTGCGAGGCTGGGAATGGCTTGTTGTGGGGAAGGGATTCTGCTGGTTCCTCCCACTGGCGGGAACAGGAGAGTTTCTCAACACTGTTTACTTGAAGCAGAAATAAAACTCCAGTGAAAAGGCTGTTGATTCTCCCCATCCTCCCAGTCCTGCATGCAGGCACCCAGCACATCCCAGACACACCATGCTCAGCAAAACGTGACACAGCTGTGGCTGACCAGGAATGTCCCTGCTGCCTCCAGATCCCAAAACCACTGCAGATGGCTTTGGACAGCCCTGGAACCCTGCAGCACCCATTTCTGCACATGAAACAAAGCTTGGTTCCTACGGCACCAGGTGAAGGTCCATGAGCAGTCAGTGTAGGCACCTTCTTGTCCAAGTGTGTTTGTGGTCTATGGAGGGGAATCTGCGGTGCTGGAAATTGGATTGGAGCCAGGATGGCTGAGCCAGGCCAGGGAGCCTTCTGCCCCCAGCAGCACCATCCACTGTACCTCGTGTGGGGCTTACAGAAGGCAGGGAAGTGCTCTCCTGACCTCTGTGGGCCCTTGGAGAGCAGCTGTATTTATGCATGGCCCTAAGAACAGCTCCATTTGATGTTATTCCCCCGCTTAGAAATAACTCTCACCTGGTGGAAGTAGCACGGCTTGTGCTCAGTGAGTGTCTGGGGTAAAGAGCTCTCCATTTGGGGGTGGGATACAGGATACAGGGATCCCGGAGGAGCTGAAGATCCCTGTTTCTCCTGGGAGGAAGTGACTGTATCCGTCCCTGCGGGTTGTTGCTGCGTGGCTACATTTTGTTCCCTCCTTTCTTTGCGAGATCATAGAATGATAGAATTATCCAGGTTGGAAAAGAGCTCCAAGACCACCGAGTCCAACCATTCCCCCAGCATTAATCCGTGCCCCCAAGTGCCACATCCTCTGTTAAATCCTCCCAGGGATGGGACAAGGACTCTGCGGGCCCACAGGGACCATCTCCATCACCCATTCCTGGCTCCTGCTTCCCCCGTGTTTCCCGTCCCGCTGCTCCATCCCCACCCCGATGGCAGCAGGGACACCAGGAGCTCCCAGCCCCCGGGCTCAGCCCGCTCCCGGTGCCGGTTCACTGGTCCCGGGCGCCCTCTAGCACCTCCTCCGGGATAGAGACCGGGAACAGACCCCGAGCGAGCCCGGCAACCTCGGAACCGCACAATCCGCTGGGTTGGAAAAGCGTCTGAGACCACCCAGTCCGACTGCTCCCCCAGCAGAGCCAATGCCACTCTAACCCGTGTCCCCAAGTGCCGCATCCACACGGCTTCTAAGGGACAAGGGGGAACGGCTTGCCGCTGGCAGAGAGCAGGGATAAATTAGGAATTAAGAAGCTGATTGCCCTTCAGACTTCTGAGTACCCGGCTCCGGGCTGGCCGTGCTGCTCACACATTGTCATTTGGAAATAAAAACTAATTGCCCAAGCTCCCTAGATTTTTGCTAAGAGGAAATGTGCAGCCTGCCTTGGAAAGCAGTAACAAACAGCCTTAAAACTTGGAGCTACATCATCATCGTCATCACCCAGATTGTTAATTACCTGGAGCGGCGCTCACGCCCGGATTGGGAATGTCACCTCAGGTGTGTCAGAGCAGAAAGACAAAAGCTGTTGATCATGAGACTGATGGATCCTACCCGCGTCTCATCGTCCATCTGCCACCAATTAGCGCTGATGAACGTCTGGGCACACTGCGGGCACCGGTTTGCATGTCCCCCGGCGAGCAGGAGCCCAGCTCCTCATCAGCGGGCTGGCTCAGGACCTGGATTTGCTTTTCCTCCTTCCTCCCACGGGATGTGCCCATGGACAGACCCTCAGCCAGCGCTGCCGCGGCACCGGCAGCCGCACATCCCCCGCATCCACCGGGAGCTTCTTCGCAGCCGGTCCTTAGCGGGTCCTTGCTCTCCAGAGCAGCAGCTTTACGAGCCTCTGCACATTTCCATGCTGCTCATTGCCGCTGTTTATTGTTTTACAAGGGCCCAGAGCACTGCTCACATCCCAGGGCTGGCCCGTGGGAGCTCTTGAGCTCTGCGGTGCCAAACTAATTTCCAAAGATGAGGGTTTTCAGGGATTTATTTGTTCCAGCTCCTTGGGCTCTGCTGTGGTGGCTCCAGGCGGTGCCAGGCTCAGGATCGCTGGTTGGGCTTGTGCTCCAGCCGTGGTTTGGCTGGTGTGAATCATTCTGGGATGGAAATGGCCAAGTGTGCACAGATAACAGAGGCACCTGTGACATTTGCACCCTTGCTTTTGAAATTACAACCACAGTCTAACCCTTCCCTGTCTCAGAATGTGTTTCTGTGCAGCTACAAAATACCTCTGATATTTCTAAGGTAAGATATTATATTCCTAAAATATTTGATGCTGCTGAAGCGTGTCTGAAAAGCATCTAAAATATACAAAATAGCCTGAAAATACCCTGTATTAGGGAGTCTGGGGATTTGCTCTGCGCTCCCTCTGTTTCAAAGGCCTTTTGAACATCCAGCTCTTCATCCTGTCTCCAGGTCCTCATAGGTGACTGCTGAGCTGGGGACTTCCCTGCACTCAGCCCTCTGCTCCTGAAACCTTGGCTCCTGTCAGTCTTGGCACAAGGAAAATTAATTTCCTGGCCTCAGCCCAGTGCAGGCTCATTAGGACCTGGCACAATCACCCTTTCATGTGTGGGAAGGGGCAGTGGGGGCCCAGGGCAGCACCGAGGTTCCCTGGGGATGCCCGTGGGGACATGCCAGGCATTACAGAAAAGCTCTGCTCCAGAGCAGGGGACAGAGCCTCCTTGGCTTGGCACGGGGGCAGAGACCCCATCCCACCCTCCTGCTGCCCACGGTTTTGCTGCCAGTGCAGGGCCTCCTCTAGAACACTGTTGGGGTTAAGAATGCTGGAAAAGACATTTTCATTGCCTGCCTTTGCCTTTTGGAGAGGAGTGTGCCTTTTGGAGAGGAGAAGGGGCTAATGGGGCAGTTTGGTGGGGGAAAGAGGGCTCAGGCTCTGCCCCTGGGCTGCACATGCTGAAACCTTCATGTCTGCCCAGCTCCACGGAGTCCAAACCCTTCTGGGGAGCTGGATGCTGCTCTTATGGATTTGAACACCAAGAAATAGAGTTGGTAACAGGCCGGGCTCTCCATACCTCCCGAGTGCTTTGCAAGGAAAACCTTGGCCATGGCTGGAGGGAGCCACAGGTGGGAGCTGCCCATCAGGGTGGGCCAGAAAAGTGGAGGAGCCTGAGATGGAACCAGAGGGACTCTGCAGAGGAGAGATGGAAAATGAAATACCCAGACAAAGGAAAGAGGTTTCAATTGTAAGACTGGGCTTGGCAGTGCAAGAAAGGGAAGAGACAAAAGCAGTCTCCGAGCAAAACGCTGGAATTTAACTTTCACAGCTGCACAAGGAAAACAATGACTTCCCACACAAAACTCACTGATGGGCTGCGCTGATGAGGAGATGTCTGAGGAATTTCAATTAAAAGCCAGCGACACTGACAAAGGCGATGAGATTGAAGTGTTCAGAGGCAAGTGAGAGATGGGGAGGATAGAACAATAACCGGCGAGGGAGGGAACGGTGCCTGCTCAGTGCTGTGTGGGCTGGGCCCTTCCCAAGGCAGCAGAGCCCTCACCTACCCTGGCAGGGAGTTGGGATCCACTCCTGGGGCTCCAGCCCCTTCCCCAGCCCTGTTCCCATCTCGCCAGCACTTCCCTGTCATGAAGGGCCCAAAACTGACCCCAGGATTTGAGTCAAAGCTTCACCAGCACAGACAGAGAAGCCCCCAACCCTTGGCTGGTGGCACTGCAGCAGGTGACAGCAGAGAAGCCACGAGCAGCACATGGAAAGAGCCTGCACCATTCTTCCTGCAGTCCCCATGCGAGGAAGATGAATATCTTCCAAGCTGGCACAGCTGACATCGTGCCTGATGGGAATAGCTCGTCCTTGCAGGCTGCCTGCTGGAAAGACAGCTCCACTCCCTCCAAGCTGGTGCCAGGAGCTGGGACCAGGAGGACAGCAGGCTGGGCAGGCTCCTGGGCTACCAGGAGAGGCAGGGATGGCTACAGCCCGGCCAGGCTGGGGCACGAGTCCAGGGAACATGGGCGCAGCTGTGGCACGAGCTGGCTTTGGAACAACCTGGAGCGACGGGAGGAGGGAGGGAGGGAGGGATGGCCTCGCACTGAAATATCTTGCTTGGCTCTGAGCACGGCATGGAACTTCTGGCACACAAAACCCTGCGAAGTTCCATGCCAAAGAAAACAGGCGGATTGGAAGCCCTGAGGCGCCGTGTTTGTGCAGAGCAGCTGGGCAGAGCACGGCGCTCGGCCCCGGGTGGGCTCCTGGTGTCTCCAGCCCTGTGCAGAGCTCTGCTCCCTGGCTGAGCAAAAGGCAGGTGCCATCCCCATGGCAGGTGGCACCGGTGGAACCATCTGCCTCTCCGTGTTCACATTTATACAGCAGCACTACGGCCCTCTTGGGCTGACCACCCTGATAGGGACAAGCTGCTTTTCTGCCTTTAAGAACAAATTCACATCTATGTAGATGGCTCGGAGTGCCAGAGCCCTTCCAGATACCACTGCTCCCCGGAGGCACTCCGTATCTCCAGGCGTCTGTTGTTCCATTAAGCTATTTTTAGCAAATATATCCCCCTTAGTTCAGCTGCCGTTATCTGATTAGTTCCTGTAACTATATGAGGAGCAACATCTCCAGGCGTGACTGCGATTCTGAGCAGGCTGTGTCTCTGCACACGCCTTTCCTCGGGGAGAGAAACTTACTGGAGATGCTCTGAGCTCAGCCGAGGCTCATTTTGGGGGCTGGGGGCAGTGGGGATCAGCCCCTCGGTAGCCACTGGAGCACACGACCTTTGGTACAGGCAGAGTTATCCGGGGGCATTTCCCGGCTGCTGCCGGTGATAAGGAGCCATCTCCTCCAGCGTTGCCCTGATGCCGCGGCGATGAACAGCTGGCTTTGTTTGCTCCGGAGCCCGGGGCTGCTGATGGAGATTTCCATCGTCTTCCAATGGGGATGAGAGCAGGGCAAAGTCCTTGTGCAGCAGGGCGGGTGTTCCCTGAATATGGGGCTGCCAGGGCTGTGTACCCCCTTCCTCCCGGCAGGTACCACCAGGGAAAGCCACACCATGCCATGGTGCAGGGACTGGTTAAAAACCTGCAGCACACAGATGGTTCCAGCACGGCACTTTGTTCTGAGGCCTCAGCCTCTATTGACTGCAGCTGTCCTGGAAAATCAGATTATACTGCAAAACTGTGGCATCCAGTCTGCTGTGCCAAGGCAGCTCTTCCATCTCCCGGCTGGATTGTTGGGATCAAGGGTGTGGGATGATGAGCCTCCACCGTGACAGCTTTTCCTTCAGCCTCAGCTGTGTCGGAGGAGCGCTGCAGACCCAGAGCTCCTCAGCATTCCCTGTGACAGCCGTGCCCGTGCCCAAGACTCGGGGTGGTAGTAGGGAGATCTCACCCAGGAACCGTGCACAGGAGCTCCTAACCTGGCCCATCTGTCAAATCCACCAGAACCCTGCTGCCTGCTCCTCCTCCTCCTCCCCACGGGCCCTTAAACAGGGATTAACCATAGATTTAAATGCTTCCAACGGGAAAACCTCGTCCATGCCCACAGTGAGAATGACCCCTCAGCATCACCACGGCTGTCACCCAGCTCTGGTGCTGGCCCCGGGCTCTCTGGGATGCTGATCCCTGCCGTGTCAGCTGTCACTCCCTGTGCCAGCAATATCACTTATTCCATCTTCACCATGTGCCTGCCTGGCTTCTCCTGACAGTGATTTATTCCACGTTCCTGCTTCGCTGTGCCTGTCCAGGCCTCCATTCCCAGCCAGGCTGTGGCCGTGCTGCTGGAACACGTCACATAGCCAAAGACATTTATTCCAGCTGAGAGACCTCCAGTGCCTCGGGTGACATTCGTGAGCAGAGAGAGGTGCCAAGTGTTGCTCACCGAAACCAGTTGCTGAGACATACTGGGGGAACCCGCGCTCCCAGTCCCCCCCGTGGCCTGGACCCAATTCCACCCTTAACACCCTCGAGGGATGCTGCTGGTGGCTGAGGGTCTGTGGCTGCCTCGAGTGACTCCCCGACACCGTGCCGGGCTCTGGCAAACCCGAGAGGGATGGAGGCGGCTGCGGGATGGATCCCAAACCGGGATCTGCACTGTGGAGCTGCACCCCGCCTGCGGGGCTGGCGTGTGCAGCGCTGGCATGGGGCACCCCACGCTGCTGCTCGGGCTTCGGGGTTCCCTTCGCTCCTACCGAGCCCCAGAAGCGCCTCCCGGTGCCCCCAGAGTCCCCGCGCCCCGGGGCCGGAGCGCGCAGTGGCGGCGTGGGGGAGCGGGCAGCGCGGCGAGTGGTGCCTCCCCATCCTCTCCTCCCTTCCCGCGGGTACAAATCCCTCCCCGAACCCCCTTTTTCGCCGTGCCCGCTCTCCCCAGTACCCCCGGTACCCCCCGCTCTCCCCGGTACCCCCGGTATCCCCGGTACCCCCCGCTCTCCCCAGTACCCCCCTGCTCCCCCCGGTACCCCCCTGCTACACCTGCTCCCCCCGGTACCCCCCGGTACCCCGGTACCCCCCGGTACCCCCCTGCTCCCCCCGGTACCCCCCTGCTCCCCCCTCTCCTCCCGGTACCGGCGCTGCGGGGCGCGATGAGGGGGCGGAGCCATCTGGGCGACCACGCCCCCAACCAGCCCTCCTCGCTCTTCCATTGGCTGCGAGGCGGGCGCGGGGCGGGGCCGTCGCGGGGCGGGGCGGGGCGGCGGTGGCGGCTCCCGCGCCCCCCCAGCGCCCGGCGCGGCCGCGGCTCCGGCCCCGGGATGTCGCGCAAGAAGGCGGCTCGCAGCAAAGGCGGCGGTGCCGCGCCCTCCGCCGCGCTGCCTCCCGCCGCACAGGGCACCGGCCGCGCCGCCGGCGCCCCCCGGGGGAGCTCCGCCGCCTCCGCCGCCCCCGAGCTGCCCCGCAACGGCGGCGCGGCGGCGGCCGGGCGGCCCTCGCTGAGCAGCAGCGGGGAGTTCTACGACCTCGCCTTCAAGGTGCGGGACTGGTGAGGGCAGAGGGGAGGGCTGCGGCAGTGAGGGGTCAGGCGGGTGCGGGGTCGGGGGTTGCGTCCCCGAAGTTCCCGGGGGTCGGGACCGGGCGGGCATCCCTGCATCCTTCATCCCTGCATCCTTCACCCCTGCATCCTTCACCCCTGCATCCCTGCATCCTTGCTTTTCTGCTTCCCTGCATCCCTGTTTCCCTGTCTCCCAGCCCCGGCATCCCGCCGCTCCGCAGCCGCCCCGGTCGGGGTCTCGCTCGGCGGGGGCTGCGCCCGCAGAGCTCCCAGCAGCGCGGCTGCTGCTGCGGGACTTGTACAAGTGACGGCCAAAGGCTGCTCCGGGGAGTTGCTGGAACCTCCCGGCTCCTCGTTAACCTACGGAAAAGCGGGGCTTTGAGCAGGGGGATGGCACCCCTCGAGGGGCTTCGAACGTGCCCGACCGCTGCTGAGATGTCCACAACCTTCTGGGCTCAGATGGCTTCTCCTCGCTGCTTCAGACCCTGACCAGCGAGTCACAGAGCAAATATATTTGCTTCCTCCTCACTTTATCATGCGACCCGATGCAAGCCCAGCTTGGATCTCATTTGATGATTTTGGGGCTCATTTAGTGATTTCAGCTGAGGCCAGGACTCGGCGAGACCCCTCTGTGTTTCTGACATAGATCTCGGTAGCCAAGCCCGGGGGATTAAGCCTGGAGAACTCAGGTTTGCTATGGCAAGTCCCACCTTGGTGTGTGGTGTTGAGAGCTTGGTGCCTGTGGCAGTCAGTGTGGCCGTCGTGGCATTGAGGTTTGGGATGTGGGGTAGGAGGTGTTGAGGTTTGGGATGTGGGGTTTGGAGAGGGACGTTCCAGAAATGTGTTTGGTTGCTTTGGTAGGTCCTGATACAGCTGCGTTCATGGTTCAACAGCTTGCCTAAAATGGAGCCACCTCTGTGTTTGCACTGGTCCTTGGCTCCCAGAACTCACCTCTGCCTGACCAGGCTGGGGCTTTCCCTAAGGGATCGTCCCCATGGCACCGGGGTGAGCCAGGTGGGTTTTGGATAAGCCCAAATGCACTGGGTAGACGAAACATCAGCTAATGGTCTGGCTGATTTTCAACCAGTGGCAGAAATAAATTGATTTGTATCCACTAAAAACCTGGTTAATTAAACTTTCTCCTTCCCTTCCCCTCTCCCGAGGCTCTTGATCTCTGCCTGAAGCAGTGGCCAAGTCCTGGGCACAGGGCTGGATCCTGGCCCTGGGCACTCTGAGTGCCCAGGTGAGGCTTTGGTGCTGCTGAGTGAGGAGAAGCTGCTGTTGGGGGTCACCTATTCCAAAAAGATGTCTGCAAATTAAAAAAAAAAAAAAATCAATATTTTGTACTAGAATGACTTTTCCCCCCCTTCCCTTGGCTTCACACTGATACTCCCGTGGGCTCTGGCTGCCCTCACCCTGCTGTGCCAGGGCTCAGTGCCTGCTGCTCCTGTGGGACACCAGTGTGGGCTCTGCTGGAGGTGTGGGGCACCGTGGGCAGATGCTGCCCTCCTTGGCGGTGCCAAAACGAGCTGCACCTGCAGCCAAAGCTGCTGCTGCCTCTCAGGGCTGAGCCGCACAGGGGTGGTGGCATTTGCCACTTCTGGCAGCTCCTGGGAAGGTTCGGTGTGACCCAGGGCAGTCCCTGCTGTAAAGCCATTTAAATCCTGTCACGGGTTAATGGCTCGTGGAAGGCTGATGGCAGAGCCTTGGGACAGAGGGAACCTGGCACGGCAGGTGTGGAAGGAGCTGGCACAGCCCGGCTCCCTGGTCCCGGATTTCCTGGTGCCATCCCGCCGAGGGGAGCAGGGTGAGTGCCCTGGGGGGCAGCAGGGCTGGTGGTGTGGGCAGAGGTTTTGGGGAGCTGCATTTGGGAGCAGCCTCAGCTGTGCTGTGGTTGCTTTGTGGCAAGGAGCTGCTTATCCTGTCTGTGCCCAGGGTGGCTGCTGGGTGGGAAACTGAGGCAGGTGGCACCGGGAGATGCTCCCTTGGCATCCATGGAGGACTGGGAGGGTATCCATGGACATGTGTGGGTCCTGCTGAAGGCAAGGGCAGAGTGCACCCCTGGAGCTGGTTGGCATGGCTGGGGAATCCCTGAAGTCTCCCCACAGGCAGGGTCACCCTCCCAGAAAGCCCCACACGTGGTGGGGTGTTTTGTGGGTGCACTGGGGACAGCACGGGCAGCCCGTGTCACCCAGACAGCTCCTCTTGGTTTTCAGGGGCTTTGCCCCCACGAAGGACCTGTGAAGTGCCTGTCAGGGGAAGGTGTCTCCAGTTTTATGACAAGGAGCAGGGTGGGGAATAATCCCATTATTGGTCTCCCCTACCCTGCCCTGAGTCTGAGGACATCGCTCTTGGTTGTGCTTCTTCCCCTCCAAGAATCTGCTGCCCACTGCTGTGATGGAGTGGGGGAATGGCTGCAGTGGGGCTGCCTCCCCAAAACCTGGAGCCTGACACCCGTCTGTCCCTCCCTCCCTCCCTGCAGGTGATGCTGGTGGGTGACTCGGGGGTCGGCAAGACCTGCCTGCTGGTGCGCTTCAAGGACGGCGCCTTCCTGGCCGGCAGCTTCATTTCCACGGTGGGAATCGACTTCAGGGTAAGTGCCTGGGCCTCAGCCCTTCCCGGGGGTCTGGCAGGTGAGTGACGGATTTTGCAGAGGAGTAACTAAACATTGCTCCCAAGATTTAAACCTCACCAGCCGTGTCAGCTCCAGCCAGAGTGCTCGGGGTGTGACGGCAGCAGCGTTTTTGTTACGGCTTTGTACGGGGATGGGGAGCGTGTCCTGTGCTCAGAGTCCTGGGGATAATTCCTCTAGCAACTGAGGATTGACATCTGCCCATGAAAACATTTCCCTAAGGCAGTTTCAGTGGTTTTAAGAGTTGTTCATTTTTTTTCTTGATATATTTCTTTTCAAAACTGATATGAACCAGAATGCCCTGGAAGAATCTCCTGAGCACAGCTTTGGGATGCTGAGGTGGGGATGTGTTGTGCCAAGGGATCTCTGAGGTCTCAGTTTGGTTGGGAGGAACTGGAGCATCCTGATGCCAGGGGAGTCATGGAGGCAGCGGCTGGAGCTGCGCAGCTGCAGTGAGGGCAGTGGAAACCTGCTCCACACAGGTGGACTGGGGGGAAGAAAGGGAATCACTCGTGCCCTGCAACACCCCAGTGTGCCCAGAGCATCCTGTGCCAGGCAGGAACATCTGAGTACCAGCTGGGGCCCTTGTAACCTTTCCTTGGCCGTGTTTCCCTGTCAGTCCCTTGATGGAGGGGCTGCCTGGGGTCTCTGCGGTTCATCACCTGGCAAAGGGGATCCCCACCCGTGGGGTGGGACAGCAGTGCAGCAGGAAGGGTGACTTTACAGAGGTGGCACCAAACAGCCTGTACAGTAGCTGTGCAGGGCATGAGGCAGTTTTGCCACCAAAGCAGCAGCCAAGCCTGGCTTGGCTCTCTGGCACTGGGATCAGCTGCTCCCTGTTCCTCCCCAGTCCCCCAGCCACCTGCTCCCTCCAAAGTGTGAACTTGTCACCTCCCAGGATGTCTGGGCAGCGCTGTCTCCCTGCCCTGCTCCTGGGGCACCTGCTGTGCCATCTCCCTGTGTGATCATTTGGCTCTGTTTGGGTGCTGTGAAGAGCTGCTGGTGATGCCACACACCAGGGTTGTGTCTTCCCAACCGCCTTTTCCCAGCAGGATCTCAGATCTTCACTCTTCTTGGAGGATTTCTGGGAGATGAATGTCTCTTGTAGCCTGCTGCTTGGCTGGGGTGTGAGTAATAACTCGCTGGTGCAGTGACATTGGGAAGGGGTGAAGGACAGCTCAGAAAGCCCTAAGGAAGGAAGGGATGTTCCATGCCTAGTGAGGTTGGGGGCTGCTGCAGCTGGAATGGGTAAATTGAGGTCTGTAATTTTATACAAAGGTAATTACACAGTGTTTCAGGTGTTCTTCACATAAAAGCGTTTTATTACTGATTGCAGTGATTGATACAGAGGGCAGCCGTAAAACCCTGTGACTTATTGATTAGAGTGCTGAAATGACTGCTACTGAGAAGCAATCGAATTAGGGTTAATTTACTTCTCTAACAGAGCTGCTAGAGCTACATGTCTCTGAAATGGGCAGATTATACAGTGGGGGAGATCATGTGTATGCCCTAAAACTCATTATTATCCTCCTTGTAAGGCATTCATAATTTTGGGGGGATGTGGAAATAGTTTTTTGATGTGCTTCTCCATTCCCACCAGGATAATCCTGTTTGGTAATCGTCCCTCTCGCCATGGGCGCTGCGATGCAGATGATGCTCTGGCGTGGCAACACTGGAGGCTTCTGCTGGTTTTAATTTGTGTCTTTTTAATCACGGAACTGTCGTATCGCAGCTCCTTCTCTCTGCAGCCCCGGAGTTTGGCAGGGGGTTTGCTGGCTGAAGGCTGCTGGTGAGGTGGCAGGGGTGGGAAGGTGTCTCTGGGGTCTGCTGTGTTCTCTTGGCCCGCTGTGAGAGGTGCTGACCGAGCGCAGGGGGTTTATTTCGAGGGGTTCTGTGGGGTTTTGGCAGGGTTTGTGCCACACTCTGAGCCTTGCTGGCACCAGAGACTGCAGGGAGCTCCCCAAGGCCAGCTCTTGTGGCAGCTGCGCTCCTGTGCATGCACGACCTTGTTTGGGACCTGCCGGGGCCCTGGGGCCCATCCTGGCTCAGGAAACCACGGGGACAGAGCTGCCCAGCTGCTGGCACTGTCCTGGGCACCATCTCCACTCTTCCTGATGCCATCTGATCCCTGCAAGCGCTCTGGGCTGGGATGGAGCCGCAGCCCCCAGGCCAGCCCAGTTTCCTCCCCTCCCCATCCACTGCTCCCAGTGGGCTCCAGGATCCATTGCTCATTTTCAAGGATGTCAAACCATTAGATGCACCCAAAGCTATGGCTAATGGGTTACATAGGCTGGAGCAAATGTAAATGAATAGAAATCCATTTAAAAATTAATCTGGCATTACTATTCCTAATGGGCCCTGAGGTTTGTTCCCTCCCACTGTTTTATGTAAGGGAGAACCTCCTTCGATGTGTTTGTTTATTATCATCTCTTAAACAAAGAGGGATGTTGATCTGAATGTGTTTGGAAAACAAACCATTGATGCTGTGGAAATAAAGAGGATTGTAGTATTTAAAAAGGCATCAAAATGGCACCTATTGTCTTCGAGCTTTGGAGGTGCTGAGTCCTCAGTGCTCCGTCCTGGGAAAATTTGCTTTGCAGGGAGAGCATCTTTAGCTCCTGGGGATGATTCCAGCCTTTCCAGTCCAGCTGGGACAGGGCCAGGGTGTTCCTGAGCTGAGGGTTTGGCTGGTTTGGGGGTGCAGTGCTGGGGGAGCCCCCGCTGTGGGTGCCATCGAGGCAGAGCCCTGGGCGAGGGTCCCGCTCCCAGACAGAGCAGAAACCTCTGAGCTCCTGAGCTGCTTCCCCCCAGGGTGGGGACAAACCCCTCTGTGCCTTCAGCACCTGCATCACAGGTGTCACCTTCAAGGATTCATTGCTAAATAATGAGGGGCTGAATTATTACCCTCCCTGGTCTGTGCCAAGCCATGGCACGGGGTCTTGTCTGGGGAATCCTGGCAGGTGCCTCTGCTTGGGGGGGGTCTCTCCCCACAGATCCCCACTGGGGATCTGAGCAGCTCTCTGGGCTGTGTGTGCTTTCCTGACTTCATATGTTCGGGTTCCAGGGGGAAGGGGGCTCCTGGAAAAGAGCAGGTTTAGTGCTCAGGGGTGTGAATCCCGATTTTCTCAGTGCCACAGAAGGAGCTGCCTCTTCTTGTAATTTTGGCAGTGCTGCAGAAACCTCGACAGAAATTGAAGCTGTGCAGCCAGCGGGACTCGTGTCCTGTCGTGACAGCTGAGTGATGGGAGGGGGGTCTCGCCCAAGCAGAGAAGCCAAAGGTGAACACAGTGTCCCTGTCCCCAGTGACACCCAGGTCCTCACAGCCCAGAGCTTTGCGGGATTGGGCAAGGCAAGATTTTTGTACTAATTGGACCTGAAAGGAGAAAAACATAAAAGGAAAAAAGAAAAAATTAAGGATGAGCCTTTTCTCCCTAGGAAGAGGTGCTAATGAGCTTCTTTGCATTAGCAGGGGTGATGGTTCCTGTGTTAATCAGGGGGATGGAACTTTCTGGTGGAGGTCGGAGCAGGGTGGCTTCTCTTGGTGTTCTCCCAGTGGTGACACTTCTCTGTTGCTGCCCCAAGGACAGAGAGCAAAGCAGAATCGTCCTGGCCCCGAGCTCAGGTGCTGCTGCGAGAGGAGGAGCAGGAGGGAGCCAGCCCCGGTGCCTCGGCACAGCTCCAGGCTGCCGGGGCAGGCAGTGGGCACTGGGGATATTTCCTTTGAAGGCTCAGCTTTGATGTGCACAGGTTCAGAGAGCTGTGAGGGGGCTCAGCTGCTCCCCAGCCCCTCGGGAGGCTCCGTCTCTGCTCCAGCCTTGGCTGTGCCGTGGTTTATCTGGGACGTGCTGTAAATAAAACCTGCCACCGGTGGCCCTGAGCTCTAAGGACTCCTGATTACACTCAGCCCTGTGCTGCTCAGGGGTGGAATCAGCGCTGTGTAATGTGGATTTTCCACGTGGGACATTCGTTGCATCCCTGCTTATTTTTTATTGTGTTTATGTGTGCACTTTCCATGGGCTGCCCCCGGCTCCTGCAGCGAGCTGAGCTTTGCAGGAGGATGGGAAGCTTTGCTCCAGCCCTGCAGAGTGTGCAGAGGTGCAGGGACCACGGGTTGGATTCACCCAGGCCGCTCCTGGGTGTGCATGTGCTGGGAGAGGGCTGTGGATGCCCTGAGCATCTGCTGGTCCCCAGTGGGCACCCACATCCCTGCCCTGGGGTGATGCTCTGGTCCCCAGCAGGTGCCCACATCCCTGCCCACATCCCTGCCCACATCCCTGCCCTCCCAGCCTTTGCCTGGTACCTCCCTTTGAAGGACTGGAGCAGCCTGGAGCCTCCTGAAAGCCAAGGGCTGGCTTTTATCTCAGCGGTTGGCACAGAGCATTAGCAGGGCTCATTTTCTGATGGATCAATCCGGAAAAAGTGGGAGGGGAGCTGCTAAGGCCAGAAGAAAGGAACGAAAATAAATTAATTTCAGCATTTTTCTGTGCAAAATTAGTCCTGGATGTTGGAGGGAAGGAACTTGGGCACTGGGCAGAGTGTTTAGTCTCTCCTTTGCTGGGTGGGGGCAGGATGGGGATTTGCTGGGGGTGGGTTTAGGTTGGTCCACAGGGCTGGAGCTCTGGAGGGAAGTGGCCTTTTCCTGGGAGAAACATCTTGGTTTTGCCAAGCTGCTTGGACCAAATTCCCCTTCATGGGGCCATGCCAGTGGCAACAGAGGTGCAAGCAGGATGGGGAAGGTGGGGCAGGAGTGGGCAGGGGATGCCTGTGCTCCCATCTTGAGTATGGCTATGGCAATTGCTTGGAACTGGGTGACATTTAAGGTCCCTTCCAACCCAAACCATCCAGTGTTTCTATGTGTTTCCAGCAGCAATTTGTCTGAAAATCAGTTTGTTCTGCAGCTCTCATTGCTGGATGAATTTTAATAGCAGCCAGTAGCTGATTTCATATTTTTGCATTTCTCACTGTGTGAAGAGCTGGGCTCAATTTGCCCAGAGCATATTTCCATCCCTGCAAGTGTTCAAGGACAGGTTGGACGGGATTTGGAGCAACCTGGTCTAGTGGAAGGTGTCCCTAGCCTCAGTAAGGGGTTGGACCTGGATGGTCTTTGAGGTGCCTTCCAACCCAAACCATTCCAGGAGTCTCTGATGGTTCCTGTGATGCTCCCACCCCTTCTCCCTGACTCCAGGTATGGACACGAGGCTGTCACTGGTGCTGTAGGGACCAGCTGTGCCCAAATCCAGCACGGGGAGGCAGATCCTGCCAGTCTTGCCCAGAGAGGGCTCAGTGCTGGGATTGCAGCCCTTTGTGTGACTCTGAGGACTCAGCTCCTCCACATCTGCTGCTGGTGCCTGTTCCTTGCTCCCAGCATGGGCTCTCGGGGCAGTAAATATCCGTTTTCCACGGGAAGCCAAGCCCTGCTTTTCTTGCCGTGGCCGCTCCCTCCCTTGCAGAGGGACACTCACAGCTTTGCAGTGGTGCCTCTCATTTGCTTGCAGGGCTCAGTTGCCAAGAGATGCTGTGAGCAGTGCCCGTGGTGGCTGCGCCTGCTCCTCGCAGCTCCCGGGCTCTTATTCATCCTCCTTTGCCTCTTGCTTTTGGGAAATAATATACCCCAGTTCTGCAACACAGCAGGAAGATGCAAACCCCCGTGTGCAGGCGGTGATCCCAGTGGACAAGGGACTCCATTCCTGCCTTAGGGAAGGCACAGGAAGAAGATGAATGTCTTCAAAGCAAAGAAGTGCTCGAGCAGCTGGATTGGCAGCCAGCCCCAGAACCTGGTTAAGAAAACTCTTTACCAGCTTAATCCTCTGTTCAGGATGGTGGGAAGGTGCCTTCTCCACCTCCTTGGTGTCAGAAATACCAGCCAGAATAGTTTGGATGTGGGATTTTGTGTCCATTCCAGCTGACGTGACAGTGCTGGGGATGTGGGGTTTGTGAGATGCTTCTGGAAGGGCACCAGTGTCTCCAGGCTCCTGCAGGGCTTGGTGGCCTCCTGGTGCCTGTTGATAGCTGGTGTCCCCTGGGTCTGTCCTGGCCTGGGGTGGTTGGAATAATGGGTTTAATTAGCTCAGGGGGATGAGCAGGAGGCCTGGGCTGCTCAGGAGCTGCAGTGCCAGGACACAGGCAAGGGAAACACAAACTTGGGAGCTGCTGGTGGAAGGAGAGACGTTGTGAAGGTGCTCAGCATAACCTGCCTCTGTATCCTCCTGGTCAGAGTTGTGTGGGAGCCCAAAACCCCTACAGAGGATGGGAACCATGGGAAACTCAGCTGGGAAATGCAATTCCCACCCATCCACAGTGTGTGGTGTGGGTCACATCCCTGCCCCAGCTCAGCAGGATCACTGGGAAGGAGCAGGGTGAGCAGGAGCTCGCTTCTGCTGTGCAGGCTCCTCTCTGGCTGCTGCCAGGTGGGAAATTGGCTCTGGAGAGGCAAATTTGGGCACTGGAGCATCCTCTGCCATGGATCCGAGCCGGGCTGGATCCGCTCCCGGTGCCGGGACCTGTGAGGGAGTGTTTTATAGTCACTAAAACATTTAAATGGGGCCAGAGTAACTCTAAATGGTTTCAATATTTAATGGAATACATTTGGCTTAATTTCACTTTCATCTTTTATTTGTGATAAAATATTGAACTCAGCTGTGCAGAACTGGGTTGTTCTTTGAAAGCAGAGGGAGGGCTCCCAGGAAAGGGGGGGCAGGTGGGTTTTGGGGTGACTCTAACCCCCCCACTGCCCCCAGGATGGGCATTTGGGGTATCCTTGCCCCATGGCCCTGCCCTGCTGAGCTCCTGTGGTCCCCTGAGTCCTCGCTGCCTCTGCTGAGCCGCTGCCTCGTTTTGTTAATTAATTATTGCTCCCAGCAGGCTTTGGGTTATTCCCGGGGTGGATGTTGGTGATCTCTGTGGGTGAGGGTGAGGTGCCAGTCCCGGGTCTGGCAGTGCTGCAGTGGCAGGAGCTGGCTGTGGCTGAGCTCACTGGCTGCTGGCTGTGTGTTGTTCTTCCCTGGCAAACATCTTTCCCTTTTCCCCTTTCCCCAAAGACCCTAAGCCATGCGGTCAGTCCCACCCATGGGGCTCTGCTGGACCCTATGATGGTGGCACTGAGCGATGGTGACAGTGAGCACTAGCAGGTCATCCTTCTTGGGAAAAAAATGGGGGGAAAATGGGAAAAAATGGGAAAAAATGGGGAAAACCACCCCCATCCAGGCAGGTCAGGGCTGTGTTTGGGGTGGAGGGGGCTGCAGTGTGGTGTGTCCCTGTCCTTGGATGGTCGTGGGGCACACACTGTTCCTGTGGCAATGGGGGATTGAAGGATTGAGGGCTTTACCTGCAGAGCCTTTGGGAGATAATAATATTTGGAATATTTTATCTATGGAAGATAAAATATTTTGTTGTTGGCACCATGGGCACTGCCCATGTGGCTCCTGGCTGCATCCCAGGGTGTCAGAGCTGCCCTGGCTCAGGATCCCAGCAGAGCCCTGGAGCTCACACAGCTTTGTTTGTCTACCAGGGATATACAGCATTTTTAATCGTGGCTCAGCACCGACTCATTGCCCTGAGGCACTGGTGAATCTCTCTGAAGGAACAGAAAATAATTCATCTTTATGCCTCCACTGGGAAAAAGTGTTTCTCCCTGATCATAACTAATGTGAGTTTGGAGCTGGTGGTGCTTCAGCTTTAAAGGGTGATGTCCATTGTCCTGGGCTGTGGTTGTCCCAGGGTGGTTGTCCCAGGGTGAGGAGGAGTTTAATGGGTGCCTTGGGGGTCTCGGTGATGCTCCTGAGCCTGAGGAAGATGTTGGTATGGCAGGGCTGAGTCAGTTCTACCCTCAGGAGGTCAGCAGGCAGGAAGGCTCATCTTCTAGGGGCCATAAAACCATTGGCACATCTCTGAGGATGTGACTGGCCCTGGTGTGAACACCTGGACGAGTTCCGTTCTATTTTGTGTGGGGCTTTTTTCTGTTTAATTTATGGAAAGGAGGGGAGTGGTGGGAGCTGTGCCCAGCTGCTTGGGTCAGATGCCACGCAGCCATCGCATCCACCTCGCCAGCCCTTGTGCCATCTGCCCGTGTCTCGGGACTTTCTTCCTGCTGCCTGCCAAGCCTCGATGTTGCCAGGCTCAGTGACACACTGGGGAAATGGAGGCTTTGGCTTTTCCAGCTTTGCCTGCGCAGCATCACCACGGCAACGATCCCGCCGAAGGCTCCGTGGCATTAACGCTGTTACTGGGGAAGAGCCTCTGCACCGTGGCCACGAGCCCCGTGTGTGATGTGTGTGATGTGATGTGGGGTGAGGAGCAGCTGGGGATCCTGCCCCATGCCAGGGCTGCTGCTCCTCCTCACCAGGACCGAGCTGGACTGGCCCCAGTGCCGGGCACATCCCCCCAGGTGTTCCCAACCTTGCAACAACTCCCTGCTAAAGATCTTTTTCCCCCTGAAGCCAAGTGCAGGAGGCTGCTGAAAGGCATCTGGGCAGCCTCAGCCTGTCTGGGGAGCGTAGACCCCACTGGTGAGGCCCTTGCCCCGTGTTGGATGCTGAATTTGGTAGGAATTGCTGGATTTGGTTCTTGTGCCGCTCACCAGCAGCTGGTCCCGCCGGTGCCTCCGTGCCTTACTGCTTGCTTGGAGCTGATGATAAAGAAAAACACAGCTGCACGTGTGCATGAATAATTCAGCCCAGCCTCACTGCTGGGGAGTTGAAGGGAGACCCTGTCCAGGGACTTCCCTTGGAGGGGAATGGTCCCTGGATGAGCATCCATCCACGGTGCCCTGGGCAGTGCAGGGTCAGTCCAGACCCCCTCCTGCAGCTCGTGCAGCCAGATGTTCAGGCTTTCATTGCTTCATCTTTTTTTTCCCTGGTGTTGAGCATGCTTGGCTCTGGGAGCTGTGACCCCTGGGCTCTGCATGGCCCCGTTTTCCTCAGAGGACGAGCTGGGGAATTGTTGTTGCTCCTGGCGCCAATTTTTAGAGCTGAGCCCGGATTTGGCAGCGGTGCTGGGCGGCCTCCACAGCCCTGGTGAAGGGCTGGCAGCTGTGCCAGGCTGGTGGGATGTGAGCCCTGTGTGCCGTGTGTCCCTGCACCCGTGGTGCCCCTTGTTCAGTCAGTGCCAAGGAGCTGAGCTTGGACAGGGAGTCCTGCTCTGTGGGGCTGCTCCCCCAGCCCCTTTTGCATCAGGGTGACACATCCAGGTGGCCTCTGGCAAGGCTCAGCAAGGGGCTCTGTGGCTCAGCCCGAACTTCCTTCAACCCATTCATGAGCTGCACTTATCAATGTGCATGAATTAATGGGAGAAGTGCTCAACAACGCCGAAAATAACTTTGTTCCCAAGCAAGCGTTAAAGCCTGGCAGATGTGATGTGTTTTTCCCTCCTGAATAATACACACGTGAGGTCAGATTGTTCCTGACAGCTGGGTGTGCTGGGGGAGAGCAGTGGGAGCAGAGCAGCTCTGGGAGGGATGATTCTGCAGGGATCAGCCCCACAGCCCAGTGCAGAGGTGGAAATGCTCTCCTGAGGACCTGGCTGCTCCAGCTGGAGCTCTTGGCTGAGGATGGGCTTCCCAAATGTGAAACAAAAAAACCCAAACAAAACAAAAAAAAAAAAATCAAGGAGAGTGTGTGTGGGGTTTGGTTCAGTTTTGTTTGTAAAGGGGTTGGCAGTGTCGTGGAACAGCTGCCCAGGAGCGTGGTCTGTGCTGCTGCCCAGACCTCCAGCACCCACAGTGGAGGATCTGGGGTGTTTTGCCTCCCTGGGGTGATTTCCCAGCACATTCCTGGCTTGCAGCTCTGCTCCAGAGCCCCACATGGGGAGAGCAAAAGGTGGAGTTGGGTTGGCCAAACTGGTTTGACTGATGGGTTGGTTTTGGCGTGGAAGCACCAGTGATGTGCTGAGCATGCTGCAATTCCTCAGCACCTCTGCATCTCCTGGGGCTTTCAGTGGTGTCCAAACCTGGGGAAGAGCCTGCTCTAGTAGAGCAGAAAATGGGAGAGCTGGGACTGCTGCCAGGGAGAAGGAAAAGCTTTGCAAAGATCAAAGCTTTGAGTGCACAGTGCCTGTGCTGGCAGAGCCCTGAGCTGGGGATGCTCCTGTGCTGTGGCTTCTGCCTTGTGCCACCTGTGGCTGCACCTGAGTGGCCACCCCAGCTCTGGCGGAGGAGTGATGGGGCAGGGAGCTCAGCCCCTGTGTCCCCAGCTCTGTCCCAGGGGGATTTCAGGATTGTTCTTGCACAGGGGGCAATGGCCAGGCAGGACCATGGTGCCATTGCCACCCGTGGCAAAGTGGAACCACTGTGGTTAGTGAGGAGAAGGTGAAACCTCCAAAAGCTCTGCTGGATTTCGGGGAGCAGCCGCAGGGCTGAGGAGGGTCCTACCCTGCAGAGGGGGCTGGGACCTGCTGTGTTTCAGCCCTGGCTGTCCCTGTTGCCACTGCACCATGCAGAGATGGGCTGTGGTGCCAGGGAGCACTGGGTCCTGATGGGTGCCAGTCCTGGAGGCTGACTGGACCCATACAGCCATCAGGAAATTGCATTAAAGCTGTTCAGTCACTCTCCTTTCCTCGAAGCCTTCGAAGAATCTGGCTCAGTTTTGCTGCACAGCAGTTTTTGGGAGCTGTCTGCCTGCTTTGGATGTGGGTGAAGGATGAGAGTGTTTGGGATAAAAAGCTACAGATTCCTTTGTCAGGTCTTTGGGGATTTCATTTTCTTTAGGGATGAGAAAGGCTCTTTAATAATGCTGTTTGCAGTGCTGTCTGCAGACGCTGCTGTGTTACTGCTGGGTGCTGACAGAATGTTTGCTGCTGGATGCTCAGCCCTGATTTTTTTTAATTGGATTGTGAAGTCTTCTCAGAAACTTCAGGCAAGTGTTCAGCCCAGGGCTGGCTGCAGTCACTGAGGCAAATCCCGGAATCTTTTAGGTTGAAAAAGACCTTTAAGGTCAGAAAAATGCTGCTAGGCTTTATTTGTCCCCAGATAAACGATTCCCTGTCTAAGTGGACCTGATGAGCCATTTTTCATCTCTGCTGCACTGATGGGGCCGTGTTTGCTGCAGATGAGAAATGATAGGGCAATAAATGCTCCGTGGAGATCCCTGTTCAGCTCTGCAGCGTGGCATGGCCTTGATGAGGAAAATGAAGATAAATATGTTGAGCGCCACGTTACTCCTTCCCAGTATTGGCACAGATCTGCATGAGCCATCTCTGCCCCCTTTGTTTCCAAGGCTTCCTGGTTTAGAAGTAAGCAGGGATATTTGGAAAAAAAATATCCCTTCTTTTATAAAGTAGGGGGAAAAGAGATGGAAGGGGTGAGTAATGCAGCGCAGGGTGGTGGGGGAGCTGCAGGGATAGTGGGGAGGATCCCATCCCTTGTGTTGGAGCTGCAGGGATGGGCTGCATCCTGCTGCCTCTTGCTTTCTGGTGCCTCTGGTCTCCAGGGTGGTTGTAGCAGATCCAGCCCTGAGGAATTTTGAGGGTAAGTTTCCCTGGCTGCCTGTGGGATTGGGGTTCAGGCTCACCCCCCATGCTGTGGGAACACCTCAAAGCCTTGCATGGCCCCCTTGGCATTGAGAGCATCGAGTCTCATCTGCCTGTGCCTCCCTCAAGGAACCTTCCCATGGATCATCCCAGGACTTTGCTGGTTTTGTGGAGCAGCCAGGCTGGGAGGGAGCATGATCCCCACCTGGGACTGCGAGTGCTGCAGGCAATGCTGAGAAGCAGAGCAGGGCTGAATTTAAAATGTATGATCCTAGCAGATCCTCTTACCTCTAATCTGTCCCTAAGACAGGATTCTCATCTTGCCAAAAAAACCCCTTTATTTGCAGACCGATGTGACTAGGAGATGATAAGTCACTAATTCTTCAGTGTGTCTGCTCGAACAAGAGCCTGGACTCTTATCTCGGCAGGGCTGGCAGCCAGGGAGATGTTAATTGGGATTTCATGTAGTGAACAGGGCTCTGGACAAAGGCTGGTGCTGCTGACATCCCTGGGGTGCTCGCTGGGTGCTGTGGGGAAGGGGCTGTGCCCAGCTGGAGACCAGGGTGTATTTCTGTAGGGCTGTGGCAGAGGGGACAGGGTGGGGTGAGCCCTGTAAGGGGCTGTGGGGTCACTCTGGCACCAGAGCAGGCTGTGTGCTGGGAGGTGCCGTGGTGTTAATCTGCATTTCCTGGGACCTGCCAAGGAACTGAGCAGGAGCTGAGCAGCCAGAGCACGATGTGGGCTCTGAAAGGATCTAGGCACCGGCTGCAGGCAGGAGTGTGCAAGGCCTGGGGAGGAAAACATCCCAAGGCAGAAGTTTCTATTTTTAGCTGCACAGTGCAAATGCACAGAGCTGCTGAGGAATTCATCACCTGCCTTGGAAGATGGATGGGTGGGATTTTTCTCAGAAGGGAAGATTTATGGGAGAGGCAGAGGGAACCGTGCCAGGGTGTTTTGGCCACCCAGGTCTCCCCTGGGCTGCTCATGAGTGTCTCTGGTGATGGCACAACTGAGGAGGAGGAGGAAGAGGAGCACTGAACGTGATCCCCAGTGCCTGGGGCATCCTCCAGCCCCACACAGCACAGCTGGAGCAGACCATGTTCCAGCCACGCCATGGCACAGCCCTGCCTCCTGCCCACATTGCTGCTCTCCCCATTCATTCCCAGAGGCTTTCTGCAGGTTCCAGCACAGCATCAGGCTGTGCCCTCCCCTCTCGTGCAGGGAGTGCGCTCCTGGAAGGCTTTTCCCAGGCTGGAGTGCTGTGCTGGCTGTGCTCTCCGTGCAGGTGCTGATGGCTGGGCTGTGCTGGGTCAGGCACTGCTTGGATTTAGAGGGACCAGGTTTTTGGAGCACTGGGGGGACAAAGTGGGGCGGGTCCCGGATCCTGGCCTTGGCTGGGATGTCCCCGAGCTGTGCCTGGAGAGATGCTGAGCCACCAGGAGCAGCTCCCTGGCTGCACATGTCTGGAAAAAAAACCTCAGGGCTTTAATGAGCAAGTTTAATGCAGTGTCCTGCTGTTTTGGGCAGATTTCCATATCGATCCTTGATCTATTTTTGCAGCCGCCGTTGGAGGTGGTGGTTATTTGTGTGTCTGCTATATCACAACTCATCCCATTTCCTCCTGGCACACGAGTGTTTGCGCTCACAGGGCTCCCTGGGCTTTGCCAGGTGGGAATTTGGTTCCTGGTCTGGCCTTGGCACCAGGCTGGGGTGCTCCAGCATCCCTTCAGCCAGTCCTTCACTGCTGGGTGTCTCCTGGCTCCCTGAAATAAAGGATAACCCAATCTATCCCTCGCTCCCGGGTGGCCTGGCCCGGTGACACCACAACCTAATGACATTTCTGGGTGGCTGCACTGTCAGTCCCACAGCTCATTACTGGCACTAACTAACTCTGTGCTGCCCCAGTGCCTGCGCCCACTTTGATGTATCATCACTAATGCCATTTATCCCCATTTTGACAGGAATTTGCCCCCCTTCATCTGCAGGAAATGCCTCTAAGACCAAATAATGACATTTGAGGGGCTTCTTTTCCGTGGCAGAAGTAGAGCCCACTGTGTAGGGGGATGCTTGGGTGGGCACTCCTGGGCAACACCAGTCACAGGAGCCAGGGTGGGGGTCCCCTGGTTGGAGCCTGAATGGTGCCAGCGAGCAGCTTCCCATTTGTCCAGTTAATTGCAAAGCAAATTGATCCATGTATTCAATTTAACTTTAGAGGCTTTAATTAATGAGTTCATGCATGTAAGAGCTGGGAGAGGCTGGCTTGTCGATGATGCTGATCCTGGGGTGTGCTGCAGCTTCAGTGGCGTGGGCTCAGACACCTGGGGATGTGCCAGTTGCTCCTGGTGGGATTTTTGGGCACTGTGATGCGGGGTGTGGCATTTGCCCATCCTGCAGCTGCTGTGAGGGCAGAGTGCTGGGTCTGTGTGGGAGTATGGTCTGTGCACAGTTTTGTTCCATCACCTTCCCCTCCCTCCCTTCTGCTGCTCCCAGGCACTCGTGGCTGTGGGATCGTGCCAGGGCTGCAGCCAGGGCCTCGGTGTGTGATAATGCTGCTCTTAATTGAGGACCATCTGCACTTGGTAATTTAATTTTTCCTGCATCTGCAAGGTTCCAATTTTGTTTATCTGATGTCCTGAAGATTATTTAACTTCGGAGCATCGTGTTTGTCCACCCCAGGCACTGCAGACATTCCACTGCGGCCCCTGCTAGACGAGATTTCAATAACCTTTGCACTGCCCCAGGAAAAAGGACACAAAAACTGGAACTGGGAAGGGCAGCAGCAGGGCTGAGGTGCAGGGATGGTTTTCCAGATTGTGGCAGGAGGCTGCTGGGAGCATTACCTCTGTTCTAACAAACAGGGTGAGATGAGCAAGGAGCCCTGAGCAGCACAGCCCCTCCCCTTGCTGGCAGGGCTGGCAGCACATTTCACGTCTCAGTGCATTGACACACGGTGTCTTTTGCCTTTGGATGCTCATTAGGAGCTCAGCCCCCAGTTGTGCCTTGCAAGGGCTGACAGGAGGGAATTGAGGCATCTCCTTAAAAAAAACAGCTAACAACAAACAAAAAAAACCCAAAATCGGAAGCTGGAAAGTCACTTAGCCGTGGTATGGGGGAGACCTGGGCATCTGGTTCATCTGAACCACACTGCTGTGGTTCTGCTGGCAGCAACCTCTGCCCTTTCCCAGCCCAGCTCCTGCTACAGCTTCTCTGGGCAAACTTCTTTGGGATGCAAGCAGGGATGCAGGCAGGAGTGATACTGTGGCTTTCTCTGGCTGTGTTTCCAGCTTGCAGGAGCATTTCTACAGCTTCTGACCCTGCAACCCTGCTCTATTCCACACCCAATCCTCAGAAAATCATCTTTTCCCCCCCAGGCTGGTCCAGCAGCACCTGGATCCCTGTGCAGACTTTAAATAGGTCTAAGCATATACCTCCCTAAAATATAGGTCAGTCGTAATTAGTGTGACTCCTGTTGCTGCTGGTTCCATGTTAATTAACTCCTGCAGTGGAGGTCAGTGCATGTGGGGCACCTTTGTAGTTTTAGCTTTTTGAGCTGCTCACCAGATGCTTCAAGGTGGCTTTGGCCTGGATGATCCATGCTCAGGGCTGGGGCCGTGTTCTCCCTCCCTGCCACCCACGGTGTTCTGTCAGCCTTGGAGCACGGCCACACTGGGGACATGGCCACGTCCCTGGGCACAGCCACACACTCTGTTCTGAGCTGGGGGTGCTCAGGTGGCCATGGGGAAGGGCACCTGTTTGGTTCTGGTTTTAATGTGATGCTGACTGTGTCCTTGTCCCTTGTCACCATCCATCACACCAGGTGTCCTCATGCCCTCGTGCCAAGAGCTAATGGTGAAACACGGCGCCTCTGCCTTCCTCTGCAGTCCCTGGCACAATACCTGGCAGGTGGTATTGGCAGCTGGCTGCCAGCACCTGGGAATGGTGTTTGGAATGGCATTGTGCCACTGCAGAGCCCGTGGGATGAGCCTGCAGGATGAGTCCAGCATACAGGAGCCAGGGTTTTGGAGAGCAAGGTGAGCTCGGAGAATGGATCTCCTGCAGAGCACACACCTGCCTTGTCTCACCTGTGGCACAGAGTAGGACAGGGCTGTCCCCCGTGCTCTGGGATGAGGTGGAGGTGCAGCTCAGCACCGTTTGCTGTGGCTCTGCCCTGGGGCCGGCTCTGTCCCTGCTCACCTGGGAGCCCCGGGAAGAGGCACCGAGGTCCAGGGAGCACTTTGTGGCAGTGGGGAAACTGGGTTTTAGGCACTTCAAGCCTTCAGGTGTCACATCCTGGGAAAGGCTCAGCTCTGCATGCAGGGAGCCCTAAACCCCTGCTGGTTCCCTGAGCCCCGACTTCTCCCCAAGTACTTCCCAGCTCCCCCACCCCAGTCCCTGGCTGCCTATTTTTACAGCTCCCGGGCTGTGAATCACTTCTCTCCCCCGTCTCAGTCGCTGCCTTTGAAGGTATTTATAAACCTCGGCCGTCTCCCTGTGCCTGCCTGAGCAGAAGGAGGATTCAGGCTCCCTCCTGCCCTCTCCTCCTCGCCGGATCCTTGTGTAGATGTGCAGGAGATGAGATGCTCCCTCTGCCCTCATTAAAACTATCAATGGAGAGCCTCGGCAGCACCTGAAGGGGTGGTGGTGCTCAGCGGTGTGGGATGTGCAGGGATGGATCTTGGCATGGATTCCTGGGGGGTTTGGTGGCACTGGAGTGGCCGTGGCGTGTCCAGTGCCGGGGGTGGATGAGCCAGGGCTGAGCCAGCAGAGCCCAGCTGGGGTCATGGCAGCATCGGCCATCCCATGGCCATGCGACGTGGGAGATGGGAGCATCCCAAACCAGCTCCACAGCAAATGGAGGAAATGGGATTTAAATTATCACCAGAGCAGCCACCAGCTGCCTCATCCCACTGGTGCGCTGTTCCCTGGCTGTGTTTCCAGCACGTCCCACTGATTACTGTGCTAATTTCTATGGATCTGGTGAGCAAATTAATCTCTTCTCTGCTCCTTCCCCTGGGACTGCTGGGCTGGAGGCTTGCATTCCTTTAATGTTTGGAGGGGCTGGTGCAGATTTCTGGGATGGTGGTTGCTCTGGGACAGGATCCATCTCCTGCCCTCCTTGTCTGGCACAGCCACCCTGAGGGGCTCCCACACAGCTCCCAGCTCTGCCAGGGCATCCTTCCATCCTTCTACACAGAATATCCTGTGTGCTTTGGGGAAAACCCAGTGTGGAGGGACACTGCCCCCTCTCCTCCTCAGTTCCACCTTTCCTAAAACCAAGCAAAATGGGGGGGGGGGGGGGGGGAGAAACATCCTGAGAAGGAAACCAGAAGAAAAACAGGTCCAAAAGGCAGGAGCAGGAGTTATTTTTAATTTGCTGGCTGGATGTGGGGTGGCTGACTCTGTCTTTTGAAGGCCATTAAAGTGGGATGCTGGTGCTCATTAATTCATGGCCAGAGATCTCCAGCCTGAGCTGAGTGGCATTGCCAGGGTTTAGGTACCCAAATAGATGTAACTTGTGCTGATACAGGGAGAGATCCTCTGGCTGGGCCATGGTGAAAATGACTCCGCAGGTGCTTGGACCAATGGATGGGAGTTTAAGAAGCAGGAGAGGGGACCAGCCTGAGGGTTTGGGGGAACACTGACTGGGATTGGGGCTGGCTGTGTCTCCCTTGGTGTTCTGCAGCTGCTGTCACCCCTCACCACCCTTTCCATTCTCTTTCAGAACAAGGTGCTGACAGTGGATGGGGTGAAGGTGAAGCTGCAGGTATGTTCCCATGTCCCTGGAAGCATCTCCTTTGATATCCTGGGTGTTCAGAGATGGGCAAAGCCCCTCAGAGGACAAAGCAGAGGAGCTTTGCCCCCAAAATGGGGCCCCACTTCTATCCTTTGTGGTCGTGTCTCCTGTCCTGGGACAGCCTTATGGACCCTTCTGGCTACTCTGTCCCCTTGGCAGGAGCCTGCTCAGGACTGGGGGCTGTTCTGGCCACAGTGATCCCATCCCATCCCAGCCTGTGTGCCCCTGCAGCCAGAGCTGCTCCAGACCACTCAGACCTGACAACTTCTCCCTTTGCTTGGAGCTTGGTAACACAGATCCCTGAGGCAGCAGCCTGCACCCTACAAACCTACTGCTGCATTAAGGATTGATAAAACACATTAGTGGGTCCCCAATGCATCCCTCTGCTCCATGGATTTTCTGATTAATGGTTGTGTTGGGAGCCCTTGGCCGTGTTGTGTCCCCACGCCAAGGAGTGGGAAGAGGCTGCTTCCGTATTTATTGCTCTGGTCATTTTTCCTATTGATGTTCCTGGGAGCAAAAGCTGCAGAAGCTTCCTGGGGTTGCACCATGCAGTTTGGGCTGGTTTGGGTGGGTTCTGGTCAGGTCTGATCCCTCTCCTCCTGTCTGCTTCCAGATCTGGGACACGGCCGGGCAGGAGCGCTTCCGCAGCGTCACCCACGCCTACTACCGGGATGCCCACGGTAAGCACGGCCACCTCTGCTCTGGGGGAGCCCCTTCCTCCAGCTCTCGGGGACCCTGAGCTGCCACTCCAGGCCAGGTGAGCCAGCAATCACTGGAATGGTTTTCCATGGGAAGCAGCTGCCGTGGATGGAGGCAGTTCTGCAAACACCAGCAGTGTGAGGTGTTGCTGTGCTGGATTTTTGTGTGTTCTGTATCTCCTCAAGTCCCCAGCTGTGCCCTGCCACGGGGGCTGTGCAGAGTGCTCTGAGCCATGGGCACGAACAGCCTGTCCCTCTCTCCACAGCCCT
Organism: Cinclus cinclus; assembly: GCF_963662255.1. Taxonomy (NCBI): domain Eukaryota; kingdom Metazoa; phylum Chordata; class Aves; order Passeriformes; family Cinclidae; genus Cinclus; species Cinclus cinclus. Next base: position 1,090,475 of record NC_085061.1, on the reverse strand, counting down.
GCTCCTGCTCTACGATGTCACCAACAAAGCATCCTTTGACAACATCCAGGTACAGCAGCACCCCTGGCCCCTCCTGCTGTCCCTCAGGTCTGACTGCCTGGGTTGTGGTTGTGGGCTCCTTCAGGAGGTGTTTGCTGCAGGTGGGAGCTGTGCTCACTTGCAGAAGGGCTGTGGTTACTGCTGAGCACCTGCAAGGACAGGCAGGGGACAGGCAGAGAAGGTTTTCCCTTTCACAGCAAATAAAGGCTGATGGATTCACTGCTCCGGCCAATTAACGCTGTGTAATTACAGCACTGGCAGAGAACTTGCTGCGGGAAGCAGCAAATTCTGGGAATTAGAGCAGGTTTGATTGGATTAGGCTGGATTAGAGGGCAGGGAAGCCACCCCATGGCTCAGGGAGGCAGGTTCAGGTGCCTGCTGGGAGCAGTGTGCTCACACAGGGCACATCCCAGAGCCAACCCTCGGCCTTGTCCTCTGGAAGGAGGCTCAGTCTGAACATGCCAATTGAGGGGGAATTGGGGTCAAAGCCCTACAAGCACCCCATGGCAGATGGAGTGGGCAGGGTGGGTCAGAAGGCTGCTGTTACCCTGGGAAATGGGGATCTGCTAGCAGCAAAAGGTGGGCTTGCTTGGCAAAGTGGGTTCCCTGGGGCTCGGGGGCACCCCAGGGTATCCCCTTGTTGACAGGGATCATCTGTGGAACATCCCTGGCATTGCTTGGGGTGGCAGCACTGCCTTCTGAGGGTGCCTATGCCAGGACTGGGGCAGCTCCCCATCATTCCCATTCATCTTCTCCTCCTGGAGCTGTTGCCAGCCCCTCTCTTTGGCTGTGTCTCTCCAGGCCTGGCTGACAGAGATCCATGAATACGCACAGCAGGATGTGGTCCTCATGTTACTGGGAAACAAGGTGAGCCTGGCCCCAAGGCTTTGCCAGAGCCTCCTCTTCCTCCCACGCTGCAGCCCCAGGCAGGGGAGCCTGGCAGGGCATAAGGGGACAGGGAGGTACATGCTGGTGACCTTCCCAATCACCACAAACTGCTCTTGGCCATTCCTGCTGCAGGTGGATTCAGCCCAGGACAGAGTGGTGAAAAGGGAAGATGGAGAGAAACTTGCCAAGGTAGGTGAGGTACCTGAGGATGTCCCTCAGATGTGCACAGGAAGTGGTCACCTGAAGACCAGTCTGATCCCAAATACACCTGGGAACACTTGGCTTTTTTTCCCTTGTCATGCTCTCCCATTTCTCCTCATCTATTCTTCCTTTAAGTTTCTACTAACACCTCTTGTTTCTTTGTCCTCAAAATTACTCCGTGGCAGTCCCTGGGAACACCCTTGGTGCCACTCCTGACACTGCTGTGTCTAATCCCACAGGAGTATGGGGTGCCCTTCATGGAGACCAGTGCCAAGAGCGGCCTCAATGTGGAGTTAGCGTTCACAGCCATCGCAAAGTAAGTGACCAGAGCAGTGGCCTTGTCATCAGGAGGAGCTTTAGCAGTGTCCAGACCATGCTGAGATCAGCTGAGCTGGGCAAGGCAGCTTGGAGTCATGGAATCCTGGGATGGTTTGGGTTGGAAGGGACCTTAAAGCCCATCCAGTTCCATCCCCTGCCACAGGCAGGGACAGCTTCCACCATCCCAGGGTGCTCCAGGCCCTGTCTAGTCTGGCTTAGGAGTCATGCAAGGATCCAGGGGCAGCCACAGCTTCTCTGGGCAGCCTGTGTCAGGTTGCAGAATTCCTTCTGAACATCCCATCTATCCCTGCCCTGTCAGTGGAAAGCCATTCCCCTCTGTCCTGTCACTCCATGCTGTTGTCCAAACTCATCTCTGGCTCCTTCCAGACAAAATCCTCTCCTTCCCAGAAGCAGCAGCATAAGAGTAACATCTTTCCCCTCTCCCAGGGAGCTGAAGCACAGGTCCATGAAGCTGCCCAACGAGCCCAAATTCAAGCTCCACGACTACGTGAAGAAGGAAGTGCGAGGCTCGGGCTGCTGCAGGTCCTAACGTGTGTTTGTACAGAGACTCAGGCCCGTGGGCAGTGTGTGCATGTCTGTCTGTCTGTCTGTCGTGTCTGCCCCGAAGGCCAGCTGGGACCAGGGCGCGGGAGCAGCAGGAGAAGCTCTTGGATTCTGCAGCCCCGTTGCACCCGTCGGCTCCGGCTCCCCTGGCCAGCATTCCCTGCCCAGCTCGTGGGTGGGAGGTGGGTGTTTGGGAAGGGGCTGGGGTCTCCTGTGCCTGCTCTGTGAGGCTGCTGTAACCCTTGTGAGAGCCAGGGTGTGACACTAGGGAACCAACACCTTCTCCCCATCTAGGAGGAAAGAAGTCCTGATTTTTTTCTGGGTAGGAAAAAGTCCTGAATTCCCTTTTCTTTCCCTGTGTATCTGGAATTCAGCTGAGAGCCCTGGCCTGGGGTGTGCAGGAAGGGTGTGTTTGAAGGCACCCCTTTCTGTAGTTGCTTTCTCCTGTCTTTCCATCCCTGTGAGGTAGGACACGCTTCCACAGTGAGGGATTCTCCTGTCCCCTGCAAAAGCAGAGTTTGGCTGTCCGAGTGAGCTCCTGCCCACCTGGCTGTGTACAGAGATTTCTCAATGTTCATCCCCTTGAGAAAGGCTCTGCTTCTCCTCCTTCCACCCTTTCTAGTACTTTGAGAAGACACCTAGTGTATTGCAGCTTATTCTAAATACCCTCCTGTAAGTGTGATGGTGTTTTCAGACTGCAACGCTTTGATATCTTCAAAGTTCTCTTGGGCAGCTCTTTTTTTTCACTGCAGAGAGCTGGGGGGAAGCTGCAGGCAGTGATTTTACAGGCTGCAGAGTCCTGCCAGCTCTCTTCAAGGGCCTCCTCACCCCTTTGGTCTGTGTCAGGCTTTTGGCTGTTTTTTTGTCAAGCGGCACTTCTCAGTACAAATCTGAATCTGGATGAAGTGTTTGGCCTTTGGCAATTTTTCCCTTTGAAAACTCCACGCACACATCAGCAGGTGCCTGCTGCACCGAGACTTGGTGGCTTCTCCAAATAAAATTGAGTAACTCATCCTTTACCCTCCAGCCAGCACCAGCCCCCTCAGCTGCTGGCTCAGATGCCCCTGCCCCTCATTTTTCCTGGGATTTTGGCTTCAGCACCACCTTCCTGATGGGCACAAGGAGCCTCTGCAGCTCCCACGTGCTCAGGGAGCTACAGCATCATGAGCAGCTACAGCTTCATGGGGTGAAAAAGGATCTTAAAATGAACCTGCTTTTTTTTCCCTGAATAGTATTTTAGGGGAGAGACGAGGCTTAAAATTGTCTGATTTAGATTTTAAAATCAGCTGTGGAAAATCCATCTCTGCAGGAACATTTGCATTCCTGGCAAAAGCTGCTGCCAGTCCTGTAGGAACAGCCAGGGGAGCTGTGATGGGGGGGCTGTCAGGACCCCCTCACCCCAGAAATTTGATTTTATGTGGGGCAGGGCCAGCCTGGCAGCTCCATTTTTCCTCATTCTAACCTTGGAGGAGTGGCAGCCCCATCCCGAGGTGACAAGGAGTCTCCCTAAAGGCAAAATTTAGGATTCCTAATGGAGTGGGATTCCTAATGTCAGGTTTCTACCTTCCCTATCCCTTAGACTGGCACCTATCTGGGTAGGAAAGCTGACAGCTGCTCACTTCTTGCTCAGTGTGGGTCTAAAACCAATAAAATCTCCTTTAAATGAGATACGTTTGCCTTTGGAACACTCCCTGTGAGGAACAGACTCTGCTACAGCAGAGGCCTCCCAGCCACGTTTGTGGTTTAGACCTAAACTTTGAGCAGGCTCAGCCCCTCTCCCCCAGTACCTGGCCCCAAAGCTCCTCCTCACGGCCATTTGGGATTTTTCCAGTGGCCTTTGCTGCCACCACGCGGAATTGCTCAACGCAGCGCTAATTATTCGAGTAATTGCTCAGTGCACCCAGCCATGTGCGAGGTTTCAGCCTCACCTGCGACATCCCATTTCTGCTGGCTCTTGTTTACAGCTTTTGGTTCATTCCTGTTAATAAAATTTTTTAATAATCTCCATGGCTACAGCAGAGTTTTGACTGTTTAAACACAAAACACTGTCAGTCAGTCCAATATTTCAGCTCAGCCTTGAAGGCATCTGGATCCACATGGCAGAAACAAGGTGTGATGCAGTTTAAACTGGATATTGGGAGAGTTTCTCCCCCAAAAAAGGGCTGTCCAGCCCTGGCACAGGGCAGTGTTGGGAGTCCCCATCCCCGAAGGGATGGAACAGCCACGTGGATGTGGCACAATGCTTGGACTTGGGTCTCAAAGGTCTTTTCCAACCAAATTGACTCCCAAGATTCCAAGGAAGGGAGTGGGGCTGAGCAAAGTGCAGCGAACTTCAGTGCACTCCACTTCCACTGGGTACCCACGCTACATTACCAGCATGCCACCCATGGAAACTGGGATAAACAGAAGCAAAACTCAGACTTTTCGAAGCTTTATTCATCTGTAAGCTACAAAATTTACTTTGTATAGAAGCCAAAGCAGAAATACAGCAGTAAATTATTTATGAATAAGGCTGGTCTTGAGATGGAGAAAACATTATAGGAGTAACTTATCTTCCAAGTAGCTAAACAGAAAAAAAAAACTCCATCTACACACTATAGAACTAGTTAATAATGCAAATCCCTTCACTTACTCACACTACTGCACCCACCACCTTGCCAGGATATTCACCTTGAACTAACCCATGAGAGAGTAAAAGCAGATGAATTCTTTCCTCTAGCCCATTCTGCAGCTGCTTCTTTGTGCTTCAAGAGCCGTCTCGTTGCAGAGCAGGAGCATTTCCCCACGGGGCTCAGCCCCACTTACCGCAAACACCAGAACAGGGCACACCGCGTTTTACCGGCCGGGAACTGCCGCGAATAGGGCACGGAGGATCCGGACGCCGCCACCGCCGAGCCCTGAGGGGAGAAGGCAGCCCGTGAGGGGAAGAGCCCGCCCGCCCGCCCAGCCGGGCCGCGCTACCGCGGACCTCAGCCATGGCTGCTCAGCAGGGGCTGCGGCCGCCCGCCGCCCTCAGACGAGGTGTCAGAAAGGTCAATGTGGATCATCACCGGCCCGCCCTCGGTAACAATCCCCGTTACCGGCCCCGCTTCCGCCCGCTCCCTCCCGTACCTTTGCCTGAAAAGACGGCACGTGCTTCACGGTGCCTCTTTTATGGCCTCTGCGACATCGCTATTGGTCGTGCTGCTGTGAGCACAGCCAATCGCCAGCGGTTGGCGTGACCACCGCCCCGCCTCTCGCAGCGCTGATTGGCCGCCGCTCTCCTCCGTGCCAATGGCGGCGCGCGGCGCAGCGTGGCCCGAGGCGGCGGCTGCCGCCTTTTGATTGGTTACTGCAGGAGGCCGGGCCGCACCAGTAGCAATAGTGGTTGTAGCGCGGAGTGACTGTCCGCGGGGTGTATTGGGAGTTGTAGTCCGAGCGCCTCGGCGGCGCGGGCAGGAAGCAGCTCGCGGGACTACAAGTCCCGAGGAGCGCTGGGCGCGGCTCTTCCGGGCCGGGCGGCAGGGGGGGAGCAGGCCCGGGCGCGATGTGCCGGGACCGGGCACCGGCGCTGCGGCCGCCGCCGCCGCTGGGAGGTACGGGCGGGCCGGGGGGAGCCGGGCGGGCCGCGCCGGGCGGCTCCGTGATGGGAGGGGCCGAGTCGGGCCGGGTGCGCTGGGCCGCGGGCTGGGGAGGTGCCAGCGGAGGCTCCAGGGGCTGCCCCGTGGCCGCTGCCCGCTGTGCCCGGGGGTGCCGGCGGCTCTGTTGGGACACTCAGAGGGGCTCGAGTATCATCTGCGCTGTTCCGTCCCCGGTGAATCCCGCCCAGGTCTCGCTCACCGCCCCCGCTGCCCTCCCGGTGTGTTCGCTGGGTCTCGTCGCAGATTCTGCTTAGCTTTGCCTTTTTCTGTTTAGTTTTGTCGTTTTCTGCTCCGTTCCTTGTCCGACCGCAGCACGTGTTGCTGCTGGTTCTTTCCTGCCCTCTCAGAAACCTCAGTTTCCCGGGCTTTGGGTTCACAATATACAAAATGTGGGATATCTGGGGGTAGGTCTCCGTAGCTGTCCCGGAACATCTGCTGGTCTGGATTAGGCAGCGGACTGTGGATCGTGGGTTGTGCCGTCCTCTCCTCATTTCAAACGCGCTCTCGGGCTCTGTCCCCTGCTGCTGCTGTCCCGGTGACAGACGCTGTCAAACGCTTTGCTCCTGCCGGATCCCTGAGCTGGTGAGCTGGGAAGGATTTCCCTTGGGTTCAGCTTCCTTTTGAGCCGTGCTGGGGTCAGAGTCAGCGATTGGGGCCGGTGAGTGTTCCAAGAGCTGGGTTTGGCGTGTCCATAACACGACAGGTCCAGGCTGTTGTCCCTGCCAGGGCGTACCTGTATTCAGAACTGTCACCAAGCAGTTGTGTTTTCTACTTCGGCAACGTTGCTCTGCCTTTGTTTCAATCCCAGCACTCTAATTTTGCCTCCCTGTGCGTTTTCCCCCCAGCAGTGTGTTTTCAGCCTGCACTGAGCAGTTGGGTTCCTCTTAAACAGCTGCTGCATTTTGGCCTCTAGTGTTTGTCTGCCAGTGGTTTCAACTTCCAGCTGCAGAAAAGATGCTGGGGCTTGCAGGAGAGGGTTTAGGGGTGAAGGATGGTTCCAGAAAGCCCTTGATAAATTAAAGTAGTGTGAGATCACAGAATCCCAAGACCATTGTGTCCACCTTGTGCCTGATCCCAGCCCAGAGCACCGAGTGCCACATCCAGGTGTTCCTTGGACATCTCCAGGGATGAAGACTCCAAACCTCCCTAGGCAGCCCCTTCCAATTCCTGACAACCCCTTCCATGAAGAAATTCCCTCTGATGTCCAACCTGCACCTCCCTGGCAAGGGAAATTCCTAAAATCACGCAGGAAGCTGCAGGAGCAGGTACTGTCTGCAGTCTGCTGGATTCCCTCCAGGTCCTGGGGTCCCCTGTCTGGAGCAGGGAAGGGACAGGCTGAATCCAGCCAGGAAGCTCCAGTGCTGGGGTTTGGTTTTTGTGCAGGTGCCACAGCCTGAGGGAACAGGGATTTACCCTTTGGAAGTGGGAAAGGCACAGTGATGCACAGTGGTGTTTCTGGTCAGGGGATGCTGGTACCTTCACTGCTAACACTCCGACAGGGGCTTTCATATTGATTGAACTCAAGGAAGGAAAAAAAAAAAAATCCATAGTTTTCAGGTGTTTTGATTCCCTGGCCTGGGGGATCCCAGGGTGAGCCCTCCTGTGGCAGCACAGCCTCTGGTGGCCTGGAGCCATGTGTGAACATCACATGGATGTTTGAGTCCCCTGCCTGAAGTCAGCCCTTCCTTTCCTGGGGTTCCACAATCCCGAGGTGCTGCTGGAGCCTCAGGCAGCCCTGCAGGCTCTGGATGGTTGCAGAGCCCCATGTGCCCTGCACCTGGAGGTGCTCCTGGGCACTGCTGAGCACCTTGCAGCCTCAGTGGGGTTCAGCCATCGGTCACCTCGAGGGCTGAGCGTTCCCCTGTTCCAGGGACCTTCCAAGCCCTGCTGGCTCTGGCTGTGAGATTTCCTGGAGCATGACTGTACCTTTCTCACAGGTTATCTCAGCCAAGCCCAGGTGTTCCGGGAGTACATTGGAGAGAAAATCCTTCCTGGGTTCTGATACTTGGATTACGTGGCCACGTTCAGTCTGTTGGAACTCTTCCTTCCCAGATTTTATTCCCTTTGCTGTCCCTTCCCTGACTGTGCCCCTTTGCCATGGGCATGGTGAGGCACACACCTGCACGTCCCTGTGGGCTGGATCTGGGGCTGTAGGGACAGCTGGGACAAGGAGGGAGGCAGCTGGGTGCTCACAGGGGTACGTGTCACCCTTCTTTGAGCTCAGGGGCCCAGGGCAGCAGCACCCCAAATTGCCAGTTCCAGCTTCTCCTGCTGTGCCCTGAGCACAGCCTGAGTTTGGAGCTTCACCTTCCTGCTTTTAACGAGGTGTCCTGGGGGCTGGAGTGGGGCAGTGCCTGTGCCTGGGTGAGCCTCAGTTCTGGGAGGGGTGTCCTGGCAGTACAAATCCCCCACCACCATCAGCGTCTGTGTTCCCGACGAGTCCTGCTCCCCAGCTCTGCCTTTTTGTGGCTGTTCTTGGTTAACTGGGTTTCCCTGGCTTGGCTCTCCAGGCAAAGAGTGTGTTGCCGTTTGTTATTCAGAATTCTGAATAGTTTGGGAACTACGTAAGAGGATGAGAAATTCAAACTCCTCTTAAAGCAAGCAGAGGACTTTTCTGTCTCCGGATATTTCTCCGATCAGGGGAATCACCATGTGTGCTAAGAGAGGGTTGTTTTTCCTGCACTAAACTGAACCTGGAGCATCCGGGGCAAAGCTGGGAGGCAGCATTGGCTGAGCTGTGGGATTTTCCAGCTGGATTTACATATCGCCCACTGCTCCGCATGCCTTTGCGTTTACATCACTGGGGAGCGATCCACACATGCACACACGCAGCGGAAGAGGCGCTTTGGCCGAGGAAAAGCCTGTCCACAGCTCGGGAACTGGGCATGCTGGTGGCATCTTGCCGGGCTGCACCGCTCCGGGATGGCCAAGGGTGAGTTTGCTCCAGGGAGAAGTGTTTGCTCAGGGTGTCAGACAGAATTCCTGGGAAAGCTTCTCCCCTTCAGCAGTGAGGGAGGGATTGTTTTCATCCCTCCATGGAGAGCAGGAGGTACCTGGAGTCCAGCACCGGTTTGGAAGGGGGTACCTGTGGCACGTCCAGCAGCTGGAGCTCTGCTCCGCTCATTTTATCATCCTTCACAGTGACCTCTGCAAGGCTGTGGAACGCTCGATTGCAGCAACCCAGCCAGTGTGTCCTGAGGTTGTTCTGGTGTTTCAGAAGTGGGAAATCCTCGATATTGCTTAGGCAGAGTTGTGAGCACAGAAGCCAAGTTTGTGAGGAGAGGCGGTGTCCCACTGCCTCCCCTGGAATTCTGAGTCACCCTGGGGAGACTTTAATCCGGGGTGTTTGGGGGTTGTGGGACACTGAGTGGTGCTTCTGTCTCAAAGCTGTCTGTAGATTTGCCATGGTGGAAGTGTCCACATTCGCTGATTTCTTTGGGAATCAAGGATTTGGTGCTGTTTCTCCCAAGATTGCTAATTTGATAGATGAGTGTTGGTGTCTACAGGTGCCTCCTGCTTTTTCTCGGTGGCAAAGTCCAAAGAAACTGTACAGAAAAAGAGCAGGTGACTGAACTTTGCTGGATGTGTTTTTGGGTTTTTTTTCCCCTAAAGGAGATGATGCATTTCAGCTGGATCTTTCAAGTATTCTAGTTTCATCTAGAGGGCCGAGAAGAGTGTGTGTCACCAGGTGTCAAAACTTTGGAGGATGTTGGGGGGGAACAGGGGGTGGAAGTGATACTTTGTGCTTTTTGAGTCATGGCTATGGGCTCAGGTTTCCTATGACTTTAATCTGGAAGAATCCCATAGTGTGATGGGGTGGTTACAGCTTTCCTGAGGATGCAGTGCAGCCAACCACAAGGCAAAGCAGTTGGAAATGGGGAATAAAGGAGAGAGAGCTTTGGTTGCTTTGGGTCTAGCAGGACTCCAGGACAGCAGAATCCAGGTGAGGCAAACATTCTGTGGCTCCCTTGAAAGAACAGAGGCCAAGTTTTCTCCATCCCCCAGTCTTTGCTGCTACCCTGCCATGACTTAAGGGGTTTTCAGTTGAGTTGCAAGCCCCTCTGTCTTTCAGATTTGCAGCAGGGAGACCAAGGGCAGAGCTGAGCCAGCCCACAGGACCCTGTGGGGTCTTGGCACCCATTTGTTCTCTCTGCCAGACAGGTCTGAAGTGAGCACCAGTTGTGGTTGAGTGGTGAGGGTGACTGTTCTCAGCTTCTGAAGTGTGATATCTTTCACTGACATCTGCCTTGCTCAGAGTTGGCCATTCCCTCCTGAGGAACTGCAGCAGGACTGAGATGTTTTGCCTTGGAGGGGGAGGACATTGTTGGTTTTAGGGCTTGGCTGGAGTTTTATTCTTTTTCCTTCACCAAACCCACAATTTAACAATGTGATGGTCTCGGAAGGGGTCTGTTCTTTGAGGGAGGATGTGGAAGAGCGCAAGCTGTGAGAGGCACAGCACACAACTTTTAAAGCAGCTTTTGATTAAGATCCTTGTGTGGCAGAGCTGTGACAGTGCCTGTTCCTGCCCAGCAGTGACTGAGGAGGTGCTGAGCCCACACAGGACAGTTTTGGTTGCAGGGTCAGAACTGGGCTGCATAACAAAAATGGTGTTGTAGGTAGAACCTCCCGGGTTACCTGAAATGGTAATAAAACTTCAAATATAGCTTTTGTGTCATGGAACAGCACTGAATATTGGCCTCTATTCTAACTTCTAGTTTATTTTTCTGGGAAAATTGAGGTGCTTCATTTCATCAGAGCAATCATTTTTGATCCAGCTATGGGAACATTTGAAAGTTACAACTTCAGGTTTTAACATGAAGTATTGCAAATATTCTTCTATTCCAAAGCTTCATTATCCTTTAGGAAAAGCACCATATGAAATGGTTTTTCTTTCTGAACTCCGTTTGTTCAAAGGCATGGCAGCGTTCAAACAGCTGTTGAATGTGCTCTCAGTCCTGCAGTCAGTGCAAGCACTGAAGTAGCAGCAATTAAAAAATATCCCTTGTATTTTTATTGATGACAGCTCAGTGCAATTATGGTCTCACTGTAAGACACTCAAAAAAGCTGGTGTGACTTATGAGAAAAACTTATAAACTGTTGCACAGATTTATCAGGTGGAAGTGCCACATCCTGTCAGTAAGGCTGAACTTCTGTTTGTGTTTTATGTCCTTCCTGCACTGACTGACATCTGAAGAGTGTAAGAAATATCCTGCTGGCTCAGGTATTTTAGATTTTAGCTCATCTACAACCTCTTTGTCTCCTTAGTTTTGTGTTTTTTTTCATAATTTCTTCACCACCAGCTGGTGATGGCTGCTTGAAGAGCTGAGTGTAACCTGCAGACGTGGTAATTTCACTGCTGGCTTTTATTCACCATCTTCATCCAGGAGCTGCAACAAGCTGACTCAGCAGTGGTGCTTGGGAACCCTGGCCTGGAGTTCCCTGAACTGAAGAGCGACCAGGGGTTGTCCAGTGTCCGTGGAGAGGTGTCTGCATCAGGGATCTGCTGCATCTCTGCATTCTTGCAGCCTGTGCTGTGCAGGTCAGACCAGATGCTGATAGTCCTTGTCACCCTGAGGAGGTGCACCTGAAGTGCTGATGGTCACAGAGTAGTTAATGGCATTAATTAGCCCACAAACACCCCGTGCCCTTGGCACCTGCCTGCCTTGCCCTTGTCCCAGGAGCTGTGGGTGCTTTTGTCAGAGTACTTCCCTGGGGATGTGCCAATACCCTGAAGGACGTGTAACCCTGCTTGTTGTGAGTGCAGTGTTGCTAGAGGAATAGAAGCTCGTGTGTTACACCATAAATACCCAAGCTGTGAGCTAAGGAAGTTCAGAGGCTGCTCCAGGATAACCCGTGCCTGCCTTTCCCTCTGTCCTGCTGTGGGACAATTTGCCAGCCCAGCAGTTTCCTTGGGGATGAATTACCTCGAGAGAGCTTCAGTGGGCAGAGAGGGAGAATTAGCCAGGCCACAGGTCCTGATTGTCCTCCCAGCCCTGAGCTGGTGATCTGTGGCTGATGCTGTTGGATCTCTCCTCAGCAGTGGGGAGAAGGAGCTCTGCTTCCCCCTGCAGCTGCCTCTGCAGCTACTGGTGGTTGGTTTTTTTCTTGCCCGGATTACTACAGTAGGATTTTAAGGCTTTTCTTCTCACTGAGTCTCAAAAGCCTCGAGTTGATCCCTGTAATGTGCAAATGCTGAAACCTATCCCTGTCCCCCCCTCACATCTGGTTATGATCAGCTGCAGGATTTACTGAATATTGGGTCCCCACAGCTTCCTTTTTCCAGGGGAGATTTTCCTCCCTCTTTGTTTACTTTGTAAAAAACACTGATGTTACATGTTAAAAAAAATTTAATTAAGTCCAGGAAGGAGAATCTGGATCACAGTCTGGGTTCCCAACACCAGCCACCCAAGAGGGACACTCATCCTCTGGGCCTGGGAGCACAGGGCAGTGTAGCTGGCAGGGTTCAGATGCCAAGCAGAGGTGCAGAGATATTGCAGAGATTTTGCAAGTGTTGGTATTAATGTTGACAGCATCAGCCCTTTTCTGCCTCCTTTTACATTCTTTGATATCAGTTGGAAAAGGTTCTCAGATGGAAAGGAAGCTGTGAGGAGCTTGTCAATGCTCTGGAGAGGCATCTGCTCTGCTGAAGTGCTCATGTCTGTGATGGGTGCAGAGGTTTGGGCTGAAATCAGATATTGCTGTGGTGTTGTGCAGCCTGGCTGATATTCTGCTCAACATTTTTTCCATTGCTCACATTCCTCTGGTCTCTGCTTGGAGCAGACAGGAGCAGACAGCTCCCTGCTGCTGCTTCAGGTACCTTGCTCAGCCAAGCTGCAGGCACAGGTTGTGTCTGTAACCAGTGAGTGGAAAATCCCTCTATTCTACATTCCCTTCCCCACCTTGGATTTATTGGAGGTTCCCAGGCAGGAATTGAAGGGTCGCTGCAGTGGCTCGAGTGGCTGCAGTCACTGCTTGTGGCACATCTGATCCTACCTTTAATGATATCACAGCACTCCTCACGCTGTCATTTTATCCCCATTTTTGTTTTCCCCGTCTCTTGAGTGTTTCCCATTGCTTCAGTCTCCATCTGTTCCATCTGAAGGTGATACATACCCTGAAAATGAGAGGGAGCAAAGCTCTGCCTGAGTCTCCAGATAGCCTGTGAGCCTCCATCAGGGTGGGTTTCCTCTCTTTCCATCTGGGAATGACTGTTTGCCCTGAACCCCAAGAGGAATATTTGATATGCAAGGTTCCCTTCACCATAACTGACATGGCTGATGGAGTGGGAGCATATCCCTGCTCCTGCCTTTGAGTAGTGCAGGATAAAGGGTGTGTGGGTAGGTGTTGCATGGATTCATATCCCTGGAAACTTGAATATTTCTCTATTTCCACCCAATAATGGGAGGAGCAGAGTGCTGAATCCCTTTTCCAGATGAGTGTGGTGAGCCCAGCTGTACTGCTAGATGTAGGGAACCTGTGGAGAGGGGATTTTCAGGGATACACATGTTATTGGACATGAGAGAATGCAGCCTGGCGATGGGAAATCCCAGGAAATGCAGCAGTTTGTGCCATCGCTCGTGGAAAGTACTTCCTTTGCTTAATTTAAGAGCACTGCATCATCTGGAGACCTCAGCTGGAGACCTCTCATCTTCAGGCTTTGTAGTTGAAGAGGAGAATCTTCAGGCTCCTGCAGAAGGGGGGAATTTCTGCCGGGAGGAAGCTGGGAGCTCCAGAGCTCATCCAAGGCTGCCAGAGGGAGAGAGGCTGAGTCAGTGGGGCTCACATCTCCTGGGGCCAGTGGCCCAAACCTTTTGTCTGCCCTCTCCCACCTCCCACCCTCTGTCTGCCCTCGAGAACACAGGAATAAAAGGATCCGATGGCCTAAGACAAACTTCTGGCTTGCTGGAGCCCAGCTTTGAACTCTGCAGGTCTCCTTGATGCTGCAGCACAACTCTGCTTCATCCCTGCTGCTTTTGAGACAACTCCAGACTCTGTGCTCAGTATCTCCTCAGGGATCTGGCATTTGCAAGCAGCCAGGACAGTGCTGTCACGTGTGTGGAAAACATTACCCAGATCCCTGGTTTTCAGATGGTTTTGGGTTTGGTTTCAGGGTTTCTGTTTGTATGTTTTTTCTTCAGAATTGTGGGTTTTTTATAATTTTTGACCATTCTCAGAGTTTAGACCTGAGCAGCAATTCCCTGCTCAGGGCTCTACTGCTGCTGTTCCTGGATGCCTGACAGGATGTGGATCTGTAGGATCCAGAGCTGCAGGGAGCACCAGAAGTGCTGTGTCAGGCCCTGAGCAGAGCCTTGGCCGAGGACAGCTCGGTGTCACCTTTGCAGTGTTTAAAATGTGTGTGCAGGATGTGCCCAGCCCTGTGTGCCAGGGCTCTCCAGGGAGGTGGGAATCCCTGCACAAATCCCAGGTCACAGCTGCCTGCTGGGATCCCGTCTCTCTCTGAGCCTCAGTTTCCCTTTCTGTAAAGTGGAGAAATCACAGGGATGTTTTTATAAAAAGCTTAGAGATTTAGGATTTGTCACTCCCAGATAAGGGAAAAATTGCTAGAAACACCTGATACACTTCACCTCCCCAGTGCCAGGCTGAGGTTTGTCCTCTCTGAAGGGAAACTCCTTCCTGAGCCACAAGTGCCTCTGTGTGATGGCAGAGGGGCTGCAGCTCCTTCCTCAGGGTGTCCTGGCTCTGAAGGAGACTGAGAGCATCTTGTCAGATTTGCTGGGACAGCAGCATAATTATGCCCTGAAGCAGTATCAGGTTTCAGCAGAGGTTAAAGAAAGCAAAGTCCATGAGTTTCTGCAGATTATTGTGGAATTCTTGACTTTGCAAACTTGAGCCTAATGAAACGGTGGGGGGAGAGAAACGAGGCTCTTATTAAAAGATAATAATATATTTTAAAAATGCTGAGCACTCACCCAGGAATGATTTGAAGGAATCTTTGTCTTCAGCTCTTGCTTCTGAAAATCCAGGTTTATGTGAGTTTAGGTAAACTCTTGGGCTTTGTGCTGCAGGAGAGTGTTCTCTGAGCCCAGGAAAATACCCACAACAAGCCTAACTCCCTGTGTGTCCTTCTTCTTCCACAGAGCAAGCTTCCCATGACTAGCAGATGCTGGCCTAGATTATGAGCTCAAACAAGAACGCTCGCTACAATCGTTTCTCCAGTGGCACAACAAACATCACTACTTCTGAAAACACTAACGGGGTAAGGCCACGGGCAGGGGACAGGGCTGCTTCCTGTCTTCTCATCCTTTCTTTTGAAATAGGGTGTTTTCTTGCTACTTGAAATCTCACTATTCACAGATGAAAGCTGGGAATGCGTATGCAGTATTTCACCAGCTCAGGCAGAGTCTGAAGGATTTAAATGCCCTGACATTTATTTTTTTCAATATTTCAGACAAGAATGGAAACAACTTTTGGACCAGCCTTCTCTGCTGTGACCACCATCACAAAAGGTGAGTATTTCATGTGTACTGTGTGTGATCCCAGGGTGGTTGTTGTTGTTGTTTTACAGATCATAAAGCTGTTGGGAGAATCTTTCTGGTCGTTAACCAGGTGTTGAGGGACTGAGTTTGGTGCTGTGCAGCCCAAGTGTCCTGACGTGATGGAAATGAGCAGGCACAGGAATTTTCTCTCCTCTGGCAGACTGAGCAGTACCACTGGAAAGCCCTTGCTGAAAGCAGAGTAGTACCACAGGGTTTGACACTGAGCTCAGCACCAAATCTTATTGATCCCTGTGACAATCATCACCAGTGCTGAAAATTTCATCTTCCTTCTGTGCCTGACTGTGAGTCACTCTGGAGCTTTGGTAAAACCCCATGGCCATTTTTAGCTCAGACAGGAGGGGATGCAAATGTTCCTGCTCATTTACAATTCCTGTGCCTTGTTCCCCAAAGCTCAGCAGGTGAGGGGAGCCTGAGCCCTGGCACGTGGGGTGAATGGAGGAAGAGGCCTGGTTTCATTTTGGAAGACAAATACCCTTCCTTTAATAGAGACAAAAAGACTTGACACTGATTTTGATAAGGAAATTAACATCTCCCCGAGAAAAATGTTTGGATTACATTTGTCCTGGACTCTGGATAGTTTTGGACTCCTGAATATTTACATTCAGTCTTTTATACATATAAGAGTCGGTTACATGATCTCTACACAAATATTTCATATTTAGTTTAGCATGGCTCCCCTGTGCCTCAGGGATATCCAGACCTCTCTGGATCCAGGCAATTTTTATTAGTGACTGAGATGCATGGGAGTATAAAGTTTCCTTTTAGTAGTGTTTTTCACCTGTGGGCCTAACAGGATATTACCTGTGCTCTTTTCTGGGCAAGCTCTCAGAGATCAGGATTGTTCTACCTGTCCAGTCATGAGCCAGCATTGGACAGTCCCTAAAATTTCCTTTTCTAAGGAACTCTTAGAGCTACAGAGGCTGTCCCATGGCTTGGAAATGTTTCTGAGGAGCCTAAATGCTTGTTTTTCTTTTTTAACTCCCTTTAAAGCTGATGGGACCAATACCTTCAAGCAGCACCATCGGACCCCGTCCTCCTCCAGCACCCTCACCTACTCCCCACGGGATGAGGATGATGGCATGGTAGGTGTTGTCAGGACCCTCCTGACTGGCTTAGCTGATCAGAAGTGAAATGAGAGGTGTCTGGAGCTCCTCTGGGCTGCTCTGCCTCCCTCATCATTGTCTGTGTTACATGTGCCCCAGAGGCAGGACCAGCCTCAGCATTCCTGGCTGCTCCAGGGGTTGGTGCCATGGGAGAGCAGCTCAGTCTGACCTGGGGCTTCAGGTTGGAGATGCTCCTGCTGCTTTTCACACTGCTTGAAATTGTTATGTGGGTCCAGAGCCTGGGAACTACAAATCCCAGAGGCTCCTTGGGAGGGTGTACCTGGCTCTTGGGACAGCAGGGAGCTCGGGAGGAAACAGCCCCTGCCAGGGATGTCTGGGCTGTGACTGGGGCCAGGCACTCTCCGTGTTGGATGGGTCCCAGCTGGCTCTGCGTAGAATCCATTCCTATTCCCACCTCCAGATGGGGCCTCTGACCACAGGGAGCGGGTTTGGAACCTGCAGAGTAGGATGTTTGACACGGGCTGTGCTGGGCTGCCCCCACAAACCATTCACATGTCTCCCAGTATCTTGGTGGTAAATCAGTTCCCATATGTGTATCCAGTTTTCTCACTCCTGAGTAAGTTCTTTTTGGGGAATTTAGTGATTCAACAGGCTCCAGGGGTTAGCTGCTTGGACAGAAGTTAAATCAGCTAAATCAGTTAAATCAAGAACAGCAACAGCAAAGCAAACCTTGATGAAAGGATGGACAGTTCCGAGGCTGGACCTTCTCTTGTACCTTGTGCTCCAGCCACATCTCAGAACCACAAGCTCTGTTCAGATCCAAACATGTTAGTGGCAAACTTCAATTTAAGCACTTGTAGACTTAGGTTACAAGACCCAATTTCCAAGCCAGGCATACATGGATCGTTGCTGCTGGAGTTAGACTGGGGTCAGCAACAGTGTGGAGCTGCAGCACTTCTTAAAATAAATTTGACACCAGATTGCAAAGAATTTTATTGTCAGCATCCTGTAAAGTTCCTTCTGTTGCTCAGAGATCTTGCTGTGTTTTATGTGAGCCTGTGGGGGGTTTTGTTTGTTGTTGGTCTTTTTTTCTAACAAGTCCTTTGAAAATTTGCCTGGTGTCCTTGGCAAGTGCAGCTCTCCAGCCCACCACTGACCCCACAAGCTGGGCCAGTGTTCAGGCCACCCCTGGCTGTCAGCACAGACCCTGTGGGCTGAGTGCTGGACTCACAGTGCCCTTTTCACAAGCTGGGTAGTTCTCACAGGGCAGAGGGAAGGATTTTTCCAGAGGAGGAGATGCTGTGAATATTTCATTTAGCCAGGTCTGATAAAGAAATTCCCTGACTCCTTTGAAAACCCCACTGGCATGAACTGGGGTGTGCAGCCAAGAATGGGGGAGATCTCTGCTGGGAGCCAGCTTCAATCCTCTTGGACAGTCTCAGCCCACTTTCCCTGGAGTGTTAAATATTCTTTAGCAAAAATAGTGAGAGGATTAATGAGTGGTTCAGGAAGCAGCACGAGGTGCTGACAAACCAGAACCGCCTCGGTCCTGCTCTGCCTGCTGCTCCAGGCAGACTCACTAACCCTCTTGGGAAGCTTCATTTGCTTTGTCAAGAAATAATCTGGGATTTCCCTTCCTCATCTCTGAGTTTTCCCTCCTCCAGAAGCTGCCAAGGGCTTCTCAGCCATCAGAGAGACAGTTGGAGACGAGTCAGAGCCCTCCTGTGACCTCCACCACCCCTTTTTCTTTCCTTGTAAAGCTGCTGTTAATGAAACAAAAGCAGAGCAGTATGTTCTGTGTGCAGATTACTGAGTGGCTGCTGCTGTCATCCTTCCTGGACACAGTGCCACAGCTTCCCACCTTGCTGTGCCTGTGGGGAGCTGGAACCTGGGCTGTGCTGGAGCCTCCACCTGGAGGCTGCTCCTGTGGCTGAGGTGATGCAGCCAAAGATTGCAGCTGAATATGGGAACAATTGGATACTATGGATGGAGGCTGCCTGGCTGTCCAAAGCCTGTTGTTTACAGGGAGCTTCACCTCCCTGAGCCAGAGGCTGGATTGAATTGCCAGCAAAAAACTCTCTCATCTTCCATCTGATGTTTGAGTGCTCCATCCTAGGGCTGTTTGAAGGTGTGCCTGATGTTTAGTGCAGAAATGAGGTCTCTTGAGTTTTATCCTCGTTTGCTTGGCAAAAGCAAGGCTGCAGATACCCAGAGGGTCTGGAACTGCCAGCACACCCTCTGCCATTCAGTGCCCAGAGGAGTAAAGGATTCTTTTCAACACATCCCCTTCTCTGCTGTGCACTCAACACCAGCATTATCCAAACCAGGACACAGGGAGCTGAGCCCACAGTCCTACACAAACCTCTGTGTCTCACACCCCTGCCTCCTGGGAATGCTGCAGTCCCCCTTCTCTGTTGGTGATCCTCATTGGATGTTGCTGGTGACAAACCTGCCTCCCTGCAGAATCTGCCTTTGCTGCCCTCACCCCCTCTCACCTCCAGACTGGGAACTATGCACAGTCATTCTGGTTATTTTAATAGTTTCTGCTACTAGTAGAGGAAAATAATAAAATTAATGGATACACATAAAATGGATTTATCTCATTATAGCCATTCATCCTTAAGGTTTATGTATTTAGTCAATAAATATGCTGTCTTTAAGGGAAAGACATTTATGCTTTGGCTTCCAAGTAGATGCAGCATTTCTGAGTTCCTTGGAGCCCAGGATCATAAAAATGAAGCAGCAGAGCAGTGTGAGGAACCAGCAGGATCCTGGTCTGCTGCTCTCCTGCAGCCCAGCAGTGTGCTTTGTCTCTGGGGAGGGCAGCAGCCTCTGAACCTCATCTTGCAGCTTTCATTGCTGAATTTCCTGCTGGCCCCACTGCCCTCTTGCATTGCCTTTGTCTGTCCTTGGGTCTGATGTCACCCCCTTTCAGGCAGGGCAGGCACACAGAATGCAGCTCCCGAGGCTCAGGTGGAACATGAGGAAAGGTGTTTTTCTCACAAGGTGAAGGACAGGAACTCAGCAGAGTCTGGTCTGTGCTGCTTTCCCTGGTCCCTGGGCAGTGCCAGGCCCAGCCTGGGCCAGGGAGTCCCTTTTCCAGTGGGCATCCAGGGATCTCCAGAGCTCCTTCCAGCCAACACTCCTCAGGGCCAGAGACTGACAGAGGCCACAGCCAAGCCTTGGAGAATGTGACACGTGCAGGTGCTCATCCATCGTGCCTTGTCTGAAGTGTCTGAAGCTTCTGGCTTCCTTCCATTTCTTTGTCAAAGCATCCATTCTGCTCATTGGAGACCTTTGTTCCTCCTCTCTGCACCTTTTCCAGTCCACCAGCAGCATCTCTTCCACAGTAACCCCGCAGTGGCTGCGCTCCCAGTTGCACTGTATCCTCAAATCCAGTCTCCCCGTGGCCTGCAGTCTCCAGTGGTGCTTTGACACCGAATGGCACCTTGGCTACGTGCTGATGGTTGATATTCCACCCTGGGAGACGTGCTGCTGGCTAATATTCCAGCAGCAGCATTCCCTCAAAGCCAATCCCAAGGCCACTGTAGGCAGAGGATCTCTGTGGATTGGTTCATGCAGTGCCTGCTCCACTCTCCCCTCCCGAGCAGGAAGCGGCAGAGCTGGGCTCACAGAGAATTCAATAGAAGGAAGTCTCCACACTTACGCAAAGAAATTTGGCAGAAGTTAGATAGTGAGTGCAACAACAAGTGCTGCTGCAGAGATTAGAGACATTGCAGGAGCTGGAGCAGTCTCTGGGGGAGATTTACAGAGCTTTCCATGAAGGATTAATTCTTCCAGGCCGTTGCTTTGCGGGCGTGCACGGTAAGTGTGCAGGGAATGCACCTTGGAGAAAGTGATGTGCTTGGAATTTGGATGTCAGCCTGGCTTAGGGAGTTAAACCCGAGTGATTCCTGTCTCTGGGCACGGTGCAGAGAAGGGCACACAGCAGCAGGGCCACTCAGTGCAGCTGGGAATGAAGCAGCTGAGCGTAGTGGAGGGGAAAAACTGAACTTGAAGGCTTTTCCTGGAGTTTGGGAATGATTTGCCCTGACCAGAGGTGCTCTGTGTCCGCAGCCTCCCATCAGCACCCCGCGCCGCTCCGACTCCGCTATCTCCGTCCGCTCCTTGCACTCCGAGTCCAACATGTCCCTGCGCTCCACGTTCTCACTCCATGAGGAAGAGGAGGAGCCAGTAGGTATTTGGGATTGTCTCAAGGAGCAGGATTAGGAAGCTCAGTGGCAAAAGAGTAACTTAGTGGATTGTCGTGAGTACCCAGAGCTCTCACGGGCAGAGTTTGTGCGGTGCCTGGCTCAGACTCCTGCTTTTAATTTTGTTTCCACCACTGACTTTGCTTCCTCATGTACCATTTCCCTGCCTGGAAAGTGAGGACAATGGTGAGGCTTTTCGGCTTCCCAGAAAAACTGTAAGTCTTTGCAAAGTCCTGCATGATTCCCTGACCCTGCAGCAGAGCAGGGAGGGTTGCAAGGATCAGACCGGTGGTCTGGCCGCAGGCAGCAAGAGAAATACAATTCCCCATGGATTTGGAGCCCTATCCCAATTCAGGGCTGCGTGGCACCTCACAGATTTGATTGTAAGCCCCAGGAGGGTGCAAGGAATTTTCTACATGCTGGGGGAGGATACTTTTAAACTGAGATTAGCTGTGACCCAGTAACCAACCCCAAACTGGATGAATAAAAGGTCAGGCAGCATTCTGCCACTGATCTGGGATAAGAGTGTGTTTCATGTTTGGGAACCCAGGGGGCTGTGTTTGCATTTCTGAGAGCAGCACAGGATAAAAAGACAGAGTGAACTGTAGAGATTGATTGGAAATGCTCTGAAATGTGAGCATGGAGAGCTGTGGTGCTCTGGGAGGATGTGCTTGGAGCCTTGTGCTGGCTGTCCTAGTTGTTAAACCAAACTGGAGAGATGGGCCCATTGCAGCAGAAACAACGTTGTTTCTGCTTCCTAAGGATTGAAGGAGCCCTTCCTTCAGAATGCTCTAGAAACACAAGAGTGCAGGCTGCTTTAAAACTTCTCTTAAGCTCAGGCTTAGTACAATTTTGACAATGCTGCTCAGGCCAACCAAGGACAAATTCCCAGCCAGTGCAGTTCTGAGTGACTTGAATCATTGGCAAAGAAGTTGGTCTGTGCAGTTTGCTGTCAGGTGTTGATCCTGCCAGATGCTGGTGGCCCCCAGTTTGTGATGAGCTGAGGGTCTCCAGCCATTCCCAAGTTCATTCTTCCCCTGCTGGCACCCAGCAGATCCAGACGGAATTTTATGTGAGATGATGAAACCCTCGGTGTGCCCCAGGCTCGCTGAGGCTCACCACTGAGGGATTGTGTTATTCCTTCTGCACAGCTGCAGGCTCTTGGTTTGGACTAACCCAGGCTGTGTGTGTCCCTCTGTGTGCCCTGCAGGAGCCCCTGGTGTTTGCAGAGCAGCCGTCCGTGAAGCTGTGCTGCCAGCTGTGCTGCAGTGTGTTTAAGGATCCCGTCATCACAACCTGTGGGGTAAGGCAGGGCTCTCCCAAATATCCTGGGTGAGCCAGAGCCAAGCCTGGACTGTCCCCTCTGTCTCTCCCTGGGGATTGGTCAAGCAAAACGAGGGCTTACTTAAAATGGGATGGCTTTTCCCAGGAGAGCTGTACTGTCAGCCACCCTGTCCTGGCCATCTTCACTCTCTTCTTGTGGCTTCCATGAGGTCGAAGACTCCTCTGGAAGGGCTCTGCAGGAGCTCCTGGGCACCCCAGGAATGGCTGTGCTTCATTTGTGAAGGAAATGTTGCTTATAAAACAAGAATGGCTTGAAGCTTCATTTAGTTAATGTTTGCAAAGGGATTTGAGATCCTCAAATGAAAGGCACAGGGTATTATGAATGTTCTTCTGGATTCCATTTTGCTGGGATTTAATAGAAGCTGTATATTATTCCTGCTTCTGTGCTACTTGTGAAGAAAGATGGCTTTGAGATGGCTGTAATGCTTCTGACGTGCTTCTGATCACCAGGATGGGGCTGTAGCAACAGCAAGCAGAGCTCAGGATTGTTTATTGCAGTGAGGGTGCTATTCCCCAAAAGTGCTGGAAGCTGGTGTAGTTTGGCTGCAGCATTCCAGTAAGCAGCTCTGCACAGAGACACTGAGATTTACTGGTTAATGTGGAAAAAAGCCCAGTGCAGGAAGCAGCCTGGCTTCATCTGCAGTCCTGCTCTGGCAGCTCTGGAGGGAGCTCGGTGCAGCTGTGCCGGGCAGGAAAAGGCCATGGGAGCAGGGCAGCAGATAACAGCTCCAGAGGGGGACTCACAGCTCTGCCAAGAGCTGGCTCTGTGGCCAGGGAATGTGGCTGAGGAGGCTCCAGGGAATGCATGGAGCAGGATCAGGACCAGTGAAATGCTGCAGCCTTTATGTTCATTAGTGTGTTAGATTGTGTTTGCTACTTTGTCAAGTTGAACTGTCAGAACGGAGAGGGGAGCTATTTAAAGTGCTCAAATTTACAGAGCATTAAATGGCTTATAAAGCAGCTGTTCCATCTGCCTGGCAGCAGGACAGGGCAGCTTCTGCTGCCTTAAGAGGGCTCCAGAGGGATGGATGTGATGGGCTGACAGGGCAAGGACAGGGAGAGGGCTTCCCCTTTCCTCGAGGGCTTCTCAGGAGAATGAGGGGGATGACATGGACTACAGGGGAGGATGAAGTAGAGAAACCCTGTGCAGATGTGGAGGGTAGGAAAGACTTGGATGTGCTGAGGAGCAGGCTGGATGGAACTCTGAGCCCTGGTCTGGTGGAAGGTGTCCTGCCCATGGCAGGGAATTGGAACTTGATGGTCTCTAAAATCCCTTCCAACCCAAACCATTCCAAGATTCTGTGATCCCATGAATATCAGAGTGTAGCAGAACATGCCCCTGGCTTTGGCTTGCACCACGATCATGGCCTGATCCTGAACAGGGAGAACATCAAAGCTCCAAACAGTTCCAACAGTGTGTTCAGTGCTCTCGGGAGCAGGACCTGTGCTTCACCCTGAGCTGTCTGAGTAAGCAGCTGGGGTTTGCCCTGTGGTGCTGAGCTAAAAGAGGTAGAGCAGCTGCTGAGGCTCCTGAGCCACAGGCTTTGGTATCTCCCACCTTTCCCATCAGCAGCCATAGGGAATAATTTGCCAGCTCTTGTTTTACGCTGACGCTGCTGTTCCTCTCTGTCTCCACAGCACACGTTTTGCAGGAGATGTGCCTTAACATCTGGTGAGTACAGAACTGCTCTTGTGGGATGCAGCCAAAACACTGTTATTTTCTGGTTTATTTGCTTTCACCTAAAGAGAAACCTGCAGAAAAATGTCCAAAGGGCTTAAAGCAAGCTGTCAGTCAGACGTGCCACTGCAGCAGTGAGGGGCTGGGGGCCGATGGTGCACTCTGGAGCATGGGCACTGCAGAGAAGCCTGGGCCCTGCTCCTGGGCACAGGATGTTCTCAGATCCTGGGAAATGCAGTGGATAATCCCAGGATAATACATGTCTCGCCCAGAGTTGACCCACTGATTTCAAACTGAAAGCTTTCTGTGACTGCCTGGATAAAGAACCAGGGGCCACATTTGGCATCAACCCCTTCTCTCCCATCCCCTCAGTGCCAGGGCTCTGACCCCTGACTGAGCCCCACTGAGCTGCTTTAGCTCACCCAGCTCTTCCAGAACCCTGGAAGAGCCCAAGCCCCTGGCTGCTGGCCTGGGCTAACCAGCTCCCACTTGGGTTGGACTCTGGCTGCAGAAAAATAGTTCTTTTGGCATGAGCCTGTGCTCCTCTTGGCAGCCTGTTGTTCAGCACAGAACCAAGCCATTGGCATTACCAGAACAGTGAGCCCTGAGGAGGCTCTCTGGGGAGTCCTGCAAAGCAGCAGCTCTTTCTGCCTTAAGAGTTTTGTGTTCCATATGCAAGAGGTCCCTCTTCTTTGCATGTTAATCCCCTCACTGTGCTCTGCTAGCAAAAGGCTTTGCAGTTGCAATCCCCATGCCTGAAGTGTTCCATAAATAACTGGATGTGGCACAGCTCAGTTGATGAGGTGGTGATCAGTCCAAGGCTTGGAGTCGATCATCTTGGAGGTCTTTTCCACACTAAAAGATTCTGGGTTTCAGTGGCTGCTGGCAGCAGGAGCTGAGCCCAGGCCTGGGTGAGGAGCAGGTTATGGCTGGGGCATCTGGTTATTTGTGCTCACTGCCTGTGAACACTCACCCTTCAGCCAGCACAAGGCAGTCTGAATCAGTGTGGACTTCTTTCATTGGCAGCTCCCTCAAATCATTAGAGATTAACATAAACTGTAACTTTTCCAAATCCCAAAACAAACCAAAGATAAGGGCTTGCAGACCTTGGGTGAATATTCCCATGGCCACTCACCTGACCAGGGAAGGCAGAAAACCACAGTTTCCACACGGAGGCTCTTGGAAACGCTCCTGCTCTGTCTCAGCCATCACTGACAGTGCCATCCTTCCCTCCCTGGCAGAGAAGTGCCCCGTGGACAACGCCAAGCTGACGGTGGTGGTGAACAACATCGCGGTGGCCGAGCAGATCGGGGAGCTGTTCATCCACTGCAAGTACGGCTGCCGGCCCGCGGCCAGCAGCAAGCCCACTGCCTTCGAGGTGGACCCCCGAGGCTGCCCCTTCACCATCAAGCTGAGTGCCAGGAAGTGAGTGCTTGGCTTTACTGTTGCAGGAAGAGGGTTCACAGAAAGTTCTTCCAGCACTGGCACGGGGCAGTGGTGGAGTCCCCATCCCTGAGGGGTTTAAATGCCGTGTAGATGTGGCGCTTGGGGACGTGGCTTAGTGGTGGCCTTGGGGGAACGAGTGGGCTCGGTGGTCTTAGAGGCCTTTTCCAAGGCCTTTCCAGCCTGCAGCCTCTCCAGGGAAAGGGCTGTGCCAGCCTAGCCTGCCTGAGCTGCCCTGTACAGCTGTGCCAGGGGCATGTTCCCTGCATGGGCAGGGTGGCTTCAGGATACAGTTCAGATGGACTGTTCTCAGGGGAAGGATGTTTTTTTTTTTTAGTTTGTTTTGTTTTATTTTGTTTTATTTGTTTTGGTTTTATGTTTTTTTCTTTTCTGCTCCCTGAGTGCCAGCACTGGGACAGGGTGTGTATTGTGCATCCCCCTTCATATCTGGGATGAAACTCCATGGCCCTGATCAAGTAGAGAACTTGGGGTTCTTTTTGTAGGGGGAATTATCTTGGTTATATCCTATGAATTTGAAATCTGTCTCCCTCCCCATCCTAAATGCATTCCCTGTTTTCCCGGTCCATTCCTGTTGTTGATGGCTGTCTGAAGGCTCAGCCCATCAGCTGCAGAAGTAGATATACCCTGTGAAAATGTGGCCTATCATTACTCTCAATTTTCTGACCAAATGAGAATTTAAAGCTGGAATTACAGTCTCAGAGCAGGAGGCTTTGGATCATCTGACATCCTCACAGGGTTGCTCCTCTCCTGATGATCTCTGTTGTTCCCACTCATTTTTGCTTGTTGCTGATTTTCCCTGCCTTTGCTTCTCCCCTTGGATAGGGATCATGAGAGCAGCTGTGATTACAGACCTGTGCGCTGCCCCAACAACCCCAGTTGCCCTCCCCTCCTCAAAATGAACCTGGAGGCTCACCTGAAGGAGTGTGAGCACATCAAGTGTCCCCACTCCAAATATGGGTAAGGAGCTGATGCTTTTGGTTGGTGAAGCTGCACTGAGCTCATTGCTGAGCTGCTTTTTGACTGCTGCAGCCTTGGGGTGGCCCCGAGGTCTCTGAGCAGCTCTCCCCAGTGCTGTGCGTTGGCCTGAGGCTGAGCTGGGGGGTTCAGGGATTGCAGGAGGCATCTCCAGAGCCTCTGGGTGGGAACAGGCAGGTCACAGTGCCCAGGGAGGAGGAGGGTGAGGGCGCAGGCGGAACAGCTGGAGGAGAGTCAGAGCACGAAGAGAGGGGGATGAGGACAGGAGTAATTTGAGCACCATGGCAGTGTCTTGCCAGCCAGGCCTTGTCCCAGGGCAAGGAAAGTGCTGATGCACCTCAGAGGATTCCCTATCACCCGGGCCCCAGGGCAGCTCCTGCTTGGCTTTACTGTTGCAGGAAGAGGGTTCACAGAAAGTTCGTCCAGCACTGGCACAGGGAAGTGGTGGAGTCCCCATCCCTGAGGGATTTAAATGCCGTGTAGATGTGGTACCCAGGGATGTGGGTTAGTGATGGCCTTGGGGGAACGAGTGAGCTCGATGGTCTTAGAGGCCTTTCCCAACCTCAACAATTCTATGATTCCATGGTCCTAAGCCATGTCTTGGAAGAGGCAGAGCAAGGCAAGTTCTGGCAGAGCAGCCCTGACTCTGTGCCATGCTGCAGGCCCAAGTCAGCATCTGCTGAGGTCAGCTGCAGTTTCTTCCACTGGTTTTGATGGCTCCTGGTGAACACAACGAACTGATGCCATACTCTGTCTCCTGCCCAAGATCTGCTTTTCCTTGCAACTTCCCAGAGGGAGTCCAGTTTGGGGCCAGTGTCTTGGCTGGAAGAATGGGAACTGCTTGGCCTCTCTTGTCCTGCAGTTATCTCTCCCAGCAGGATCACAGAATCATTAAAATTGGAAAGGACCTCCAAGATGATCAAGTCCGCCCTTTGAAAGATCATGAACCACACTATCCCTGGTGCTGGCATGAGGAGTAGGACAGCTGGGGATCCACACAGGCCTTGGAGCTCCCCTGAGGAGCCAGCTGAACTCAGCCTTGCTCCAGCCAGCATCTCCTTCCCTTCAGGTGCACGTTCATAGGAAACCAGGATACCTACGAGACCCACCTGGAGACGTGCAAGTTTGAGGGTCTGAAGGAGTTCCTGCAGCAGACAGACGATCGCTTCCACGAGATGCAGGTGGCCATGGCCCAGAAGGACCAGGAGATCGCCTTCCTGCGCTCCATGCTGGGCAAACTCTCCGAGAAAATCGACCAGCTGGAGAAGAACCTGGAGCTGAAGTTTGGTGAGCGTGCACCGGACGAGCTCTGTGGTCAGAGCTGTAGGGACAGGGCGGCTCTTTGGCTGCTGCACTGGGTTGCTTTCCCTGCTGATGGCAGCAGTGTGTTCCGAGGTTGGGTGGCAGTGGGTGCCCTCTGCCTGTTCCCTGGGATGCCATCAGTGGCTCTGCAGTGACTGTGGACCTGTCCCTCTCTTGCAGATGTGCTGGATGAGAACCAGAGCAAGCTGAGCGAGGACCTGATGGAATTCCGCAGGGACGCCTCCATGCTGAACGTGAGGAGGGGCCCTGGGGTGGAATTACCTGGCTCTGCTCCTAGCTGGACTTCTCCTGCACTGGGGAGAGCCTTCTGCTCCAAAGCCTGGGCCTCTTACAGGAGCATTGTCCCCTCCTCCCTGCCTGCAGAAGGCAGGGAGATAAGCAGGTCCAAGCAGTGTGGTGAATTGCAGAGTGAGGACAGTATATTCTGAGAGGTGTTTCTGGGTCTCTCTGAATACTGAAGAGTTTAGTGCAGGTCTGATGTGCTGTCAGAGCCCTGTGGTCCCTGGAGGGAGGTGACAGGGATGTGGCAGTCACAGAGTAGAGCAGAGACCTCTGGTCAGAGGATGAGTGGGACATTTAGGAAGAGCCCTGTGGGAGTCAAGAAGACAAGAGGGGTTGTAGCAGTGGAGGGGACAGTCCTAAAGCCATGTGCAGGGCAGGCTGGCCTGGATGGCTCCACAGCTCACACAGCTTGTTGTGTTTTTCAGGATGAGCTCTCCCACATCAATGCTCGGCTCAACATGGGCATCCTTGGATGTGAGTATCCCCATGGTCCCCACTGCCTTGGGCTGGGTGTGGGGGATGCCCAGGGAGCCCTCCTGGCTGCTGTCAGCTGTGCAGAGCAGCAGCACTGCTCTCCCTCCCTCACCTGGCTCTTCTCTCTGCAGCCTATGATCCTCAGCAGATCTTCAAGTGCAAGGGGACTTTTGTGGGCCACCAGGGCCCCGTGTGGTGTTTGTGTGTGTACTCCATAGGAGACTTGCTCTTCAGTGGCTCCTCAGACAAAACCATTAAGGTAAGAGCTTCCCTCTTCCACGCACCTTCTGCATTTGCACGTGGAACAGAAGCCGAGTTCATTTGTGGGGTGGGGGGATGTCACTTCCTAATGTTCTCTCCAAGAATCAAATGATTCTTTGTGATTATAGTCGGACAAAATTCTCTGCAGGGAAACATTATGTGCTAGTGAAATTGAGATACAAACAGAGATCTTTGCAAAGCCCTGATTAGAATCTCATTCCTGCAGCTGCTGGTTTTGCTTTATGTGGCATTTAGGGTATTCAGGACTATTTCAGCTTCTATGTTCCTTAGTTATAAAAAGTCATCTTAGAACAAAACATTTGTCCCTGATCCAATGTGTCTTTTCCCTATTTTATGGCATGTTTGTTTTTCTTTGTCCTGTTTTCAGTAACTCAAACTGACAGCACTGCCCTAGTGCAGCCTCAACAGCCCTTCCCAGTGTCACTGTGGTGGTGGCTGCTGGTGGCTGCTGGCCAGGCTGGGGACCCCATGGGCTGCCATGACTAACCCTGCCAGGAGCAGAGCTTTGGTTTGGTTTCCTTGCCTTTAGAGCCACATGGGAAGGAAATGGATATTGCTGTATGTTAGGGAAGGAAAGCAGATTTCTCCCCTGTCCTGGCTGCTCTGGGCACCACGTTCCCATGTTCCTCTTGAGAGCAGTGTGTGCTCATGGGAAAAGCCTTTGCAGAAGTGGCAGAAGAAGCTGTGCTGTGCCATTAGAGCCCTGGGATGGGGTGGGAAGTGCTAAAGCAGGAACCTGAGAGCTGCTCCTTTCAGTGTGTTGTGTTGTGTTGTGTTGTGTTGTGTTGTGTTTGCCTGGGCTGAGGGAGGCAGAGCTGGAGCAGCTGATTCCTGCTACCTGTGTCTCCTTAGCTTCAGTCTCACTCTCTGCAGTCCATTCCCTTTGCTAGCCAAGCCTGCAGGCTGGCAGGCAGTGCCCAGGGGACAGGCAGTGCCCAGGGGACAGGCAGTCTGTTTCCTCCTCTGGGTGCTGACATCCTGCCTGGGCTTCAGCCTCTGCATTGTGCTTTCTGTTAGGTGTGGGATACCTGTACCACGTACAAGTGCCAAAAGACCCTGGAGGGTCATGATGGAATTGTGCTGGCTCTCTGCATCCAGGGGTGAGTGAAGAGGGGCACCTGTCCCTGGGGACCCTGCACATGGTGCTGTCCCTGGGTGACCCCACATTGTGTCCTGGTGTCATTGCAGGAACAAGCTGTACAGTGGCTCTGCTGACTGCACCATCATTGTGAGTATGGGGCACCCACAGCCTGCTCTGCAGCAGGGGCTGTCCCTCCTCTGTCAGGGCTGGGGGACTGATAACCCTCCTGTGCTGTATCCACTCCTGCCTTGGGATTTCCCACTTGCAGCTCCTGCCTGGGAGCAGGAGGCTGCTGCTCTGAGCTAAGGCAGGGTGGCTCCCCTGATTTTAGAGGGCTTTTCCCACCTAAACCATTCTATGATTCTTGTTTGCAGGTCTGGGATATTCAAAACCTGCAGAAGGTGAACACGATCCGAGCGCACGACAATCCTGTTTGCACTTTGGTCTCTTCACACAACATGCTCTTCAGTGGCTCCCTCAAAGCCATCAAGGTGCAGCTCCAGGGCTCCTCTGGGGCTGCTTGGGGACTAGGAGTACAAACTCTCTGGCAGAAGTGTCAAAAGAGGAAGAAAGTGGCATTTTCACCTGCAGGTGACCTTGTTGCTAAGGTCTCCTGAGCCACAGAGCAGCCAGCACTGCATAGGTGTAGCCCATGCTCTGTGCTCAAGGGAAAGCTGCTGCAAAAACACTCTGTTTCTTCCAACTCTGTAAACCTGAGGCTGCAGCTGGGGTATCCTGGCAGTTCCTGAACATGTGTGTCCTCAGGCCCCCAACAGACCTGCCCAGACCATTGGGAATTGTTGTCTGGGCTCCAGAACTGGCTGGAGATTCAGGCTGCTTGTTTTGAAACTGCCTCCAAAGGATCTTGAGCCTGCATTCCCTACCTAAAACATGCAGAAATCAGGAACAGCTTTTCAGGCTGCCCTTTAAAGCCTTGGCTAGATTCCTGTGGTTCTGCTTCCAGCTCCTGGTGAGACAGCTTATGGGCCCGTCCATCTGTAAGAGGACTGTGCTCTTTTCTTTATCTGGGGCCTGGAGTGGTTCAGCTCTGGAGGGGGCTCAAGGCTGGAGCAGCCACATAGCACAAGGAGAATTTGAGGTCTTTTGGGTTTGTTTGTCATCCCTTGCCACTTCCTGCCGATGAGCCAAGCAGGCTCAGAGTGGGGGGAGTGAGATCTGCCGGTCCCTGTGTGCCAGGGGTGGGAGAGGAGATTTGTGGGAGTGCAGGGCAGTTCCTTGCTGCAGCTGTGGTTTAGGTTTTGTAGCCCATGGCTCTGCTAGGGAAGGGTCTCTGCCAGCAATAATGCAGGCTCCAGGCTAGCTCCCTCAGGGAATGTGCTTCCTCAGCAGTTACTGGGTTTTATCAGCAAGTCAGTGGGATCAGGCAATTCCCATCAGGCAGGAGAGCTGGCACAAGGATCCCCACAGGAGCTGCGAGGGCCTCGGGCAGGGTGGGCAGGGAGGGTGGGCACTGCTGTCCGTGTCCTGCCCAGTCCCACTGAGATTCCTCCCCATGTGTGTATGT
Organism: Cinclus cinclus; assembly: GCF_963662255.1. Taxonomy (NCBI): domain Eukaryota; kingdom Metazoa; phylum Chordata; class Aves; order Passeriformes; family Cinclidae; genus Cinclus; species Cinclus cinclus. The sequence continues at coordinate 1,059,624 of NC_085061.1, read as the reverse complement.
GTGTCCCTGCTTTCCACAGGTGTGGGATATTGTGGGTACTGAGCTCAAGCTGAAGAAGGAGCTGACAGGTCTCAACCATTGGGTTCGAGCACTGGTGGCTTCCCAGAACTATCTCTACAGTGGATCTTACCAGACCATCAAGGTGGGACCCTGGCACTGGTGACACCCTGATCCACCTCTCCCTATTCCTCTCTTCTCTGCACTGGGGCAGCAGCACCAGAGGCAGCTGCTGGGATGTGAGAGCACTGCTGACACGTGGGATTTTCCTGTGCTGATTCCATCTCTGCAGGCTGGGCCTCTGGAGCTGCTGGGGAGGCTCACTGGGATAAACTGGGGCCTCAGCCATGGCGCCTCGTGGCTGCTGCAGCCTTATCTGCACTGACACTCCTGCAGATAACAGGGGGAAGGTCACTGTCTGGCTGCAGAGTTACCATAAATCTATGTGAGGGTTCCCAGTGCCCTCCCTCTTCTGTGCGGGCTCAGGTTTTGATGAATAGTTCACCTCTCAGCATCTGGGGGGGACACAGGAAAATTGGAAGTTGCCCTTCTCAGTGTTAATGAATCTCTGTTAATTTGCCTGCATTGGGTTTTAGTGCTGTCAGGGAGTGGGCTGTGTGTGCACGTGTGTGCAGTCACGCACAAAGGGTGTGAATTCTCCACATAACGTTTCCAGCCTGGATGTTTAAAGTTGGACAGCTAAATAAGATAACAGGGATTTGCTCTTCAGTCCTGAGCATTCCCAGTTGGATAGGTTTGTCCCTAAAGTTGTGATCTGGGTGCTCGGGGAGCCAGGCTGACTCTGCGTGGCAGAATGGCTGCAAGGGATCTCCCCTCTGGAGAAGGGTCTCATCCTGCCTCTGCTTGATCTCTCTCAGATCTGGGACATCCGGAACCTGGAGTGTGTGCACGTGCTGCAGACGTCGGGAGGCAGCGTGTACTCCATCGCTGTCACCAACCACCACATCGTGTGTGGCACCTACGAGAACCTCATCCACGTATGGATCAGCTGGGATGGGCTGCTTGGCATGGGAATGGGCACAGGGGCACGGGCACCTGGATGTGCCTGGCCCTCGGGCACAGCACCTGGCTCTGCACTATCCCTAGGGCACAGCACCTGGCTCTGCCCATCCCTCGGGCACTACACCTGGCTCTGCACTATCCCTAGGGCACAGCACCTGGCTCTGCCCATCCCCTCAGGCACTGCACCTGGCTCTGCACTATCCCTAGGGCACAGCACCTGGCTCTGCCCATCCCCTCAGGCACTGCACCTGGCTCTGCACTATCCCTAGGGCACAGCACCTGGCTCTGCCCATCCCTCGGGCACTGCACCTGGCTCTGCACTATCCCTAGGGCACAGCACCTGGCTCTGCCCATCCCCTCAGGCACTGCACCTGGCTCTGCACTATCCCTAGGGCACAGCACCTGGCTCTGCACTATCCCTAGGGCACAGCACCTGGCTCTGCCCATCCCCTCAGGCACTGCACCTGGCTCTGCACTATCCCTAGGGCACAGCACCTGGCTCTGCCCATCCCCTCAGGCACCCACCCTGGCACTGTGCCTGGAGGCAGAAACCCCTCTCAGAGGGGAGCTGGGGGTCTCAGCCCAGTGCAGTGCCCAAGCCCAGCTCTCCCCTGCAGGTGTGGGATATCGAGACCAAGGAGCAGGTCCGCACTCTGACCGGGCACGTGGGGACAGTCTACGCCCTCGCTGTCATCTCCACGCCCGATCAAACCAAAGTGTTCAGCGCGTCCTACGACCGCTCGCTCAGGGTACGTGTCACCCGTGTGTCACCCGTGTGTCACCCGTGTGTCACCCGTGTGTCACATGCAGCATCCCTGTCCCTCTGGGCTGTGCTTGGCTCATGTTCCCCGTGTCCCTGCAGGTGTGGAGCATGGACAACATGATCTGCACCCAGACCCTGCTGCGCCACCAGGGCAGCGTCACCGCCCTCGCCGTGTCCCGCGGCCGCCTCTTCTCTGGGGCTGTGGACAGCACTGTAAAGGTGGGTTTGCTCAGGCTTCTCCTGCATGGTTTGGGCATGGAATTAGGGCATTAAATGAGTTAGGAGGCAGGTAAGGGTTGAGCTCTGCTCCTAGGGAGCAAGTGACCAGACAAGAGGGCATAACCTCAAGCTGGACCAGGGGAGGTGCAGGTTGGACGTGAGGAAGAATTTCTTCATGGAAAGGGTTGCTAAAGGAGGGGCTGTCCAGGAAGGTGGTGGAGTTCTCATCCCTGGTGGTGTCCAGGAAATGACTGGATGTGGCACTCACTGCTCTGTCTGGGCTGGATGACAAGGTAGGGATCAGTCACAGGTTGGATTCAGTGATCTTGGACGTCATTTCCAACCTTGATGATTCTGGGATTCTTTGAAACAAGGGGATGGTTCTCCATGGGTGGGAGGTTTCCCTCCTGACAGTGTTGTGGGTGCTGGCAGCCCAGAGGGAAGCTCCTGGGGGATGAGTAGAAGCCCATAGTGCTGCTCAGGAGTCACTGCCTGTGGTGCCATTGTCTGTCTGCAGGTCTGGACGTGCTAACGAGAGTGTCACACGAGTTCTGCACACTGAAAGACCAAAAACTCTCCCCTCCATCGGCCTGTGGGTGACCACACCACTGAAATGACTGCTGCAGCTCCTCCTGCACCGACCACTGCCTGCTGCTGCTGCCCCTGGGCTGGCTCCCCCTGGCTGGCAGCTCTCTGGACAGCTCTGCCCCACGGACACTCCAAGTGTTCCAAGACCTGCCCGAGATGTTTGGAAAAGAGGAAGCTGTTCCAGTGCCAGTGCCCTCCTCTGCTTGTGTCCCCCCAGCTGGGGTCACCCCCAGGGTGGGGCTGGGGTGACACTGGGCCTCGGGGCTTGTGGCCTGTCCTGGTGGGGACACTGGGAGGCTGGGCCCCTGTCCGTGGCAGGACTGAGCTTTAGGCTGCACCTGGGTGGGCACCCGATCCCTTTCTGTCTCTAGTATTTAATTTTACTGCCAAGGCACCGGGCCGGTCCATCTGGGAAGAGGTGTTTCCTTGAGTAGCCAGGTACGATTTTTATGCCACAGCTAGTTCTCAAATCAAGTTCCACAAGCCCATTGTTCACCACCCTGTAAAAATGGTCTCCACATTAAAGACAAAAAGCCTCAGTTGCATTTTTACTCACATTTTCTACTGTTTTTAAGATTGTAATATAGATTTGATTATTTCTTCATTGACAATAAAAGCAGAAAGAGTTGTTCCTGCCCGGTGTGAGTTACTGCAGGGAGCCAGCAGCCAGCACTGGCCCCATGGGATGAAAACTGGGGTGTAGGGCCCAGGCATGTTCACTGGAGACAGATCCCAGCCAGGCCCCAGCACCCCACAGAGACACCCAGGGGTGCCCTTGGGCCATGCAGCACAAACACCCAGCACACCACCAGGACTGGGGAGGGCTTGGGGACACAAAAAGTGGTGGCAGTCAGGCAGGGGTTTTATTTTTTTTTATTTTTGTTTAAATATTTGTTGCCAGACTTGGTATAGGAGCAAACGTCTTCACAGCACCACGAGCCATCTACAATTCAGAATAGGAAGAATAAAGACGAGTAGAGGTGAAATCTAAGCACAGAAGAGCAGGGAGCAGCACCAAGATGCAGAGCTGGACAGATGGGATACGATACAGAGTCCATAACTTAATCATAAAAAATATATATATGTATATATATCCATCATGTAGAACTTTATGGATTTTTTTTTTTTAGATACATATTTTTTTCTTTTCAACAGATATTTTCAGGCGGGTGATTTATTTATTTTAAAGTCTTTTTTTGTGTGTGTGTGTGTGTGTGTGTTTTGTTTTTGTTTTTTTCCAAAAGAAATTTCAAAGTTGTGCCAAACACATCTGGATCAGCGACCACAACGGGAGAGACGGGGGATTCAGGGCAGGGAGGGAGAGGGAAGGAGGGAGAGAGCACTCCACGTCTCGAGAAAAGAAAGGAACAGCAACACTTTTGTTCGGAAACCACAAGCAAAAAAATGCATTCATCAGAGACTCAAGCGACTGAACCAGACTCCAACTCCAGTTTGTACAGGAATATACAGCGGTGCATCCTGCACCGAGCACACGCACCCCGCGGGCACACCCACACGCACCCACACGCACCCAGACACAGACCGACAACAAAAGCAACAAAAAAGAAACAAAACCAAACCCTGAAGACACTCCAAAAAGAAATGAAACACCTCCAGTGTTAAGAATTAACAAAAACCTCCATAAAACAAGGCACATCCTTTGAGTTCGTAACGGTGGAAAAAGAAAGACGCGACACTGAACCCCAACGGAAAACCCGACCAGAACCGCTCGCACGTACCTTCCACCCAGAGAAAAGGTAAATATTGTGCTACTCTTAGAATGAGTTTGCCACAAGACACACAGCTTAGTATAATCTAATAGTTTTTCTCAAGCTAAAATTCAGTTTTCTCTTGATTTCTTTTAAACTGCTTTATATATAATTGCTAATATTTTTAAATCTTTTAAATATATATTTGTTAAAGTTTATTTCTTTTTATTATTTTGGGGTTGGGGGAAATCTGCTTTATATCTTTTTTTTTTTTTCCCCCTCCAATAAATTAATACTTTTTTTTTTTTATAGCTTATCACCATCCTGTCCCCGGGCGGGGAGGGGGCCAGGCAGGGGCACGTCCCGCTGCTCCCCAAGGCCACCGCCAGCCTTGCCCGCCCCTGCCAACGCCGACTTAGAAAGAAAACAACGTTTAAAAATCAAAATTAAAAACGGAGCAAAGAAACCCAAGTGTATTTGCCCGCCCGGCCCTGCCACCAGCAAACGCCATCGGTGACACGCGGCTGGCGGAGCCACCGGGCAGGGCTTGTGCTACATTCGGGTCACACAGACCCGCAGCGCCGGGGCTGGCAGGGCACGCGTGGCCACCAGCCCGGTCACTCGGGAGCCCCCCAGGGCCCCGGCCACGGTTCGGTCCGGAGCATGTTGCTTTGTTTCTTCTGTTGGGTTTTATTTCTGTGGTTTTTGTTTTTTGCTTGCTTTTTTTTTGTTGTTGTTTTGTTTTGTTTTGTTTTGCTTCTGCAAAAGGGAGTCCTGCCGGAGCTGGCGCCGAGTCCGTGAGCACAATCCTGAGGTATCTTCTTCTTTGTGCAAACCCCGAGGGACGGGATGTCCGGGAGGGGACGGCTGTACAAAGGGGACGGGGGGAGGGCGGCAGGGCCGGGGGGTCGTGGATCGTTGTGCCCTTGTGCCCACGTAAGCCCTGAGGTTCTCGGGGCTTTGGCGCCCCTCACTCCAGCATGGCATCCAGCTGGTCTGCCAGGTCGTCGAACATGCTGCCGATGTCGTCCAGGATGCTCACGGTGCTCTTTGACTCCACGGCCGAGCTGGGGAGTGACAGAGATGGGTCAGGGCAGCGCACTGGACGGGGACACAGCACAGCTCCCTCCACCCCATAGCACGGCCCTCCTGCCCCTTTGCACTGTGCCCCCAGTGCCATGGTACAGTGTTCTGGCCCCATGTCCCCAGTGGCCCCTCTCCAAGACAGGCCCCAGGCCACCCACATGCCCAGGTCCCCCTGTCCATGCTGCTTCAGCAAGAGTGTCACCTCCCCAGCGCGATTCCAGCCAGGGTCCCCTGATGCTCCACCAGCGTCCCCCAGCACCATCCCACTCCCACCGTGGTGTCACAGCCGAGTGGCTTCACACCCTCTCTGTGCCCCACCACCCCCCTGCACCCCCTTACTCTGCCGTCTGACTGTCCTCCTGCTTGATCTTCTCCTCCACAGCCTGCAGCGCTGCGGCCAGGGACGCGCTCGTCTCCTCCAGCTTCTGCTGCGCCAGCTCGGGGCCGGCGCTGTCGACGGACGGGCTGGCGATGGTGGAGCGCGGCGGCTTCACCGGCACCTGCTGGGGCTGCGCACCGGGCGACAGGGGCTTGGCGGGGCTGGAGCAGAGCGAGGGCGGAGTGCTGGAGGGCTTGGCCGCGGGGCTCAGCTGCCGGGCTGGCGACGGGGCCGGCGTGGAGCTGGCGCTCACCGACTGGATGGCGGTGTGGGGCTTGGGGGGCTTGGGAGCCGTGGGGGGCGGCGTGGGCTTGGGGGACACCGGGGGCGGCGTGCCATGGACCCGCTTCACCTCTGCGGAGAGAAGGGAGAGGGGCAGGAGGGCGGCGGGACCGGCCGGGATCCCCGGCGTCCGCTCCGCGGAGCGCCCGTCCCAGGGGGATGGCGGGGCACCTACCTGGGCTGCCGGGGCTCGGGATGGGCACCTTTTTGGGGACGGGCACCGGCGGCCCAGGCATCTTCTGAGGCGGCTGCGTCAGCACAGGCTTGGGGGACACCGGCGGCTTGAAGGGCTTCTTGGGCTCGGCGGGCGGAGGGACGAACTCGGGGCCGTCGGGGCGGGCGGCGAGCGGAGGGGTGGGCGGCGGCTCAGCCCCGCTCAGCTCCGAGGCCGGCCGCCGCTTCACGGTGCCGGTGCCGTTCTGGTACACGGCGAGCGTGGCCGGCTCCAGCGCCGCCTCCTTGTCCTTGGCTTTGGGCCGGCGCTTGACGGTGTCGGACTCGGTGAGGACGAAGCGGACGCCGTCCTGCTGGCTCTGCCTGGCCCGGATCCGCCGCTTGAGCGTGGCGCTGGCCTCCACCTTGGCCAGGTCCCCGTGGCGATGAGCCGGGGACAGCCCCTCGCCCGTCTCTCCGCGGGCCGGTCCCAGGGGCCGCGGCCGCTGCTTGATGGTGAGGGTTCCGTCCTCGGCGAAGGGGATGCCGTCGGGGGAGCCGCCGCGTTCCACCCGCGGCCGCTCGCCGGGGCCGTCGGCGGCCGCCTCCGACCGCACGCTGTCGGTGCGCTCGCGGCGGGCGGCTGCCACCAGCCCGGTGACCGGGCCGCTGATGGTCCGGCGCCGGTTCACCACCTCCCCGTCCAGCCCGATGGCCTCCTTATGTTTGACGGTGGCCAGGACGGTGGCCACGCGGGCGCGGTCGGGGCTGCCCGGGGGCGGGCCGGGCTGTAGGTAGTAGCCCTCGGGCGCTTTGGCCGGCGCTGGCCCCGGCCCGGCTGCCACGTGCGGCTTCTGCAGCGCCAGCGCTCGGGCCCCGCCGCCGATGGAGGACATCTCCAGCATGGCCGCGATGCTGCGGACGCTGCCGGCGCTGCCCGTGTCCACGCTGCCGCCCAGGTCGCTCGCCCGCCGCTGGTCCCGGCGGCTCTCGCCCTCGGCGCTCTGGGCTCCGACGGCCGCCTCGCCCTCACCCTCCTTGGGGAAGTCCTCGGCCATGCCGGCGCTGGAGATGGCAGAGCTGGAGCGCTTGGGAGGGGGCGGCGGGGGTCCCTTCTTCTTGGGGCGGACGGCGAAGGACTGGCTGCGGTTGACGTTCTTGTCGCCACCGGCGGGTGCCCGCACCGAGTGGCTGCGGCCCACGCGGCGCTGGACGGTGGCGTAGGGCCCCGCGTCCGGCACCAGCAGCTCGTCCCGCTCCTGCTCGCTGTCGGAGGCAGCGTAGCGGTTCAGGCTGTGCGCCCGCTTCTTCGGCCTGCCCGGCTCCTCCTCGCCCTCGCCCGCCGGCGGCAGGCACAGCACGGGCACCGAGACGGGCAGGACGGGCACCCCCGGCGGCGCCGCCTCGCCCTCGGTGGGCTGCGGCAGGACATAGGCGAAGCCGCGGTGCGTGGGCGACTGGGGCAGGGAGCGGGGCGATGCCGGGCGCTCGCCGGGCGGCAGCAGCTGCGGGGTGGGCTTCACCTTGGCGGTGGCGTGAGGGGTCGCCGGGCCTTGTGGCGACGAGGGTCGTGCTTTGCCGGGGGTTTGCGGTGGTGTCAGCTGCCCGGCAGAGGCTGGGAAGGGCTGCCGGGGCTTGCCGGGCACCGGGGGCACGCTGGCGCGCTTCACGGGGTGGCCGTGCCGGGGAGGGCGGCTCTCCTTGGGCGGCGCGGGGGGGCTCTCCCCGGCTCCCTCGGCCAGGTATTCCTGGCTCTTGGAGATGGCAGCGGCTGGGGGGGCCCGCGGGCCGTCCCCCAGCAGCTCCTGCGAGCTGCTCATGAGCCGGGCGCGGCCGCCCAGCCCCGGCGGCGAGCGGTAACCGGGGGCCGCGGGGTTCGCCACCTTCTCGGGGGTCTCCTCGGGGCCTTCGCCCGTCATGGCCACCTGCAGCTCGCTGCTGAGCTCGCTGTCCTGGAAGGTGGTCATCTTGGGCGACTGGCATTCGGGTGGCTCCGGCGGGGGGGACTCGATGGTCAGCACCTCTGGGCACGGCCCCGACGCCTTCCTCTTCAGCGTGCCCGGCTCGTACTTGCCCAGCTCGGCGCGCTGCAGCTCCGCCAGCTTCTTCACCGCCAGCATCAGCTTCTTCTGGTGGCCTGGGGGTGGCACATGCCATCAGTGCAGCCGCCAAGGCCGCTGCAGCCAGCGCCGCGCGCGGGGCCTTACCCAGCTTGGTGATGCCGATCTCCTGCAGGTCCTCCCAGGTGATGTCGGTGATGAAGTCGATGTTCTCGTAGCCATTCTCCACCAGCACCTTGTAGTACTGGGACAGGCCGATCATGGAGAGCCACAGCGCCAGGTTGGCCTGGGGTGGGATGCGGGGCAGGGCTCAGCACCAGCTGGCAGCAGGGTCTGGCCCCAGCACCCACGGCGCTGGGGGATCACAGCCCCGGAGGACTCTCCATGTCCCTGTGCTGTTCCTGTGCCCCACAAGCATACCGGGCTATTCCCAGCCCCATTCCCATGGGAAACCTCTCACTGTGCCCAGACATTGTGACAGGAGGGGTGTCAGGGGACGCAGTGCCACATCCACACGGATGACAGCTGGCACCAGCCCGATGCTCCCTGGGGAGCTGTCCCCATGGGACATTGGCACTTCTGGGACTATGGAGCCAGCTCCCACCCTTGTCCAGTGCCACCCCACCTTGGAAAGGAGGAGGGGACTCCTTGCCACCGTGGATGTGGCTTCTGTCCCCCTGGCCCTGCACAACCCTCACCGGTTTGTACTCAGGCAGCCACTCGGGGATGTTGAGGTTGTTGATCTCGGAGGCGATCTTCTTCCTGTGTCCCGGCTTGGTGACCCCGATGGCCGTGAGGTCCTGGGGCAGAGAGGGGGGTCAGTGCCGCCCTGCTCCGGCCGTGCCTCCCTCCCACCGCCCCCGGCCCCACCTCCGGCGTCATCCGGCTGATGGTGGTGATGTCGTAGCCGGCGTTGATGAAGTTGGGGGCGTAGAGCTGCAGCTGGAACTTGCAGAGCCACTGGTACACGGCTTCGGAGCTCTGGGGCGAGAGGGACACGTGGATCGGGGCAGTTCTGGGTACGGGGACCCGCCACTCCTGCCCATGTCCCCCAGGCTGTCCCCACCACATGCTCCCCACAGCACCCCGCTCACCTTCCCCTCTGATGGTGGCTCCATTTTCTTCAGCTGGGGCTCGGCGGGGGGCTGGGGGGCGTAAGGGGAGCTGGCCACGCTCTGCGACCGTGACGAACCTGCCGGAGGGGCAGCGGTCAGCGGGGCCGGAGCTGCCAAGCCCCGGGCTCTGGCCAGGTAGAAGGGAGAGCCCAGCCCTGCCCTGGGCGGGATGCCGCAGCCACACCCCCAGGTTGGCAGGGCCAAGGCAGGCACAGGAGAGTGACACCCACCCCAGCACAGCAGCCCGGAGCACCCCGCGGTGCCCTGGACAGGGTGCTGCTCCTCGGGGAGGGGCAGGCGAGCTGCTGCACCCAGCACGGCCCCGAGCAGTGGGGCTCAGCCTGGACTCTCCTCCAGAGCGAGTCCCTGGTGCCCAGGCAGCAGCCAGAGGGGTCCCTCTGCCCAGAACCCTCTGGCCTTGCCACCAGCCAGGCAGGCTTGTACGAGCTGTTCATCCCTTGGGATCCCCCACCCCACGGCCATCCCTTGGTACCCACCCTCCAGGGTAAGGAGGGCTGCCCTGAAATGTTTGCCTCATGTTTCTGAGCAGGATGAGCAAGAAAAGCTTTTTCCCACCCCACCCCCCCCATCAGCAACTGCATCTACTGTGTGTGTGTGTGTGTGTGTGTGTGTGTGTGTGTGTGCATCCTCCTTGTGTGTGCATCCTTCGGGCATCTGCATCCCACTCGCGTGGGCATCCTCCTCACATGTGCATCCCTCTGCCGTGTTCATCTCCCTCACGTCTGCATCCCACTTGCGTCTGCATCGCTCCAGCATGTTTGCCCCTCTCCCTGGCAACGTCCGCACCCCCCTCCCCGCGTGTCCACCCCCCCTCCATGTGCGCACCCCTTCCCCTGAGCGCATCCCCCTCCCCAGGTCTCACTGCCCGCAGCCTTCTCCCTCCCCGCAGCCCGAGCAGCTCTGGGCATCCCCCCACGCCCACCCCCACGTGTGCATCTCCCGTCTGTCCCCCCAATTCCCAGGCACGTGCCACTCCCGTGGCGTGGGCACCCCCGTGGCATGGCCGTGCTCCCCGCAGCCCCCCCCCCCCCCAGACGGCGGTGGTGGGGGGGAGGACCCCCGCTCGGGCTCCAGCAGGGCTGGCGGGGGGCCAGGGAAGGGAAGGGGCCGGGGAGCAGCGGTGCCCCCCCTGCCCGCCCCATGCCGCCCCCCGCCCCCCACGGGCCCCCACTAACCGAGGCAGGAGAAGGCCTGGCAGCAGCCGAAAGGCGAGAGAGTCATTTTTTACCCACACGTTTTTCTTCTGGCGACGGGTGCCGTGGCAATAAAAAAAAAGACAAATCCCTGGATCCACGGCACGGCCAGGGCTCCTCCTGCTCCGGCAGCCGGGCGGCCGCAGCACGCACCTGCGGGGATGTCCTGCGCCTTGGCCGGCCCATCGCCCACGGCAGACTCTTGCGCAGAAGCCTTCTGGGAAAGGACCGTTGCCAGCAGCTGAAAAACACCCCGGGAAGGGGGGAGAGCAGGCAGGAGTGAGGCGGGCGGAGCGGGCCGGGGGTGCGTGTCACGGATGTTGCGGATGTCGCGGGTACCGTGGATGCTGCGGGTGATGCGGGTGCTGCGGGTGCCGCCGCCTCGGGCGAGGGTGGGCAGGGAGGGTTGCAGCAGATTTTGGTGGCAGCGGGGAGAGAGGGAGCCGCGGGGGCAGCAGATGGTGCTTTGCCGGCAGCAGGAGCCCACGGCACCGCCGCACCCCAAATCCAGCCTGGCACGTGCCCAGCCCAGGTTGCCGGCACGGGCTGTGGGGTCCCCTGGGACCGCAACAAGGAGCCCCCCTGGCTGGCAGCGTGGTGTGGCTCGGGGGCTCGTGGGCATGGCAGGCAGGGTGCCAGGGGACGTGGGCTGGTGGGTGCTGGGGTCGGTGGGCTGGTGGGTGGCATCGCCGGGGAACGGGACAGCCCAGGGCCAGTGCAGGGCTGTTGTGCCAGGGGCGTCAGGACAGCGTGCAGCGCAGCGTGTGGTGGTGGAAGTGGCAGCAGTGCATGGTGGCAGTGTGCCATACCGGTGGCAGCAGTGCATGGTGGCGGTGTGCTATGCTGTGGCAGCAGCGTGTGCAGGGTAGGGCTGTGCAGAAACCCCTGCGAGCAGCAGCAGAGACACAGCACAGCAGCCCCGGCTGGACCTGTGGAATGTTTTGCTGGGGGCTAAGCCCAGGCCCAGGCAGCATTCAGGGGCCAAGTGGAGGGGCCACGCTGTTGGCCAGTGTCGGTGACAGCACCGCTGGTGGCACACGGGGTATCGATGAGGCTGCACAGCACCCGGTTCAGCACCAGTCCCAGCTGAGGCCAGGGCAGGCAGCAAACGCTGCAGGACTGCAGCCAACAGCAGCTGGCACGGCCACCTCGGGGCTCACCTTACCTTGACACCTTCGGAGCCGGCGTGCAGGGCGTGTGCCCCGCTGCCCGCGCTCTGCCCGCTCCCCGAGCTGCGTGCGGAGGCCACGCTGCCCGTGCTGCCCAGGCTGCTGCGGTCGCCACCTGCACAGAGAGGAGAGGCTGTCAGGGCTCTGAGCCCCGCTCATAGGGGACACCACGGTGTGGCCGTGCCCCGCCGGAGCCGCCGCCACGTCCTGGCGCATGCTCCGCGTCCCAGCCGGTGCCAGCTCGCCCTACCTGCGAAGGGTTTCCGCAGCACCCAGATCTCCTCGGCGGGGGCTGGCGTGGCTGATCCACCCTGCGATGGTGACAGGTGGGACGGGCTCATGTCGGCCCCGCGGGACCCTTGGTGGCAGAGCAGAGAGAGAGTGGCCATCAGGCACCTGGCTCTGCGCTCGGGCTCGCACGGGTGTGGCACAGGACAGGTGACCTCGGCCCTGGGACTGGCGCTGCTGCACGTGGGAACAACCCCACAGGGAAGGTGTGGGGACACCGGTTGTGTCTGTGCCCAGAGATGCCAGAGCCATGCTAGGGCCCTGTCCCACCCGAAGCTGGCAGAGGTGACAGTGACCAGCCCTGGGTCCCCATTGTGCAGAGCATCCCCTCCCTACTGCCAGCCAGGGACAGACCCACGGTGGGGTGTTCCAGTGCCCAAGCTGAGCCTGGACAAAAGGGACAGGAACCGTGTCATCCCTTCACAGGACAGGATGAGGACATGACCCAGTGCAGGGAGCAAAGGGCAACTCAAGCAGTAGGAAAAAGGGTCCCCACCCCACTGTCCTCTGTCACAGGCAGTGCTGGCCGTGTCCCTGCAACTGTCTGCATCCATCTGGGGGGCACGGGTGCCATGCAGGGCCAGGCACCAGGTACAGGGACACAGGGGACACAGCAGTGGATGACAGGACCTGGCCCTCCTCTGGAGCACAGCTTGAGGGTCACCCCTGGGCACGGCTCCTCACCAGCTCACTGTGCTGGCCACCTCTGCCAGGTCCCACTTGCACCAGGGACATCCAGCTCTGAGCCCAGGGAGGAAAACAGCATCAGATGAGATGGACAACAGCTCTGCACGGCCCCACCGTGGCTCTGCTGCTGTCCTGCCAGCCACAGGGCACTGCCACTCCGCTGCCAGCCATGGGGTGTTGCCACCTCACTGTCAGCTGTGGGGTACTGCTACCCTGCCACCAGCTGTGGGACATTGTCACCCCACTGCCAGCCGGGCCAGTTCTGTTCATGGAGCTGCTCATTCCAGCAGCACCAACCGTAGCAGGGGATAGGTGGTACAAGGTGATAAAGTCACTGAAGGAGCACAGCAGGGGACAGACAACCCCACCAAATGAGGCTGGGACATCCCTGAGCTGCGCATGCCATGGTCGGTCACACCAAGAGGAAACCTGGGCTTGTGCAACTCCATGTGACCCCTCCAGGAGAGAAAGCCCTGGGGAAAAAGAAGTGCTCCTTTTTCCCCAGTGCCAACACAGCCACCCAGTGCTCCCCAACACAACCTCCTTCACCGCTGCCACCAGGGCATGTGCTAAGACCCCTGGCACCAAGCATCAAGAACTGCACCCCTGCAACCCCCCTGCTCCTGGGTGCTTGATCTCAACACACAGACCTGCAGCTTCCATCACCTGCCTGTGTCCTTGACTGTCCCCAGGGTTCAGCTGGGCTCTGCCTGTGCTGAGCCAGCCCCAAGAGCATCCCCTGGGAAAATCCCCAGTGCCTCAGCCCCTTCCAGCTCCACATGACCTGGTCAGAGCTGGGCCCTGCAGGGAGGCTGTGGCCAGCGGAGGGTCCCTGTGCCCATGGCACAGAGCTGTGGCACCGTGCTGCCAGTGAGTGCTTTGGGGGTGCCCACGGACCCAGCCAGGAGCGTAGGGACACCGGGGTGGGGAGGGTGGGCTGTGCCATGGGCACACAGCGGCGCTGGAGCAGGGGACAGCGATGGCATGCGTGTGCCACCCGTGTGCCCCCCACTGCACGCATGCAGGCGCATGCACACGCTGCATGCACACACACACAAGTGCCCTGCAGCCCCCCGGTGACGGGGAGAGGCCGAGCAGAGAGAAAACGACACAGGCTTTCAAGGAAAAGAAAGGAAAATCCATGGAGAGCACGAAGCGAGCGGTGAACTACCTTGTCCATAACGTGGCTCGTCGGCACTGCTAGGGGAGAGCCTGTGATAGCCAAAGGAACTGAAAAGAGTCTGATGGGAATGTGGTGGTGGAGGTGGAGGTGGAGGCAGGGAATGGAACAGATGGGACGAGGCGTCACCGTTTAGCACAGCAGCCCCGTAAGCCGGGAGCGGGATCTTTTGGAAGTGTTGGGGGATTGTTACAGTCTCCCATGAACCTGATAATAAAACATAACAAGAGACAAAATGAAAAGAATCAAAATAATAGAGCCCCGGCCAGCGCCGCCAAAAAAAAAAAAAAAAAAAAAAAGGAAAGAAAATGAAAATAAAATGAAGGGGGGGGGGGGGGGGGGAAGGTAGCAAATCAAAAAAGCAACCAAAGGGACAAAGGGATGTGGAGAAGTCAGAACTGAGACCCAACAGAAGCGGAGCTGAGCCAAGGAGCAGCAGTGGGAACTCAGCACACACAGCCTGGCGCAGGGTACGGACACACAGACACATCCCCCAGATCTGACACAGATACTGGGACATCCCACGGGTCCCAGCCATGCTGCCGGGGTCCTGCTCCCCCAGAGCCACCCCAGGGGACAGGGGTTGCAGGCAGGGCTGGGCTGGGGCCGCAGCACCAGGATCCCTGTGTCTGGCTGGCTGAGCCATGGCACAGAGCCTGCGCACCACACTGCTGCCCCACTGCAGCCAACGGAGTGGCTACAGAGCCCCACAGCCTGGCTAGCACTGCTGTGGGCCAGCTGCAGCCCAGGAGGCACAGACCACAGCCCAGGAGACATGGATGGCATCTCTGGTACTGGCACATGACCCGTACCTGGAGGATGGCTCTGCCTCTGCCTGTCCAGCACCCGGCGCCTCCAGGGCCACTGTGGATTGCCTGGCACTCACTTGAGCTGCCACTCCCTTGAGATATTGTTCAAGTGCCACCATTCCCTGCCATGTCCCCGTGGTGTGGCTGCTCCCCGTACCCATTCCCAGGGGTGGGGTGAGATGGTTGATGTGGGGCCTTTCCATACGGCATGCAGAGGCACCAGCCCCATTGGGACAGTCCTGGTGGAGGACAGAGCCCAGGGACATCCCGAGGGGCTGCACACACCACTGGGAGCCTGAAGGGATGACCATGGGAATGGGGATGGGAACAGGCAGCCACAGGACAGGGGAGCAGGGGCCAATCCCTGAGATGGCCCCTGGCTGCAAAGACAGTCTCTGTATGGCTGTATCAGCTCCCTGGCACTGGTGCCGCACATCCTGAGCACCACCTCCTGCAACCCCACTGCTGTGCCCGTCCCCCCAGTCCACAGTGAACCCCCTGGGTCTCCTCATGCACCAACCTCCCAGCACCTCAAACACCTCCCCCCAGCCCAAGGGCAGCCAGGGCTGACCCTAAAACACCCCGGGTCTGCCAGCACCAACCCCCAAAGCAGCACACTGGCACCGACCCCACAGACACAGAGGGAACACGGCCCCTGCACACTCGATGGGAGCACCGGCCCCACAGGCACAACGAGGACGCTGACCCCACACACTTGCAGGCACCATCCCCACGCACACGGCGGGGACACCGACCCCACATGCACGAGGGGCATCTCCCTGCCTTGTCCTCACCCCCTGACACCTCGGTCCCCACCAAGCCAAGACGGGGCTCCCCGGGGCTGGGGGTGTAGGGGGGGGGTTATTTGCCTGTTCGTTTGCTGATGGCCTCCACGAGGCTGGAGGGGAAGTAGCCCACGCGGTCGTTGCCGGTGCGGTTGTCGTGGATGCAGCCCTTCCAGCGCCCGTCCGCGTGCTGCTCCAGCACCTGCGGGAAGGGACTGGCTCAGGGGCCGGGCCAGGGGCCAGCACTGACACCGGGGTGTCCCCGGCCCCCCCGGCCGCACTCACGGTGATGACATCCCCGGCTTTCACGTTGAGGCTGGTCAGGTCGTAGTTGTTGCAATAGTCCTTGACGGCCCGGACCTGCAGAGCTGCAGAGGCATCTGTGGCACAGAACGGGAATGTCACCAGCCGCTCACCCCACGGGGGTTGGCACCCCCAGCCTGGTGTCCCTCGTGCCAGCACGGCCACTCTGTGCCCTCCAACCCCCTACCCCGCAGCATCTGCTTGATCTCCTTGCTGGCCTGGCTGGTGGTGAACTGGTTGACGATGTCCAGAGCCGTCTGGTTGTAGGTGTTCCTGACGTGGGCGTTGATCCCGCTCTGCAATGGCACCGAGAGGGATTGGGAGGAGGCTGGTCCCCATCCTGCCACCCCTGGGACTCCCTAGGCCACCAGAAGACCAGCAGCTGGAGGGCACAGCTCTCAGACCTCTGTGTGCAACCCCCTTGTGACCCTCACCCCTTGGTGTATCCCCTCCAGGACCCTCAGCTCTGCTCCCTGCCAGAGCTTCACAAACTGCTCTGAGCCCCCAGCTGCGGGGTCACTCCTCCCCACAACCCCTGGCTGGGTTGGGGGTGCCTGGGGGCATCTGGGGGTGCCGAGGGGAGCCCTTACATCCAGCAGCAGCCGCACCACATCCGTTTTTCCGCAGAGAGCGGCCTCGTGCAGCGCTGTGCCCGCCTTGGTCTGCCGGTTGATGTCGATGCCAGCCTGCAGCAGGAGCCTGCGGGGGGGACAGTGGGGTCAGCAGGGCACGGGGGGGACACTGGTGGTGCCACCCTCGCCCACGGCACCCACCGGATGATGTCGATGTGGCCGTTCTTGGCGGCGAGGTGCAGGGGGCTGGTGCCGTTGGGGTCGGTGGTGTCCCCCGGTTTGGGCTCCAGCAGTGCCGCGCACATGTTGCTGTTCAGGAGCAGTTGGACCACCTGGCTCAGCAAACACAGACGGAGCAGGGCTGCAAGGGCGGCTCCCCGGCCCCCACCTTCCCTCCTGCCAGCAGCCGGAGCTCCTCTGCAGTGGTGGCAGTGCACATCCCCAGGGCTGGCCATCCCTGTGTCCCTCCAGCTGCTCCAGCACCCCCGGGGACCTCACGGTGCCCCTGTCCCCTCCCAGTGCTCCTCTAGGGACACCCAGTCCTGCAAGAACTTACCCCGACCCGGCCAAACTCGCATGCCAGGTCCAGGGGTGTCTTCCCCGAGTTGTCCATGATGCAGGGGTTGGACTGGTGCTGCAGGAGCATCTCCGACTGGGGACAAGCAAGACCCCGATTTGGTGAGGGCACGGGTGGAGGGGTGGCACGCCCCCCACCCCGCCAGCTCTGTGCCTCTCCATACCACGTCATAGTGCCCGTGCTGTGCTGCCAGGTGCAGAGGGATCTGGCCCTCATCCGATGGGATGTTCACAGAGGAACCTGCCTTCAGCACCATTTTCATGGGCTCCTTCTTGCCCTGCCAGGCTGCGTAGTGCAGGGGCCGCATGCCTGCAGGGGCAAGAAGCTCATGAGCTTTCCATGTGCCAGCTGGGGGGGCACAGGGCAGGGGGCCATGGCCAGGAGTCAGGGACTCGCCTTTGTTGTCCTTGATGTCCACAGCAGCCTGTGCCTCCAGCAGCAGCGAGATGAGCTCGGTGTTGCCGTTAAGCGCCGCATGGTGCAGAGCTGAGAACCTGGGGACCGGGGTGGCGTCAGGGGACACAAACCTGTCCCCTCCACAGCCCTGCCAACCCCTGCCCAGCACCATGGCCTCAAACCTGCACCTCTGTAGCACCCCGGGCCACCTCTCTGCCCTCCACGTGTCCATGTCCCTGAGAAAGACACCCCCACATCCCTCTGTGGGATTCTGGGGCAAGACATGCTGCAGACCTGGGAATGCTGAGACCCCACTGGTGTGGAGGGGGTGGGCAGGGAAGGCACAGGGGTGTCCCATTGAGGGTGAGGGTGCCAGGAAGCCCCCTCCCCACTGACCCACTTCCCCCAGCCTGGCCCCAGCAGCGCAGCCATGAGCACAGATGGCAGCGCTGCCCTTGCCCAGTGCCGGGCCTGGCTGTGGGGTGGGGAAAGCCCCCGGCCCCGCACCCGCTCTGCTCTCGCAGCTCCCGGAGCTGGAGGCTCCTGCCTGGGAAGCAGGCCAGGAGATGACCTACTTGTGCTCCCGGCAGTGGCATCCTCCGTGTGACTGTGCTGGCACTCATTGCACTGCTGCTCCGGGCCCTGGCCATGCACAGCATCCCCATCCCCATCCCCAGGGCCACCCCGGTGTCACCAGAGCATGGAATGGGCTGCGGAGCCCCCAGGACACGCTGGCCACTGCGGCTGGCCGAGGGGCAGGTGTGGGGTAACAATCCCCCTGCCCCTGAGGGGCTGACAGGGGACGTGTCCCCATGGGGAACACGCTGCAGCCACCGCGCTGCCCCGGAGCTGCCGCCTGCGATCCCCGGCGGGGAGCGGCGATGTGAGCAGACAGCCTGCACAGGAGGCTGATCCCCAACGTCTGCCTGGGAAATGTCAACATTTTCCACTCCAGCGCCCAGCTCAAATCCGCTCAAGATGGTGCAAATCGCAGCCTTCCCCAGGGCTGCCTCGGGGCCTTCCCTCGGGCACCTCCCGGCCCAGCCGGGCACCTGGGCCATGAGCAGGGCACTGGCCCCGGGGCCGGCATGGGGACACCAGCACGGTGCTTGGCCACAGCACCCCCAGCCAGGAATGAGCCAGCACTGCAGGGTTGGGGAAACTGAGGCACAGGGCTGGCTGAGCTCTCCCAGAGCAGAGAACACCCTGGCTGCAGTCTTGGGCTGCCCTGTGCCTTCCCGGGGGATCCTTTCCAGGAGCAACCCTGGAGGATGGAGCCTGCTCCCATTTTGCTTCTGCAACCCCTGAGCCTTCCAGAAGCAGGATACGAACAGGGCCCAGCCCTGCCATGATGTTCAGCTCTCCTGTGACCTGCAGGTTCTGCAGAGCACCAGGTGGCCCCTGGGCTGATGCCCCTTTGCACCCAGGGCAGCGATGAGCTGGTGGGTACCAGGGGATGCCCCCTGCCACCAGCCTGGTGACAAGGACACAGAGGGACCCAGTCTGCTGTGGCCATCCATCCCCAGGGCATGGCCTTCCGTTCCTGACCAACTACTGCTCTCTCTGGCATTTCCCCGGCCACAGCAGAGCCATCCCCAGGGAACAAGTGGCATCGTGCTGCTGCCCCGCTCAAGCAGGATCACGGGGCGGGGGGAGCGGGGCAGCCCCACAAGCAGCACTCCCACGGCAGCCTCATTAGTGTGATTAGCAGGGGTGATCTGTGGCCCCTTCCCGCTGTTGGAAGCGGCTGTGGAGCGTCGCGCCGGTGCCTGGCGGGGTCATGGCTCTCCCAGCCGGCGCCCCACAGGGCTGATCCCTGCACAGCTCCTGCAGAGCCCCACAGGGTTGGGAAAAGTGGGGTGAGATGGAGGGCACAGCCCTGCCTCTGCCTCCTCTGGTCCCCGTGGTTGTTCCAGCTCTGGGTGCAGGCAGGGCTCAGCCATGTAGGCTAAGGGGGGCCAGGAGCCCTGGCAGTGGAGCTGGCGGCTTGGAGAGCCTGGCATTCCCACACAGACACACAGCACGTGCACCCCCTGCTCACAGCACCCATGGCACAGACCCCACAGCACCCACACCCGGGCTTGGGGCTCCCACTCACCCATCGGTGTCCTGGAAGTTGACATTGACTTTCTTTGCTGATCCGAGGAGCTCTGGAAGGGAGGGAAGGGGACAGGCTGTTAGAGGAGGTGGCTGGGGCAGGGACATGGGGCACACCGGGGAGGTGACGTGGTGGCAGCTCCAGGTTTCCCTACCCACCAAGGCTGGGATTCCCTTCAGTTCCACACGTGCTGGGTGAGGCTGCCTGAACCTGCAAGCAGGAGGCTCAGGGTGGAGGTCCCTGCTGAAGGTGGCAGAACTTGGGGGCTCCTCCTGGCACCAGGTTCTGCCCATTCTCCCCTGGTTTGCCTGGCGTTCCCCCCTGGCTCCAGAAGAGCCCCATGGAGTCCTGGCCAGGCAGAGCTCAGCACGTTCCCCTGCACCCCCAGCCCCCCCAGCCCTGCCCTCCCCACACTTCTGGGAATTTAAACTGCGCCGGGGCAATCCAATTAGCAGCACGAGGAAGGATGGAGCCAGATTTACATAAGATTTACCCGAAAAATGCCACTCAGGCTTTCCAGTGAGCTGCTCCTCCCACAGCAGGAGCTGGAGCAGGAGGAGAAGGAAGAGGAGGGTGGGAGCAGTACCCAGGAAGGTGGGCAGAGCCCTGGGTGGGGGACCCACACAGCAACCCCTGAGCCCAACACAGTGAGCACAGCTCCAGCACAGCCTTGAGTCCTTGGGAGAGGACCCAAAGGCTTCATGGTCTGGCAGGGAGAATGGGCAGACAAAGTCACTCGAAGCCAGGGACAAGCTCTTGCTGGGAGAAGCTGGCTAGAAGGGGCTACTTCAGGCAGGGAAGGGGAATGCAGGGTCAGAGAGACACTCCCTGTGCACCTCGACCTTGCTCTCTCCCTCTCTACCATGTCCCCTTGTCAGTGTCCCTGTGTTTATTGAGTTGTTGGGACAAGGGCTGTGCCACAGCCCTGGAGCAGCAGGAAGGGAGGCTGTGTCCAGCCCAGACCCTCAGACCTGGGGAGTGGTGCCAGGCTGAGCCAGCCCTGCCCACGTCAGGCAGCACAGATGGGCCAGGAGTGATCTGGACAGAGGCTTTGGCACCCAGCACTGGCTCCCTCCTGCACTCCAGGGCTGCCCGACTGTCCGAGCTGCAGGACATTAGCTAATGCTGACACAGCCCGGTGTGACAGGTGAGAACTGCAGAGGAAGGGTTCTGACAGCCACAGCAACCACCCTCCAGCCACCAAGTCCCCACGCTCTCGTCCCAGATGCAGTGCATCGCGTGGGATGAGAAGGGGCACTGCAGGGTGCCCAGAGAGGGATGGGGACACCATGGGGTCCCCAGGGTGTAGGGAGGGACAGGAACACCACAGAAACCCCCAAATCCCATCCCTGCTATAGCATCCCCATGTTCCCCTGGGAAGAACTGGACATTACTGGCGGGCAGAGCTCCTGTGACACCGGCACTGACCCAGTCCTCGCCAGCCCCGTGCTGCCGCCAGCGTCCCCAACAAAGGTTCCATTCAGCTCCAGTGGAGAGGAGCCCAGCCCGCTTCCGCTGCCACCCCGCGCCAAGAACCAGCTCCCAGGAGAAGGGGCCGAGCTGCCCCCAGGGATGCAAAGGGCCAGCAGACAAAAGGAGCCGGTGGGCGCAGGAGCGGCACCGTGCCCGGCACTGGCTGCAGCCTCCGGCCCCGAGACGGGCCCCGATCTGGCTGATGGTCCTTGCGGATGGACAGACGTTGTCAGCAGGTCTGCGGTGCCTGGCCTTTCCCATGGCTTGATCCCTGTCCTTTTCTGGGATGGGGTAATGCCCAGGAATCAGGGTGCAGTGGTGATGCTGCTGGCGATCCCCAGGCACGTGTCACTCTTGGCATCACCAAACCACCATCACCCCAACACACCGTAGCGGCAGATTTTTCCTCCCTGCACCTGCAGGAGAGGCTGCGGCTGCCAAAATCTGTTTAGCACTTCCATCACTGCCTGTGCCAAGTGCTTAGTCAGTGACTTCCAGCCATGCAGTGGTTTGACTTTCCTTAAAGCTCTGGAAGTGGCCGTCAGCATGCCGAAGGCTGCTGGAGCATGGAGCCCAAGTGGGGTCTCAGAATAATCCCAGCTCCCAGAGCAGGAGAGAAGGATGGGTGCCCTGGTCACCAGGTCCACAGTGGGATTTGCAGCCTGTCTGGGGGCGACAAGAGCCAGGAGAGCTCATTAATGGCTGGGAAGTACAAGGAAAACTCTTCTACTAATGAGGGAGAGAGAAAGGATCTGAGTGCTTCCAATTAAAGATATCAGCTACAAAAGGATATGGGCATGGTGGAGGGGAGAGCAGAGCTCCTTCATGGCCATGCTGCCAGCAGGCACTCAGTGTGTTCCTGGCTGTCCTCTCTGCTGGGATCACCGGAGGGGTGGCAGGGACCACCGAGCACCTGCAGTCACCATCCGGCCCTCTCCATGCAGAATCAGATGCCATCAGGAAGGTGCTGTTGCAGGCGTGGCACATCACTGCTCACATGACCTGAGCCCCACCACCATCCTTGGGACACCCCAGTGTCCCATCTAGGCTCCCCATGGGCTGCTCAGGTGGTGGTTGTGCCATGTGGGATCACAGGGCTCCCCTGGTATCTCATGGCCCAGCTCTCCAGGGCTTTCAGGGCACTTTGCACCCCACAAAGACCCTGGGGCAGGACCACGATGCCAACCTCAGGGAAGGGGGGCACACATAGGACCTGGCACCACTGGGTCTGGCTGCCATCCATGGCTCCGGTGCGCACCATGAGCTGCAGCATCTGCCATCGACACCAGCTCTAAACGGCGTCTGCCAGAGTAAACACCGCCACGGGGAGCGGCCCTGCCACTACTCCCAGAGATGTCTTCACTTAAACACAGGCATTGCAGGAGCTGAATGCACGCTTGGATTGAGCCTGGCTCTCTGTGTGCAGTGAAATCCTCGCCGGCCCCGGCTCCCCCTCCACGCTCTGGCCCCGCAGCAGCCTCGGCCCCGGCGGGCACCAGGGCACGGGTGATGCACGAGCCGCTGGCACGTGCAGGGCCTGGGCACGGGGACCCTGCTCTGCCCGACCCCAGGGTCCAGCCACGCGTCACCTTGACTCCTGTGCCTGTGCCTGGCAGCTGCTTTGGGCATCCTGGACCATGCCATGAGGAGACCCCCGTGCCCAAACACAGCTTTGGGCACTGCGATGCACGGCCACGTGGAGACCCACATGGCCGAGCAGGAATTCCAGTACGTGCCGTGGGGAGACCGCTGTGCCCAGTCAGCGCTCCAGGTATCCCAGAACGCACTGTATGGACACACACTGTACACCCCATGGCCGGTGTGCGCCATGATGACACCCCGGTGGCCAAGCACAGCTCTGGGCACCCCAATGCCTGTTCCAGTGAAACCCCCATGCTCGGCTGCCCCATCCCTTTGCTCCACACGTGTCCAAGGCCACGGCCCCACAAGGTGGGACTCCTCAGGGGGCTCCTCTCCCTTCCCAGCACCCCCTCACGTGTTCATGCGCCAGCCCCTGCGTCTGCAGCCAGCGCAGCGCCAGCAGCAATCGATGCCCGGCCGGGGCGTGGGGGCTCCTGGCCAAGCCCCCGCTGACGAAGCACATCCTCACCCAGCTCCCCCCGGCAGGGAGCAGGCGGCTGCTCCGAGCAGATGGCTCCAGCCTCCGCTAAATCAACATCTCCTTAATGAGGGGAAAGCATTGCTGCCCCCTCCCCAGCATGGCGGCAGTGGATGAGTCAGGAGAACCCCCCCCAAAATCCTCATCTTCATCCCTTCCATCACCCCTCTGCAGTGATCCCACTCCCCTCCAGCCCCATCCCTGATGCTTCCCCACTCCCCAGCTCATGTGGGCAGTGGGATGCCTTTGTGTGCCCCCCTCTAAACACAACAGGACCCCACAAGCAGCAAATATCCACAGGGAAGACATTCAAGACAAGCGCCTATTTCAGAGACAGGGGGGAGGATCCTGCAGTGGCATCCTTGGGAGCTGCCGGATAAAGGAAGCATCCAAAATAGCTGCTCTTAATTATATCCCTGCTAACGAGCGCCACGAAAACAACGGGCACTGCACGAGGAGCCCTGGCATGGGGGCGTCTCATTCCTCGCGGAGAGGATGGGGTCCCCACGGTGGCATGTGGGGACCCCACTGAGGCAGCCAAGCAGCCCCAGCTGGGTCTGGTGATGACAGTGACATCGGGGAGCTGGTCCTGACAGGGAAAAGCTTGTACTCCTGCAGCCAAGGTCGTGTCAGGCGCTGAGGCCGGCGCGATGTTCAGATGCTAATGAAGCCGTTATCATCTTCCGATCGATCTGGACTGTATAAATAATGCACCGGGAAGCTCGTTGTACAGGGAAAGGGATTGCCTGGGGCTAAGAGGTGGCCGGGATGGGATGGAGCCATTGCAGAGCAGTACACAGCAGATCTGGGTAACTACTGCCCACCGCAGCTGGACACCCTAATGTCCTGTCACAGCTGGATATCCACTGCCTGTAACAGCTGGGCATATACCTCTCACCACAGCTGGACCTCCCCGTGTCCACCACAGCTGGATATCCACTGCCCATCACAGCTGCACACCCAGAGCTGTGTGCCCCGCTGCCCACCACCAGCCATTCCCCAAATCCCAAGGCACTTTTGGAGGATGCCACTCATGTGCCCAGCACATGTACAGGTGCTCCTGATGCCCATCCCTGGCAGAGCCCTCTCCAGAGAGTGGAGAAATCGGCACTGGAGGCTGGCTGGGCTCTGGCAGCCTGAGTCACCACGCAGCGCTGTCCCCTGGGGCCGCAGGAAGCAGCTTAAATGCAGCTTTCAAGAGGCAGCAGGAACTCCACTGTGATGCTTTCATTTTTACAAAAAGGAAACTTTTCAGTCCCGTGGGATGGCGCGGGGCTGACCCTGCGGGCTGCTGGGGCAGGCGAGGACAGGGGACACGGGTGTACCCAGGGCCGAGCCGACCCACCAGGGCTGGAGGCGTCCAGGGGACCCAGCACCCACCAGCAGCTACTGTGGAGATCCTTGCTCTCTCCCTGTACTCCCAAGTTATATCCTCACCTGATTTTGGAGCCAGGCCAAGCCACACTGCATCAGCCCGACCCCTTTGGGGCAGTCCCAGTGCCCCAGGTACCACTCAGGGCTCTGCTGAGCAGGGGCTCCCTGGTGCCTTGGCCCAGAGCACCCGGGAATGTGGGGAAGCTGCAGCAGGGATGGACAGGAGCTTGTGCAGTGCAGGGATGTGCTTCCTCTGCCCCACGGGTGGGACACGAGGTGTGCTCCGCTCCGTGGGACCGGCACCGAGCGTCACAGCCGCCCGCCGTGCCCGGTGCCAGCCGCACGCCCACACTCGTCTCCGCGGAAATGAATGTTGGTGTCGCTTACAGGGAGCCCTAATTGCCAGCCTGTGGCAAACAGGTAATTTTCAGTAATCACCCTGGCTGGAAGGAGCCAGTGCTGGCACAGAGATGCTGGAATGGCAGGGATGAGGATGTGGCTGCTCAGAGCCACTGTCACCTGTGTCTGCCCGTCCATCTGTCCCAGCACGGCTGGCTCTGCACCTCCTTGGGACACGGGAGCAGGGAGAGGTAGACACACGCTATTCACCTCCACCCTGCCCCATCCTCATCCTCATCCTGATCAGCATCCTCCCCAGAGCCTCCCCTTCCTCACCCCCTCTGTGGGACCAGGAATCTCTGGGAGGCTGGACCCTGTCCACTTTGGCTGCAGGTCAGGACCAGGAGGTTTGTGCACCTTAAAGCATCTTTAACCAAGACACGGTGGTGATCAGTGGCCTCCCACAAACCCAGCAAAGTGCAGTGCTGGGAAGTGGTGGGAGCTCCTGGTGCCCCCTGAGCGTGTGCACACGTGTGCACATCTGTGTGGAGGCAGCCCAGGTCCATCAGAGGCACCAGGCGTTGCTGCAGCACTGGCTCTGAGCTCCCAGGCCCTGGGCTCTATTTTAACGTGATGTCTTCAGACCCATCGTTTGTCCACGGCCTCTGCACCGTGCCCACCTTCTGCTTCACACTGGGAATGGAGCTGGGAATGGAGGGGCAGGACGGGCAGGATGGGCACAGGCGTGGGCAGCTCTGCAGGCACAGGGCCTGGCAGCTCAGCGGTGTGCCAGTGACCGCCAGGGTGGGTGAACAGCAGGGATGTGCAGCCAGGCCATGCTGTGCATCATCCAGGAGCACAGAGAGCACGGCCAGAGGTCTCACACTGCTCCCAGCAGGCTGGCAGCGCTGCAGGGGAGGCGCAGGTCTTGCAGGACCCATCCCAGTGTCCCCAGTGTCCCCAGTGTCCCCAGTGTCCCCAGTGTCCCCAGTGTCCCCAGTGTACCCAGCGTACCCAGTGTCCCCAGCACGGCAGGCACAGGAAGGGGGCTGGCAGGGGCCGTGCAGGAGTGAGACTCGGGCAGACGCTGAGAGCACACGAGGAGCGGGGCTGCTGCGGAGCTGCAGGGCTGCGAGGAGCCCGCCTGCCGTAAACAGCCCAGCTGCAATGCAGGAGCCGGGCAGCCGCTGCTTTGTCTCTGCTCCAGCGGCTCCCGCGGCGGCGGGCCGGGAACCCGCGGGGCCTCTCGAGGAGGCGGCTCCGGCAGCCACATCTGGAAAAGATCATCGGCTGCTGCCGCCACGAGCCGGCCGTGCCCGGGGCCCGGCCACACGGCGTGGGCAGCGGAGAGGCCACGGGCGCACGGGCACACGGGGCAGAGGTGCACGGGCACACGATGCACACGCGTTCACGGGGATGGATGCGCGGGGATGGATGCACGGGGATGGATGCGCGGGGATGGATGCACGGGAATGGATGCGCGGAGATGGATGCGCGGAGATGGATGCGCGGGGATGGATGCACAGGGATGCAGAGGGGCACATGCGGGCGGAGCACACAGCCACCCGAGCTCCGAGAAGCTAAGCCTGTGGTGGCTGCTTGGGCATCGTCTCCAGCTTGGTCCTTCTCCAGATGACACAGACCGTGGCACGGCACAGAGCTGGGGTCCCTTCATCCTGCTGTGCCCCCGGGGCACCCCAGCCCCGCAGCCACCTCCATCTGCTCGGTGCTCTCTGGGCGGCCGGCCGTGACCTTGGTGGGGACACACAAGGAGAGCCGGGCAGAGCTGGCACTCCCAGCCTGCCGCTCTCCCATGCCCTCCCAGCACCGTGCTGTCCCACTGGATGGCTCGTGCCAGCACCAGTACCCATCCATCACTGGAGCAGTCCCGGCAGCACGGGGCTGTCAGGCCAAGCCGAGGCCAGCTCTGCATCCCAGCTTCCCATTTCTCAGGCTGATTGCTCCTGTCGCTGCAGAGTCCAGCATTAAACACCTCATTGTCTACTCCCGTATTGGGTTGGAAAATACTATTAACATTTCATTAGAGCTTAAAGATTCTTCTCAGCCCGGCACAGTCATCCAGCCCGTGGGTGGCATCACTCTTGTGCCAGGTGGGCTGCACTGGCCCCATCCCTCTGGGAATAGGAGAACCAAGGGGGCAAGTCCCATGTGGCCTAGGCATGGTGAGCCAGGGCAGAGGCGACATCAACACTGCCCACTGGCTCGGTGATCTGCTGGGCATGGCCCACCCTGGCAGGACACTTGGCCAGGGGCAGGACACAAAGCAGTGGCAGAACAACAGTGTCCACGCAGGCACCCTGGAGTTTTGCTTCCCAACACCTCTCCCTCACCCATGGGATCTTGGCCCAGCAGGATCAGCATCAGTCATTAAGTATAAGCAAATTTGTTCTCCAGAATTCTCCCAACAGTACTGAGCACCATTCCCAGCACACAGCACCCAGCAGCAGCACCAGGACAGACAGCGCTGTGGGAAACAACCTCAGCTGTCTCCCAAGAGCTGGGTGCTCCCCTCCAGCACTCACCCCACCAGCACTGCCGCAGCTCCCACCTGTGCCATGGTGCCATGAGCCCAGGAATGTGTTCAATGAGCACCCACCACTGCTTTGGGACCCACCCAGGCTCTGGCACAGCACCACAGAGCTGCCATTCCCAGGCACTGCTGCTGCATATGTGGAGAGGAAAGGGGCTGGGGGCACCTGGGCACTGCGAGATGGGCAGGGGACTGATCACAGCCATTCCCAGCAGCTGGGAAGGGGAAGGAAGAGTTAAATGGAGTGCAGAGAGAAGGAGAGGAGCCAGACGCCAGCCTGGCTACTGGAAACCACGAAGGGCTGGCAGTGACTGGGAGGGTTGTGGAGAGAAGCTCAGGACAACCACAGCACTCAGACCTGCTCAGCACCACCACTGTCACCCTTGGGTGCAGCCTGGCCCTGCCATATCCCCCACAGTGTCA
The DNA here is from genome assembly GCF_963662255.1 of Cinclus cinclus. Taxonomy (NCBI): domain Eukaryota; kingdom Metazoa; phylum Chordata; class Aves; order Passeriformes; family Cinclidae; genus Cinclus; species Cinclus cinclus. Next base: position 1,031,893 of record NC_085061.1, on the reverse strand, counting down.
ATCCCCAGCACAGGGGCAGCAAACAGCCAGAGCTGGCAGCCATGGGAGAGCCCCATGAGGGGCTGCCAAAAGGGCTGCTTGGTGTCAAGCCAGGTGAATTTGGGACTGCTGAGAGGAAATCCAGGCCAGTGAGGGAGCTGGGAACAGAGCTGCCGGCCCGCAGCCCTGCTGCTCCTCGATGGCAGTGACCAACAGCTCCCAGTCCCTGGTGGGCAGGGACCCTGTGGCCAGTCTGGACACGGGGACTGTGCTGGGGGCAGGGGGGCATGGGAGGGTTTGCACGCACAACTCGGCCCAGCCACAGAGGCAAGAAATGTAAAATAATGAGAAGCCACCCCAGGCTGAGCAGTCGTGCCCCTCTGGAAGGAAACTTGGCACACAGCAGCCCACACCAGCATGCCAAATCCTGCTGGGAGCAAGGCTTCACCCGCGGGCTGGAAACCCCAAGAAGTTGATGAGGGACCCGCTGACACGTGGATGAGTCGGGCAGGAACCTGCCTGTCAGCAGAGCTGGGAGCACGGCCCGTGCCTGGGACACGGCTGGGATGCACCGGCATCTCCCCTTGCTGGCATCTCCCGCGTGTCCCAGCCCGCCCCCTTGGCATCCCGCCCCTTCATCCCTGCCAAGGGATGGGGGAGGCGTGGGAGCAGTGCCCGGCCACGGGATGGGGGATGCATGGGGGCCCAGCACCTCTTTGGCCAAGCTGCCCCAGGATCTAGCCCCACAGCCCCTTCCCCCCACTCCAGATGTCCTGCCCAGCACCGATGATTCCAGAGGCCAGCAGCATCCAGGGGTTCCAGCACTCCAGTGAGCATCATCTGCTCATCTCTGCCTGGGTTTCTCTGTCAGCAAGGTGGTTCTGCTCAGTGCCCGTGTCCAGGGAGTAGCAGCAGGAGCCATCGGGGGTGGCTGCCTCCCAGGGAAGGCTCCTGCTTTCCCAGAGGGCTGGGGGAACCAGGCAGCTCCGGTGGCTGCCGGCCACGTGTGCCCTGGGCACTGCACCACAATTGGATTTGCATCTGCCCTGCCTTTTACTGCATGGAAATTGAATTGTAAAATGTCAAAGACATTTCCTAACTGCGCCATATTAGCCCGGTTTTATTAAATACTGTTATCAGAGCAGATTATGAATGCAATCAAATGCAGGCAAGAAAACCCAGAATTAACTGGCCGCTGTGCAGGAGGACTCACCGGAGGGCAGGAGGCAGCTGGTGAGGCCCTGCCCAGAGCCCATGTCCCCAGGTGCTCTGGCTCTGCTTCCCACTGTCCCCAAACCCTGGAGCACCAGTGAGGGAACATCCCCACCCAGCCATTGCAGCTCCACTCACATCCCAGGATGGCTTCCCAGGGACAGCAGGATCCTGGAAGTTCCCTCTGAGCTTTGAGGTCCCTTCCTAGGTAGGGCAGGACCTGCTCCCTGCACGAGGCAGCAGGGCCAGGACCGATGGGACAAGCCCTGAAGTACCAGTGACATGCAGGGCAAGATGCAGAGCCCTGCACAAGTGGCAGTGCAGGAATGGGGCTCTCCTGCCCAGAGTGGGGGCACACTGAGAGCTGCCCAGGCCTCAGCACCAGCACCCTGGGCAGTGGGACCAGGCTGGGCTGGGTTACCCAGGGTTACCCTGATGTGGCAGGACACAGGGGGTGCAGAGCTTCGTGTCCAGCTCCTCTTGCCAGCCAGGCAGCGTGGCTGCCCCAGTCCCGGGTGACCCCGAATGAGGCACCCAGAGCTCCAACAGCACACCAGGACACGAGTCCTGATGGCAGCCCAGGGGACCAGGATGACACTGAGGACCAGGCATGGGGTGGGCAGCACAGTCCCACAGGAAATGGCCCTGGATTCCACCCACATATCCAGTTCCTGCTGAGCCGGATGCTTGTCCTGGCACTGCAGGGCCATGTGCCGGGACATCTCCTTGACCACGTGAAGCTGCCATGTGTAGAAGTGCTTCACAGAGTCCCCCAGCCTGGCTGGAGGAGAAACTGGAATAAAGGATCCAGCCCTTGGCTCGAGGTCCCACACCCAGCACCGGCAGCACCTCACAGGAGCCATTTCCAACGTGGAGGAGCTGCTGGCATCACCAGCCTCACAGGGAAGGAGCCAGCTCGCTCCAACACTCCACAGCCAGGGAACTGTGGATCCTCTGCATGGCACAGCATGGAATGGCACAGCTCATCTCCCACTGCCTGAAGCCCTGGGTGCCCAGGACAGGGATGAAGAGTGGGCATGGTTCTTTTGGAGACATCCCATCCCATCCCATCCCATCCCATCCCATCCCATCCCATCCCATCCCAGCCCATCCCATCCCGCGGAGCTGGAGCCAAGGGGAAAACGCCAAGTCACCACATTTCTTCGAGGTAGCACCGAGAAGGAGGGGACAGGGAAGGAAACAGTTTTCTGCCAAATCCCTGCATCTGATTTGCGCAACTTTCAGACAACCTCATCAATTATGGATGGCCGGGAAGCAGGCGCGGTGCACGCTGCGGCCGGCCCGGGCCCCCAAACCCGCACTCACACCAAACGGGGCCCCATGTCACCATAGCAACACGTGCTAATTCACGCAAGGATTTTTAAAATCTCATTTATTAAACCCCACATGAATAGGATATTATCCAGATAACAGAGCTAAGTTACAAATCTTCCTGGTGCCATGCAGCGCGGGGAGCGTCGCAGGCACGAGCGGGACCAGAACTTGGAGGGGATGTGGGGACACCACGGCGTGGGGACAGACCTGCTCGGTGATCTCCCACTCCATGCACTGCCCCAGCCCCTCTGCCGTGGCAGAGGTACTTGTGCACCCCGGGCTGGGAGCACGGCACCCGCTGACACACACGTTGCACTGCTGCCACACGGGAGAGTCGGGTCCAGTGGGGAAATGGCCTCGGATGAGTCCAGCACTGGCACTGGTGGATCCAGCAGAGCTGGAGGTGGGCAGCCCAGCAAGGGAATGGGGTGAGCATCCAACTCCAGCACCAGTCAGCCCCACTGGGTGTCCCTTGTCCCTAACCTATGATACTGGCACAGGATCCTGCTGGCCCCCGTGGCCATCCTGCCTGGTATCCAGAGGGCTCAGCAGTGGGAGATGCAGCAGAGCACTGGGAAGGACAAGGATGCAGGAGAAGGTGATGGCACTCAGGCACCTCTGGCTGTTGCCACAGCAACACCAGCTGTGTGCCCAGGCCAGCAGGGACCGGAGGGGTGTGTGGGCACAGGCCATGGGTTGTCCCCACACCAACACGCTGCCCCAAGAGGCTGCAGCATGAGCAGCAGCTGAGTGGGTTGGGATGAAGTGGGCTCTGAGCTGGAGGTTCTTCTTGCCCTGCACAGCTCCTCAGCAGTGACAGAAATGATGGCACTGGGGAATGGGGGACAGCACACCGGCCTCTCACGGCACAGGGAAACACATGCTGGCCCCACGTGGCACCGTGGACACAGTGGATGCAACCCCAGAGCGGGGACATGAGGAATGCCATGCCAACCCTGCTCAGCACCCGGATATGGGACACCACGCTGGCCCTGCTTGGCCAGGAACAGCCCTGCATGACCAGGACAGGGGACACCTCACCAGTCCTGTACACCCGAGGGAAAGGGAGGTGCCTGCATTTGGGGACCGCCAGCTCTGAAGAGAGGGACAGCGGGCGCAGCCATGGAGGGACTTTGTGTCCAGTGACCCAGAGGCTCCCCGTGGTCCCTGTCCGTACCCAGGGACGGTCCCCGGCCGCCCGGTTCATCCCCGGCACCAGGCCTGAAACCTGCGGCTGCATCAGCACCATGAATTATTCAGTCCCGGGCGGAACGCCTCGAAGGAGCAGTTACATCCTACAGCGAGTAGATACTCATGGAGCTACACACACGTACACCCGGAGACGCACACGCACAGCCACACGCACGCCCCCGCAGCCTCACACCTGGCCACGCACCCGCGGCGCACCCGCGGAGCCGTGCACAGACCAGCCGCAGGGATGCACCGGGAGATACCCGCGGAGCGACATCCAAACACCCCCTCAGCGAGAAACACCAACAGCCCGGCCAAACACACAGATGCCAGGGTACACACCGCCACGCAAACACCCCACGCACCCAAACACAGCCGCACACGCACCCGCGGCAGCGCGGACACACGCAGAGGTGTGCGGGCAGCGAGCCCCGGCGCTCACCCGCGCCGGCCGGGCACACTCCCCGCACGCACACGCAGATGCGCCCGGCGCTGCCCGGCCGCAAACCCGGCCCAAACCCCCGGGAACACCGGGCCCGGCTCCTGGGGGATCAGGAGTTCCTCCCGGGCACAGGGCAAGGGCAGCCCGGCCAGAGCCCGACCGTGCCGAGGATGCCCCGGGATCGGCGAGGGGACCCTTTGCAGCGCTCCGCACCCGCGCAGCGCCCGGGGATGCTCCGAGCCCCGCCGGCACGCTCAGAGCCACGCCGGGCAGAGCCCCCCGCCCCTCCCGGGGCGCCGCCGGGGGTCCTCAGCACGACTACGGTCCCCGCCCGCCTGCGACGAGCCGCAGCCGGGGAAGGGCCGAGGGATGCTCCGGGGCGGGCAGGGCGGCATCGCGGCCGGGCCCCGGGAGCAGCGCTAGGATGCGGCCCCGAGCCGCCGCGCCCGGTGCTGCGACGGCGGTGCCCATGTGTGTCCCCCCTCCGAGTGTCCCCCCGCCCCGCCGCCCCCCGCCCGGCCCCGCCGCCGCCGCACTCACTGGCTTTGCCGGGCTTGGGCCTCTGCAGCAGCTTCTGCACGGCCGCGATGTCCTCCGCCTTCACCGCCTGCACCAGCTCCTGGTCCTTGCCCATGGCTGCGCCGCGCCGGGGCTGCCGGCTGCGGGCTCACGGCCCGAGCATCCTCCGCGGCGCGGCGCGGCGAGGGGCGGGGGGCGGCGGGGGGCGGCTCGGCGCGGCTCGGCACGGCACGGTGCAGCCCCCCCGCCCAGCCCGCCCGCTCCGGAGGCGGGGGCGGCGGCGGCGGCGGGCGCCCGGGGCGGGGCGCGGCGGGGCGGGGGGGCCGCACCGGGAGCGCGGGGGGCAGCGCGGGAGAGGAGGAAGAGGAGGAGGAGGAGGAGGACGACGAGCAGCAGGAGGAGGAGGAGGAGGAGGAGGAGGAAGAGGAGAGGGCGGGGGCCGCCCGGTGCTGCGGGCGGAGCGCGGGGATCCCCCTCCCCGGTGCCGGGCCCGGGGGACGCCCCGGTGGGGAGCCGCCGCCGCGCAGCCGTGGCGTGTGACGAGCCGGCGGGGTCTCAGCGGCAGGAGGGGACGGGGGGAACACGGCTGCCCTGCTCGGGGCCTCTTCCTCCTCGGCGAGGATCCCGGGGTGGGGGGTCCAGCAGACCCCCTCCCGGGGCACCCCGTGCTCCCCAGCCCGGCTCCAGGGTGCCCTTCACCGCTCGCCGTCCCGCCTGGACATCACAGCAGCCTGCGGTGCCGGTAACAGAAACCGGGCAGGAGCAGCCTTTCCATTTCTGTAAAAAAAAAAAAAAAAGCGCTCATTGCCTCCTCATTTTCCACTTTTATTGACACAATGGCCGGTGACATTTTCCATTTCACTTGAAATGTCTGACACATTAAGTTGCGGAGGGTTCCCGCCTGTGCCGAGGGATGAGGAAGCTGAGATACCCCATAGGAAATGAGGCCAGTGATGGACAAGGCGTTGATGTCCCCGCGATGCCATCAGGGCACAGCACAAACATCACTCGCGTGAAATCAGCCCAAATTTCTGCCCTCCCGGACAAGTTCCTAGCTGAAAGCCTCGTGGAGTGCCGGCTCCATCAAACCGGCTCTGGGGCACATGGGGCCAGAAGGCTGGTAGCCAACTGGCCAGCGCAGCGCTGAGCACTGAGGGGTGCAGCCATAGGCGGGTGCAGTGTACGGGGAGCGCCCGTGGCACACGGGAAGATGGAGGAGGGAGCCCGGCTGTGCCCTGGTGCCCCCTGCTCGCCCCATGCTGGTCCGTGCCCCCCGAGCCGGAGCCCGAGCGTCTCCTGCACAGCCCCCAGCTCTTGCCCAGTGCTCGTCTCCGGGCTGACCCCCCCCCCCCCCCCCATGGATGGCGGGGTACGTCTCGTCTCCCCACCCCCACTTTCCAATCCAGGACATTTGGGTTGCCAGCACGGAACGCCGTCTAATCTGCCCTCTAATCCCGCAGCCGGGCGCTGCACGGGGCCCTGAGCCGCGGCCGGGCTCCCGGGGCTGGGGGCTGGGGCTGGCGTTCCGCACGGGTCGGGGGCTTCCTTCACATCTGCCACCACCTTATCACAAACGAAGAGCCTCAACAAAGGTCCCTTTGTGCCCCACGGCTCTCTCCTGCTGGGCCCCCACACCCAGTCTCCCAGCACAGACACGGCACGGACCAGCTCCCGCCCCCATGGCCTCGCCACCTCTGTGTCCCGGGCACGGCTCGGGGGCAGCAGGGCCAGGGTGTGGGGCTGGTGGGGTCCCTCCTCCCCGCCTGAGCCGGGCTTTGCGGGAGGAGCTCCAGCCCGGCGTTCCTGAGGCTCCCTCGGGCTCTTGCCAAGTCGGGTTGGTTCTTTGTAGAGCAGAAGAAGAATGTGCAGTGAAATGTCCCCGTTCCTGCCCTGCACACACCAAGCGAAACCAGCGCCCGGCACGGGCAGAGCCTGAGGAACAGAGGGTTTAGGATGGGCGCTGCGGGCAACAGGCACGTGGAAACCTGACTGTGGGAACTGGAGACAGCACCAGCAGCAGGAGGGCTCATCCCACGCAGAGATCCCCACGCATGCCCCCAGCACAGCTGCCTTTCCGATGGGAAAGGAGCACAGCACAGCCTCTGCCAGCTCTCGGGACACGGGGGGTCTGGGGGCACACGGGCCTGGGAGCTGGAATAGCAGAGAAGGAAGAGATGAAGGCAGAATTTGGAGGCTGAAGCTGTGCTCACAGCCTTCCCAGCACCCAGAGATTCACAGAGAATGAAAGCACACACAGGCTTTGGGGAATGGGTGCCGGTGGGAGCCTGGCAGTGCCCCTGCATGTCCTTCTGTCCCTGCTCCATCCCAGGTGCCAGCCCCAACCCTGGGCACGCAGCAGCCACAAGCTGGATCCTTGGCCAGCCCTCGAGGCCAGCATGAGGCACACGGCTGTCCCCAAGAGCTCTGTCACACTCTGCCCTGTGGCTGCCAGCCCTTCTAGCTCCATCACAGCCTGAGCAGGGGCCCAGGAGCTGTCACAGGATAGACCCCAGCCCTCCACACCAGCTCAAGCTCCCTTTCACTGCACGGGGGGGGGGGGGGGGGGGGGGGGGGCAGAGCCGGGGACCCCCCCCAGCAAGCAGCAGTATCTACGAAAATACTTTATTGTGGAGGGGGGAGTGCAGGGGCTCTGTACAGTGCAAACGGCGTCAGCAGCGCCGTCACCAGCAAACGGACACGCGATGGTGGCCCCCAGAGCCCAGCCGGGGGCAGCAGGAGCCGCAGGCTGCAGCCCCTACGTGGCCTTGGGCCGGCCGTTGAGGCGGATGATGGCCCGGTAGTCCCGCACCAGGTCCCGCAGCTGGTCCAGGTAGGGGTTGACATTCTCCTCCATCCACTCCTGGACTGTGTCGGGGAAGTAGATCCTCTCCAGCTGGGCATGCAGGTCACGCACAAAGTTCTCCCAGTCATCATGGAGCCTGATGGGGGGAGAGCAGGGGTCTGGCTCCCTCCTGAGAGGGACCCCAGGGCCCAACCGGGGACCCCTCCCAGGCCCATGCAGACTCCCCCCAGCCCCCAGGACCCCACGTACTTCAGCACCTTGTTGCCAAAGCTCTCCATGTTGCGGGGGTTCCCAAACTGGTGCTTCCGGTGGTAGGGGCTGAACCAGCCCTTGATGGCACTGGAGAGGCACGAGGGACTTGGGGGCACAGGGGCCACCGGGGGTGGGGATCTGTGCATTCCCATCCCATGGAAAAACATGGCCAGAGGCACAATCCCACTGATACCTCTCCTCCTCCAATGCCTTAAGGATGCTCTCCTTCAGGTGCCCATTAACCTGCTCCACCATGTGGTAGATCTCCACACCAGGGAATGCTCCTCTGCCCTCGCTGGGGGAAGGAAGGAGAAGGTGAGGGCTCAGCACGTGGGGTGCACTGGGCTGGGTCTGGGACCAGGGCATTTGGGTGCCCAAGCTCCCACTTCACTCCAGTGCCTCCCTTCTGATGCAATGGCCCCAACCACGTGCCACGCACCAGGTGCTCTGCTCCAGCTGCACGCTCTCCAAGCCCAGCACATCCAGGACTTTCCTCTTTGCCTCTTCTGTGAAGCCCCCTGGGAGGCAGAGGAAAGGAACAGAAGAGATGGGACATCTCGCCATCAGGCTCACCCCAGCTTCACCACACCCCCAAAACCGAGTGAGCTGAAGCTCTTCCTCCTCTGCCTCCCACCTTCCCCCAGTGGTCTGCCCAGCAGGGCAGTGGGAGGTGAGGGCTGGGCTGGGGGCAGGGCTGGGGGCCTCACCATTCACCAGGGTCTGCAGGCAGATGGCCAGAGAGGGGATGCTGACTGGCAGCAGCTCACAGAGCACCGAGTAGTGATCGTACCTGCGGGACAGGGACAGCCACCACCTCTGCACCGTGCCAGCACAGCTCTGCGGGCGCCAGGAGGGCATGGGGGTCCCACCACCCCTTACCTCTGCCAGCCGGTGAGCACGACGCCCTGCAAGCGCAGCGGGGCCAGCCGTGGCACAGCCTGCATCACCTTCAGCCAGCTCAGGTGGTTTTTCAGGTGGTAGCTCAGTGGGGTCCAGGCCTGTGCCGGCCCCGTGGTGCCCTTGAAGGCGCTGGCGAACCAAACCGCCTCAAAGCCGCTCTCCACGTACTTGGTGAGGAACGGCACTGCAGCGAGACAGGTGGGAGCCACCAGTGCCATTGTCCCCAGGGGGCTGCGGGGGGCTCAGGGGGGATCCCCCCCACCACCCCCAGGAACCTGGCACATCACCTTACCGATCTGCTCGGCCTCGAAGTCGGGTGCATAGAACCACACCACGGGTGAGACGTGCTTCGCTATCCCGGACTCTGCGGGGACAGCAGTGAGGGGACATTGGTGCCAGCAGCAGGAGGGACCCTTGGGCTCCTCATGCTTCCCCGAGACCCACAGGGCAAGGCATGGGTTCCTGCTGGAACTGGGAGCAATGCCTGCCAGGGTGGGAACAGAGCGGGTGCTGCTGAGGAGCCTGGCACAGGTGCCAGCACTGCTGTCCCTGTCCCCTCACCCCGCAGGGCTCCCACGCTGATCTTCCTCAGCATGTCGTCCCACATGAGCACCCGCAGCCCCCAGTACTGTGCCGCGAGGAAACCCAGAACCTCCTTGATGTGCTTCAGGTACATGGTCCCCACATCACCCTTGTTGTGGCTCATCCAGTTCTTGGAGTCCATCCCCTCCCCGAGATGGAAAACCTGGACTTGGGGGAAGGGAGATGCTCAGCAGCCCTGGGAGCATCCCCAGTGCCTGGGGTGAGGCCTGGGGTCCCTGCACAGCCCCTGCCCACCTCGTCTGCGCCGATGTGGATCCAGGTGGAGCGGCGATGCTTCTCGATCACCTGGGACAGGATGCTCTTCAGCAGGGCCAGGGTGTCTGGGATGTGGGGGTTGAAGCTGTTGGGGAAGCGCTCGACCTCCCGCAGGTGCTGGTACTTCTCATGCTTGAGGATGAACTGTGGGGAGGAACCATCAGGGGGACGTTCCAGGGGGAACCCATGTGATCTGGGATGGGGAGCAGTACTGGGAGCCTCTACCTCCACATGGCCAAATGTCTGCACCAGGGGAACCACCTCCAGCTTGTGTTGCTCCGCCAGCTGCTGGATCCGCTCGATGTCCTCTTCACTGGAAGGGCAGGGACAGGCTCAGCAGGGGATGCCAGGGCAGAGCATGGGGACACTTTCCCCTCCTCCCCCTCCTCTGGCATCCTGCCCACCTGCCCCCGCACCTGTGTGCACTTTAATGGGGGGCACAAATATTGACCTGTCAGGGCAGGAAGCTGTTCTGCCCAGCCGCCCAGCCTGGCACTCTGGCCATGGTTATCGTGGGCACGGGGCCAGGTGGGTCACACCCAGCCCCTGGCACACTGGGACCTGCGGGGGCCACAAGCCCCACAGTCAGCTCAGCACACAGCCTTGCGTGAGCCCTGCTCACCTGTAAGCGTACGGGGACCTGAGGATTTCCAGCTCCCCCTTGAAGGGGAACATGTCCTCGTACTCGATGAGGACGCCGTTGGCTCCCAGCTGGGACAGGAGGGGGAACACCTGCAGGGTGGGCAGGGTGGGCTCAGCGGTGGGGATGGCACAGTCAGGGTGTCAGCAGGACCCTGTCAGCGCCATCCCCTCCTTGGCTCCTCCTCCCCCGGGCATCCTCACCTGTTCCAGGTAGGAGACTCTGGGTGCAGCTCCCTTGAGGTCCAGGTGGACCAGCCTCATGTCGGTGGCACTGACATCCCTGGGGACCTGCTGCTTTTGCTTCAGGGCCATCTTTGCTGCAGGGACCTCCAGAACCTGGCTCTGGGGGATGATGTCCTGGACGATGTCACCTGTGTCCCCCCAGAACCCGCTGTCCTTGTTGACGTGCTTGTGCAGCTCCAGGGTAAAGCTGCAAGGAGTGGAGCAGCAGTGGGGGTGCCCATGGGGTTATGGGGGCACCAGCTGTCCCCAGCACCAGGCACCACAGGAGCACAGCCCGGGGGGGGGTGCCACAGATCCTGTCCCCCTCGGGGTCCTGCTGTCACCTCACCTGTCACGGAAGAGGAACTTGATGCCAGCCAAGGCCACGAGGAGCAGCACAACGAGGCGCAGCAGGTTCAGCCGGTGGCTCCGCTGGAAGGCCATCTCTGGGATCTCTGGGGACACACACTGGTCTGCTACTCCACGACCAGCAGTGGCCAGAGGGACCCCAAGCACAGGCGAGCCCAGCCTGCCCCACGTACCGTGCCCTGCTCCCCTGCCCAGGGCAGCACGAGACCCAGAGAAAGGCGACATGGGGGCAACCCCTCTGGCCAGCCCGGTGCCCATCGGGGATGTGTGTGGCAGTGCCCCGTGTCCCTCCTACCTCGTGTGCCCCAGCGTGGGGCCAGCGGCCAGCTCCGCCTCTCCCTCTGCCTGCCCGGGTGAGGCCGGTGCCGGAGCAAACAGGGCGGTGGCTGCAGAGCAGGTCCCCACCGGGGATCCCTTCGGGCTGCGGGGTCACCCCCGAGCCAGGGGCCGTGTCACAGGGTGGCTGGGTGGGTTGGCGTCACGGGATGGGCACGGTGCATCCCTGCGGGTAGGGAAGAGGAGATTGGGAGCCATCCAGGCACATGCCAGCACCGGGATGCTCCGGGGATCCCCGGCGCAGCCGCGGCACCGGCAGGGTGAGGGTGGCAGCCCAGACCCCCTTGGGACCCACACGGATCCTCCTGGGAGCCACACACCGGCATCACTCCTGCCCTTTCTTTCTCCTCTTTCTCCGGTTCTGGTGTGTTCGGTGAGGCCGGGGCAGCGCCGTCCCCCCGCAGCCCTTCTGGTGAGCTGCCACCCAAACACACCCGAGCTCAGGGTTAAATTCAGAGCCGGCAGATCGGGGAAGCGAAAAGCAGGTTTTGGCAGCAGCGGGTGCCCAAGCGGCTCAGCTGATCGCGAGGGTTTTGTTTGTGTTGCCAGAGCGGTGGCACGGGGTAGAGCCGCGCTGAGCCTCCGGCTCCGAATGAGCCTTTTTCCAGACACAGCCCTAATCCCTCCCGACGCGCTCCCCCTCCTCTGCCGCTGGGTGCAGGGGCTGCAGCGCCCGGGACCCCCTCGGGCAGCAGGACGTGCTGTCCCCAGAGCACGAGGCCCCAGCAAGGCCAGGTCCCAGGGCAGCACAGCGATGTGCAGGACGGAGCTGGAGCATCCCTGCTCCATCCCCATCGCCCGGTTCCCGCGGGTACCCGGTCCCTCGGTGCCCGTGGGCAGGAGGAGGGGCGGGAGCCGGTTTTTGGGGAGCAGGCTGTTTCCTGCGCTCCTTCTCTGCATGGACAAGGTACCCCGTGGCACTGCAGCTCCTGTGCTGCGGGGGACAAATGTGGTACCCGCTCCCTGCCGTGCCCAGCTCGGGATATTTCTGGCAGCTCCAGCACACCCCGGCAGGGATGTGCCAGGCTGGAGATGGCTGCCAGCCCAGGGGTCACCACTGGGTGCACAGAAGGGACACGGGAGGGGCGTCAGTGGCCCCTGGGCACGCAGCATGGGGAGCCCAGCACCCAGGAAGGCCATAAATATGCCAAGTGCTAATGGCGCTGTCATGGGAACACAGCGCCTGATCGGAACAGGGATAAATATTTAGACAGACTCTGTCAGCTCGCCAGGATTCGGTGTTTTTAATGCACGTTATCTTATTTAAATAGGGCAGGTTCCCAGGGCTGGAGCTCCCGGGCACAAGCAGGGTGAGAGCAGGCGGGATGGGCGCTGGATGGAGGCGGGGGGGAGTCCCAAGGGGTGCCGGGGGCAGCCAGGGGCCACCTCCCTGCGCCACGGGGACATCCCTGGGCAGCGAAGGCTCAGCTGATGGATGCCGCCCCTCTAACCCGGCACCTCGTATTTATTAAGGTCACATCTTGTGGGGGACGGCGCTGGCACGGGCCCCGGGAGGCTCGGCCAGGCTGACTCACCGTTCCACCGGCAGCGGGGCGAGCAGGGCCCGCAGCCTCCGTGCCCCTCCCTGCCTCCACGCTGCCCACGTGGGTTTTGCTGCCAGCCCCCTGCATCCAGCCCAGCTCCCCGCTTACCTTCCAGAGCCCCGAGGAGAGGAGGGTGGAAGCGAACAAACCCGAACCCCAGCCTGGAGAAGGCAGGGTCGTGGTGGGAGGGGGGAGGAAGGAACGAGCGTCCCGGGGGTGGCAGGGGTCACCGCATTCCACGGACTGGCAGCGAGGGTCTCGGGTGCCACCGAGCTGCCCGCAGCGACGCTCCGGTGCTCCCCGGCACTGTTTCCACGCCAATCCCCCGTGCCCCGGCACTCCCGACAGTGCAGCCATGGGCAGCGATGCTGCTCCGGCCACGCTTCGAATGCACGCTCACACACACGTGCACACTCTCACGTGTTTCCAGAGCATTCCACGGCCAGCCTGGACGTCACCATCCCCTGCTGCCAGCCTGTGCTACCCTCTGGGATGAGCTGCCCCTCGCCAGAGGCCACGGGGCTGCGGCCCCACAGCCGGGGACTCCCCTGTGGGGCTACAGCCCCATGGCAGCAGGAAGGGACTGTTCCCTCATCCCTGAGCAGAACCGGTCCCTGTCCCATCCCGTTCCCTCCCGGGGTACTGGAGCACACACGGAATAGCCCCTGGGCACAAGGGACCCTTTCCACACCCCACCCATCCCTCTGTGCTGCGGGGCACCACCCACCCCCCCCAAACCCGGCACACCCCTCAACACCCCACAGCAAGGACATCCCTTGGGCATTCCCACACTCCACCGCACCCTCCAGGCTCTAATGGGCACCCCTGCGGCCCCGGGCATACCTGCATCCTCCCGAGCATCCCGAGCATCCCTGCATGCTCCCGAGCATCCCTGCATCCTCCCCGCGCTTCCCTGCGGCACCGGGGCCCTGCATCCCCCCGAGCATCCCTCCCCATCCTCCCGGCACCGGTCCCCACCGCTGCGGCCCCGGGCATCCCTGCGCCAGGCCCGGGCATCCCCCGGCCCCGAGCGTTCCCCGCTCCCCCGGTCCTTACCGGCAGGTGCGGGGCGGCCGCGGGCACCGCCGGGAGCGGGCACGGGAGCGGGAGCGGGCACGGCCGCCGCCGCCGCCGCTCTTAAAGGGCCCGGTGCCCGCCGGTGCGGTAAGTGAGGAGGGATGCACCGGGCCCCGCCACCCGCTGCACACAGCGGGCACCGTGCCCAGCGGCGGGCACCGGCACAGCGCGGAGCCGCCGTCTGCCCTGGCCCGGGCGGACACCGGCACAAGGGGTGGCCCCGGGGCGGCTCCGCAATGCCCGGTGCGTGCCCGGTGCCGGTTCCCGAGGTCCGTTCGGGCTCGGTGTGTGCCCGGTGCCAGCCCCCGCCCAGCGATGCCCAGTGTGTGCTCTCTGGCCGGTGCCCAGTGTGTGTCCCGTGTCCCCTGTCCTGTGACCAGTGTGTGCCCAGTGTGTGTTCCATGTCTAGTGTCCCATGTCCAGTGTCCCGTGTTCTGTGTCCCATATCCCGTATCCCGTATCCCGTATCCCGTATCCCGTATCCCATATCTTGTATCCCGTATCCCATATCCCATATCCCATATCCCATATCCTACATCCCACATCCCATATCCCACATCCCGTATCCCACATCCCACATCCCATATCCCACATCCCATATCCCACGTCCCACATCCCATATCCCGTATCCCGTATCCCACATCCCATATCCCATATCCCATGTCCCATATCCCACATCCCGTATCCCGTATCCCATATCCCGTATCCCCCATCCCGTATCCCACATCCCATATCCCATATCCCATATCCCATATCCCATATCCCATATCCCACATCCCATATCCCATATCCCATATCCCATATCCCACATCCCATATCCCACATCCCACATCCCATATCCCATATCCCATGTCCCACGTCCCATGTCCCGTGTCCCGTTTCCAGCACTGCGCCCTCTGGTGGTGCCGCTGCGAGCGCTCTCTCCCCCTCCCCGCCCGCCGTGGTCTCGCCCGTCGCTCCCCCCACGTCCCAGCCATGGTCCGTCCCTCACCCCACCGCCGCGCATGCGCACTCCCGCCGGACGAGGCCAGCGGCGCTCTCGGGAGGCACGACGCGCATGCGCGGAGCCAGGAATGTGAAGGGACCAGGACCGGAACCGGGACCGGAACCGAGACCGGGGGGACACGGGGTGAGGGAGACCCGCGGGCCGGACTGAGTCTCCGCGGCGTGAGAGAGACCGCGCAGGCTTTAGGGAGTCCCCCCGAGCGCGGACGGGGCGCGGCGGCACCATGAACGCGGCGCAGGGCACGGTGGGCAGCGACCCGGTCATCCTGGCCACGGCCGGCTACGACCACACGGTGCGGTTTTGGCAGGCGCACAGCGGCATCTGCACCCGCACGGTGCAGCACCAGGACTCCGTATCCTTCCTTCCCCGCCGCCCCGGCAGCTGGGGCCGTCCCCGCGTTCGGGCCCGGTGATGGCTCCGTACCGACCTTAACGGCGGCCGCAGCAGGTGAACGCCCTGGAGATCACACCGGACCGGAGCATGATCGCAGCCGCAGGTGAGCGCTCCTTCCCCGCCGGGCATACCGGGCACCGAGCCGGTGCTCAGGCGCTGCCCGGTGCTCGCAGGGTACCAGCACATCCGCATGTACGACCTCAACTCCAACAACCCCAACCCCGTCATCAACTACGACGGCGTGAGCAAGAACATCACCTCGGTGGGGTTCCACGAGGACGGGCGCTGGATGTACACGGGTGGGGAGGACTGCATGGCTCGCATCTGGGATCTCAGGTGGGCACGGGGGTTCCCCCCGTGCGGCAGCACCCCCGGGCTGTGGGGCCGATCTCACAGCCCTGAGCACTCCTGCCTTGCTCTGTCACAGGTCCCGTAACCTGCAGTGCCAGCGCATTTTCCAGGTGAACGCTCCCATCAACTGTGTCTGCCTGCATCCCAACCAGGTAAGGAAGCTGCCTCCTCTGGTGCTTCCCAGCTCAGAGAATCCTGTGGATCAGTGCTTAAAGCTCACCCCATCCCACTCCTTACCGTGGGCTGGGACATCCCATGGTGCTCCAAGCCCCATCCAACCTGGCTTTGGATGCTTCCAGGGATCCAGGGGCAGCCGCATCTTGTCTGAGCAGCCTGTTCTTGTGGCTCCTCTGGGTAAACCTGAGGGGTGCAGAGATGTGTCCCAGCAGAAGAGGGGGTACAACAGGACATGGCTTGGGGGCTTTCACGCGGTGTGCTTGTGCTGATCACCTGGTGGCTGTTGCAAAGGGACAGCACAGGGGCTGCACTGAGCTCATCCCATGGGAGGAAATGCCCTTGGAGAGGGCTCTGCCCCCGAACATCACTGGGAATGTGATGGGAGCAAAGCTGGGACAGTGGGGGCAGCTTGAGGGTGACAACACTGCCAAGGAAAAGCATCCTGGGGCTTTTGGCCGTGATTCCCTTCAAGTCAAGTTTGGTTGATGTTCACCAGTGGGTTCAGCAGCTCTTGCTGAGCAGAGGGAGACTGGGAGCTCTTGAAGAGGCTGAAGGGAACAGGATTAGGGAAATCAATAGGGATCAATCAGTGTTAATGGCCTGGCTGGGCTGGGCTGGGCTTGTCGGGATGTGGTTTTGCCTGCAGACAGGGCCATGCAAACCTCTGTAAAATCCTGAGTAATGGAAATATTCCCTTGCTTTTCCTTTGGCAAAGGTTTAATTTTGCAAATCAGGAATTTCAGGCTAAATTTGAGATCGGTTATTTGGACCAGACTATCCAAATGCTCTTGTAGTGTTAGTGCTGTGAGAGTGTGTTCTGTTAGATAAATATTGCTGAATATAGGTCTTAGATAGGAAATAATCCCTGACCAAGTGCTAATGAGGTGCAGAGTGTTGGCTTGTGAGCAGAAGGTGGTTAGTTAGACCAAAGGTGGCAGCATTTGTTGGGACAGTTCTGCGGCTCTGCAGTTCCCTCTGGAGAGATGCTGATCCAATTATCCACAGAGATTTCTCATGGCCTGAGTAAAGCCATGAAAACTTTGGACTCAGCATTTACACCTGCTTAGAAGGGGCTGAGGGTTGAGGAGCCTAGAAGAGACTTTTGTGCAGTCAGATAAATACACTGAGTGGTGTTTGTCTCCTCGGAACCAGCCTCTGCTCCCAGGGACAGGATTAGCTGTGCCTGATGACCTGATCTCCTCTAGGGATTCTGCTAAAATTATGGCCAGCGCAGGGCTGTCAATAAAGGCCTGGTTTGAGTGGAGACATGCCAGCATTGTCTGCTCTGAGCATGGGATCAGAGCCAGGACTCCTGCCCTTGGCTCTTGTCCTTCCCCTGAGAAGGGGTGAGAGAGAGAAAAACCCACTTCAGCTTGTGTTTTTTCAGGTATCTGCAGCCTTGAGTGCTTCAGTTGTTCAGTGGCCAACGTGCCCCTTAATGCTGCCTCTCAGACATGCTGAAAACCACTTGGCTCCTGTGGAGCTGTAGCTGTGCCACAGCCCTGGAACTGGGACAGCTCTGTTTGCTCTGGGGTTGACAAAATCAGCAAACCCTTCTGGGGAGGAAGACTGCCTTTTGCAGAGTGTCAGCTGGGACAGCCAGGATGGGAACCAGCCCTGAGCTGGGGAGAGAAGAGGCAGGACAGGACCTTGCTGCTTAAACCCAGAGCCTGGCTGCAGTGGTGTTGCATGGGCTCTCGACGTGGGTGGCAGCTCCAGGCCGTGTGTCCCTGCAGGCAGAGCTTATCGTGGGCGACCAGAGCGGGGCCATCCACATCTGGGACCTGAAGACTGACCACAACGAGCAGCTGATCCCCGAGCCCGAGGTGTCGGTGAACTCGGTGCACATCGACCCCGATGCCAGTTACATGGCAGCTGTGAACAGCTCGGTGAGCCCTGCTTGGGTGGGAGCTGGGCTGGGTTTGGGTGGGCATCCAGCAGCCTGGACACAGATCCCGCTGTGTCTCTGCAGGGAAACTGCTACGTGTGGAACCTGACGGGCGGAATCGGTGAGGAGGTGACGCAGCTGATCCCCAAAACCAAGATCCCGGCCCACAACCGCTACGCCCTGCAGTGCAAGTTCAGCCCCGACTCCACGTGAGTGTGGAGCCCCTCACCTCCCTCCCAGGGCAAACACGGGCCTTTCCTGGCAGGCAGGGGCCAGCTGTGCCTCCAGCTGTGGCCGTTGCTGGCTCCATCCTGCAGGTCCCCAGGGAGGAGCGGGACAGGAGGCAGGGGCTGTGGCACCACGGGGTTGCTGTCAGGGGTGTCCCACGGAGCTCCCTGAGCTCAGCAAGGTTTGCAGCCGTGAGCTGTTCTACAGCTGGGATCCAGGTGCTGCAGTGGGAGCTCCTTCATGAGTCTGTTCAATCTCCTAACAGACTGTGCAGGTGTAAGGAGATCTGATTGCAGTGGGGCAGGTCTCCAGGCTGTCACTGGCCCTGGCCCAGGTCTGTGGTGACAGGAGGCCCACAGGGGGACAGTGACTGATGAGGTTGCCCTCACATGTCTCCTACTTGCAGGCTCCTGGCCACCTGTTCTGCAGATCAGACGTGCAAGATCTGGAGGACTTCAAACTTCTCTCTGATGACAGAGCTGAGCATTAAGAGCAACAACCCTGGGGAGACATCCCGGGGCTGGATGTGGGACTGTGCCTTCTCTGGGGACTCCCAGTACATTGTCACAGGTGAGGCAGCACCTGGGCTGTGCCAGGGACCTGCAGCAGCCAGGGGCTGTCCCAGTTACCCTGACTGGGACATGGCCAGAGCCTGGGGCACAGGGGGTGTGAGGTGGGAGCACCCAGTTCTGCTCTCTGGAGCATTTTGTGCTGCTGCAGTGGGGCAGCTGTTGGAATTGGAGAGGAGATGTCCAGCTGTGCTGTTCATCTCACAGTTCACAGTGTGTCAGTCCCTTAAACATACCTGTGGTCATTTTCACACTCACTTGCTCTCCAAAACTATTAAACCCCACATACAGAGAAATGCACTGAGCTGCTCTGCCCTGCTGGTCATCACCAGCCCTAAGGATGGCTGAATGAAACAAGAGGAAATAATAATAGTAAAAAAGAAATTTAAAAGGTAATATATGTCCCACTCTTCTTTTCACTCTCTGTTCCAGCCTCCTCTGATAACCTGGCCAGACTGTGGTGTGTGGAGACAGGAGAGATCAAAAGGGAATACAGTGGCCACCAGAAAGCCGTGGTCTGCCTGGCCTTCAACGACAGCGTGTTGGGATAACGGGCACATGTGGCAAGGACAGGACCTCTGCTTGTTTCCCCTTGCCTTGCCAGACCCTCTCCAGAGCCTGGGACATGCACTGTACCCATCCCCTCCCACATGGAGAGGGCTGGGGCTCTGACAGGAGCAGCTGCAGCTGCCTGAGGTGAGACCAGGCTTCAGCTGCAGGCAGGACATTCTGAAATGTGTGTGGCCGCTGAGGGAGGGAATGGGAGAGGGAGGCACGATCCCACTGCAGAGACATGGGTACAGTTCAGCTGCAGGAATCCTTGGGGCATCGACTGCTGACAGCTTTGGATGTTCTTGTACCCCAGAGTGGGAAAAAAATAAAAGTCAGCCTTTGCAAGTGATGGGAAAGGCTGAGCAAAGAGGAGAAGCAGTTCTTGTCTTGGTTTGCAATCCCTTTATTCAAAGTGTTTCACAGAGTGACTTGGAGATCTGCTCTCCTAAAGCCAACCACCCCCCAGATGTAACAACAACCACCTTGTGTTGAACAGAGCCTGGAGCCCCAAAACTCCAGCTCCTTCCTGGGATTCCTCTAGGCCTGGATCTCCTAATTCCTACGGACGAGGCACAGCCCTGGAGCAGAGCTGCAGTGTCTGTGCTGACAGTGCTGAGCAGAGGCCTCCTGTTTCCTCCTGTTTCTCTAAACTCTCCTGACCTACAGCACGGAATCAGCAGGAAGCTCTGGGGATGTTGTAGGTGTTCCCTTCCTCGTGGAAGTTAGAGGCTTTTTGGGAATCCAGTTCAAGTGTGAGGGCAGAGAGGGCGGCCGTGGCTGCAGCACTTACTCGGGCAGGTAATAGAAGCAGATGGACACACAGATGTTGCTGGGGAAGCAGATGTCAATGCACAGGTAGATGAGGCGCTGCCTCCCTGGCCCTGCCAACGAGCAAGGACAGCAGTGAGAGCAATGCTTTGATCCTGCAGCTGCAGGGTCCCCAGGGATGCTTTGGTCCTGCAGCTATGGAGTCCCTGGGGAGCCAAGCAAGGGGATAGCCTCAGGGAATGACCTTTCTTATTAAAGCTGGAGTGAGACAGAGCAGGCTGACAGCTCAGCAGGCTGCTTTGGCTGAGGAGGAAGGTGACAGGGATTAACCAGTGATGTCTCAGGGGACAGCTCTGAGTGCTGGCTGGGGCAGAGGCTCAGGGCCCATCCCAGTGCTACGGCTCAGGACAGAGGGTGGGTACGAGCCAGCACTCTGAGATGGTGAACAATGGTCTGATTTTGCACTAGAGGTCACCAGTCCCTGTCCTGGGCCTTGGCAGCCTGTCCTGGGATGCATCAGCTGCTGTGCAGCAGAGCCTGATCCTCTTAGAGGTGCTAGAAAAGCTCTTGCTTCCCCTGCCAAGGGAGCTGCCCCACTTACCGTGCCCTCTCCGCACCCAGAAGATGGATGTGTGCTCACACAGGGTCTGCACAGCCTCCCCCAGGCCCCTGGGCTCCACCTGCTCCCCTGCCACAATGCCCAGGAACTCCCGGTAGAACTTGGTCTGGTTGTTGTGCTGCAGCAGCTGCTCAGCCTGAAAGAAACGTCCCCGTTGGTTCTTCCCAAGGCATTTTGCCCCCTCCCCCCCGGCCCCACAGCCCTGCTGTGGCTCCCAGAGCACCCCAGGAATGCTCTGTACCCCAGCAGGTTTCTCCTGCCAGTTGCCCCAGCTCCCAGGCTGAGGCTGCCAGGTCTCCTTTTCTCTCTGTGGGTTGCTGGCAACCCCAGCACTACTAAGTTTTACTTCCATTTAGAAGCCTCAGGACTGGGCTGGTGCTTTCCTCTCCCTGCATCCCCTTTGTGAGCCTGTGTTCCTACACTTCTCTGGGAGTAAGGTGAGGACCAAGGAGCCACTGGAGGAAATGGATAGCAGATGGCAGAGACACAAAAAAATGGGGCTTTCTGTCTTCTGGAAATGGAATCTGCCCCTGCCCAGGCATCCACTGACATTTTGTTCTGAGGGTCCCTATACGTGATTGCCTCCAACTTTCTTCCCTGGGAGTTGGTAACAAGCCCCCTTTGTTTTTCCTCCCCCAGATTTTTGAGCAGGTAACAGAATCCAGTGGGAGCAGGTCCTGCAGGAGCCCTGCTATTCATCTCCATGGGACACATCCCCCTGCCCCAGCCTGCAGCTCAGCTGCTTCCCACGGGAGTCAGGGTATGGATAAACCCAGGAGCTGCTGCTCAGAGCTGGCTCAGAGCCCAGCCTGGGGGCACAGCTCTGCTCCTGGGAGCAATGAATCCCTCAGAACAGGGGCTGCCACTGCTCCCCCAGCTGGGAGAGACCTGTCCTGGGTCCTTGGGGGTGGAGAGTCACCCCTGCAAATCCACGCAGGGGAGAACATCCAGCGACCCTGTGCAAAGCTCAATCCATCCCCCAGCTATCCCGGGAATGCTGCAGCAGCTGCTCACTCTGTGCTCAGAGGTGTTGAGAGGTAGCTGCAGGGTCTGCAGGTCCCAGGGGTCCATCCTCCTCAGGTAGCAGGCTCGCTGCTCCAGTGGCTTGTAGCACACGTAGCCCTATGAACAGATGTGCCCCTGATGTGGAGCAGGCAGCACACACCCACCCCTGTCCCAGGAAACCCCTGAAGCGGACATTCTCCTTTCCCCTGCTCCGTGTTGCATGACTAAAGGTGCAGAGAAAGCAGCAAACAGGAGCTGAGGAGGCAGAGATACCCCAGCACTCACGTTCCTGCTGTCGTACAGCACCACGGAGCTCAGGTTGCTCTGTGAGGTGATGTAGTAGGTGATGGTGCTCCTGGCCTTGTCCACCACGGCTGTCTGGTTCCTCAGCGGGTCCTGCTGGCCCTGGAGTGTCACTCGGACGAGCTGGGAGCCAGCCTGGGCATGAGGAGTGGGAGGGCAGCACCCATCATCAGCTGCTCCGTGCTTGTGTGGGCAGCATCTCCCACCACCATCCCCAGCTGGCCCTGTGCTGGCCCCTGCTCCTTGTCTGGTTCAGCAGTGGAGAGGAGGAGGCTCTGACCCACAGAAAGGATGATCCACGACTCCATCCTCACCTCTAGTGCCCCTCATGCCAGAGGCACCAGGTGCTGGAGGAAAGGACCCGGGGACTCCCAGCCTCTGCCACCTCCCTGCACCTTCCTGCGTTGCCCAGGACTGATCCAGCCCAACCATCCCTCCTGGGAACTGCTTCCCACACAGCTCAGTGCTGCAGGCAGGAGGAGGCTTCCTGCCCAGATCAAGATCCCTTACCTGGGCAGAGCTGGGGGAGAAGCTGGGAACCCCCACAAGAATGACACCAACAACTGCAAAAAACAGCAAGGCAATGGACAAGATGATCCAGAAGGTCCTGGAGGGAGCTGGGCAGTGTGCTGTGGCCCTCCTGTCCTGGGAGCCAGGGCAAAAGAAGGAGGAACAGAAGTTAAAATTGACCCTTCTGCCAATTCTTCTTCATCAATGTGTTTCCAGCTGATGGCACAAATCCTTGTGCGAACTGGTTGGAGTGCAGAGCTGCCAAACCATTGCAAGCACCTGGAATAACGGAGCCTTTATCCCACAGTGCTGGAATTCCAGATCCAGCATCCTGGTAGCCAGCACTGCCACAGCCAGAAAAGCTGCAAAGCCCCCAGGGCAGGGCTGGAGCAGCAGCTTTCCAGACACAGGGAACAACAAATTAAATTATTATGGTTTACAGCAGATGTTCCCAGTGGGACTGTCAGTATTGGAATCAGACCCTGTGTGGAGTGACCCTGCTTCTGTTCCTCTCCCTGTGCTTGGCTGTGCTGGATTTTCTTGCTAAGTTGTTCTCCATGAGACCTAGGAAAAGAGCTTGGCAGTGCTGTGACATTTCTATTGGCTCTGTTAATTTACTTTAATTCTTATATTGAAGCAATTAAATTTAACTTCATGGCACATAATGGGATTTTTACAAAGCAGAAAATGTGCTTTCAATAATCTCAAACACAGCCCACATTTTAAAAATAACCTGTTTCTCAATCCTCTGAAGGACAGAGAAATTCAATCCATGCCCAGGATTACATGTGTTCCAGCTGCACGAGGATGGGCTCATCCAGCCTTGGGGACAGCTATGGATCTTTACTGGAAACAGGGAACTTCCAGATTATTCCCCCAGAAAAGCAATGAATTAGAACTGCTCATATCTGAAATCCTATCAATTCCAGCAGAGCAGAGCCCCAGCCCTGCAGTAACTGGCAGGTTTTCAATAATCAGTGGAATTCCCTCTGATGGGAAAGGTGCAGCTAAAGAGCTCCAGCAGCTCCCAGCCCTCGGCAGGGCACAGCTCACACCCACCCTGAGCACCTCAGCCGTGGCTCCTCTGCCCTGGTACCTAACTTGTTCACCCCAGGTAAGCCCAGGCACCTCCAAGGCACCTCAATCCTGCCTGGCAGGAGCTGAACTGGGGGTGCTGGGGATGAACAAAATCCTGCCAGGATCTGTGGGAATGGCAGGAGTTCAGCCCGTCTGGAGGGGGATCAGGCAAGCACAGAGTAGGCACTGTCTGAGTTAGAATCATGGAAACCTGGACTGGTTTGGGTTGGAAGGGACCCCAAAGCCCATTCAGTGCCACCCCCTGACACCTTCCACTGTCCCAGGCTGTTCCAAGCCCTGTCCAACCTGGCCTGGGACACTTCCAGGGATCCAGGGGTAGCCACAGCTTCTCTGGCACCCTGTGCCAAGGCCTCCCCATCTTCACAGGAAGGCATTCCTTCCTTGTATCCCATTTAACCCTGCCCTCTGGCAGTGGGAAGCCATTCCCTTTGTCCTGTCACACCCTTGTCCAAAGTCAAGTCCCAGACGAAGGACAGAGCCAGCCTTTGCCCAGGAGCTGCTGGAACAGGGAATGCTCACTGCAGGAACAGGGAATATCACATCATTACAGGAACAGGGAATACTCACTGCAGGAACAGGGAATATCACTACAGGAACAGGGAATATCATTGCAGGAACAGGGAATATCACTGCAGGAACAGGGAATGCTCCCTGCAGGAACAGGGAATATCATTGCAGGAACAGGGAATGCTCACTGCAGGAACAGGGAATATCACATCATTGCAGGAACAGGGAATACTCACTGCAGGAGCAGCACGGCTGGCACCGTCCCCTCCTTCCATCCTCCACTTCAGGTGAGGACCTGGCTGCTGCTCCTCTGCCTCCTGCCCATGAACAGACTGGGCATGGTCCCGGCTCCAGGCACACCTGGGAAAGCTAAACGTGTGTCTGTGGGACATAAATACCTGTCCCTCACAGCCACGGGGCTCTGCAGGAGGGGGAAACCTGAGGCCAGAGCAGGAGCTGAGCGCTGCTGTCAGTGCCTGGTGCGGCTCTTCCTGCTCACCCCCGGGATGGGCAGGAGCCACAGTCGGGGCCTTTGTGCCCCCTCGGGGCTGGCACGGCCCAACACGGGGCCAGGTGAGGCTCTTTGAGAGATCAAATGACCAGAGGACAGTGGCAGCCTGCCCATGTGGCAGCAGCAATTCCCACATTTCAACAGGAACTTGGTGCTGCCGGAGCTCCGTGGGCTGGAGCCAGGTGTTGATCCTGCTGTCCCAAACCTGGGCTGGTACAGACACACCTGTGCCACCCTCGAGGGACAAGGGAAAGGGGCTGTGCCACAAAGTCACCACCACAGCCTGCGCTGCACTGTCACTTGTGTCCTGTCCTGAGAAACTTCCTGTGGGAGCAGCGTTCCCTGAGCACCCAGATCTTGAAGAGTTCAGGAGCCCCCAGAATGTTCCAGACCTGCCAGCCAGATGTAACAAAGGTGTGGAGGCAAGGAAAAGCTAAGAATTTCTTCATGTAATGTCTATCCAGGGAAAATGCAGGTTTGGGACATTTTCCTATCAAGCACAGCCCAGGGTTGAACAACCTGGCTGAAGGGAGCCCCAAGAAAGGAGAGGGACTTAGGCCAAGGGCATGGGCAGGACAAAGGACTGCCAGAGGGTTAGATTAGATATTGGAAAGAAACTCTTCCCTGGGAGGGTGGGGAGGCCCTGGCACAGGGTGCCCAGAGCAGCTGTGGCTGCCCCTGGATCTCTGGAAATGTCCAAGGCCGGGCTGGACAGGGCTTGGAGCAGCCTGGGATGGTGGGAGGTTTTTAAGGTCCTTTCCCAAACTGCACCCCCAACTCCCAGGATTCCCAAAGCACAGCTGCACCAAAGCACACACGGAGATGAGACCACACGATGAGATAATGCTGGGGAGAGCAGGTTTGAGAGTTTAATGGGAATTCAAGTAGAGGATTAAGAACCATTTGGAAGTCAGAACAGAATGTGAAGCACTACTGACACCGCCACCAGCACATTCCTGCATCCCTGAGCCCAGGCAATGCTCCCTTGTCAGTGAGAGCTCTCAGCAGGGACTGAGGGATGCTGGGCTCTCTCCTGGCCTTTTCCTGACATATCCTGACACAAAAAGCACCAGATACAGAGATTGAATCCAAACCCACACTGTTACAATCACACACGACCTGCACTGAGTCCATAATGTCCATTTCCATGTTACCCAGATCAAAGGCAAGTTCTGCCTCTGGGACTTTGCAGTCCTTCATCTGGAGATGGGAGCAGGGAGGAGATTATCCACACTTCCTTCCACAACTCCAAATTACAAACAGCCTTTCAGAGGTTCAGCAATGCTCTCTGACTGCAGGGTTATTGCTGTACAAACAAGGTGACAAGTTACCAAGCAGGAAGTGGCATCAGCACTGCCTGAGCACCTCAGCTGGACAGGAAGGAAAACCAGTGCTTAAATTGAACTGTAGATACTGGAATCTATGGAATAAAAGCGTGTTATTTGCATATATAATTTTCATTTAATTCTGTAACTCAAAAGCTTTCACTGTGGGACTCAGGCAGCACAAAAACCACTCTGTGGTGAGCCTCTCATTGCCCAGTCCCACCTGGAGATCAAATAGAATCATCCCTGAGCAAGCCAGCACTTCTCACCACCCACCATGCCTGGCCCTCGCCGGCATACATGGAAGATCTGAACCTCAGGGATGGGAAGGAAGCACGAGCTATTGTCACACACAGCCAGGACCCACAGGGTTCCCTGTGGACAACTGTCCTGGGCACTACATGCACCCATGGACTGAGCAGGAATTGGGATTGTGCAGCTAAAGCCAAGGCAAGTGGCTCGTTGATGCTGAGGGAAGTGCAAGAGTTCAGTACACATCGATCCAGAGACTTCTGGGAAGCAGCAGGAGTGAAGGACAGTCCTGCATGGCTACAGACCCTGCATTACCAAATGCAATGGTTTAGGAGAATCATATCTGTGAAGTCCATTCCTCTCATCCTCCCTCCTGGGAAACAAGATATATTATCATAGACTCTATTTATAATTTAAATATATTCTGTTCTATCTTTATGCTCAGGGAATGCCTGTGTGTACATGCACTTTACACACACTCAACCTTGGACAGACACTGTGTGCAGCAGCCAAGGTCTCGAATTGTGTGGGATCATCCCAGTCTGCATCTCAAGTGCAATGTGCAGTGGTCAAATGAAGGAGATGAATTTGTGTGACCCAACGTGGGGCTGTGTCCCCGAACAGGGCCTCAGCTGGGAAAAAGAATCACCCCATGGGCAAACACCATCTCCACAAGCGTTTCCAAACACAAGCAGAGTTACTGCACGTCCCAAGAGTCGTTTCCCTGAACAAACCGGGCTGAGCCACGGCCCAGCCTGGCCAGGACATGATCCTTCTCCTCAGATCAACCAGCTCCACTTCCCGAGCTCAGCCCAGAGGAGCCTGTGCCGTGGAGCACCACAAACACTGGACCGACGCATTTGTAATTAAACCCAGCCCCAAGCCCCAGCCCTGGGTGCCACTGTAACGCCCCCTTTGTTCCAAAGTGCATTTCAGACTGAGATGTAAACAGAATCATATCGAGAGGACAGAGAGGAGACAAGCTAAGGGTTCTAACTCCGGGGAGTATCTAGTGCGTACGTTACTGCCACAGGCTGCTGCCCGGGGCTGCTGCCCGGGCCCTGTCACTCCCCCAGCGCTGGGAGCAGGTCAGCAATGCTGTCGACGTAGAAATCAGGGACCAGGCTGTGCCTGGCAGGACAGCCACTGTCCTGGTGGCCCCGCACCTCGTCCAGCGCCGTGACCCCGGTGAGGGTGAGCAGCGTGGTGAGGCCGCAGTCGTTGCCCATCAGGATGTCCGTGTCCAGCCGGTCCCCCACCATGATGGTGCGTGCAGGGTCCACCTGGAACTCGCCGGCCACGCAGTCGAACATGAAGCGGTTGGGTTTGCCCACGATGAAGGCCTCGCGCTGCGCCGCCGTCTCCACGGCCTTCACCAGGCATCCTGTCCCTGCGGGGAACAGGCAGCAGGGATTAGGGGCAGAAGGCTCTCGGCATCCACACGAGTCAAGGCAAACCCGCTCAGGACATCGGGAATGCGGCGCCTCAGCTCTACAGGCAGATGGACGGGTCAGGCCCAAGAGAGGTGGTGCATAAGGCCTGCCAGGAGGCTGGATTCCATCCCGCAGCATCAAAAGGGAACTCCTATTCACAAGGAAAGGATCAGTAAGGATTCTCTCTCTTTCAGGGGTGCTGTGGAGGAAAGGCTCTGGGATGCCCAGGCTGCCTCAAAGAATCCCAGGATAGCTGGAGCTCGAGGGGACCTCTGGAGATCATCTAGTCCAACCCCCCTACGAGGCGGATCACCTAGATTAGGTGAACAGGAACGTGCGCAGTTGAGTTTGGAACACCTCCAGAGACTGAGACTCCGTGACCTCCCCGGGCAGCTGTTCCAGACCTCTGCCCCTCCCCACGGGAAGAAGCCCTTCCTTAGGCTGAGGTGGAACTTCTCGTGTTTTACCAACCCAACACCGAGGCGCCAAGAGCCGCAGAGGCCAGCACAGATCCCCCTCAGACCCAGGAACACCCCTTCCACCCCCCGCCCCGCGCACCGGGGATGCCGGCGCCGCCCTCGAGCGGCAGCCGGTGGTCGCGGTTGGTGCCGACGAGGAGGCAGTCGGTGCCGCCGCGCAGGAGGTACCGCAGCGCCTGGCACAGCTTGGCGTAGCTGAAGTGCTCGTCGAAACCCACGAGCACGGCGCGCACGGCGGGGTCGAGCGGCGCCTGCACCCAGTCTTTGGGCGTGGGGCCGGGCAGGGCGGCGGGCCCGGGGCCGAGGTGCGGGATGCCCACGGCCTCCAGCTCGGCGGCGAGCGCGGGGCTGCCCAGCACGTAGGCGGCGGCGCCGGGCGGCAGCGCCTGGCGCAGGTAGCGGGCGGCGCAGAAAGCCGAGCTGAAGATGTGCCGGGGCTCGGCGGCCGGGAAGCCGAGGCGCCGCAGCTTCTCGGTGTAGGCCGCGCGCGTCCGCCCGCTGTTATTGGTCACGTAGCACAGCCGCTTGCCCGCCGCCGCCAGCCGGCCCAGCGTCTCCGCCGCGCCGCTCACGGCCGCCTCGCCCCGCCACAGGACGCCGTCGCAGTCGAAGAGCAGCGTGTCGGCGTTGGCGAGCGCGGCCCGCGCCGCCTCGCCCTCCAGCCGCCGGCAGCGCCGCGGACCGTCCGCCGCCATCGCGTCTGCCATGGCCGCCCCGCCGCGCCCGAGCGCCCCATTGGCCGCGCCGCCCCCCGCGCGCGCTCCCCGCGCCTCCCCATTGGCCGCGCTTCGAGCGGACCGCGTCCTCATTGGGCGATGGTGCCGGCGGCCGCGCCCACCCGCCGAGAGCCGGCGCCGGTGTCCCCCTCGTCCTCCCGCGCGTCGCCGCCGATGGCGCCCGGCGCGCTTCGCTCTCATTGGCCGCCCTGCCCGAGGGCCCGCCCTCCGCGCGCTGCTATTGGCCGGGACTCGTTCGGTAACGCGTTGGACAACTCCGCCGTAGCTCGTCGGTAACTGCCCAGGCTCCGCTCCGCCCCGGCTCGGGGCTCGGCGGTCACCGGGGAGAGCGGAGAGACCGTGCTCCGACACCGCCCGGAACCCCCGCGCCGCGGGCGCGTTCCCCGCCGAGCCCCGTCCCGTTGTTATGACGACACGGCCGTAAAGCCGCCATCTTGCGGCGCGTTGCGACACGGGGGCCGCGATGGCAACGGGCGCGGGGCCGGCGGCGCTTACGGCAGAAGCGGCCGGGCCGGGCCGGGGCGCGGCGGCCGCGGGCTCCGGGCCCCCCGCGCCCCCCGCCGCCCTCATCGGCCTCCCGCCGCCCTTCGGCGAGCAAGGTACCGCCCTCGCAGGGCCCCGGCCGGCACTGCCGGGCCTGCGGGCGGCGCGGCCCGGTGGGTGAGGGCGCCGGGCCGGTGCCGCCAGCGGGGCGGGAGGCGGCGGGGTCTCCGGGTGCCTGGCCGGGATCGCCCCGCTCCCCTCCAGCATCCGCGGCCGCTGAGCGGGCCGGCAGAGCGGCGGTGCTGGGTGTACCGCGGTGCCGGGAGAGGCTGTGGAGCTGCTCCAGCCCATCTGGACGCGATCCTGTGCCTGGTGCGCTGGGATGGCCCTTCCGGAGCGGGGAGTGGGGAATACACCGGGCACACCGAATACACCGTGGTCCCTTCACCCTGACCCCTTCCCGCATCCCGTGGGGCCGTGTCCCGGCCCCGCTGACGGCGTTTTTCCCCGCAGACGAGGATGACGTGCACAAGTGCGGGCGCTGCCAGTCGGAGTTCAGCTCCCTGCAGGAGTTCGTGCAGCACAAGCTGCAGAAGGGCTGCCAGCGCCCTCCCGACGGGCTCGCCGGGCTCCTCGGCCAGGAAGGACAAAAGGTGACAGCGGCTTCTCCAAGCCGGGGCTGGAAATAATTAGGATGCAACGGTCTGTTGGGTTGGAGGGGAGGGAGCAGTGTGCTTGGACAAGCAGAACTTGCCTGCTGGAACTCTGTGCTCTGTGCCAGCAGGTGGTTCCTGCTGTCGAGGAGTCCATAACTGTTGCTCACATTGTTGTTGAAGCATCTTCCATAGCCGAGGAGATCAGCGATGCCTCGGCCATCGTAGGTGAGCTCTGGGGTGCTGCCTTGGCACCCCGGGTGGGTCCTGGGGTGTCTGTTCCCCCACCTGTGTCTTCTTCTGATGGCTTCGGGTTGTGGTGGGGTGGCTGACACCTCTGTGCTGCTGGGATTTGGGGCGGGCTGTTCCCACAGAGACGCAGCCCTGGGCCAGCTCTGCTATCCTCCCCTCTCAAGTCATGGAATGGGTTGGGCAAGGACCTTTAAGCCTACCCAGTGCCACCCCTGCCATGTTTAGGGACACCTTCCACTGTCCCAGGGTGCTCCAAGCCCCATCAAACCGGGCCTTGGACACTGCCAGGGATCCAGGGGCAGCCACAGCTGCTCTGGGCACCCTGTGCTAGGGACCCCCACCTTGAGAGGGAACAATTCCTTTGCAATATCTATTCTAAATCTACCCTCCTTCATCTTAATTAATACAACTAATAAATACAAATTAGATGTTAAACTCTATTCCTGAAGTGCCCATTTTATGCTGCCATAATGAGAAGGTTGCAAAGACTCGAGTTGCAGGTTTAAAATATCTTTTCTCCTTCTTCCTGCATGATAGGGTGAAACAGTAGATGGTTTGTGGGGTAAAGCTGTGTCCTGTAAAGAACCCAACTGTCTCCCCACCTTTTCCCAGGCAGTGGGCACATCAAAGAGGTCATTGTAGCAGGAGACCATGTGTTTGAGAACCCCAATGGCCACGTGGATGGGGAGGTCAGTGAGGAACAGGGCAGCCCTGAGGAGCAGGAGCAGGACATTTCCACTGAGCTGATCAAGGTGAAGCTGCAGGTGAACAAGGAGGGGCGATACGTATGTGAGCTATGCCAGAAGACATTTAAAACTGTGAGTATCCCCTCTGCTGGTGTGGGTTAGGGGGCCTTGTAGACTGGCTGTAAACTAAGAGATCCTAACACTCAGTGTGCTTTACTGCCTGCCACACTTCCCAGAGGGAAGTTACGCTTTCACAAAGAGCCTTGTTGTCCTTTACAGCTAAAATGTAAAATCTTTAAACTACTTGCAGCATCTTTTAAAGGAAATTCTTTCCCTAGGCCAGCATCCTCAAAGCTCACATGATCACTCACAGCAGCAGGAAGGACTATGAGTGTAAACTCTGTGGGACTTCCTTTAGGACAAAGGGGTCTCTGATCCGACACCATCGGCGGCACACGGGTAAGAGTTCTCCAGAATAAGAGTTCCTTGTTACTGGAGCTGTCTGTGGTTATCCATTTGCCTCCCAGTGGAATTCCTTGCTGCTTCCCATGTTTTGCTGAGCTGAGACATTGAGCTTCCCAGCATTTGGGGTTCTGGGAGGCAGTGGAAGTTTCTGGGATAGGCACAGTCGTGTGCTGTAGAAAGCTGAATATGTTCTTCAGCCTGTCGCACAGAGCTGATCCTGGCAGTGCTGGCTTTAACATGATTGTTTTGATTCTTGTCATTTCCAGATGAAAGACCTTACAAATGCAAGAAATGTGGGAAAAGCTTCCGGGAATCGGGAGCTTTGACTCGGCACCTTAAATCTCTGACACCTTGCACTGAAAAAATCCGCTTCAACATGACCAAAGAAATAGTTGTCAACAAAGATGATCTGCCTTCAGGTCAGTGATGCTGCCAGGACCTGCCTCCTGTCTGATAAAGCCAAACCCTGTCAGCACTTGGAATAGAAATTTGTTCTGGAGCAGGATGCCCAGAGCAGCTGTGGCTGCCCCATCCTTGGAAGTGTCCAAGGCCAGACTGGACGAGGCTTGGAGTGTCTTGAGATGGTGGAAGGTGTCCCTGCCCATGGCAGGGGGTTGAATGACCTGTAAGATCCCTTCCAACACAAGTCATACCATGATTCTTATTTATGATAAGAAGTATTTCCATGTTTTTGAGTTTATATTTTTTTATACCAGAAAAAAAGCAATCTATAGAGCAAAGCTATTTCCTTGAAGCTGGGTGTGAACTCAGGAATGTTTGAGACGAAGGTGATTACACCTTTTGGTGGTTTGGTACAAAAGTGGCCTTAACAGACAGCTTGTGCTCTAAGGCAGACTTTTTAGGGCACAGGGAGTTGCTGTGGGGTACATTTCCCTCTGTGGCTCATCCCTTGCAGGATCCTGCAGCTCCAACACAGACACGGTGTCCTCCATAGCGAGCGAATCCATTGAGGCCTCCCCTGTCATCCACCTCGTGACAGATGCAAAAGGCAATGTGCTCCATGAAGTCCATGTCCAGATGCAGGAACTTCCCATGGTGGATGCAAAACCCCTGGTGCCAGATGTGAGTGCTGTTTGTCTTAAACACCCTGCATGTGCTTTATGCAAAGAACACTTCACCTCATGAGCAGAAGTGTCTTGGGCACTGACAGTAATACTGAGTGTGGGAATGAGCTTTGGTTGTTTTCTGTGTGGGCTTGTCATCCCTTGGGTTGTCAGAATACAGATCCACCTCATCTTCCTCCTCAGCCCAAGGTATTCCCTGGTTGATCTTTCAACCCCATAGTGCAGCACTGGACACCCCAAAGAGAGTGACCCTCTCAGCAGTGTTGCTGTAAAAAATTGTGGATATGCTGTGCCAAAGTTCCTCTTTGTTCCTTCAGCAGCCGCATCCTGAGGAGCTGCCGTGTGAGGGTGAAGTGAACAGTGAGAACCTGCTGAGGCAGGCCATGAGGAATTCAGGAATTGTCATTGAGAGAGTGGCTGTGGAGGAGGTGCAGAAGCCAGATGAACCTGTGGCAGCTGCTCCAGAAGAGCTGGAAAACAAAGGGGTGGAAGTAGAAGAGGAGCCGTGTGGGGAGCAGTGTGCTAAACTGGAAGGAGCAGAGTCTGTATGTTTGTATTCCATCAACAGATTAGTTTTTTAACCTTCTTTGTCTCCATTTGGTTGTGGGCAGCACTGTTGTCTTCACATGTCTCTGCCGTGCCTGTGGCTTTGTGTCAGGTTTTAGAGTTACATTGTGCAGGTGTGATTTAAGGGAAATGGTACTTCATGCACCTGCTGTCTCTTTGCACAACAGAGTTCTCCTTCCTGTCAAAGCTGGGGTGTTTAATTGGGAATTTGGATAGTCATCCTAACTGGATGCACCAGTAAAAAAAAAAAAAAAAAAAAAAAAAAGCAGTTTCCCCCATTTTCTCTCCAGCAGACACCTGTAGAAAGAGCCAACGGGTACAAACGTTACAATTGCTCTCACTGTAACGAAGCCTTCAGTGAAGCTGCTGCCCTGGAAACTCACAGCAAGAGTCACACAGGTAAAGTGCTGGGGCTGCAGTGTCACACGAGCTGTGGGTCAGTGACCTCAGCCATGTTCAGCTTCTCTGATGAGGAGAGACTGCAGGAGCTGAGCCTGGTCAGTCTGGAGAAGGGAAGGCTGAGAAGGGATCCCATCAATGCATACAAATCCCACCAGGGGTGGCAGAGGATGGTGCCAGACTCTGTTCAGTGACAGGATGAGGAGCAGCGGCCAGAAACTAAAACACAACAAGTTGCACCCTGACATGAGGAAGAACCTCCTTCCATGACAGAGGGAAGAGCAGAGCCCTGACATGGCAGAGCCTGGAACAGCTGCCCAGGGAGGGTGTGGAGTCTCAGGAGACACCCCAAACCCACCTGGACACGTTCCTGTGTCACCTGCTCCAGGTGACCCTGCCTGGGCAGGGGGCTGGGCTGGATGATCACCAGAGGTCCCTTCCAACCCCAGCTCTTTTGGGGTTGTGTGAAAGCCCACACACATGGTTGACAATACAGTTCCTCTTCTTCTCCAGGTTGTTTTTTGCAACCATTCAGTTACACCCATACGAGATCCTTGTGCTGCGGGTTTCCCTGGATCAACCACGCATTTCTCTGTCCCTCTAGAGTACAAACCCTTCAAGTGTGAGGAGTGTGGCAAGGAGTTCACCAAGGGCTACCTGCTGAAGAAGCACCAGGAGGTGCACGTGAACGAGCGGCGGTTCCGCTGCGGGGAGTGCGGGAAGCTCTACAAGACCATCGCCCACGTCAAGGGGCACCGGCGCGTGCACTCGGACGAGCGGCCCTACGCCTGCCCCAAGTGTGGCAAGCGCTACAAGACAAAGGTGGGCCCCCCTCACAAAACAGAGGGTAGGGAGGCTTTGCTCCTCAGAGGACAAGTGCCAGCTTGCCTGCCTCTTATGGATGCCTCTTCCATCCCTGGAAGTGTCCAAGGCGAGGTTGGATAGGATTTGGAGCATCCTGGGATAAGTGAAAGGTGTCCCTGCCCATGGCGTGGGGGGTGGAACGAGATGTTCCTTAAGGTTGTTTCCAGTTGAAACCATTCAGTGATTCTGTGATCCGAAATTCCAGAATGATGTTTTGGTTTAGTGGACATTATTTCATCACATTTCTGAAGAAACTGTTCTTTCTTGTGTGGAACAAATATGTAATAACAGTGTCCTGGTTCTGGGGTTAATTTTTGCCGTAGCCAGGAGGGTACATGGCCAGAACATTCTGGTGTGGGGGAAAGGGGTTCCTCCTATCTATTACCAGGACAGGTGAATTGCTCACCTCTTTCTTGTATCCTCTATCATCATCATCAGTGTTGTTTTACCTTGTTTCTGCTAAATTGTTCCTATCTCAGCCCATGATCTTCACCTTTTGTGCCTCCAGTTCTCCTCTCCAGCCCACTGCAAGGGGAGGGAGGGGGGGAGTGGCTCATGCTTCCGAGAGTCTTGGCGAGAGCACTGACTTGGGAAATACCGTTCCTAAACCACCACCCAAGAAAATCACCCTTGTGTCCTATAAAAGACACTGAGTTCCAACCCTGCGTCCACGAGTCGGCCGTATCCTTCCTGAGCCCTTCCCTTGCCTCTCTGTGTTTGCAGAATGCCCAGCAGGTGCATTTCCGTACCCACCTGGAGGACAAGCCCTACGTGTGCCAGTTCTGCAGCCGGGGGTTCAGGGAGAAGGGCTCCCTGGTGCGCCACATCCGCCACCACACCGGGGAAAAACCCTTCAAGTGCTACAAGTGCGGGCGCGGCTTCGCCGAGCACGGCACCCTCAACAGACACCTCAAAACCAAAGGTGAGCAGGGCTGCCCTGGGATGAGCCTGCTCTGGGCTTGGATTTGGGGCAGCCTGCCCCTGGGTTGGGTGGGAATGGTGGTGAGGCTGGGTCTAATGGCCGGTATGGAAGTGGGGATGTTCTGGGAGGGAAATGGCTGAGTAAAGTTCTCACCAAGAATCTGGTTTGGTGGGGTTAGTGGCACTGGACTTGCTGCTCCTTTAGCTCCTAAGAAGGGATTTACAGACTTCTTCAGGTAGTGCTGACGGTGTTACTCCAAAGGAATAATACAAGTTTACCGGAGGAAAAAAATGGACTTTTGTAGGAGATACTGAGATGTATCAGCAGATAATATCAGTTATCTAAAATATGCCTAAATTCTTCCTGTGTGTTCTTCACACGTGGCTTAGAAACCCTGAGTGTTTTTACCACCTGAATTTACCCATGTGGTGTTTTTAGAATTGCACTGGAGAGCTGCTCCA
This sequence comes from Cinclus cinclus, assembly GCF_963662255.1. Taxonomy (NCBI): domain Eukaryota; kingdom Metazoa; phylum Chordata; class Aves; order Passeriformes; family Cinclidae; genus Cinclus; species Cinclus cinclus. The sequence goes on along the minus strand of NC_085061.1, from coordinate 996,664 downwards.
CTCCTGATGTCATGTGGGCTCTTCTGGGCTGTTCCTTGGCTTGTCCTGGTGGGCCAAGAGCCCCTCAGGTGACACTGGTCACTTGTCCATGGCGTCCCCTTGCTGGTGCTGCATAGCATCTTCCAGCTGCTGTTGGAGATGGTCACAAAAAAACGTTTTTCTGGAATTCCATGCAGGTGGTTGCCTCCTTGCTATGAAAGAGGTGGAAGAAGTGATAGTGTCAGAGGAGAGTCAGTCTGCTGACAACTTGGCAGCCACGGTCCTTTCAGAGGATCCGCACACAGTTCTGGTGGAGTTTTCCTCAGTGGTGGCAGACACCCAGGAATACATCATTGAGGTGAGAAGGGGCAGCCAGCCTGCTCTTCGGGAATTCAGCACGGGATTTGGTCAGGAAAAACTCTGCGGTTGTGCAGTTGTTCATGTTCCTGCTCCAGGCTTTTGGGAGAAGGTGAAACAGGTTCTTCCCTGCCCGCATGGCCCCAGGAGTCAGTGGGATTTGCCTTGTTTGGAAGGAAAGCACTTGGAGCTTCCCCACCCTCCCAAAGTGCTGTGTGTGCCAGGGAAAAGAGAAGGGGAGACTAACAGTGGTTCAGCAGAAGGCTGAGTCTGAGAACTGGCCACACCAGATTTTAGCTCCTCACAAGCTTGCTTCAGCTTTGCCTCCTCTTTCCCCCCATTCTTATTTATCTTACTTTGTCCCAGATAGTTTCTGTTGTTTATAACAGAGGCTGCCAAAAGCAATGAATTCTGTATTTCACTTTCTTTCCTCTGTCACACAGAACCAGTTCTCATTCCGGCAGGGTAACACAGCTCAATTATTGAGTGCTGTTGTAGTTTTTCTCCAGTAGGAGAAAAATCTGCTGCTTGGCCAAATCCTGCTGAGGGAGGACATTCCCTTTCAGTTATTTGTGAATATTGTGCATTCATTTTAAGTAGTTCCTGATAATGGGATTGCGAAGGAATGTCAAGGAGTTGCCTTTGGAGTAGCTACTGCATGTGGGGGAACAGAATATTTGTGTAAAAGGTCTTAGTGAATTATATCTTAGTGATAAAATTCTTTTTACTGGAACCTAAAAAGGGAATCATCTTATTTTGTCTTTCAGACCTCTACTGAAGATATGGAGACCAGTGAAGCTACTGAAATAATAGAGGGAACAAGACATGAGGTAAAGCAGCCCTTCAGTGACAGGAGGGATGACACATTCCAGACTCTGTTCCTGGGGTGAACATCTGGAGCAGCCTGGCGTGCAGAGCTGCTCCTGTCACTGCCCCGTAGTTGGCAGGTCCCTCTGCAGCGATAATTGTTCTTAATTCTCCCAGTAAATGCACCAAGATCAGTGCAGCCCCCTGTCCCCTCGCAGGTCGACAGCCACATCATGAAGGTGGTGCAGCAGATCGTGAACCAGGCCAACTCGGGCCACCAGATCATCGTGCAGAACGTCACCGTGGCCGAGGGCGCCGCGGCCGCCGACGCCGCCGACACCATCACCATCGCCACGCCCGAGAGCCTCACCGAGCAGGTGGCCATGACCCTGGCCTCGGCCATCGGCGACGGCGCCGTGCTGGCCACCGACGGCGGGCTGGCCGCGCAGGAGGCCACCGTCACCATGGTGGCGTCCGAGGACATCGAGATCATGGAGCACGCGGGGGAGTTCGTGATCGCCGCCTCGCAGGAGGGCGAGGTGGAGGTGCAGACGGTGATCGTGTGAGGGAGGGGCAGCTGCACGTGGCCCGGCTGCTCCAGGGTGGGGCTGGCCTGGCCCCTGGGGCTGCCCAGAGAGCGAGGGGGAACGTTCTGGAGGGAAGTGGCTTCGTAGGACGGTGCAGGCCTAGGACGGGACGGTGCGGGCCTAGAACGGGACAGTGCAGGCCTAAAATGGGACAGGACAGGCCTAAAATGGGATAGTGCAGGCCTAAAATGGAATAATACAGGCCCAAAAGGGGACAGTTCGGGCCTAGGACGGGACAGTGAGGGCCTAGAACGGGACAGTGCAGGCCTAGAACGGGACAGTGCGGGCCTAGAATGGGACAGGACAGGCCTAAAATGGGATAGTGCAGGCCTAAAATGGAATAATACAGGCCCAAAAGGGGACAGTGCGGGCCTAGGACGGGACAGGACAGGCCCAAAATGGGATAGTGCAGGCCTAGAACAGAACAGGACTAAAACGGGATAGTGCAGGCCTAAAATGGGGTAGGACAGGCCCAAAACAAGGCAGGGCAGGCCCAAGGTGTTCTCAGTCTAAAAGCAGTGCCAGGAGTTAAAGCCTCGGCCTGGTCACACTGAGGAGACTTAACAGGTCACAAGTGGCACTCAGTATTCTGTACAGCAGCCTCAAATTAAGGAAGATCCTTTGGGAATCAGCCCCTTCTGCCCACGGGACAGCAGTAATCTGGTTTTTTAAAGGATTCAGAAAGTGTAGCAAATATGTGGGGGTCTCACAACGGATTATTTAAATATATGCATTTAAAACAAGTTGAGAAAACCAAACCTAAGGAGTTGTGGTGTGTGTTGAGCACCACTGAAACACTCTCATGCCTTTAACCTCACTCTTTCAGGCCTCCTAAGGCATGGTACTGCAGTATTTCTCTTTTCTTTGATATCCTGGACAAGTAGCCTTATGTGCTGGTCTATGAATGCATCATTGTACCCTGCAATGCCAACCAGGCTGCTCTGAGAGCCAGTCTGGGGGCTGGAAAGCCATATTGTATAGGAATTTGGGTTTTTTAAACCATATAGGGATTTTTAATTGCATATTGTACAGATTTGGCATGTAAATAAATAACATTTTTTAAAATAAAATTATTTAAAGTTCTTATTATATTTTTTCCAATTTCTCTTCTATGATACTCAAACAGAAGAATTCCTGGAAGGAGAGGAGAACAGGGACACTTTAATTTCCTTCCTGAAGTTAATGCTCCAAAGATGCAGTAGGACATAGTTTCTGCAGGTAAGATCCTGCCAGAAATCATTTTCTCAGCTAAATACACACAACCTGTTGTAGTCATTGTTAACAGTCATGGGTTAATTGTTTCCCAAAGAAAGATAATCACAAAAAGATGCCGCTCCCTCAAAATTCACAGGAGCTCTGTGTTAGCCCTTCCCAGAGGGAAAGATTCACTTTGGGAAGATGGACTAAGTCCCCATAATCAAGGGCCAGGACTGAGCTGGCCCTGAGTCTCTCTGAGGGAGGGAGCTCAAATGATGCTCTGCTGAATCACCAATATCTGAATTCTGCAGTAATCTTGTTCCAAAATCTGGCTGGGGCAGCTAAGCCCACTGCTGAACTAAAGTCTTAGAAAACATTTAAAAATGCCCAGAGAAACAATTATATCTTCATGTTTTCTTCTTCCTTTCCAACACTGTAGGAGGGTTAAAGATTTCTTTTAAATTCCTCCAGATCCCTTTAGAATAAATGTTTTTGTAGACGAGGGGTCTGTCATGAGGCTGCGAGGGGAGATGGGGGGAGCCCCCAAATCTTCGGGATTTGCACCATTCGTTGGTGGTTTGGTTGGTGAGGGCCAGATAGAGACTGAAGGAGGAATATCCCCCCAGGATGAGTGTGAGCAGGGTGACAAAACCCAGCATGAAGACAATCCTAGGGAAAGTCAAGAAAAGGTGCTGCAGAGAAAGAGAAAAGTAAGTTAAAATATGGGAGGGCTGAATCCCATGAGCACTGCACAACCCCAGCTGGAATGCACATCCATGTGCACGTGGGGCTGTATCTGCATTCTAGGGCGCTGTGTCCTGCTTTAAAACCTCCACAAAGGTACCTCAGGGGCTCTCAGCTGTTTCCTAAACTTTACTACATCAGCTAGTCATTGGAATGTAAATTCCTTCTCTATGAACCACATCTGATGACTGACAGATCCTGGAGACAGGCATCTGTAGGCTGGGAAGTGCTGTGAGAAAAATCCCCCATTTTTAAAGTATTCAGCAGTGGCAGTTTTCTAAATCCAGTTATATGTGTAAAACAGCTAAAATCCTGCAGCCTGTTCCAAACCATGCTGGGGGAACAGGACATCATTCCTGACAGCAAAGTGCAAGACTGAACGATTTACAGCATGGACTTGGAACACAAACCCTATGAGGAACAGCTGAGGGAGCTGGGGTTGTTTAGCCTGGAGAAAAGGAGACTCAAGGGTGACCTTATCACTCTCTACAACATCCTGAAAGGTGGTTGTGGTCAGCTGGGGTTGGTCTCTTTCTCCAGGCAGCAAATAACAGAATGAGAGGACACAGTCTCAAGCTGCGCCAAGGGAAATACAGGCTGGATATTAGGAAAAACTTTTTCACAGAAAAAGTGATCAAGGACTGGAATGGTCTGCCTGGGGAGGTGGTGGAATCACCATCCCTGGATGTGTTTAAAAAAAGACTGGATATGACACTGGGTGCCGTGGTTTAGTTGAGGTGTTAGGGCAAGGGTTGGACTTGATCTTGAAGGTCTCTTCCAACCTAGTGATTCTGTGACTGACCTGGACAAGGAAGGGAATCTCCACGGGGTGCTCCTGTCCCTGGGCATCCAGGTAGGTGCTGTGCATGATGTCGGAGAGCAGCAGCACCTGGATGAGGAAAGCAGCCGTGACAGCAGCCAGGGCCCCGGCTGTGGCAGTCAGGGACAGCAGGTACAGCAGGAACACGCCGGTGTTGGAGGCCCCAATGCAGTTGTTGACCCACACACAGTGGTGGTCAAAGCGATGCACACACGTCCTGCAGACACCTCGAGGAGGCAGGGGCAAAACAAGTGTCTTGGCACTTCATTTTTAAGTAAGCAGTTTGATCTTTTACATGTTTTTGGGTTTTTTTAAGCTATGTGGGAGTTGCAGTCAGGGTTTAGCTGGCAGCTTTTGAAGCAAATAAATTCAGTTGTGTATCCTAAGAAAAACAAGGTATTCTATTTGCTTTTATTCACTAAGACTACAGCTCCAAGACTGGTTTCTCTGACACTTCTGCCTGGCAAAGCATGTGAAAGGTTGAGATTGTACCTGCCACCTTTATTTTACATGATAAAACAAGAGGTGGTGGACTTCTCATCCCTGGCAGTGTTCCAGGACAGGGCTTGGAGCAGCCTGGGATAGTGGAAGGTGTCCCTGTCCCTGGCAGGGGGGTGACAGGGGGCTTTAAAGATCCCTCCCAGCCCAAACCATTCTGTGACTATGAAACAGAAAACCCTGATCTGATGTCCTGACAGGTGATAATTTCTCATTTAAATTCCAGCTGCTCACAAACTCAGCCATTCCTGACCCTGAATTATCCCTCAGAACTGGTAATTTCTGTGAGAAGAAACAGTACCCAACCAGCTCTATGGATAGGCAAATGCAGCTGTGACCTGGGACCCCAGGCAAACAAACACAGCCCTGTGAGCACTGAGCTGGTAACACAACAGCTGTAGTGGGAACTGCAGCTCCTGGGAGAGAATTCCTCTGGGAAGGTCTTACTGCCATGGTTATCAAGGGATTTCAGATCCTTACTGCAGTGCTTGGACCTGGCTGGCTTCTCCACAGTGCACGTGGGACACACGAGGCCTCTCTGAAACAACACCTCATCGTAGGCATAAACCTTAACCAGGGATGCAGCATTGGATTTTGTTACTGTACCTGCAAAAGAGACAAAAAGAACTAAAAAATGGGATTTATAGCTTTTTTTCTGTTTTCAAAGAGCACGAGCATGATCTTACCAGGATTGGCCCGGGAGCAGAGCAGGAAGCAGCCCAGGTTCCCAGCCAGCAGCAGGTAGGGCAGGAGCAGCAGGAGGAGGTGGAACTGCAGCTCCCAGCAGTACACAAACACTTCCCAGGTGTATTCCCCAAACACTGCAGCCTGCAGGGCTACGTGCAGGACCATAAACAAACAACTCCTGGAAAGGAAAGGGGACAGTCTATTTAATACTTAGCATCCTGATTAACGGGTCAAGTACACTCAGAGGTGATCAAAGACTTTCCCAATGCAAGGAGATGCCTCTTTTAGGTTTTCAGGCCAGCTTGGATTGCATATTAATAGTGTTTTCTCCATCCACTGGCTTCTCCTTCTCTTCTTCCCACATATACTCCTTTAAATACATCAGCTAAATTCCCTGCTTTATTCACATGTCCTTTGGATGCTTTTCCCTGTCAGTACAAAGTCTTATAATCACTTGCTGCTGACAAAATATGCCACAGCAATAGGCCACAAAACATTCTGCCAGAAGATATTTGCTACTCTGAAAGCAAAGAAAAAAACCCAAAAATAATCTTAAAAACTCTGCAGTAATATAACCAGCTGCTAGAAAATACGGGTGGCAGGAGATGGGCAGTGGTGAACACCAGTTCCAGAGTATGTGGGGAATCCCAGTGCCCCCAGCACCTGAGAGTGTCACCTGTCTCAGGCTGTGTTAGAGCAGAGCATCAGCACAACAGGCACAAAACCAGCCCAGAAATCACAGCTGCAGATTTCCAGCCCTGAAGTCACTGTCACACTGAGCTGCTGTTCCCAGAGAAAAGGTATTTAAATCATTCCTGAGGCACCAGAGTTTATAGACATACAAAATCCATCTGAATCCAGCAGGCTGAACACTGGCAGCTGTGCAGCTTCCTCCTCAGCCACCTGGACATCCAGGCTGCTGGACTGAGACTAATGGGATTTGAGAGAGGGGATGGAGACTGAGAGTCTGTCTGACTCCATCTGCAGCTGCCACGGAGGTTGTGGTAATTCCTGAGGGGATGCAGGATCCCACCAGTGTGACCAACATCTGTTACTGAGCCACATTATCCTCATTTGTCAGTATGTTCAAACATTTCAGGGTACCACCCTCTAAACAATGACCAAGGAAGGGAGAGAAAACAGCATGGCAAACCTCAGAGGGAATCTGTAATTCCTGACAGGCATCCCAAATGGAGACAGAATATCTAAGGATAATACTGAGAGCTCTGATGGTGGCAGGAGATCCCACCAATAAACAGAAATAGGAGTAAAAAACAATGCCAAAGGTATAAAAGTGCAATACCTTGTGTGGAAGAGCCTGTGCAGTGCCTGGTGTGTCACCCTCTGGAGCTGGGTGGGGATCACCAGTGACAACACCTGAGGGAAATGAAGCTCTGTGTTACCTGGCCATCACTGCTGCCTTGGGGAAAGCTCAAGATTTAAGCACAAGTCCCTCATCCCTCAGTTCTGGACCTGCACAGCCACAGCACCAGGGAAGAGGCTCCTTTTCAGGGGCATCTGAGCTTCTCACCACAGAACCAAAGGTGCCAGAGACCTTCAAGATCATAAAGTCCAACCATAACGCACAGAATACTGGAATCACTAAGGTTGGAAAAGCCCTTCAAGTTCCTTGAGTCCCACCTGTGCCAAATCCCCAGCCCAGAGCACTGAGTGCCACCTCCAGTCCTTCCTTGGACACATCCAAGGATGGGCGCTCCAAACCTCCCTGGGCAGTTCCAACACCTGACCCCCCTTTCTATGAAGAAAGAAGAGGCAGGAATGCTGCTGGGGTTTTCCACATGGGACTGAGATTCCAATATTCCTGCCCCCCCCCCCCCCCCGCCCCCCCCAGGCCCAAACAAACATATCTGGGTTAATGTGTGAAAGTTCTAAGAAGCTTAGGGTGGGTGTAGGATGGGGCTGGGTTAAGCAGGGGATAGAACTGAGCAATTCCCCAGCTACAATATGCTCCATCAGCCCATCTAACAGATCAAAGGGAGATAAGCAAAGGGATAAAGCCTGTGGCCTCCAGAAAGGAGAGAAAAAAAAATCCATGAGCCAGCCAAACCCAAAAAATCCAGTTTCTCCAGCTCCAGCTCTGATCCAGCCCGATGGCTCCATGTCTAATTGCCCTCTGAAGCACAGCTCGAGGTGCTGAAGAAGGAACCTGCCCGTGCTCATTGAGTGAAGCCCTCAGCCAGGGCTGTGCCTGTGGAACTGTGTGACTCTGAGCTCACAGATCTCTATAGCAACACGGCGCAGGAATGAGAGTGCCTGAGCTTATTTCTAGCTGACAGGGAAGGAAAATATGCAGTGAGAGTTTCTTGCCTCAAATGTGAAAGACCAGGAGGCAAAAAGCATATGTGGAGCTGAGAAGATGCTAAATATTTTGGTGTGAACTGGTATGTGTCAGTTCTGGGGACGAGTGTTTGTAAAAAGAAGGGTTTTTTTCAAGTGTGCTGTAAGAGGAAACACAACCCAGCAGAAAAGAACCTGCAGGAAACCTCAGCACACTGCAGGCTAATGCCAAGTGCCCTCAGCTGCTCCTCCATGGCCCCTCACTACCCTCATGTCCATCCTTTGGACACTCTCTAAGAGCTTCAGACCCTTCTGATATTCTGGGGTTTGTTTTGTATTGTACTGGTCCTTATCTTATAATAATTTATCTTACATTGTGACCTTGCACTTAGCGTTGTCTGTATTTATATCCCAGGTAAAATATTGATTACATTCACATGTATTTATTTCCCAGGCACAAGTATTGATTAGATTCGTCCAGACAGCGGCTTCATACTATAGCAGTAATTTAATTGCTGCTGTTCAAACACTTCATAGCAGCAGCTATTAAGATATGGGGAAAAAATCAATTTCTCTGCACAGTGTGTCTATAAACCAAAAGAAAGTATAACACCAGTAATAAAAAAAAGTCTGTCTGAACTCCTGTGAACAGCATTAAATATAATTTACAATTTAAGTGATAATTCCCTCATCCTTTGCCTTCCAGGAATATTACAGCTTTTTTTTTTTTTTTTCATTCAGACACAGCCCAACAGACAGAAAAATGAACTGATGCTTTTCCAATCCCCTGTTTTTACAATAAAATGCCAATTCTTAATCCTCTTTTAAAGCTCTTCATTCCTGCCTCTTTCTTAGTGAACAAGAGCCTGCAGCATTAGTACACACATTAAAGAGCTTCCCCTAAAATATCTGCCACCACTTAAAATTCTCTTCTTATTTTAATCCTCAAGCCTCCCCCACCTTTTTCCTCTCTTTGACAGCAGCCAATACTACAAAACTGCAAATTCCTGGGGCCTGATTCTTATTTTTTTTGAAAGTTCTGTTGTGGCATTACTAAGCAAATTCAGGCATGGTCAGAAGCTCCAGCCTTCACCCCAGACAGGCACAGGAGCTGGGGGATGCAAATGATTTCTATTACCAGCTTGGGCAGGATTTAATAATGAAATACCACTCTAACCACACACGCAGCTTTTTGCTTTTTTTTTTTTTTTTTTTTGAGAACAAATATAGCAGTTGCACTAATTTCAGCACATCAAAGCAGGGCAGATTAGCAGACCGGGAGTTGACCATTCCCCTGGAAGTTCATTCTCTACCTGGAAGCCCAGTGCTTTACCTGGCTTGCCCTGTTGACACTCCTGGTGAGGAAACTCTCCTTCCTTCCCAAGCAGAGGCAGAGCAGGGCAGTGACAGCGAGCACGAGGCACAGGTAAATCAGGAAGAGCGTCAGGAAGTCCATGGCGAGCCCTGGAACGGAACAGGAGCAGCTCTTGGTCCCTGCAGCAAATCCTGCCATTCCCTGAGCTCAGGGATGGAGCAGCCCCAGCCCATCAGGGCCCCTCCAGCAGCATCCAGCACTGAGGGCAATGTTTTACAGATCTCTGTGAGAGCCAAGGCAGAAACACAGAACCCCAAAACCCTTTAGGCTGGAAAAACCCTCCAAACCCACCGAGTCCAAGCTGTGCCCGATGCCCACCTTGTCCCCAGCCCGGTGAGTGCCTCATCCAGACACTCCTTGGGCACCTCCAGGGATGGGCACTCCAAACCTCCCTGGCCACCATTTCCAGGAAGGACTTTTCCCTAAAATCCCACCTAAACCTCCCCTGGGCCACCCTGAGGCCGTTCCCTCTCCTCCTGTCCCTGTTCCCTGAGATAAGATCCTAAATCCCGGCTGTCCCCTCCTGTCAGGGAGCTGTGCAGAGCCAGATCCCCCCTGCTCCCCCTTTTCTCCAGGCTGAACCCCTTCCCCAGCTCCCTCAGGAATTCTCCAGCCCTTTCCCAGCTCCATTCCTTTCCCTGGACGCATTCCAACCCCGGGGATCACCGGGGGACAGCTCCCGGAGGAGCCGCGGCCCTGCGGAAGCGGCGCCGCTCGGGCCTGCCCGGCCTGTACCGCCCTCCCTGCCCGGCCTGTACCGCCCTGCTCTGCCCAGTCTGTACCGCCCTGCCCAGCCTGTACCGCCCTCCCTGCCCAGTCTGTACCGCCCTCCCTGCCCGGCCTGTACCGCCCTCCCTGCCCGGTCTGCACCGCCCTGCCCTGCCCGCACCGCCCTGCCCGGTCTGTACCGCCCTGCCCGGTCTGCACCGCCCTGCCCGGTCTGTACCGCCCTGCCCGGTCTGTACCGCCCTGCTCGGTCTGTACCGCCCTGCCCGGTCTGTACCGCCCTGCTCGGTCTGTACCTCCCTGCCCGGTCTGTACCGCCCTGCCCGGTCTGTACCGCCCTGCCCTGCCCTGCTCTGCCCTGCCCGCACCGCCCTGCCCAGTCTGCACCGCCCTGCCCGGTCTGTACCGCCCTGCCCTGCCCGGTCTGTACCGCCCTGCCCTGCCCGGTCTGCACCGCCCTGCCCGGTCTGTACCGCCCTGCCCTGCCCGGTCTGTACCGCCCTGCTCGGTCTGTACCGCCCTGCCCGGCCCTGCCCTGCCCGGAGCTTCCAGCGCCCTCCGGCGCCGCGGCGGAAGCGGGCCCGGCGGGGAACAGGCCACAGCCACAGCCCCGAGGAGCGACAAAGCCCTAAAAACATCGGTGGAATCGGTCCGGGAATGCCGGAGCGGCCGCGCTCTCCCGGCTCGTTACCGTGTGAGCCCCCCTGCACCGCTCCCGTCATCCCAGAGCATCGCCACCCACCGCCCTTGCCCAGCCTTAGGAATCGCCAGAAATTCCTCTGGTGCTGCCGCCTTTGGCGAAGTCTCTAAAGCAGAATTCTTGTGCCTTCCCAGAGCTCTGTGCAGGATATTCCCGTGTAACCTCGTCCCACCCTGTGCCAGGTGATGGGGGCTCGCTGCCGCACCTGGCGGCTCGCACCTGGGGCCGGGATGCGGTGGGAGCACGCAGGATGCAGTGAAGTCTCTAAAGCGGAATTCTTGTGCCTTCCCAGAGCTCTGTGCAGGATATTCCCTTGTAACCTCGTCCCACCGTGTCCTAGGTGAGGGACGCACCCGGCGGCTCGCACCTGGGGCCGGGATGCGGTGGGAGCGCGCAGGATGCAGCGCTGTGCCCGTCCCTCTGTGCTGTCTGACAACTGAAACCGCCCGCCAGGGGCCGATTGGGTTACGGTGCCTGCCTGGAATTTGCCAGAGAAACTCGTCGCGTCACCGATCCAAAGGCTCCCAAACTGCTGGGATGGTTTTGCCAGCTCTGGGTCCCTCTGTGCCGCTGGCTGGAGCTCGGACAGCACAGGTAAGTGTTCCAGGGATGCTCCAGGGGATTCGGCCAAAGAAGAGATGAATCGTCTTGGTGGGAGGCAGGAGAGGAGCTTGAGTTTCAGGAAGAGTCTCTTTTTTTTCCTTGGTGAGCCCAGTGCACCCACTTGGGCCTCCAGTGCACCGAACAGGACATGAGAGGGAGAAATGTGGCCAGAATATTCCTGGGGCACAGCTGTCTTGGAGTGCAGCCCAAGACACTTGGATCCTGATGGGGGATGGAGGGAAAAAGCCATTTCCCCCCATCCTACTGAGACAGCAGAATTTCTGCAGGTACAGAAATAGCTTGGCTTGGGTCACTGGATGTCACCTGGCAAGCCTGGTGGCACAGGAAGGGCTGGGGGTGGGCACTCTGGGGGGTTTATTTGTTGGGGGGGACAGGCAGGGTCTGTGTGACACGGTCAGGGGGCACAGCCAGGACAGGATCTGCAGCGAGGGCCACCACGCTGGGACTGGCACCAGCACTGCCCAGGAACTCGCCCACTCTCGGTGCCCTTACAGGCTGTGCTCAAGGACAACCAGCCAGCAAATACCTGGAGAGAGGCTGAGACTCAGAGGGATGAAGATCATTCAGTCCAAGCACTGTGAAAATCACTTAGAAGGTCTCATCTGGTCAAAGCCTGGCAGAAAGTCTTACTGGAAACCACCTCCATTCACTTGGGATCCCAGAACTCAGTTCTTTCAAGGATTAAAATTCACTGTCAGTGTTTGAAGTGCTCAAGTCAGTTAAAAATGGACGGAAAGAAGCAATTACCTCATTGGCTGAATAAAAACAAAACCAAAAGGGAATTAATTGCAGTTTTGATGGTTTGGGCAGGGAATAGTGACGGAAATGCATGAGTTTGTAGGAGTTGTGTGTGTGTCAGTGTCATCATGGGAGGACAGATGCACCCAAACCCGGGGATTGCTGCTCAGAAGGAGATTTGTGCAGGAGAGCCTGCCAGAAGGGAGCTGGAGAGTACACGGGGAGCAGGAAGAGGAGGAACAAGTGGGTTTCAATCCCCTGAAGCAGTGACATGACCCAAGTAGGATGAAGACCCTCCTCTGCATCATGCTCATCCTCAGGCTGTGCAGAACAGGTCCCCACAGCTCTCCTTGCTGAGGCTGTGCCCAGCCCCGTGCCAGCTGTCCCGGAGAGCTTTTCCCACCCCATCCATCACCGCCGGCAGCGCTGCCCGTGCCGGAGCCCAGGGGAGGTCGGATCACTGCGTGGCCCATGGAGAGATGCAGACGCCCCTCCCGCTGGTGCCACGGCAGGACGTGTAATTCCCTAAAACCTCTTAGCGTGCTAAGCTCTGGGATCCCTCAGTGCCGAGGAAGCCAAGGAGAAAATCAGAAATAGCAGCTTAAAGGACAGTCTGTGCCAGCACGGGCGGCTCTGTGGCCAAACACTCGGCTGCTCCCCGCTGCAAGGACACCCCACACAGAGCAGCCTGGCTGGGGACAGCTCTCCTGGTGACACCCAAAATTCCTCGACCCCCAAATCCCTGCAGTAAACCACACACAGACTATACTCCCAAAATCTCGGTGTCTCACCCCCACCTGCGTGTGAGGTCCCGGCACGCCCAGGTGCCCCTAGATCTGTCGCTGCTGTTCCACACAGCGCTGTCGCTTCAGATTTGCCCTGTGGGTAAAGGATTTCCCTCCACGGGCACTAATCTGTTTTCCCTCCTTCCAGCTCCTAATTCCCCCCAGATCTGCAGGCTCAGGTCAGCCCCAGGCTCAGCCAGGACGAGCACGGCAATTAGTCTGCCCGCACTCCTCTGTGCGATGGAAATAAAGTTAATTAGAAAAGGAAAAGGCCAGAAAGACCTTAGTGCGCGTCTGGCACTGAGCTGGAGCAGCTGGAAGAACGCGGGGCTCCCGTGAAAAGGCCGGGAAGGGGCAGCCACTCCCGGCCCGCTCTGTCCCGGTGCCACGGCAGCAGTTTCACCCACCCCGGCCCGGTCCCCAACCCCGGGGGCTGCAGCGAGGACGGGGGAGCCGGGAAGATGCTCCCAGGAGCCCTGCGGGTACACGGGAAGCACTTTCAGGGATGATGGAGGAGAGTCAAGAAAGCTTCGAGCCCTTGGTGGGACGAACCTGCCGCCGGTGAGAGCCCCCGGCTCGCCTGGATGGCCGCGGACTTCTGTAAGTGCTGCAGCCGAGGGGCGGAGAGGTGGAAGGGGGTGCAGCTCCCCGCTGATCTGCCGGGATTTTCTCTGGAGCACAGCCCAGAGCAGCAGCACTGGGACCATCCCAGCGCTTACTGGGCTCCTGCTGAAGCTGTCAGAACTTGTGCTCAGCTGCCCCGGGGATGGGGTTTGGTCACAGATGGGTATGGATCCTGCTGCTGCCAGGCTTGCCCCCAGCTTCACCCTCAGCTCTTCCCCTCTGAGTCTCATCATCTCTGTAATTAATAATTAAGGTTATTTGCCCAGGTAAAATTGTCTGAGTTTCATTTTTGTAAGTGCTTAATGTGTGTTCAGTGACACAGATGGAATAAACACGGGGGTAAAAAGCATCTTCACAGACAGCTGAGATCAAACACAGGGGGAAAACCATGTGTGAATTATTTTAGTGAGGGTCAGCGGACGATGCAGGAACTTACACATCAGGGAAGCACGGAATGGGAGGGTTGGGAGGGACCACAGTGAGGTCACCTGGACAGCACAGCATGGAAAGGGCATCTGAGTGCACTGTGCACATCAGCTGGCCGGGTTTACCTTGGGCAAAGATAGCTCCTGCAAATGTTCAGGGCTGATGTGCCCGATGTCTCCTTGAGCATCCATGGAGCCAGTCCAAACCCTTCACGTGACCCACAGACAAGTCCTGCTGAAAACCATCACCCTGCCATTTCGGGATGCTGCCATCAGGACAACTCATGCATGGGACTGAGAGGGCACAAAGAAATGATCCTGGGAGAGCTGAGAGGATCTGGCAAATCCTAATGAATTTACAGTAATTTTGTAGTTGCAAACAGCTAAAATATTGAGTGTTGAGGAGAGCTGGTTAAAATCAGGCTGGTTTAAGTCCTTGGATCATCTGTTCATTAATGTAATATGTCAGAGAAATAGCTAATCATTTTGATAGACAAATAAATACAAGAAGATGTCTAAATGGGGCTCCTGGGGGTAGATGGGTGCCACAGGTGAGACCAGGGCTGTGCCAGGTCACTTTTGAGTGCCACATGTAGCCCCAACCTTCCCAGCCAACGTGGCCTACTCAGTGGCGCCGCCAGCAGCCAAAGACAGAGTGAAAGCTGCTATTTTAAAGAAATCTAGAGGAAATGCGGGTTCTTGGGGCTTTTCTTCCCACGGTGAGGGGGACGCAGCACACACTGTTACCCCCCACCCCACGGGCTCCACACGGCATCCACAGGAGTGACCCCTAAGGATGGAAAAGCCATCACGACTCCTCTCTTTCCCTCCTTCTTTTCCAGTCGCAGCCATGCCGGCAACCAACCGGGGCTGGCCCGAGTCCTTCGGGTTCCGGATAAGCGGCTCGGGGCCGTGCTACATCCTATGGGTGCAGGAGGGCAGCAGCGCGGCGCTGGCGGGGCTGCGCCCGGGGGACGAAGTGCTGGAGATCGAGGGACAGCCCGTGTCCTCCCTGGGCTGCGAGGCGCTGCTGGGGCTGGCCCGGCGCTGCGACAACGTCCCCCCGAGCATCGGAGTGGTGTCCCGGCTGCAGCACGCCAGCATCCCACCGGGACCCCGGGGATGCTTCGGCTTCGAGCTGGCGAGCGAGAGCCCCCCGCGCGTGGCCAGCGTGAGCCCCGAGTCGCCAGCCGCGGCCTGCGGGCTGGAGCCGGGGGATTACGTGCTGGAGGTGGACGGGACGCCGGTGCTGCTGCCGGAGGCGGCGGCGGCGCTGGTGGGGTCGTGCCGCGGGCGGTCCCTGCGCCTGGCGCTGCTGCGGCCGCAGCGCGGGGACGTGGCCGGGGACCCCAGAGCCGGCACCGCGAGCCGGGACAGGAAGCAAAAAGCGCAGGAATTCAGCAGGAAGGTGAGGTCGAGGTGTGGGATAAGGGGGAGCGCTGAGCGGGTTGGAGGTTCTCACCTCCGGTGTTGGCGCAGGGATGGGGAATGCACCCGGGGCTGGGGTGCGGATTTGGGGCACGAACACCCGAGAGAAGGTCATTAGTTGTAAATTGATCAACTATTCCGGAAAGTTACAACACGCAGCAAAATCTACGTGCAGCATCTTCTGTCAGGACAGTTTTGTCAAAAGAGCGGATGGGTGCTGCAAAGGGCTTGGAGGTTCCCTGGGGATCACCCGAGTTCTTATTCCCTTGTACTACAAGAGCGTGGAGAAACCCACAGGGCAGATCCTGCTCTGCTGCGTGCCTGGATGTCCCTTCAAAGTCTGAGCCTGCCACCCCGCAGACATTTTAGTTCTTATTTTGTTGCAAAGGGGAAAACATCAATGCGATTGCATCTTCATTGTGCTCCTGAAAGCTTCCTAGTGGGTATTTTACCAAACGCTTCGCCTTGTGCTAATTATAAATTTGATCACAGTTGTTTTTTTCAATCTTTCTAATTTCCATTTCAAAGTAGCCTTTTAAAATGCTGTTATGAAAATAACCACGCTGGTAGGGCTTTTTTTTTTTTTTTTTTTTTTTTTTTTTGATCCCAAGGTAATAAAGGAACAAGACATCCATAAAGAGATTTGTGGGTATCAGGCGAATCCCCTCAGTCAGCTTCTCTATTAATGATTCACAAATACCCACTGAGGTGGGGAAACAGATACCTGCTGATTGCGGGAGATTAATGAGGAGGGGCGGTTGTTCCATGCCGCCTCCACCTCTGAAGTCACATTAAGCCAACTAAAAGATTCTTGGATGATCACAGGAGAGAGCGTTTGTTGTGGTGCTCTGAGCACCCCCATCAGCACCTCTGTCCCCTCCCTCCCCATCCCAAGAAAGCCACCCAGGACAGCCCTGCCCAGCCTGGGCAGAAGCAGGAATGCAGAGCCCACGTGTTCCTGGAGCACAGCTCAGCTAGCAGATGCCTCTCCAGAGGGAATTCACAGCGCAGATGTTTTAAGTGGCTTCAGTTTCTATATGATGCACAAAATACTAAACCCGGGGGGTGTTTTACCCCCTCCTTTTCCCGGGACCCCAGCTCTTCTCGGTGCTACTGGTGCTGTGATCACCCGGGTGCTGCTGCCCGTCCCCTGCGAGGCTGGAAGGTCGGAGGGTGCTGCTGGTTTGTATTTCACACCTGCACTGCCCGAGGCTCACCTTTTCCCAGCCTCCTCCGTTTGGTAGAGCCCCAGGTTGAGCCACCTGCCTGGCAGACAGGTGTGGTGTCCCTGTCAGTGGTACTTGGGCAGGGCTGGAGCTGGGCTGTGCCGCTGTCCCAGCATCCCGGGGGCATCACTGGGAAGCCAGGGAGGTGCTCACGGTCTCCGTTCCGGGGCAATGCCTTCTCTTGTCCCCTGTGTGCTCAGGGACACATCCCTGGAGGTGTCCAAGGGGTGGCTGGGTGTGGCACTCAGTGCTCTGGGCTTGGTGAGAAGGTAGGGATGGGGCATAGGTGGGACTCGAGGATTTGGGAGGTCTCTTCCACCAAAATGATTCTGTGATTCTGTGATTCCTACTCACCAAGCCCTGCAATCCCAGCTCAGGCAAAAATTTCACAGCAGCCCTCTGGGATCCATCCCACCAGGAACACCACAGTCTGCCAGTCCTGTGCTGGACCTGTGAGGACTGTGTTCATGAGCCAGCCCAGGGGACACTGCTGCTGTGGCTGTCCCAGATTTGGTAACCTTGAAGTACTGCCACTGCCGAGAGCCCCTGCAGTGCCTGTGCAGAGCCAGCAGCACCGGGGGGCTCTGCTGGGGTCTTGGTGCCAGTGTTGACCTCCCTGGGGAGCTGCCAGGTGGGACAACACCTGGAAGAAATGGCTCTTCCCCTTCCCCAGGCAGGTGATGCCTCTGGGCTCCCCGGCAATGCCACCACAGGGGTGCACACAGAGCCTTGCACACACCCCCAGTGCCCCAGGGGAGGGTGAGGGGCTCCTCTCCCCTTCCTGCACTTCAACCCTGAAGTTAAACCTGCTGGCAGCACAAAAGCATCACCTTTCAGGAAAACCCAACATGCACAGGTACAGAGAGCTGGTCACAGGGAGTTCCTGCATCCCACTGGACATGTCCAAAGTGAGGAACCAGCTCCCACTGCCCAAGGACAAGGGGCAGCCCTTGTAATGGTAATTAGCTAATTACTCTGCTTGTCGCAGATGGAGGGGATGGGACAGTGACTGGGAGCTGTCAGTGCTGTTTCCAGGGCTGGCACTCACCTCGATGTTCTGTTTCCCCATTCCCAGCAGTTTTCTGGTGCTAAGGGCAGGATGGAGCTGCCCAGAGGGAGCAGGGAGTGATGCACAAAACTTAAATAGCTCAGAAAACCCATTGCAGCATCCTCTGCCAGACAGATTACAGACTGATGCCATCCCAGCTGTGACCCAGCAGAGACTGGGAGTTTGGGGTCACACCTCTGTTCTGGTGGAATGTTTGGAGCAGCAGTTCCAGGGCTGTGTGTGATAGCAGAGCAGTGTTGTGTGATGGGCTGATGTCTCAAAGTGTCCCTCTCCTCCCTGCCTGGTCCCCTCCACCTTGGCTGAGCAGGGAGTGGGACACATTTTCCGTGTGGCAGTGCCCCTGCCCACGGTTCCACGCTCTCCTGCTCAGTGCCCCTCTCCTGTCCTCCCCTCCCCTCCCGTCCCCACCCTGCAGGTGGATGCCATCCTCGGGGACCAGCCGGAGCTGAAGGAGAAGGTGTTCACCGTGCTGAAGCAGTACGCAGCCGAGAGGAGGGTGGAGTGCCTGGCCTATGCCCTGTGCATGGTGCTCACCCAGGAGTCCCACCAGCACCTGATCGACAGCATCAGGTACGAGGGGCCCCTCCACACAGCCCTGGGGCCATCAAGCCAGGAATGGCCACCTCCACACTGCCCTGGGGCCATCAAGCCAGGAATGGCCACCTCCACACTGCCCTGGGGCCATCAGACTTCAGCTTCCTGTGCCTGCTGCTGCCGGGGGAGCAGGGCTGAGCAGGGCAGGTTGGGAGGGTCCTGCGGGAAGGGGTTGGGAGGATCCTGCAGGGAAGATGCCAACCAGCTTTCCAACCCTGGTGGCATCTTAGCTCAGCACCCCCTGTGCCCTCTTGCCCAGGGTGGGTGGCCTGCACCCCCCTCACTGCACCAGGGGATGTGGCTCCCATTCCTGGCCCTGATTTGGAATGGAGATGGGATTAGCTACAGAGCCACTGGAGATTCTCCCAAAGCCTGGCTAGAAAACAATCTGAGTTCTGCAGGGTGAGAGTTGGTGCTGGCCAGCGCTGCCAGCGGCTCTGGCACTGGGGGGCTGAGGGGTCTCTGCTGGGGCCATGGGCTGCCCGGGGTGCCAGGGAGTGGCCACTCATCCCGGGATGCCCTGCCAATGCTCTGCTGGGGCTCAGGGTCCCCGGCACCTCTGGAGCCCCTGTGCCACCGGGGTGCTGCCAGTGTGGCCGATCTGCTGGGCTGGAGCTGGGGCTGGAGCTGGGGCTGGAGCTGGGGCTGGAGCTGTGCTGGCACAGGGACACGTGGTGGGATTACAGCCAGGCTGAGACGATGGCCATTAGGGAATCAGGTCTCCATCTGGCCTCACTCCGGGCCCAGCTTTCCAATTCCTGCTTTAATCAGAGGAATTGCAAGATATTACAGTTTCCATAACAACGTCCCCGTGCGGGGTCTCGCCGCCACCCGGCCGTGGGGAGGGTGGGGGCAGTGGGCCGGGGGTCCTGGCCATGCAGTGTTCCCCTGCTGTGCTGTCACTGCCTGTGGGTCCCCCAGAGCTCTGCACACCTGGGGACAACAGGCACAGACCCCTGCAGAGCCAGGCTGCAGAGGGGACTGTCAGCTGCCCGCAGTCACCTTGTCCAGGTGCCCATGTCCAGCCTGTCCTGTCTCCACTGAGCAGTCTGGAGGGACCCGATCTGCCAGCAGCTGGGGCTGGGGGAATGGCACTGAGCCAGGCCTGAACCATCACCCCAAACTAAATAAAAAAATAAGCCCCCACCACTCACAATTCAGAAAAATTCTTTCCCTTGGCAAGATCCATGAAAATACCTCAAATGCCTCGGATATCTCCTTTGTCATCATCCCTAGGGAATTATACAGGATTACTTCCCCCCACAGAGGGGATTTGAATAAGTGTCCAAATCTTCTTCTGGACCCAAGCCCCTCTGTGGGGGGCACAGCGGGTTCCCCCCAGGATGTCCCCATGGCAGCAATCCCTGTGTCAGTGAGGAGAGTGTGACTGGACCCGTGGAGCTTGCCCCATGCCCAGCCTGTATTGCCAGAGGCAGCACCACATTAACCCCAAAACAGGGTCAAAGCCCCTGACTGCCCCCTGCCCCCGTGTGAAAGGTTAACGTCAGGGCTGGGGCAAGAGGCGCCGTGGATCTGGCAGCTAATCGGGGTTTAATGGAAATGAAATATTTAGCTCAGGGAAAAGATTTACCGTCTAATCCTAATGAAATCATGGAAATAAATAAAAAAGGTGCTTTGGAGACCTTTTCCAGGTTTTCCTGCTGTGGGTGCTGGGGCAGTGCCAGGCGTGCTGCAGTGCCTGATCCCAGCTGCTGATCCCGGGGTCTCTCTGATGGCTTCACTGCCAAGCAAGAGTTGTCCCATCTTTTATTCTCATGAAGGTGATGAGCAGCTCCCAGGAGCTCTGGATTCAGGGTGCTGTGAATTCCCTGGGTGATTCCAGCTGGTTCAGTCTGTCACTGACTGAGGAAGGGTGTGAGATCTGTGCCTGGGAAGGGCTGCGGTGGGGGGGGGTTCATGCAGGGGGTGTCTGGGTTCTGGCACTGGCTCTGGGGTGGGTGCAGTGTGGGGGTGCTGCTGTGGCCATTGTGCTGTCGTGGGGCACAGGGCAGCCACCCTGGGCAGGAGAACCCATCAGACCTGATCCTGTCCTGTGGGATCACCCCAGGGAGGACTTGGGACCTTGGGAATACCCATGGGGCATCCCTGTGAGACTGTGCCCAGTTCTCCAGGGCCTGTTTGCACCTCAGATGGGAACACCCCGGTGATCTCGTCCAGGCTGCTCGCCCTGAGGAGCCTGGAGGAGAAGAGCCCTCGGAGGGCTGGGATGAGCCGTTTCTCCCCAGGGTGGCAGTGCCGTCAGCCAGGGGATGGGATGGGATGGGATGGGATGGGATGGGATGGGATGGGATGGGATGGGATGGGATGGGATGGGATGGGATGGGATGGGATGGGATGGGATGGGATGGGATGGGATGGGATGGATGCCGGGGTGATCCCAACAAGGGTCCCCGCTGCTGTTCTTTGCTCCGGGCAGGGAGCTGGGCCCTGATATGGGCACACGGTGGTGGCAGGCTGTGTGTGCCCCTGTGTCCCCCGTCACACCAGTACGTCCCAGTCTCCCACTGACCCTCGCGCTGGCCTGATTGGATCTTCCCTCTGCAGCAGCTGTATTTATTTTTGTGCTGTTGCCGGCTGTCCTCTGCTGTCCCCTCCCCTGCTGTCCCCTCCCTGGGCTCCCCCCGGGCTTTACTGTGCTCTCTGCAAAGTGCTGCGGCTCAGCGTAACCCCAGACCCCCGACTCAGCACACGGATCCACCGGGGGCTGCAGCCACCTCTCCTCCGTCCTCGAGCTGAGCTTTTCCACTATTGGATTTCTTTCCTCCCCCCACCCTTTCTTTTTATCTCAAATGGATTTCATCCCATTTGCCCAGAATTAAGCTCCTGCAGATTTTAATTTGCTGACATTTTTTTCATCTGCTTGGTTGTGGATAGCGGGGATGATGCACGTGCTGTGCCGGGTCCTCCCTGCTCCCATCCCTCCCCATATGGCTGATGTGTGCGGGCAAGGTGCTCAGCTGTAGTTCTGCCCAAGGATGCTGAAATCCGGCTGCCGGGGGGAAGATGAGCTGTCTCGGGTGAGTAATGAGCGCACCTTTCCTGGGAGCGAGGGAAACGGGTTAAAATCAGGTTAATTCCGGAACGTGGCAGCCCCTGACACTGCGAAAACAAGGTGTGCTGGAAGTTAATTAACTCTTAGCATCCGTATTGCCTCGGAGCTGCTCCCCTCGCGGACTCCGCCAGGAGGGGGAGGCTCTAATTTGGGTAATTCCATCACCTGCGACACAGGAGCGGGTACCGCGGGCTTTGTCCCCTCTGCTCCCCGTGCCTGTGCCGGGGCTGGCTGTGCCTGTGCTCGGGCTGGGTTATTTTGGGCCGGCCGCGGTCTCAGGGGGTCACATCCCTTGGTGCTGCTCTGATTTCCGAGCTGTTTTCAAACCAGGGCAGAGATGCGGTTTCAGAGATGCGGCGCCGGCTCCTCAGCCGGTGTTCTGCAGAGCTGCCGCCAGCACCCCCAGTCCATCCCTGGGCTCTGGGGGCAGGAGTCACCCTCGGAGCCGAGCGGGACACGGGGGACGCTCCTCGGTGTCACCCAGGCTGTGGCACTCGCTCACCCCCACGTCCCGTGTCCCTTCGCATCGTGTGTTTTCTCGGTGTTGCCGTGCCAGGGGTGCACCAGCCCCTGGCAGCACCGTTGAGGTTAAAAACATCTGTTTGCTGTAGAATTGAAGGGAAAATTCAGATCCCTTCTGACCCGCAGTGCTGGGAATAACAACTGGCTCTGCTGGTCACACAGCCACTGTCCTGTTACCCTGGACAGGGATGGGGACGTGTGTGCTCCAGCCCCTCGCCCAGGCTGCATCCTTAGGGGAAAACTCGCTTTGTTAGCACTGTGAGATGCTGTCTTGGGTCTCCCGTACGTCGTGTTGTGCTTCAGGGCTGCGGGTAGGACAGTTTGGGACACTCTGTTCTTCACTGCTCTGCTTTCTCTCCG
This sequence comes from Cinclus cinclus, assembly GCF_963662255.1. Classification (NCBI taxonomy): domain Eukaryota; kingdom Metazoa; phylum Chordata; class Aves; order Passeriformes; family Cinclidae; genus Cinclus; species Cinclus cinclus. The sequence goes on along the minus strand of NC_085061.1, from coordinate 974,421 downwards.
TTTGCCCCCCGGGAAAAGCCGAAGGGGGAGCTGGGCTGGGCTGGGCTGGGCTGAGCCCGCTCCCATCGCAGCCACCTCCTGAAATCGCCTGCCCATCGGCGGCTCCCTAATTAGGGGAGAAATTCCACCAAGCCCGTGTTAATAACGCTCCCAACACAATCTATTTGTCTCAGCTTGTTTTTCGTGGCAATAAAACTGCTTGGCGTGTTCCCGTATTAAACTGCTCCAGCCATCTGTGACCGGCCCTGGATCAGAAATTTCATTCCAGCCATTAGGATTTATATATTATGGATTGTGCTGCTTCCCTGCTTATCAGTGCCCTCCCTGTACTCACTTCCCCAAGGCTGGGGGAGCTTCCCAGCTCTTTTGGATGTGGATGGAGCATGAGAGACTCCCCGAGTCCCTGATGCTGACGTGGACACTCTCCTCCTGCCCACAGTCCTGACATTTCCACTGGAAAACCACCTGGATCACAGGATGGCAATAGAGGAAAAGCTGCTCTTGTTTGCTTCCATTAAGAAAAAAAAATCCGTAAACTGATGGCCCAGCATATGCTCAACTGCTCAAAAAAAAAAAAAAAAAAAAAAGGGAATTAGGGCAGCAGGGAACAAAATGTGTCGCCAGTGAGACAATTGGGAGTGAGTTCCTTTTTTATTGGTGGAGTTCAAATAGGTCATGACCAAAATGCCTCTGTGTGAAATCTCCTGATAGGAGATTAAATTCCTTTGGCAAATCAAACTCCGGCTGGGATGCAGATGGGATCGGCCTGGACTGCCTGCACCTTCCCGGAGTCACAACTTTTATTTTGGGAAGTGCTTACTTAGGAGGAATTTTCCAGTGTCTTAAAGAAAATAGGAAAAGCAGAGTGAAGTTGCAGGAAAAGCCTTTCTGGGGGGTTTCTTTGAAGTTCTCTGTCTCCCCTTAGCTGTGGGACTGCCTATCCCTGCCAGGGCAAGGACAAAGCCACCAGCTCGTGGTGCACAGCGTGGTTTGGGCACAGGACATTGGATTTGGGAGGGCTGAGGGCACCCTGCGGTTCTGATGGGGAAGGGGCTCCCCGGCCACGATCTGCTGTGGGGGGACTCTTTGATAAATCGTTACTGGAGCTGGAGCAGGGGTGTGTCAGGAGAGGGTGACTCTCTCCAAAAGCTGTTTGGGGCTGTCCCCGGGGATGAGCTGGGTGGCCGGGGAAGGAGCTCGGCCACCGCAGCCCAGCCTGTCTGCGTTCCTGGGTGGAAAAGCACCTTCATTCCTGGTAACTGGTGACAATGGTCCCATCTGCAAAACATCTGCAGCCAGATGAGGGATTGTGGAGCCTCCCAGCACGGGGAGAACGGGAGTGGAGTCACAGCTGCGCATCCCCCGGGGCTGTGGGAGCTGCTGGGGCTGTGACCCTGTCCCACACACACAGGTAGATGAGGTTTGAGAATGTGGGGTTCATCAGCAGAAAGCAGAACTCCTGTTCTGGGGGTAGATAAAGCCTGCAAGTGTTTTGTCTCCCAAATTTTAGCACAGTTTTTCAGGACCCGTAGTGGTTTCCACAGCGCAGTTCAGACATAATCCAAGTGTAGCTCAGTGTTTTAATCCACCCTGGGACGTGTTTTTCTGCACAACCCACAGACTCAAGGTCAAGTCTTCGCCGGTTGTTTTGGGGCTAAACCATACATTTTTCATGTCTCCTTCCTTTGCTGCTACCTGGAGATTGTCTGTGATGTTGGCAGCTCTGGGAAGCTTCACATCCTCTTCATCAGGGGCCAGTGATGTGCTTAAATAAGGCCGTAGATTAAAGAAGGGTTTTGTCTTTTATTGCTACTGAAAAGCGCGGCTGTGTTACCCCGGGGGTAAAGGATGGGGAAAGGATGCTCCATGCGGGGTTTGGGCCCATGACTGATCCCGGTCCTGATCCTGGTGCAGCCTGGCAGCTCCACCTCCCCACCCAAAACCCGCACCCCTGCTGCCTTTTGCCTTTAAGGTTTCTCACCCTTTACTGCAGCCCGTAATTTTCAACACAAGCACTTTAGAAGTCAACTAATTAGCACCAGGCAGGCATCCCCCCCGGAGTTCGAGCCGTGCCCTCCTTTCTGTTACGAGATCCTTCCAGCTGGAAATTACAGCGCCGGCAGTTTTTAGGGGAAGAGGGAGGGTTGGTGGCTGCCAGCCGGGGCAGAGCCGGGCAGCGAGGGCACAGGTGGCACTGGAGCTGTCGGCCGATGCCGAAGCTGCACCTGGGGCTGAGCCCGGTGCAGGTGCCGGCGCTCGGGCCGGTCTGGCCGCGGTCCCCGGGCACGGCGGGGCTGCGGCACCGGCGGCGCTCGGGCTGTCGTGGGCGTGAGCCGAGCCCGGGGCTCAGCTGCATGAGGATCTGAAGCATCTCCCTTTTGTTGTCGCCGCACCCTGACAAATGGGAAAGGACCGGAGTTTCTCCCGGCATTTTCGGTACGTGTCTCTCGCTCCGCTGCTGCCCGCAGATGCCCGCCCGTGGGGGAGCTGGCAGAGCCCTGTGCCCCACGGGGGTCCCTGAGATGGCTCTGCTGCTTCTGGGGGCTGTGGGGACTCCGCTGTGTCCCCGGGACTGTCCCGTGCCCGTCCTGGCACCGTTTGCTGGGGGAGTCGAGCGAAGCTCGGATGGGGACTTGGGGTGGGAAGAGCCCGTCTGGGGCTGCTTTGGCTCCAGGGCTGCAGGCCAGCCCGGGGGGATTAGGATGTAGGGCTGGGGGTGTGATGGAGCGAAGCCCGGGGTCCCCTGTCTCAGCAAACTTGCAGCAGCTTTCCCCACGCTGCTGCCCTCCCGAGGGGACACGTCCTGTCCCGCTGAGCCCCATCCTGGGTGGGACCGTCCGGGGGAGCTCGGTGCCCTTGGCAGGACATGTGCATGTGGGACAGGGCTGGGAAATGGGGGGGGGAGCTCCCGGCGAGAGTGGGCTGCGGGAACGGGACTGTCTGTGCAGAGTAGGGCGGCCGGTGACTCACCTGGGAGCTGTGGAATGGGAGCGTGGCACAGGCTGAGAGGTGCCAAAGGGAGCCCTGAGCAGGAGCCGAGGGTAGGGGATGGGCACGGTGGCACTCTGGCACCATCCTGGCTGCGCTGTTTGGGGATGGGATGAAGGCAAAGCAGCCTGGAGCGTCTGGGAGCTTTCCCAGCCTGGAAAATGCACTGAGATCACATCCATGTCTTGGAGCAGACTGAGCTCTCCTGAGTGAGTGCAGAAGCTGCTGCAGAGGAGGAGACAGCAGAGCCGGTGCCCTGGGGCTCAGTGGCACCGGGCATGGGAGTGAGCACAGGGTTCAGGAATGGGGGAGCCTTTCCCAGCCCCTCTCCAACAGGAAGCAGAGCTAGGGCTGACCAGGAACACCTGAGGAGGAGGAAGGAGAAGAAGTGGAAGGCACTGTTCGGCACTGTTCAGCACTGTTCGAGCCTGCCCCTGCTTGATCTCCACAGACGGGGTGGGCACATCCATGTTCTGTGAATCCCGGTGGGGATTGCTGGGAGAGAGAAACCCCAGCTGGGTTCTGCTGCTTGGTGCCATGCCAATGGACAAAGGCAGCTTTATCCTGTGGGATGGCAGGACACTGCAGGAACAGCCACGGAAGCTGCTTTGCCTGCTTGGTGGGATTGTTTGTAGCAGTCAGTCAGATCTCTCCTGTCTGGGCGCTGCTGTGCTCCAGCACTGAGCCAGTCCGGGAGTAGTGCTGGTGCTGGGTCCTGGGCTGGGTCTGGAGCTGAGTTCCTCAGCCCAGTGGTGAGGCGGAGGCTCATGCAAAGTGGGACAGCTCTGCTGGAACGAGCAGGGCCGATGTAATTTGGCCAATTAAATGGGATTGTGCTCATTTTGCCTGTGAGGAACCCGGACTTCTCCCTGGTGAGTGCCCAGCCCGGGGCAGAGCTTGAGGGACCCACATCCTCCCCTGTCCCACAGGGTGAACTATTTATTAGCACAGTTTCACTCTTTTCTGGTTGCTGCTTAATCACAAATTGCCTGTGAATTGCACCAATGCATTACTTATTTTAAATTGTCACCAGATGCTCTGTGTGAGCATCTGCCAGCCTCGGGTGGCTGTGGTCTGTCTCCTCCTGCACCAGCTCTTTTTTTGGGTTCTGCCTTTGGCTGGGGGAAATAGAGATGTCCTGGTCCCGGTAGATTTGGGGTTTGAAGTCTCTCCTCCTCTGTCTCCACCCAGATTTTTGTGTTCCCTTGATGAAGCTGCCCGAGGAAGCCCTGTGGGATCCCCTGCCAGCCCCAGCTGTATCCTGGCCCTCGGAGCAGCTTCCTCTGAGTCCTCTGGCACCAGTTTGGCCCAGTTCCTGCTGCGGTGGGACACGTGGTCCCCAGGCAGCCGGGGGTGTGCTCACACCCCTGGAGGCTGTGATGACACGGGCCCGTGTTCTCACACCCCGCGAGGGGCCGGGCGCTAACGAAGCTGCGCTGCCGAGCCCCGTGAGATGGTTTTGTCTAACGAAGCTGCAGCTGCAGGAGTTGCTATAGAAACACTCAGTGATGCCAGCTCCTCCAGAAACCCCTAAATGTGAGAGCAGAGGGTAGGGGGAGGTGAGCAGGTGTTGGGGTCTGGCTGGTGTGATGGCAGAAGGAAAAGGAAGAGATAAAGTGTCTGCCAGGGTTATGGAGCTCACCCCGGCCCAGGTGGGAGCGGTGCCTCCGTGTCCTGGGGGTCCTTGCAGGGGCACAAAGGCCACTTGGCTTCTCCTATCAGGCCCAAAACAGAGCGAGTTCTCAGGGGTATCCTGTTGCCTGTGGCTTCACCGTGCCCATCACTGCAGCACCATCATCTCCCAAGGGGCACGAAGCTCCTGCCTGGCAGTGGAGGGAGCTGGGATGTGGGAACACTCAAGGCTGGAGCCCAGGAGAGCAGAGTCTGGGGCAGGAGATGGGGAATGACATTTTGGGGGTCCCAGAAGGTGCTTGGGCAAGAAGAAGGTCTGGAGGACGGGTCTGATATCGTTGCTTCAGCAGAGCTCTGCATGGGATGGGGAAAAGGATGCAGCGGGTGTCCCCAGCATCCCCGGGTACGTCCCCAGCATCTCCGGGCACCTCTCCAGCATCCCCCAGGGTGTCCCCAGCCCCGGAATTCACAGCTCTGCAAGGACTGAGGCCAAACTCACACGAGCAGTTCAGATCTTTCCCTTCCAGGGATGCCCAGCTCTGTGCCACAGCTTCCCTGGCCCCGCTCCTCACTCTCCTCCCATGCCTCGTTTCCCCAGGATTTTCATCCCCAAGAAGCACCGGCAGCGCTTTGACGAGGTGGTGTCGCAGAGCCTCATCAGCAAACTCTGCCGCTCCAAGAGCGAGCACAGCAATCGCCTGCGCCGCAGCCGCAGCGAGGATCACCAGGAGCGGCTGCTCGTGTCCACCCGCGCCAGCTCCGTGCCCCGCAGCCACGAGGAGCTCAGCAAGAGCCTGCGCAAAACCACCTCGCTCATCGCCAGCAATGTGGCCTCGGGGGCTGCCCGCAGGTAACACCCTCTGCTCCAGTGGAAAGGGAGGGCCACCAGGGAAAGGGGAGGGCATTCGGTGTGAAACTCGCCTGGGATCAGGATGAAAAAGCACATCTCTCTCTGGAAGGCTGGACAGGTTTGTGCCCCTTGTCCCAGCTCCGGGGCACCCTCTGTGCCCCCGCAGCTCTGCAGGGTTGGGATGCGCTGAGGTGGCACTTATAGGCTGAGAGGGGATGTTTGCTCCTTGCTGGGTGGGATGCAGGCTGTACCGGAGGGATTCGGGGTGCCTGGATGTGCCAGCAGGATTCGGGGTACCCAGCTGTGCCAGCAGGATTTGGGGTGCCTGGATATGGAGCAGGATTCGGGGTACCCAGCTGTGCCAGCAGGATTTGGGGTGCCTGGGCACAGAGCAGACTGAAAGGAGGTTGGAGCAGGGTTGGGGTTGGTCTCTTTCCCCAGGTAGAGAGTGACAGGATGAGAGGAAAAGGCCTCAAGTTGCAGCAGGGGTGTTTAGTTTGGATACCAGGGAAAATTCCTTCACAGCAAGGGTTGTCAAGCACTGTCACAGGCTGCCCAGGCAGTGCTGGGGTCCCCATTCCTGGAAGTTGAGGCAGTGGTGAATGTGGCACTGGAGGACGTGGGTCACTGGTGAACACGGGGGTGCTGCTGGGTTAACAGTTGGATTTCATAATCTTAAAGTTATTTTCCAACCTAAGATCCCCTGTTTCTCCAAGTCTGTGTCTGCCCCTGGCCTGGTCCAGCAGGTTCTGAGTTTGAGGCTGTGGAGGAAGGACAGACAATCCCTGGAGCAGGGGGATTAACCCACTTCCCCTGCCCAGATGGCCAGACCACAGCAGCCCCTGAGGGAGTGCAGATCCTGCTCCAGCCAGCAGGAGAGCAGGGCCTGGGCAATCCAAGGTGTCCAGCTCCAGCCCTCCTTCCTGTCAGGCTGATCTTCGTGTGACTTGTCCAAAATCCACTCCCAGCACAGGATCCTGCTGGTTGGAAATTATTTCAGTGATGCTGCCTTCCCCCAGCTGCCTTGGGGGCAACTCCCAGCTCCAGTCAGCTTCCCTGCAGGAAGACTTCCTAATGCTCCTTCCCAAATTTCCTAGAGGAATTTAATTCCTCTCTCATCAGCCTATGAGACCTTTGCTCCCTGAACCACACTGTCTCTCTAATTCTCTGTAATAAAGAATCACAGACTGGTTTGGGTTGGAAAAGCCCTTAAAGATCACCCAGTTCCAACTCCCTGCCACGGGGAGTTAGAACCAGATGTTTTTTAGCTTTTATACATATATGTATATTGTTTACATCTATATCTTTATCCCATATTCCACTTTAAAACCACATTTGAAACCCACTTTGGTATCAAAGGGGACCTTGTGGGGACATTGGCAGCATTGAAGACTTGAGCACTCAGGGGAACCTGGGCTAACAGGGTTGTGGAGGGGCTGGGGAAGGAAACAAGGGCTGGATCTTGTGCTCTGACATCCTGTTTGCCTTTCTCACCCGCAGAACTGTGCGAGTTTATAAAGGCAACAGGAGCTTTGGCTTCACGCTCCGTGGCCATGCCCCGGTGTGGATTGAGTCTGTCCTGCCAGGTAAGAACACGAGATTTGGGGCATCACTTACTGATCTCCGGTCTGAACTTGAAATGTTAAGTGTTGTTGGCTAAAAAAGAGCAAAAGGGACTTTTCCAAGGCTCAGTGATGGAGTTTTTCCAGTGGAATAATGAGCATTTTTGGTACATTTTAGACTGGCTTTATCCACTCCTTGTTCTGCAAAGTGGGAAATGTGTTCGGTGACGATCCTGAAGTGACACCGGTGTTCCCATTGCAGGCTGGGTGCTGCACCCAGCTGGGTGAACAGTCCCAGCCCACCCAGATGAGCCAGGTGCAGGGGGTGCCGTGCCTGGGGGTGTCCCTGGACCCCCATCCCAGCCAGAGTTGCTGCAGCTGAATCCCCTTTGTCCTTAGGGAGCCCGGCAGAGAAGGCTGCCCTCAAAGCTGGAGACAGGATCCTGTTCCTCAACGGCCTGGACATGAGGTAGGAGCTGTGCAGGGCACCCAGGGCTGGGGCTGGGGCAGGGGCTGAGCACACACTCTGGTCGCTCTTGGGCAAGGGGAACGGGGGCTGCTGGCCCTGGTCCCCACGTGCTGCCATGCACAGGGCTTTGCCCTTTGGGGACAGCTCCTGTAGTGCTCCTGTACAAAATGTGGCTCTAAGAGGAGCATTTTCTTCCCCCTGCTCCTCCTCTGAGTTCTGTGTGCAGGACAGTTTATGTAACCTGGGTTCTGACTGCAGCCTGCCCCCAGACCCCAATTTCAGCCACTCTGAGTTAATCTGTACGTGTTAAACCCCTGAGGTTTTGCTTTTGAGAGCAGCAGAGCCCCATCCAGCCCATGAATCACTCCCACAAAGGGATCATAAGCTTAAAGCCACGTGGGAATCCCACTTGTACCCAGAAGTTTAATTCTGTATTGTTTGTTCACCAAGCAATGGGACCAGAGGGACTTGTGCAGCCCCTGTGTCCTCGGGTGTGTCTTTCTGCATAAAAGCCAAGAGCAAAGGGCTACAGAGGCTAAAGGACAAGAGAGAGATGAATATTTAAAGGTTAAACTGATGCTGCTTCTGCCAGGGCTCAGGTTCTCACGTTTCAGCTGATGCAGTGAACTGTTGGCTGATGCAGCACTGCCAGAAAAAAGAGACTGGGTTGAGGATTGTCCTCTGAGCCATGCTTTTGGCAGGCATTGTCCCAGCCTGGCCCATACCCTTCTCCAAGGGCATCCCAAGATTTTTTTCACCTACAAAATTACACTTTATATTCACCTTGCATTTTCTTTTCATGCAGAATTAGGACAGGCGAGGACAGACCTGCAGCGCTGTGTCATTTAAAGGAAAAATCATTTTCTGGGTCTGAGTGTAGCTTAACTCTGCCTTCCTGTGCCATGGCACTCCTCAGGATGCTCACAGGCATTCCCATGGTTATTCTTTGGTGAGGAGTAACTCTTGGGGCAACATCCAGGCTCTCCCTCGGGAGGCTCCTCCCTGTGCAGCTCAGGGGAAACCAAGCAAAGAGGGAGAGAATCCAGGGAATCACAGTGGGGCCCAAACCCCTCGGGCTCTGAGCAGCACGAGGAGGTTTTTCCAAGATAAATGAAGGCAGCTGCCAGCTGTGTGTCCTCACTGCTCTCTGGAGCTGGGGCAGCTCTGACCGGGCTCTCCTGTGCCTGCAGGAACTGCTCCCATGACAAGGTGGTGTCGATGCTGCAGGGCAGCGGGGCCATGCCCACCTTGGTGGTGGAAGAGGGCATCGTCAACTTCTCCAATGGTAAGAGTGCAGGGAGGAGGGTCTGGAGAGCAGAAACCCCAGCCCAGCTCCCGAATTCCTGGTGCAGGAGGGAACTGCTGAACCTTCCATAGGCTGAGCAGGTTGAACGAGCTGCCTTGGGGGGATGATGCTCCTCTCCCCAGGGCCCCTTGCTCTGTGGGATCAGGCTGGATCTCAGGCTTGGCTGCTCTCCAGGAGGGCTCATCCCGCTGTGTGACTGTCCTTGGTGTCCCTTGCCAATGTCCTTCCTGTGCAGCGTGTGCCGTGTCCTTGTCCGCAGTAATCCAACCCCGTGGTGGCTGCGCAAATCCTGCGGCTCCGGGAGCTGTGCAGGATTGTTATCCTGCTGCAGGAATCAATAATTGATGGTGCTGCTGGGGAGGAGAGCTGAGGGTGTCTGGGGCAGTGGAGGGTCCCTGCCACACTCCCCGAGCTCTGTGGAGGCTGGAGGCTCCCTGTGATGTTGGGGTGCTGCTCCATTATGCTCAGACCTGGGAGTCAGGGACTGGCTCTTCCCTCTGGAGCAGCAGTGGACTCCCCTCAGCCTCACGTTAGAAGCCCTGGGATGCCCCAACTCATTTGCAGGTGCACTCAAACCAACCCCAGCAGCTCCCTGCTGCACAGAGCCACAGCAGCCTGGAATGGTTTGGATTGTGAGGGACCTTAAAGATGATCTCATTTCACCCCTCTGCCTCGGGCCACCCCACCAGGTTGTTCCAAACCCCATCCAACCTGACCTACTTCAATGCACACAGCCAGTGGCACTCAAACTGCTCCACTGCCCTCAAAAGAAACCAAGGAAAGATGGAATATTTTTTTTGCAGACTCTGACTCTGCTGAGTCCCCGAGCAGCTCCTCAGCCCTCACCTCCCTGCAGTGGGTTGCAGAGATTCTCCCCTCTAGCATCAAGATCCAAGGAAGGACGTTCACGCAGCAGCTGGAGCACCTGCTGACCCCACCCGAGCGTTTCAGCATCTGCAAGGCTCTGGAGGGCTTCTTCCAACATCGGTAACTCCTGCTGGTGCCAGCTCCATCCTCCCACTGGGGCCTGGCCTGGAGCAGTGCCTGTGCCAGGGTCGGTGTCAGGCAGAGGCAGACCCGGGCAGGGAGGCTGTCCCAGGAGCTCTGCTGTCCCTGTGCTCTCCAGCTTCCCCAGTCGGGTGTTCCCTGTGCACAAGCTCTTCTCAGTCTAGGTGTCCTGCCTGGGGACAGGGCAGATCCTTTAGTTTTTGGTTCCTTTAGGTTAATTTGGTCACCTCTTATCCCTCAACCCCCAGTGCAGGCTGTCTTGCTGCCTCTGACAGCTGCAGACCCTGTTCCACCTCTTTCAGTAAATCTCTCTATGCTCCATCCCTGTCTCCTCACTCTTCCCACAATTTTGGCTGCAGCATTCCTTGGTGGCTGCAGGTGAATGGCCGTGGCTGGCAGAGCCCTCATCCTGCCATGGAGCACATCCACCCTGTCCTGTGCAGGGATCCAACCACATCCCCTGGCATACTCCAGATTTCATCAGTGACCTCATTTCCTGCCCTTGCTTGGTCTTCCAGCAGTGTTTTATCAGAGGCTGTCACAGAAGGGTTTGGGTTAGAAGAGAGCTTAATGAACTTCTTGTTCCACCCCCGTTCTGGGCAGGGACACCTTCCACTGTCCCAGGTTGTTCCAAACCCCATCCAGCCTGGCCTTGGACACTTCCAGGGATCCAGGGGCAGCCACAGCTTCTCTGGGCACACTGTGCCAGGGCAGAGTTTTATCCTGTTGCAGGCTGTTCTATCCTCATAGGATGGGGTGCTCAGCCCTGCTATTCCCCACAGCCCTTTCCCCCCTCTACACACCAGAATCAGATGGAGCCTTTGGCCCCAGGAGCTGCCAGCCCAGCCACCCTCCTCAGTACATTTCTCCCTCGGCCTGTTTAACTGCAGCTGACTAAAATTCATGTCTTCCCAGGGCTTCTCTCCTCTTTCTGGTGCTCCCCTCTTACTCATAAAATCATGGAACCCATTAGGCTGGAAAAAGCCTCTGGAAAAGCCATCGAGTCCAAGCATACCCCCAGCACTGCTGAAGCCACCACTGACCATGTCCCCAAGTGTCACATCCACATGGTTTTTAATCCCTGCATCTCTGCAGTGAAGGAATGAGTCCACGCCAAAGCTGAGGCTGGGAAGCAGCCACGAGGAGGATAAGGATGCTCTCACTGCCCAGCCCTCTCCTCCTGTTTTGCAGGAACATTGACACTCTCATTGTGGATGTGTACCCGGTGCTGGACACACCAGCCAAACAAGTTCTCTGGCAGTTTATCTACCAGCTGCTGACCTACGAGGAGCAAGAGCACTGCCAGCAAAAGATTGACAGGTTTCTGGGGTACAAGGCCTTGGCAGGTGAGAGGAAGTCCCTGAGCTCCAGGATGGATGCTTCGTGTCCTGATGGGTGCTGGGAGCTCGGTCCCTTGTACTGGGGTAGTTTTGGAATGGAACTGCATTGAGAGGAGAGCTGGTACCTGAGATGATGACTCTGGGAACAAAGGCTTTTGGAAGCTGCTCAGGTCATTAGAGGTGAGGGAGTCCAGGAAGGAAACAGCTGGGTTAAGGACAGCATTCAGACCAGAGAGGTAAAATAAGGGCGACACAGCATCCCTTTGGGAAGTCACAAAAGCATTCGTGGTTGGAAGAGGCGGTGCTGCTCTCCCAGAAAGACACAAAGGTGATCCCCCTTGTCCCTGGTCCACCTCTCCCCTGACCATCACCCTCATCTGGTTCTGTGGCAGCGCAGATGGACTGGGGAGAGCAGGTTTGAAGTGAAATGTCCTAATCTGTGCATTTATGCTCTTAATTGCTTCCAATTTTCCTATTCTCAGCTACTCACATAGATGTGTTAATTTTAAGCTCAGCGAAGGTGAAAGAAGTGTTGCTTGAAGAGAGGCTTTCAGAGGAACACAGGGATTTTAGCAGAAAACAGCTCCAAGTCCTGGTGCAAATCCTTCCTGTCGTGCATGGGATCCTGTGCTCCATGCACACTGGATCTGCTCACTGGATTTGCACTCAGCCACCTCTGCTTTGCGTGTGCAGAATCACAGCTCTGCCATGGGCTGTGCATTCCCAAGAATTCATGCCCTGTAATGAGCATACAGCCTAAGAAGCTCATTCCAGGAACGCAGGGCAAGAGGGAAATGCAGGAGCAAATCTCCCTGTCCCAGGCTGTTCCCAGCTGCAGGCTGGTTCCTGGCTCCTCTCGGTGTCTCAGGTGAACGGGCCAGTCTCTGAGCATGAGCAGTTTTGGGTGTTCTGGTCCATGCTGTGTGTCTGTGCCTGGAAGCACCATGGCCAGAGATCTCTGGGTTTGGGCCGGTCCTTCCCCTGGGCTTCCAAACTCCAGTGATCTCCCATGTCCCAGTGCTGTCTGTCAGGTACCTCAGAGCTGGGTGCTCTGTTCTCTCCATCCTGCTGTGAGCCGGAGCCTCTATGAGCTGCACATGGACGATGCATGGACCATGTGCTCCTTCCAGGCAGCATTCCAGGGCTGGCCCCACTTCCCTCTTTTCCCTAGAGGGCAGGAAGGGTTGACTGGGACCAGCCCAGCTCAGGGCTGGAGTTCTATGTGGGCCATAAGCTGGTGGATGCCAATCCTGCTGGAAAAATGGGACTGGATGTCCCAATCTCTGTGCATGCATCCCTGCCCACCTGGAACCTGCTCAGCTCCCTGGGGATGGAGCGAGCTGGGAACACCATACCTGGGAATGGCAGCTGTGAGTCCCATGGGAGCCCTGGGGGCTCTGGGGAGCTCTGGGGGTACCTGTGCTGGGGTGAGGAGGGGTGGGGAGCTGTGGGGTCGGGCTGTGCCTCACCCAGGTGTTTCCTGCTGCAGCTGAGGCAGAGGCTGAGGATCGGTACCGCAGCTCCATCCGAGGAGCCTCCCTGTGCCGGGGCAGCCTCCGGACCCCCCGCCCCGAGGAGGGGGCAGCAGGTGGGTGATTGGGGGCTGGGGGTTGTGCCCGCGGTGTCCTGCTCTGCCCCAAGCCAAATTCCTGACCTATGCCTAAACATGAACGATGGGTAAAGATGGCAGGCAAAGGTGGAGGTCAGAGTAGAGCCAGCACTGAGCTGTCGGCTGGAAATCCACGTTGTAAGAAATTTATAGAATCCCGGAATCGGTGAGGTTGGAAAAGCCCTCCAAGATCATTGAGTCCAGCCCGTGGCTGATCCTCACCTTGTCACCCAGCCCAGAGCATTGAGTGCCACATCCAGGGGTGCCTTGGACACCTCCGGGGACAGCGACTCCACAGTGAAAGAACCAATTCAATAAGAGGCCACTTGATCATAAAGCTGAATGTTGTTTCCAACCCCTTCCATTACTCAGATGTGAGCTGGTCCTGCTGGTCTGGGAGGGCAAAATTTATGGCTTCCCTCTGAACATTCTCAGGTTCCATCAAACTAACAGGGAAATCCACATTTGTGAAATCCACATTTGTGAAATCCATGTGAGGAAAGAGGTCATGGTTTGAGACTCTTGACAAGCCCCACTTGTGGCACAAAGCCTCCATCCCTTCAGGGGACGCAGACCTGCCTGTTCCCATCTCTCCTGCCGGATGCTGAAGGGCCCCTGACCTGTGCTCCTGACCATGACCTTCCTAAGGACCTCCTGGGCATATGGTGTTCCTCAGCTGTCAGGGGGGTCTGAGACATTTCCTGGCTCTGAGAAGCTTTTCTGCTGGGGATTAGAGCATGGAGAGCAGCCAACAGCTGGAGGGGAGCTGTGTCTGGGCAGATGTTGGCCAGCTGTGAGGAGCAGCCCTGTCCTCAGCTGCCCTGAGGGAAGAGTGGAACAGCTTGGAACTGTGGTGCTGACCTTGAACCCATCCTACACTGCTCCCTTGGGACCCCCAGAGCCGGGAGCTGGGGCAGGGAGGTCACTCAGGGTCCCAGCAGGAGACAGGGGCCCTTTGTGGGTCGGGGCTGGGGGCACAGAGGAGTCACTGGTTTGTCTCTCCCTCCTGCAGGCAGTGACACCGTGGAGGTTCCCGTTCACCTGATCCCTGGAGAGAGGCAGGCTGGTGATGGCACGTCCCTCCCGGAGACACCCAACCCCAAAATGGTGTGACAGGGCAGGGGACACCTGTGGCAGGGCTTTGCCCACGTGTGTGGGGTGGTGTGTCCACAGGAAGGCAGCTTGATTCCTTTGCTGTGAGCACAGGGCAGTGGGGAAAAGGCACTGATGTGTCTGTGGGTCAATACCTTCCGGGGGCTGATGGTGTCCCCTGAGCCCTCCCTGAGGTCACCTCCCTGGGAAATTAGTCAGGTTTAATGAGGCTGCTGTCTGCCACTGTCTGCCTGTAGCCTCATCAGTGAGAGGCTCTTGGGGGGCAGAGTAGCCTGGGCTGGGGTGAAGCCCCCCTTTAAGAGATGGGCACTGGTGGGCCAGAGAGTCCAAGACTGATTTGGGTTGGAAGGACCCTGAAGCCCACCCAGTGCCACCCCTGCCATGGCAGGGACACCTCCCACTGTCCCAGGCTGCTCCATGTCCCAGAGTCCAACCTGGCCTTGGGCACTTCCAGGGATCCAGGGGCAGCCACAGCTGCTCTGGTCAGCCTGGTGTGTGGGGACTGTCCTGTCCCCAGGACATTACAGGTCTCTGGATGTCCACAAGCCCCCAGAGGGGGTCGGTCTGGGCATGGCAGCAGCTTTGTGTCCTTCCCCAGATGTCAGCAGTGTACGCAGAGCTGGAGAACCGCCTGATCGGGGGCTTGGCTGGCAAGATGGGCAATGCTGCCCTGCACAGGACATCCCCCCCTGCCCCAGAGCTGCCACATGCTGCAGGTACCTCCCAGGGGCATCTCAGGTGAGGGTGGGTGGTGCTGGCCAGGCAGGTGGAGGAGAAGCGAAGGTCCTGCTGGTGCCATTTAATAAGGAAGCAGTGCTGGCTCTGCAGAGCTGTGGCTGCTGGAGGGCAGTGGTGTGGGTGGGATGCTGCATCCCATGGGATCACAGCAAGCTGCTGTGCACTGCAGGCTCTGCCTGGCGAGCTCCCTTCTCCTCGTCACGCTCCTCGTCCATCTCCTCGTCCTCCACCTTGTCCTCCTCCTTGTCCACCACCCTGTCCTCCTCATGGCCAGGGACTGCAGGTTGCCCACGCAGCGCCCCTCGGCTCTGTCCCGCAGGTGGCCGCAAGCCGGGGCTGGCGTGGCCGAGCGAGCCGCTGGCAGCCCAGCCGTGCTACTACCGCCTGCACAGCAGCGTGGCCTCCCCGTGCAGCACCGAGTCCAACCCCTACGTCAGCCTGGACAGCAGCCCGGCCCCGTCGCCCAAGCACCGCCAGTACTCGCCGCTGTCGCGACGGAAGAAGCTCTTCACCTTCTCCAGGCCCCCGCGCAGCCGCGACACCGACCGGTTCCTGGACGCCCTCAGCGAGCAGCTGGGACACCGGGTCACCATCGTGGATGACTTCCTCACCCCCGAGAATGACTACGAGGAGGTGAGCGTGGCATGGGGAGCTCAGAGCGCCATTTTTGGTGCCCTGGGACACGAGCTGGGGCTCAGGGGACACGTGCTGGGGCTTGGGGCTCAGGGGACATGAGCTGGGGCTCTGCAGGTGTCAGGGAGGGACAGGACACATCGGGATGGAGGATGGAGGGTGGAGGATGAGGTGCCACCTTCAGCCTCTGCTCTGTGCCCACCCAGATGAGTTTCCAGGATGACCAGGGCAGCTATGTCACCAACGATGTCAGCAGCAGCGAGTACATCAGCAGCAGTGACGAGGGCAGCTCCCTGACCTACTCCACGCTCTCGGACCACATCCCCCCTCCTCCACTCAGCCCCCCGCCCCCGCCGCCCCCCCTGCAGTTCCACGACCCTCAGACTGGCCCCACCAAGGCAGAGGCCACCAAGGCCAGCGTGGCAGCCGCCCCCAAGTCCCTGGTCAGCCACCTGCACCCCATCCCTCCTCCCCCACCGCCGCCACCGCCGCCCCCCGTGCCCTGCGCTCCCCCCCTGCACCGGGGGCTGCTGCACCGCAGGAGCGACTCCAACCACATGAGTGTCAAGAGGCTGCGCTGGGAGCAGGTGGAGAACTCGGAGGGGACCATCTGGGGGCAGGTATGGCCCGGGGAAGGGCAGTGGGGTGAGGCATGGGGGTCCCAGCCATGCCCTGGGGAGCAGTGACCGGTGTTGAGGCTCTGCAGGGCTTCGTTTCATCCTTCCACTTGTTTGGAACAAACTGCTGGGGTGGGGAGAGGCCCTGGAAATCATCTGAGATGCTGGTTTTGTCTACAGCATCCTGGGGAGCACTTCCCTGCCCTGAAGAGCAGGAGCTGGGGGGGTGTTGTCAGTGGGAAAGGATGAGGATGGATGGAGCAGAGTGATGGGAGAGCCCCGTGCAGGGCAGGACAGTGAAGGGGACAGCAGAGCTGAGGGATGAGATGAGACATGGCAATCCTTTGGCATCATGGACATGAAGTGGTGCAGAACTCTTGAGGTGGATCCAATCCCTTCCTGGGGTTTAAATCCCAGCCTGTCCCGGCGTTCAGGACGTGCCATATTCCCTGTGCCATATTCCGTGCCCTGAGCAGCCAGAGGGGAGCTGTGGGATCATCTTCCAGTCCCACAGACATTTGAAATCCTGCCCGTCCCTCTCCCTAACACTCCAGGAAGGAAGATACTTCTTCACAGTGATTTTTCTGTGTGCAGAAAAATTCCTGAAGCTCCTGGAATTCCCATTTTATCATTCAGTAAAGGGATCAGGTCCAAGCAGCAAGTGAAGACAGAAACTGTAGGATTCAGCTGTGTCAGCAGCTGAGTGGATCTGCAGGGCAGTGGCCAAACCTCCAGTCACAGGATGGTGCCACCAGCCTGTCCTGGTTTCTTCTGGGGACACGGAGCTTAGTGTGGGGGACAGGGAATGTGCCAGCACAGGTGGGCACTGTCGGGCTGTCCCTGTGCCAGCACAGCTCCTGACCCCTCCTCCTCCACAGCTCGGGGAAGACTCAGATTACGACAAGCTGAGTGATATGGTCAAATACCTCGACCTGGAGCTGCACTTTGGGACTCAGAAGCCCACGAGTAAGTACCGAGCTCCAAAATAGGTTCTGGTAGTAGCAGAGCTGGTGCCAGTTGGGAGGAGCTGGGAGGAACTGGGGCTCGATGTGCAGCAAGGCAATGCCTGTCTGTGATATCACTCGTGGCATGAATTTGTTCATCCTCAGGATTTTGTGGCTGGTGGCACAGTAGATCATTAAGGTGGAAATGGTTTCATTATCTCCCTTAATTATCTCTGCTGCCATGATCTGTTTTCTCTCCACATTTCACTGGGCACTGAAACATGGCTGGAGGCTTTCACCAATCGCAGCTCCAGTGCTTGAGAACTCTGGAAATGCTGAAAAAGCCATGAAAACATTCCCGTGTCCAAAGAAATCATCACCACCAGAACTTTGCTTTTTATACAAATAATCAGTTGATGTCCCCCAAGAGCTGTGATGGGTCTGGAGCTCTGTGCCTATGCAGCCCCCATCACTTTTCAGCTGGGATCTCCCACAGACCCACAGGGATCTCCCTCCCGGAGGAGTTTTTGGGTGCTACAAACCCAGAGCGGGGTCCAGGCTGGGGGTGTGGGGTGGTGATGATCCTGATGGGAGACATTCCAGTAAAAAACGTGGGATGTCTGAGCTCTCCTGCAAGGGCCACGCTTGCCCAGCTGGCAGTGGGATGAAATGGGACTCATCTCAGGGGACACTGGTTTTAGGATGTTTCTGAGCAGTCTGGGATTTTCTGTGTGTTTCACCTCTCGTTTTACCTTTTTCAGCTCCAGCTGAGTCCTCCATTGGGGAGATCTTTGAATTGCAGAATTCAAGGATTCCTGGAGCCATTGCTGTGTGCAAAGCATCCGTTCTCCTCTCTTTCATTCATGGTTTCACTGTTTGCAGGACAGTTTTCTTCCCACTGGAGCCACCTGAGCCTGTCCTTACCCGTGATTAAATCTTTCAGTTTCTCTTCCAGAGCCAACTCTCATGCCTGAAAACTTTAAAAAGAAAGACGTGGTTGAAATTTTGTCCCACAAAAAGGCCTACAACACATGTAAGTCCACGGTGAAGGTACCGCCAAAAGGGGCCCACAGGTGGGATGTAGAGAGCTGGAAAGGTAAAGGGAAGGAACACGAGCTCAATCCCATGGGCAGCATCCCATGAGCACAGCTCAGCTGGAATTGAGTTTTCCTGCAGCCCAGAGCTGCCTGAGACTGCGTTCAGCTCCGGGCAGGGGGAAGGAGGGAACTTTTTGGGGAAGGATGGAGATGGGCTGTGCCTCTTCAGTGTCCTGGGGAGGAGCAGTGCTGCTTCTCCAGCACGTGCTTCTGGTAGGGAAGGGGGGTGGGAGGGCTCGGTGGGACCCTCGGGGGTCCCTCCCTGGCTGTGGGGGATGGATGTGGGAGCAGGGCTCACCCAGCCTGGAGCGTGGGTGGGATGCACGCGGTGTCCTGGAGGGCTGCAGGACCAGAGCCCCCCGTGGGGTCCCCACGCAGCCTCTGCAGGGTCCCAGGGAGCGGAAAGCCCTCCCTGTCCAGGGCTGTGCCTGCCTGGGCATGGCAGGAGCCTCACTCCGTGGGGAGGTCGATGTCCCCGTGCTGTCCCCTCCTTTCCCCCGAGTGACAGTGACGTGCCTCCCTCCTCCCCAGCCATCCTGATCGCCCACCTGAAGCTGTCGCACATCGAGCTGCGGCGGATCCTGATGACCATGGAGACGGATCGCCTGGAGCCGTCCCACATCAAGCAGCTCCTGCTCTATGCCCCGGACGGGGAGGAGGTGCAGCGCTTCCAGAGCTACAAGGAGAACCCGGGCAAGCTGAGCGAGCCCGACCAGTTCGTGCTGCAGGTGCCCGGGCAGGGGAGTGCTCTGGGACTGGGGCTGTGTGTGTGTGTCCTGTCCTGCCAGCAGGACACTCACACCTGGGGCTCTGTGTGTGCCCTGTCCTGCCAGCAGGACACTCACACCTGGGGCTCTGTGTGTGCCCTGTCCTGCCAGCAGGACACTCACACCTGGGGCTCTGTGTGTGCCCTGTCCTGCCAGCAGGACACTCACACCTGGGGCTCTGTGTGTGCCCTGTCCTGCCAGCAGGACACTCACACCTGGGGCTCTGTGTGTGCCCTGTCCCTACCAGCAGAACACTCATACCTGGGGCTGTGTGTGTCTCCTGTCCCTACCAGCAGGACACTCACACCTGGGGCTGTCTGTGTCTCCTGTCCCTACCAGCAGGACACTCACACCTGGGGCTCTGTGTGTCCCCTGTCCTACCAGCAGAACACTCATACCTGGGGCTCTGTGTGTCCCCTGTCCTGCCAGCAGGACACTCACACCTGGGGCTGTGTGTGCCCTGTCCCTACCAGCAGGACACTCACACCTGGGGCTCTGTGTGTGCCCTGTCCCTACCAGCAGGACACTCACACCTGGGGGTTGGGAGGAGCTGGTGGCACTGGGACAGGAGGTGATGCTCAGTTCCTGAGGGCTCTGGCAGCTCCCAGTGGCTGGTTTAGAACTGCAGAGCCACCACCGTGTTTGCTCCCTGCTGTCAGTGATTTTGCTCAACTCTGATTTTCTGTTGGTGAAAATACAGTGACAGTGGTGACAGTGACTTTGCCCAGCTGATTTATTTTGTGTTGACAAAGTCAGCCATGGATGTTGGTGTGGAAGTGCCCATCCTGTGGCAGAAAACCAGCCCAGCCACTCCCAGGCCTGTGAAGGAAGGATTGTGGCTACTGGAGGTGGTGATCCTGCCCTCCTTTTGCCCCAGATGCTGTCGGTACCTGAGTACAAGATCCGCCTGCGCAGCCTGCACTTCAAGACCACCCTGCAGGAGAAGACCGAGGAGATCAAAGCCAGCTATGAGTGCATCTGCAAGGCCTCCCTAGAGCTGAAAAGCAGCAAGAAGCTGGCAAAAATCCTGGAGGTCAGAGCAGTCCCTTCTCCTTGTAAGAGTCACCCATGGTCCTCAGCATTCCATGGGAGCACCCACGGGCAGCTCCAGCCCCGTGGTGTTTCCCACATTTGGGCAGCATTCCAGGCTGCTCACCTCCACACTACCCATTGCCCTGAGGGCTTTCTGGGGTCCTGGGATGGGCTGTGCCTGGCAGAGGGAGAACAAAGTCCACTGCAGTTCCTCCATGACTCTCCTGAGATGAGCTGTCCCAAATTGCTGTTAATTAATTTGGTTTTACTTCTTTTAAAAAACAGATGGGACAAATGAGGCCGCTGTGTGCTCAAAGGCATTTACACATCAGTGATGAAAGTCCTTAGTAGCTCCTGGGCAGTGACCCCCCTACAATTCCTTAAATCCATGGGAACAATGTTTGTCTGCACATTAATGGGTGGTGAACAGAAATTCTGAGTCCCAGGAGCTGGGACATGGGAGGACACGGGTGCAGTCCCCAGCCCTTCATTCCCTGGTTTCCTCTTTGCAGTTCGTGCTGGCCATGGGAAATTACCTGAACAACGGGCAGCCCAAGACCAGCAAAACAACTGGCTTTAAAATCAACTTCCTCACTGAGGTCAGGAGAGCCAGAAGGCTCCTTGTGTCCAGCAAGGCTGTTCTCACCAGAGACCCCGGGGTGCCAGACAGGGTGGAGGGGGCTGGGTTGATCCGCTGGGGGACTTTAGAGACTCTGCCATGGGTCTGGTGCTTCAGTGCTGGGAATCCTGCCCACCTCAGGCTGCCCAGGGCCCAGGTGCGGGTGGGAGAACCCACAGGGACTGCAGTGGGACTCCCGAGGGGTGGGAACAGCCCTGCCCTGCAGGAGGGGGCATCTCCACACCACTAATCTGGGTGTGCAAAGATTGAGTGTCCAGTTTAACCATTAACCACAGGAGCGTGGGGCTGAGCCAGGGGTGACTGACCTCGAGTGTGTGTGAGCCCCACTCCCTCTGCAGGGGCTCTTCACTTGTTCTGCTTTGCTGCAGCTGAACACGACCAAGACTGTTGATGGGAAATCCACCTTCCTGCACATTCTTGCCAAATCCCTCAGCCAACACTTCCCAGAGCTCCTGGGCTTTGCCAAGGATCTCCCGACAGTGCCGCTCGCTGCCAAAGGTAAAGGATCAGAAGCAGCTGCAAGTCCCTCGTGTCCTTGCTCTGCCTCTGGGTTTGGTTTGAGTCTGGGGTCAGCCAGGAGCTGCACAGCCTTGGCAGGAGCAGGATGGGAACCAGAACAAGTGGAGAATGGTCCTGAGCAAGAGTTAGGAAGGGACGAGCTCCGTGACAGTGAGGTGCCACCCATCCCACGCTGCCACACGTGGTGGTGCCTAAACAAGGCTCTGTCCCCTCCCTGGTATTCCCTTCTGGCTTGAAACCATGATTGCCAAGTTCAGAGGCATCTCGGAAGTGCAGAGGAGGCACAGGAAATGGAAGTGTCAGGAGATGCTGTGCCCCAGCCTCCATCCAGGTGAGCAGGTGCCCCTGCACGTGCCAGCATTGCACCTGTGCTGCGGAGGGTGCAGCACCTTGGGGAGGGGGTCACAGTTGGGTCACAGCTGTGTCACGCTGAATAAGGACCCTACAGATCAATTTTCTGCAATAAAAACCCATCACAGACATGCTGGAGTTGTTCTCCATCCACTGGTGCTGGTGCTGTCACAAGAGGCTGCTCAGGTGTGGCACAGGACCAGGGCAGGGCCCATCCCTGTGCTGGCACTGCTGGGGAACCTCCAGTTCTGGGGACGGCTCTGGGCCCTCACAACAAGGACACTGTGGTGCTAGAGCATGTCCAGGGAAGGGAATGGGGCTGGGAAAGGGGCTCAGCCTGGAGAAAAGGGGGAGCAGGAGGAATCTGTGGCTCTGCACAACTCCCTGACAGGAGGGGACAGCCGGGGGGATTTGGGATCTGCTCCCAGAGAACAGGGACAGGAGGAGAGGGAACGGCCTCAGGATGGGCCAGGAGGGGAGTTAGGTGGGATTTTAGGAAAATTCCTTCATGGAAATGCTGCCCAGTCCTGGCACAGCTGCGCAGGGCAGGGGTGGAGTCCCCATCCCTGAAGGGATTTAAAGGTGCCCATCCTGTGTGGATGTGGCACTTGGGGACAGTGCTTGGGTTGGTGGTGCTTTGGCAGTGCTGGGGAAACAGTTGCAGTGGATGACCTTAGAGGGCTTTCCCAACCTAAATGATTCCACGGTTCTGTGATTTTAAATGATGCATTGAATCTCTACAAAGCACAAGTTGCGTTCCCCTTGCACGCCATTCCCTGCTGTTTGTGAGCAATTCCCTTGGGAATTAGTGCTACGGGGATAAATAAAGGAGCAAATTCTGGCCTGGAGCTGTAAATTTCCACTTGAGGAAAGTCTGTACCTGGAGCTTTCCCAGCTGGAATTTGTATCTGGCCTAACTCTTAAATAACCCTTCCATCACTGGAAGCTCCCGGCTGCCCAAACTCCTGCCACGGTGTCCCCCCTTGTCCTGTGTCCCTCCTGTCCACTCCCAGGTACCTGGGTGTCCATCACTATGAGTCTTGGGTGCTCCTTGTCCTCTTTCCAGGCTCCTTTTGACACTCCTGGCTTCTCTAGGTGTGCAGGAGCTCCTGGTACCCTGCTGGTCCCAGCAGCGCAGTCTGGTTGTCCCCCCTGCCTGGACAGCAGGATGTTGGTGCAGAGCAGTGTGGACAGACAGACTGACCCCCTGACCCCCGGCCACGCTCCTCACCCTCATTGTGAACAAACCCAGCCCTGCTGACCCCGCTGTTGTCCTGCAGTGAACCAGAGGACACTGACAGCCGACCTGAAGGACCTGCACAGCACAGTGAGTGACATCCAGAAGGCGTGTCACAGCAT
The DNA here is from genome assembly GCF_963662255.1 of Cinclus cinclus. NCBI lineage: Eukaryota > Metazoa > Chordata > Aves > Passeriformes > Cinclidae > Cinclus > Cinclus cinclus. The sequence continues at coordinate 951,847 of NC_085061.1, read as the reverse complement.
GCCAGCCAGCGCCGAGGACAGGTTTGCCATTGTCATGACCGTATCCTTCTGTGAGAGGGGACATCCCTCCAGGGAAACCCTGCCACTGCCTTGGTGGCTCCTTGAAAAGCCAGGGCTGTGTCTGCCACCCTCTCAGCACTGCTGGGAAGTTCCTTCTGCTCTCAGCCAGGATGAGGAGCAGGTTTGGTGGTGGCCCTGTGTGGCACAGCCCCAGGGAATGTGTTGGGACGTCTGTCCTTGTGGCCTGTGCTATCAGGGACTCCTGAGCCTGCCAGCCTGCACCTCCCCACGTGCCAGCACGTCCCCACGTGCCTGTGCAGCAGCTCCCTGCTGCCAGCTGGGCTGGATCCCAGCCATTTGATAAGGGATTGATAAGGGATTCTGATCCCTACCAGCATGGAGCAGCTCTTTGTCCTTAAGCCAATTCCTGCAGTCCTTCCTGGAGAGTGCCCAGCCTGCCATGCGCTCCCTGGATGACCTGCAGCACAAGGCCATGGAGGAGTTCAGCAAGGTGTTGTCCTTCTTTGGGGAAGACTCAAAAATGACAACTTCTGAAGCCTTCTTTGGCATTTTTGCAGAATTCATGAGCAAGTTTGAGGTGAGTTGAACTTTTCCAAGGCAGCCAGGTATCTCCTGTGGAGTGCCAGTGGGGCGTGTTATTTGTGTGTGAGTGGGGGGAGCAGGATGGGGTTTGGTGAGCAGCCGTACCTGAGTAAGAGGCAGTTTTTCTAATGCTGATAAAGTGCAATTTTTGTAGCATACAAATCAGCTGGCCAGGGTGGGACACTGAGGGAACACAGGCCCCAGGGGAGAGTGATCCATTTGTTCATTTGTGCATTTGTTGGGTTGGAAGGGACCCTAAAGATCACTCCATGTTCCACCCCCTTCCATGGGCAGGGACACCTTCCACTAGCCCAAATTGCTCCAGCCACACTTCCAGGGATGGGGCAGCCACAGCTGCTCTGGGCACCCTGTGGCCAGTAGTCTGAACTTGCTCTTGCCACAGCAGCCCCACACTGAGCCCTTTCTGTCCCACAGAGGGCTCTCAGTGACGTGCAGGTGGGCGAGAGCCAGCGCAGCCCCAGGATGACTTCTCCCCTCGCCTGGTGACGGCCTGCGGCCACCTGAGGTGCAACAGTTCCTTGCCAACAAAGTGCAATTTGCTCCTGTCCAGTCTGGTTGTAAATACGCTGCTGCCACCTGCTACCACCCAGCAGAGTCACAGACAGAGGGGTCGGGGCAGGTGGACACTGAGGAAGCACCGCAGGTGACAGAGGGTGATGTGAGGGTGACACGAAGACAAACCCTGCACTGGTCCTGACAGTTTCCTTAGCACTCTCCATTTCCAGGGGATCACTGAGCCAAGGTTTTTGCATCCATCTGGTAAAACCCCACTGTCCCATGCTTCCCCAACTCCTGTAATTGGCATCAGCAGCCACTGGAGACCTTCCCCACGCCCCCACAGCCACTGCCCGAGCGTGGGGGGCTCTGCCCAGGCAGCCTTGGGCAGGGGGAGAGCCCAGCCAGAGTCCCTGGGAAGCCAGAGCAGGTCAGCAGGGAAGGGAGCATGGAGGGATGAGCAGGAGCACAGCCACCTCCAGCTCCTCTGGGACCCTGAGGATGCTCTCCAGTCCCTCTCCAAGCCCTTCTGCCCTGGGGCAGAGCACGTGGGGCTGGAGCTGCACCTGACCTGATGGTAACAGTGCAGCAGAGATCACTGGAGGTGGTCTGGGAGCTTCAATTCCCTTCCACTGCCAGCCAGTGGCAATTGGAAGCAGCAGGACCTTGCAGAACCCTCCTGGCACATCCATGTGTCCAAGGACGGATCTGGTCTGATCCTTCCCAGCTCACAGCTCCTTCCTGGCTGTCGGCTCTGCTTATATCTGTGCCAGAGTCTGACTGGTCTTGAAACCTTCCCAAGAGCATAGCACCATCAGCACGAGGTTATTGGAACTAGCCAGCAGACAGCCCTGAGCATTCTGATGCCTCCTTGCAAAGCACAGAATCCCCGAGAGCCTAAAAATGAGCAGGAGTCCTCTGCAGCCCCCAGTGCTGCTCTGAGGCACGGCACACATGGGAAACACATCCCCTGCCCTGCTCCAGTCTGGAATGCTGAGTCCCTTCACTGTAGGACCAGTTTTCATGGTGAATATCCCAGGGAACTCCAGAAGTGTCCATGGCCACCTCCAGGTGTGCACACCCACCTCCAGGTGTGCACTCCCACCTTCCACCACGCACGTCCCTCTCTCCCCAAGTCCCGGCTGTCTCCCAGCTGCCTGGACCCCCCCGTGCCGCCCCAGGGATGGAGTGACAGCGTTCTCAGGGATGGAGGGACAGCATTCCCTGGGCAGTGCACGCTCCTGCGCCTTTGTGAGCGTCTCCTCCGTGCAGAGCGCAGCCGAACCCCGCCCGCTCCCGCAGCAAACGCAGTGTAGGTCACCCCTCCACCCAATGCCAGAGCAAGGGCTCGTCCTGCAGCCTCCGCTCAAGGACACAATCACCAACCGGTGCATTATTCATGGCAGACCTTACGACCCTCAAATCTCCGGGTTTTGGTATTTTTTTAAACCCCGCTGTAGAAAGTGAAGTATATTTTCACAAGTGTTCTCCGTTTATACAGCTTTAAGTGCCAGGTAGTGGGTAGCCTTGTGTTCCCAGAGGTCCAGGACAGGGCCATGCTCCCTCTGCTCCTCTTTCCCTTTTGGATGTTGCACACTGCATTCCGTTGATGTTTTTTTTTTTTTTTAATATACCCAATATTTAAACCACCAGAGGTTCTTTTGAAACTGTCTGACAGAAGATGCTGTACATAGATTTTGCTACATGTTGTAACTTTCTGAAATAGTTAGAACTCCAATCCCGTTGGTATTTTTATGTGAATATTTTCAAAGAGCCAGAACTTCTGGTGGTATGATTTGATAATGGGATGATGTATATTCACAGTTCAGTCTCTACCCAATGCTATTCCTAAAATAAAGCTACTGCCTTCTGCCTCCTGCCTGCACAGACCTCTGTCTTCTGTCCAGAATTTCTGCTGGTGATGATGTGAGGAATTCTGCACCTGGCACTTCTGTACTTGTTAACTCTGACCCCCGACACCTGCAGGGTCCTACCTGGCCAGGGTGGGGCTGGCATGGAGAAGAACCTTCCTGCGCCACAGCATCCAGGCTGGAAGGATCAAAATGAGCAGCAAATTCTTAAAATAGTATGGATTTTTAACTCCAGCCTTCAGAAGAAAACATTTAGTGAACTGTATGAACCAGTGAATTGTTTCCCTCTGAAAAAGAATTCTTGGCTGAGGCTGGGTTTATGTCCCGGGGCGATTTATCTCCAGTGACGCTTGCAGCAGACAGGGAGCAGCTCCCCATCAGGTGCTGTGGCTCGGCTGGGTCTCAGCAGCCTGCTCCAGCCCGGGGAGCTCCCGGAGGCTGGGACAGCTCCGTGCAGGGCCACCAGTGTCCCTTGCTGGGCACGTGCACCTCCTTCCCTGCGGACACTGAGAGCACCTGCAAGGATCCCAGGGATGCGCTCCAGGGAGCAGGGAGGGTGGATAAGTGACCTCCAGCGGTCCTGAAATTCCATTTGAAGTGCTCAAACTCCATGCACCAGCCCCAGGGACCAGCCCAGCGTGGCTGTCGCAGCTCCACAGCCTGGGCTGAGCCCGTTGCCAGCAGGGAATGACATCCCAGAGCCTGCATTCAGCACGTCCCACACAGCCCTCACCCCATTCCACACCATTCCCTGCACACTCCCGTTCTCCTGGGCTCTGGGAACTTTTTTTGCAGGCGTGAGGTAATTCCTGCCCAGAGCCAGCACCTTTGAGCCTCACACAGAATTCCTGGCCACGGGATCATCCTCACAGGAAAGCCTGGCCTTGGAAAGGAAATAACAGCTGGGGCAGCAGCCAGGGGCAGTGCAGGGAATGCAGCCCTGGCTGTTCCTGCTCCAAGGGTGCCACTTCCATGCTCTGACACACACCGGGAAACGGGGTCCCTGAAAATCCCACGTTGCATTCCAAGCCTCAGCTGATTTAGGGATTTCATTCTTTCCTGCAAGAAGCAGAGCAAAAACGATCTCAGAGAAGACATGAGCAGCTTGAGCACGGTCAGGGTGGAGCACAGCTGGACACATTTGTACCAGGCACCTCCAAGGCAAAGTGGAATCACCTGGGGACCCTCCCTCTAAGTTCCTTGATTGTGACTTGGAGGGTTACCGTCTGTAATTGTTCTCCAGATGCCATGAAAGATGCCAAAGGGACACAGAAAGATCTCAGCTTCAGGTTGGAAGGGCTGGAACTCAGGGAGGGAAAGGTGGCATAGACTGGGAGGCAGCACAAGACACCTGGTGCTGCATTTGCAGCCCTTGAGGATCCACCTTTAGGAAAATTTGGGGTTTCCATATCATAGCAGATCAAATTAATGCATCTCCAATTGCAAGATTCAAAGACCTGCAGTTGTGTTCATCAGAGCTGTGACTGGGAAACGAGATAAAATGCTGACACCGGTTTTTCAATGGAATCATCAATTTTGCACAGGAAGGGACTTTGATCATCCAACCCTAACCCCCGCCAGGGGCAGGGACACCTTCCACTATTCCAGATTGCCCCAAGCCCCATCCAACCTGGCCTTGAACACTTCCAGGGATGAGACAGCCACAGCTTCTCTGGGCACTCTGTACCAGTGCCCCCCCCCACCCTTACAGGGAAGAATTTATTCCCAACATCCCAGCTACCCCTGCCCCTGGCAGGTTAAAACTCACACTTAGTGAGCACCTACAGCAAAATCCCTGTTGGTAACTTCAAGGCTGGGACATGGATTAGGCTTGTGAGGGCACAGTGCCCATTCTCCATCGTGGGTCACCTGCCCAGCCAGGGGCTTCTCAGTAGTGCTGCCAGGGATCTGTGCACCCCAATTCCAGGGATTTATGAGCTGCCTCCTACCACGGTCCCTGTGCTGTGAGGTCCCTCTTCAGCATCACTCTCCGTGTATTTTGGCCCTAATGGTTTGTCAGGGTTTTCTGACAAGTGATGCTGAAGAAGACAAAGCTCCAGCCTGTTCCCAGAGAGGGACTCAGTTCTGGGATTAACCTACAGCCTCAGCAGCGTGTTACAAATCCCAGCCCACGGATGGATCCTGCGCTCTGCAGGGCTCAGGCACAAACACAGAGACAGGACTGGCTGTCAGCTCCTCCCTGTGCCACGGGCTGTCAGCTCCAGAGGACATCAGCCCGGATTTTTTATTGTTCTGTGTCCCTTGTATCGCTGCACAGATTGCTTAAGAGAATGGCACTCCGTGGAGTTTGACCCGGGAGCCCTGATAGTGAAAATAATGCACTGCTCACCAGAGCCACGGGAGACCAAAAGAGTAACTTCGGTCAATTAGTTTAACTTTGACTATAAATATTCCTTCTCATTCCTTGTGACCCTGTTAACAGCTCCGCTGGCAAACCCCGATTCTCTGGCAATATTTAAGCTGCCTGTCAGTTGGCAGAGCCCTGCTGGTGCCCGGCGCGGGGAGCAGAATAAGACCCAGCTGAGCGCAGTAAGTTCCCTTTCAGCTTCTACCTCGAGTCGGGAGCTCCGTCGGGTTCGGGGCTCTGCTGGGCTGCTCTGGGCCCCGGCGAGCCGTGGTGGCTGGAGGAGGTGGATGGACCTGGGAATGCTTTAAAACCCCCCTTGAGGAGGAATTTAGAGCGCTGCGGTCTCGCCGGGGTGCTCGAGAGCCACGTGTGCGGCGTCCCCCGGCGCTGCTGATACAGGGCCGGCTCCAGCAGCTTCATTCCCATGCCACGGATGTTCCTTCCTCACAATCTCTGGCGAGGAAAGCGCCGCCGCCTGTGCCAGGCACCGGGGGACAGCGGGCCGTGAGCTGAATTCACAAAACGGGCAAAATTTCCACTGGGCCACGGCAGAGTCGGGATCTGGGGAATTTTCCTGCGCCGGAGCGGCACCTGCGGCAGTGCGGGGATGTCCAGAGCACCCAGCGCCTTCCTCCCCTTCGCGGGGGCACGGCTGAGCTGTGCCCTGCCCGCACACCTCGGGGGACACGGACACCGCGTCCCGCACACCTTTGCGGGGACACGGACACCGCGTCCCGCACACCTTTGCGGGGACACGGACACCGCGTCCCGCACACCTCGGGGGACACGGACACCGCGTCCCGCACACCTTTGCGGGGACACGGACACCGCGTCCCGCACACCTCGGGGGAGACAGACGCTGTGCCGGTCCCTGCCCCGCTCTGTGACCCCGGGCAGACCCTGGTGATCCCTCTGGGTCCCATCCAGCGCAGGAGATTCCCTGATCCTGTGATCCTGTGGCCCTGCTCCGCGGGCCCTGAGGTGGGAAGTGTCCCGGGATGGAAGGAAACAGCGGTGCCAGGAGAAGTTGGAGGTGTGGGAGTGGGATTAGCAGTTTCCCCAGGCTGACATACCAAACCCTGTTTTTCTTTTCCCAGTTAGAGGTTAAGCGTGCCAATAAAAACTCAGCAGCGGCCAAGACACATTGGCCCTTTAAGAGGTAAGATAGCAGTGATCTGGTCATCAGTGCCCTGCATCCCTGCCAGGAGGGAGCTCACGAGGAATCCAGAGGGATCCAGGGGGGTTAGAAACCATGGAAAAGGCTCTGCCGAGGTGCTGAGTGCCCCCAGTCCCAGCCTGGTGCTGGGACCACTGCCCTCAACCACATCGTGGCTCTCTACCGACTCCGGCGCTTGTGCTGGAGGCTGCGGAGTCAGGCTGCAGCTCCCAGCTGTGGGAAGCAGGTGCCGGGATGGTTCCTGTCACTGGGAACTCCTCATTTACTGGGAAATGGATGAGCCCAGCGGTGCTGCAGGACACAGGGCAGGTCTTGCCCTTCTCAGCGCTCCAGCCCCTCCACTCTCCTGGCTCACCCACCTGGGCAGCCCCGCGGGGCCGGTCACGCTCTGGGCAAGTCCTCGGGCCACAGGTGAGCTGAGGGCAGGGTCAGCTGCAGCTCCACACCTGGACAAAGGTGCTGTAAAAGACGGGAGCTCTCCCGGCCCGGCTCTGGTGCCGGGAGCTCAGAGGAAGAACTTGTCCGACCGCTCGTTATCCGAGCGTCCGTGCCGGCTGTCCCAGCACCCTCGCCACACCTTCTGCAGCCTTACGGCAGGGCCAGCCTATAAGTGTCCCCTCACAAGAGCAGGAGAGGCCAAAGGAGCCGGCCAGACGTGCGCGACAGGGACCGGCAGCCGCCTGGCACAGGGTGCGGTGACAGCGGGGCTGGAGCGGGGCTGGCCCGGCTGTGCCGAGGCTCTGACTGCTCCTCTCGGGGGAACCCTTTCCTCGGCTCAGCAGGGTAAGAGGAACAATCCCAAACCTGCCCTGTGCGGATCTGAGGGTTCCTTGGGGACCGACCGCGGCCACAGCTGAGCCAGGGACTGCCCGAGGTGGCCTCGGCTGCCCCTCACCTCCTGTCCTGCTCTCCAAGTGTGGCTGAGCTGAGGGAAGGCGGGAATGGGAAGGAACTGCATGAATTCAAATCCCACCAACCTCCCTGCCTGGACTTGATCCTGCCCCTTCTACCAAGGGGCAGCACCACGGGATGCTCCAGGGTGCCCTTCCAGGGATCCTGCAGTGAGGCCACGCTTCCCCATCAGGCATTTCTGGAGAAGAAAATGGGTTTTTGTATTCCTTGGTGATACGCTGCCAGTCTCTGTTCCTGATGAGGAGCAGGGCACAGTGACCTGGCTAGGAGGAGACCCAAGTGGAGGGTCTCCACAAGCAAAGGAGGAAAATGCCAGCCCTGCTGAGGCTGTTCGTGGGCCATCACATTCTGCTGCCGTGAGGGCCACACTTGTGGCAGCAGCTCCTCACTGGAGCCAGTCCTGCAGTGCTGCCACCCCGAGACCTTCAGGCTGTGACCCCCAGCTCTGCTCCTTCCCTCTGCCTGTTCCAGCTGTTTCCACCTTCTCTCTAACGCCCTCGTTTCTCACCAGTTAGAAAATCCCACCAACCCTCCTGGCAGCACCTCCACACCCCAACAAGGGAATTGTGGAGGAGGGCAAGGGACAGAGACAGGAGCCTTCCCCAGAGCTCAGGACCCTGAAATGCTCGCAGAGCAGTCCCCACCTCGCTGGGGCTGTCCCTGGCCATTCCCCCATCCTTTCACAGGTATATGCATCAGCACAGAGGAGTGCTCAGCCTGCCCAGGAAGCCATGGATCCCACCAGTGTCCCCCCGGCCTCTGTGACCCCCTCGTGGGACGTGTTCCCCCAGCAGGGACTGGAGCCCGTGGACATCGCTGTGCTCGTGCTCTATTTCCTCTTCGTCCTCGCCGTGGGGCTCTGGGTGAGCAGACGCTGGTTAAAAACTTCTTATGTCCCCTGTTGTGCTGAAAAACAGGGCTGGAATTGAGCTGCTTTTCATTGGACTCGACTGAACAAGTGGAGGGGGGGGGGGTTTACAGGTCCTCAGCCTGGGAAGTGTCCTCAGTGTCCCTGGGGAGGGCTGTCCAGGCCTGTGCTAGCCAAGCTTTTGAGAACCCTTGAGAGGAAGGGGCTGGCTGAGTACAAAGTATTGCTAACAATGATGTTTTGTTCATCCAGGAAGGAATTGCTGTCCTATAAATCACCTGTGCTTGGACACCTGTCCACAGAGGTCCTGACAGCAGATTCCTTGAATTATGAACATTGTCTATATATAATTAAGGCAGAAGGACATCCTTTGGCATGGCTTTTGTGACAGCAGAAGCCCAGCCTGGCTGTCAGGAGGCAGAGGGGAATAGCTGCTCCCTGTGAATGGGATGCACAACTCTCAGGATGTTGCATGGATCTCTGGGAAGGGGAACCCACGAGAAAGGCCCAGCATTCCTCCTGAATGCTCCTAAAACCCAGGGATTATGCAGTTCTTGTCCAAAACATCTTGCCTTCCTTTCTCACCGGGAGTGATCGACTTTGCTGCTGCACAGGAATTCCATGATGGAGAGCTCTGCTTGTGGCTCAGGGCACATCCCTCCACCCCCAGGATTTCCCAGCAGCAAATGTCCCTCAGGGAACCCTTTCCTTTCACCGGACAGCTCAGGGTCCCTGCTGGGAACCCCTGGGTGCAGCCCTGAGCCCTGTCCCCTCTCTGTGCCCTCAGTCCATGTGGAAGACGCAGCGCAGCACGGTCAAAGGCTATTTCCTCGCCGGGGGACAGATGGTCTGGTGGCCTGTGAGTAGCCCTGTCCTCCCCTGGCTGCAGCCACCCTGGCAAACACTTCTCCAAACAGGAATAAGCAAACAGAAGTTTGCATTTTATATATGATATATGTTTCATATTGAGATAAGTTTCATATTGGCTTCCCCCCCCCCCACCCCGGATTTAAGACTACAAGGTGAGGTCCAGTCCAATGCCTCACAAAACCTGGCTGATTCTGGAGATTTCCAGAATTCCCTGGGGGTTCCCTGCATGGACACAGCTTTGTGCTGGGTCTGTGCTGGCTGGGGTGTCTTATCTGGTCCCTCAGTAGGTGCTGATACCAGAACCTGACATTTCTACCTGTTTCCCCACCTTCTCTGCTCACCCACAAGAGATTGGGTGCTTTGGAGGCAGGATGGTCCCAAACACACCCACAAATTGGCAGGGAATGGTGAAAGAAGCTGGAGAGAGGTGCCAAGGCCACCGAGCCTGTAGGGAAAAGATGTCAGAGGCTGACGAGGATTTCACATGCTCTGCAGTCAGGAGTGGGGAACAGCTTCCCTGTGCTCCCACCAGGCTGAGAACGATGCCCTGTGCCAGGGCCACACCTGATTTCTCCTTTTCCCCAGGTGGGCGCATCCCTGTTTGCCAGCAACGTGGGCAGCGGGCACTTCATCGGCCTGGCAGGCTCGGGAGCTGCCTCGGGAATTGCTGCCACAGCCTACGAGTGGAATGTGAGTGCGGCATTCCCAGCTGGAGCCCTGCCCGTGCCCTGCGGGAACACCAGCGCTCAGCCCGGCGGCTCCTGCGCTCTGCATCCCGCAGCTGGTCCTGCAGCTGGCACCCCGTGTTCCCATCCCATCCCATTATCCCATTATCCCATCCCATCCCATTATCCCATCTCATCGGTCTGACCCTCCGTTCCCTTCGCAGGGGATGTTCTGTGTCTTGGTGCTGGCCTGGCTCTTCCTGCCCATCTACATCGCCTCGGGGGTAGGTGTGGGCTGTGTCCCTGGGCTGCTGAGGGATTCCCTTCTTCCTGCTGCTCCTGCAGAGCCTGGTGCTGCTCCTGGGCTCTGGCTGGGGGGGACAGAGCTGCTGGCAGGACCTGGGGGCTCAGAGTGCTCCCACTCCCCTGCAGTGAGCAGAGTCCCTCCATGTCCTGGGCAGGGGATGGAGATTCCCCAGCTGTGCCTTATGGAGAGCCCTGTGCCAGCTGTGCCAGCTGTGCCAGCACAGCAGTGATGCCTGGAGAGGCTGACCTGGAACAGAGGATGGGCAGAGTTAAAGGAATAAAGTTGGGATTTATTAAAAGCCCTTCCAAGGATTCACCTTGGGCAGTGCAAGAGCCTGGTTGAGGCTACACCAAGATGGGTGACTGGTCATGAGTTTTCACACTTTTGTAAGTTTTGGTCCATTTCCATCTTGGGGTTCATTGTCCAATCCCAGCTCCAGGTTCTGCAGTCCCATCCTCCCAGATTCTCTCCTCAGTTCTCTGCTGTTGGCACTATTTGGGGCTGTAGCAGTGTCCTTGGTTCTGGGGCTGGAAAAGGACTGGTCTGTCTAATTAAATTGTGAGGAGAACTCGCTGATGCTTTATATAGAGCTGGGAGTTACACACCAAGGCAGTACAGAATCTGGAAAATATGAAAGCTAAAGTTTAAGGCATCAGCAGCAGAGCCAAATCACAGCCCAGGGCAGCCCCCAGGTCCTTCCTGCTCCTGTCCCACTGCAAACACCCCACAGCTCCATGGGGAGCCCCTGGCAGCTCTGGGAATGACCCAGGGACTGTCCCCCCTTCCCTCACTCTGTGTCTCTCCATAGGTTACAACCATGCCAGAGTATCTGCAGAGACGTTTTGGAGGCAAAAGAATTCAGATATTCCTGGCTGTTCTCTACTTGTTCATCTACATCTTCACCAAAATATCTGTAAGTAGGAAAAAAAAAAGGGAAACTGACTGGATTTAATTCACTTTGGAAATGTGTGCTGAGCAGTGAGGCTGGGAAATGCAACAAGTGGCTCTTCCTGGATGAGCACAGAAGGGTTTGTGATCAAAACTCCCAAGGAAGAGGGACTGGTTTTTTGAGAACCTACACAAAGAGGAGTAGCTTCCTTTTCTTCTGCTCAGTTGGCACCTGAATGCTTGTTAGAGCAGGAGGGAAAGCTCGTGTCAGTGTCCTGAGCAATAGCTCATGGAAAGGTGGGGCTCTCAGGGTGGATGAGGTGGCTGTTAGATTTTGCACCTCTGGCAGCTCCCCCAGCTTCTCCCATTTACATTTATTGCCTGTGCAGACACCAGGTGCTGTTATGGCAGGATGGAGGAGCTGGGACAGGGTTAGAAGAAAAATCTTCATTCCTTTATTTCACCTGTTTGAATAAATAATTGAATCAAGCCTTGCACAACAGCTCTGTGGCTGTTCATTAACTGCCAGCCAGGGCACAGACCCATGAAAACAGACAGACAGACAGATCCCTGCTGGGGTTCTTCCTGTACACAGAGGGCCAGGGTGGGACACGGTGTCTGACCCTGCCTTTGAACCTCCCAAAACTTTTGACAAAGGCTTGGAGTGCCAGGACACAGGGTGTCCCCGCTGCTGGAGGGCAGGGTGAAATGGGATATTGGGAATTCTTCGCTGTGAGGGACGTGAGGCACGGGGTGCCAGAGCAGCTGGGGCTGCCCCTGGATCCCTGGAATGTCCCAGGCCGGGTTGGACAGGGATTGGAGCAGCCTGGGACAGTGGAAGGTGTCCCTGCCGTGGCACGGGTGGTACTGGGTGGGCTTTGAGGTCCCTCCAACCCAAACCACTCCAGGGTTGTATGAAATGGCTGCAAGTCCCAGGGTTCAGATGGCACCGAAGGGGAAGGCTCAGCTTCTCCTCTAGGTTCAAGTGGTGGTTGGAATCTCTGGCAGTGCAGCTCCTGTGCTCAGGATGCTTTTACTCCTGTCTGTCCTCCCTTTGCCTGGAGCTCTCTGAACACATTTTCACTGCAGAGGTGGTCGGGCAGTGCTGGGCCCAGCCCTGGGGACACTTTTCCTGCTGATCACCCTGTTCCCAGGCAGCAGGGACAATTCCCAGGGGGAGCCGGGGCTGTGGCAGCCCAGGAGCTGGGGAGGGGGGGTTTGCAGGGCAGATTCCCCAGACCCTGCCCAGCACACCCAGCTCCCCCACCCTGGGGCTTGGGTGCCCACCCCAATGCCCCCCCTGTCGTGACAGCCCTGGCATCCCTCTGGTGTCACCACTGTGACCAGCAGTAATGACAAACTGGCTGAAGGATGGTCCTGGTCCTGCTGGGGCTGCAGGGGGATGAGCTGTGGGGGACTGGGGGGCCGTGTCCAAACAAGGCTGGTCCCAGTAAAGGGGTGAACACTGGGAGGGGCTGAGTGGTGCTGTCACTGCTGGCTGTCACTGTCACTGCTGGCTGTCACTGTCACTGCTGGCTGTCACTGCAGGCTGTCACTGTCACTGCAGGCTGTCACTGTCACTGCTGGCTGTCACTGCAGGCTGTCACTGTGCTGTCACTGCAGGCTGTCCTGCAGACTGTCACTGTGCTGTCACTGTCACTGCTGGCTGTCACTGCAGGTTGTCACCGTGCTGTCCTGCAGGCTGTCTGTCACCGTGCTGTCACTGTGCTGTCCTGCAGGCTGTCACCGTGCTGTCACCGTGCTGTCACCGTGCTGTCACCGTGCTGTCACCGTGCTGTCCTGCAGGCTGTCTGTCACAGTGCTGTCACAGTGCTGTCACCGTGCTGTCCTGCAGGCTGTCACCATGCTTTCACCGTGCTGTCACCGTGCTGTCCTGCAGGCTGTCTGTCACCGTGCTGTCACCGTGCTGTCACCGTGCTGTCACCGTGCTGTCCTGCAGGCTGTCACCGTGCTGTCACCGTGCTGTCCTGCAGGCTGTCTGTCACCGTGCTGTCCCTGTGCTGTCCTGCAGGTGGACATGTACGCCGGGGCTCTGTTCATCCAGCAGGCTTTGCACTGGGACCTGTACATCGCCGTGGCCGGGCTGCTGGCCATCACTGCCGTGTACACCGTGGCCGGTGCGTGCTGGGGACACACCTGCCCTGGTCCTGTCACTGACCCTGCCCAAACCCTGTCACTGCCCCAGACCCTGCCCCAGTCCCTGACCTGCCTCTGCCCCTGCTCCTGACCTGTCTCTGCCCCTGCCCGGTCACCTGAGACATTCAAGTGTCCCACGCCAGGTTGGACACTGGGGTTTGGAACAGCCTGGGACAGTGGGAGGTGTCCCTGCCACGGCAGTGGTGGCACTGGGTGGGCTTTGAGGTCCCTTCCATCCCCAGCCATTCCAGGACTCCGTGATTCATGCCGTGCACCATGTCCTGCCTCCCTAGCCTGGTTTTGGCATGAGTATGGATACTGGGGTGGGAAAGCAATTACAAACTCACCTTTATAGAAAAAATTGCCAGGTGAAAGTAAGTGAACCCTCCTTAGAGGCCACCCCAGGTGGGTGCAGGCCAGCTCTGCCTTAAGGAGAAGCTCTGGGTACATTTTCCCTGTTTTCCTGGGGCTCTCTCTCTGGAGGTGTGAGGGATTTACACCACAATGAGCCGTGTAATGCGGAAAGATTCCGGGCTTGGATGCCCTTTCAGAGTTTAGGAGTGGCCAAATGGAAAACAGCCACACAGAAATCCCAAACAAATAAAGGTTATTCCTTTCCCACTGCTCACCCCAGTGCTGTAAAATCCCAACCCCCTTTTTTTTTGTTCCTCCTCCTTTTTCAGCTTGGGTTTGTTTTAGAACTTTTCCATGTATTTCCTGTAGAGCTACTTCTGCTTTTGGCTTATAGTGACAAAATGGTGACTCATGATGACTCAAATCCTGAGAAATTCCAAAGTGTCATTGGCCAAAGACCCCACAGCATGGACAGAACTCCCCAGCCAGGCTCAGGGCTCAGCTTGTGCTGCTGGGCAAAAACTTGTGCAAAGTGTGAAGTGCTCTGCTAGGGCAAACCCAGTTCATCCCAGTTTGTGCCTCTCTGCTCTCCCAGGTGGCCTGGCAGCTGTGATCTACACTGATGCTCTGCAGACCCTCATCATGCTCCTCGGGGCCGTGTCCCTCATGGTCTTCAGTGAGTGTTCTCCTGGGGGCTGGTCACTTAAACTATGACAGAAGCCTCACCAAGTTAATATTAGGGAGAAATCATTCCCTGGGAGGGTGGGAGCCCCTGGCACAGATTTCAGAGAAGCTGTGCCTGTCCCTGGATCCCTGGCAGTGTCCAAGGCCAGACTGGATGGGGTCTGGAGCAGCCTGGGACAGTGGGAGGTGTCCCTGCCACGGCAGGGGTGGCACTGGATGGGCTTTGAGGTCCTTCCAACCCAAACCATCCCAGGATTCTGTGATTCCACAGGAGAGGCAGCTCCTGCTCCAGCCAGCAGTGTCTGCTCTTCCCCAGCCCAGTGTGAGCATCAAGAGCTTCTGATTTTGAAGGAACACTTGTGGAGCATGGCCCAGAGACTGGAATCATTGTCCTGACCTGGGGGGATGCAGTAACAGCTTCTCATGCCCCATTCCAGGTTTTATTGAAGTTGGTGGCCTTGAAGGTTTACAGGCAAAATACTTTGATGCCATTCCCAGCATTCGCAAGGAGAACAGCAGCTGTGGCTTGCCCAGGGAAGATGCTTTCCACATTTTCCGAGACCCTGTGAGCTCTGACCTGCCCTGGCCAGGAGTCTTGGTGGGAATGACCATCCCATCCCTGTGGTACTGGTGCACAGATCAGGTGGGTCGCTGCTTGTTCCTGTGGTTGAATCTGATTACCAACCTGGGGGTTGTGAACTCACCTGGACTAATTTTCTGAGGGGTATCATCAGTAAAATTTTATTTTACTATCAGTAATATCAGATGGTTAAGTCCCAAAGAAGGAAAACTTGATATGCACCACTGAATATTAGTGTTCATGTCCATGGAAAAAGGGGTAAGAATGTGTTTGTGTGTCAATCCCAGTCTATAAAGAAGGTTTTCGTTTGTTTGCTTTTTAACTTAATCCTTTCATTCCTCCTGAACCCCCTGTGAATTTCTTCTTTCACCTTCCCCAGGGTCTGGCTCCCATCCCTCCCAGTGACCCCATCAAAACCAGGGACCTGAAGCCCTAAAACACCTCCTGCTGTTCCAGCTGTGCTTTCTTGCTCTCCCAATTAACTCTGCCCATTTCAGGCTCTGTCCTGCTCCTTGGCCAGGCTTCTCCACGGGCTCAGGGAAGTCCCCAGTGCAGGAAGGAAGGAAAATCCTGGGCAGGGGTAGGTGAGGGCCAGGCCCTGCAGCACAGCATCCTCCCAGGCTCAAAGCAGTGCCTGTGCTTCTGAAAGGAGCCAGGATCCAAAGCAACAACTCCAGAGGCACAGCCAAGCTCTGTGATCACCCTCGGAGACTTCCAGAGTTCAGTGGAGATCAAAGTCGGGGTCGCTCCATCCCAGCCAGCTCCTGCTGCTGGCAGCCAACCGAACCCATTCCTTCATTCCTAGGTCATTGTTCAGAGGTCCCTCGCTGCCAAAAACCTCTCCCACGCCAAAGGAGGCTCCTTGATGACCTCCTACTTGAAGATTTTGCCCCTCTTTATGATGGTAATGCCAGGCATGATCAGCCGGGTTCTCTTCCCAGGTAAGTGCTGAGGGAGAGATCTCTGCTCTCCCTCTGCCTGTGCCAACTCCGCCGAGCTGGAGAAGCTTTTCCTGAATATGTTGAGAGGTTCCAATGCATCAAATGCCCAACACATGAAGAAATTTTCTTCCAGTAAGGAGCTGGAGGATGCAGATCCTCTCAGAGCAGCCGCAGACATCCCTGTGCTGAGGCAGCCCTGTGTCATTTGCTGGAATCCCCCCAAGCTCTCCAGAATTTCCCTTAGAAAGCAGTTTCCGTCATTCAGCAGAGGAGACACTGGTGTCCTGTGGTTGTGAATGCTGCCTCTCACTCCTCACTGCTTGTTTCAGATCTGGTGGCTTGTGCAGACCCGGAAATCTGCAAAAAAATCTGTGGCAACCCCTCTGGCTGCTCTGATATTGCTTATCCCAAGCTGGTGCTGGAGCTGCTGCCTGTAGGTAAGAGCCTGGTGAGGGTTCTGGCCCTGGTGGGGTTGGCACGTGGCATTCACAGGCACCTGGGAGGGAAGTTCAGGGAGGAAAATAGCCCGGAACTGTCATTTAGTGGGGAGAAACCTATCACTGCCATTTTAAACTGGAGCTAAAACCAGTTTTAAGTTCTGTTCTAGCCCACAGAAGACCTCGGGGCTGCCCCGCAGTGGAGCCACTGAGGGATCCTCAGGGTGGCTCTGCTTGTCCTTGTTGCCAGGACTCAGGGGCCTGATGATGTCAGTGATGATAGCAGCCCTCATGTCCTCCCTGACCTCCATCTTCAACAGCTCCAGCACCATTTTCACCATGGACCTCTGGAAACACTTCCGACCTCGCTGCTCCGAGTGGGAGCTGATGATCGTGGGCAGGTGAGGAGAACTGGGATGAGCTGGATCAGAGCCAGGTGCCAGACACACAGCTGGGCACAGCTGCTGAGGTGACACCACCCTGCACAGGCTGGGACAGGACTGCAGCAGAGGCTTTAGGGCTGTGGGACAGCCTTGGCCAGAGTCTCGCACTGAGCAGCAGGAAAAGCAGGGCCTGAGCTCACAGGAGGGCTCCTTTGTCTCTCCAGGGTGTTTGTGCTGCTGCTCACCGTGGTGTCCATCCTGTGGATCCCCCTGGTGCAGGCTGGCCAGGGAGGGCAGCTCTTCATCTACATCCAGTCCATCAGCTCCTACCTGCAGCCTCCCGTGGCCATGGTGTTCATCCTGGGCTGCTTCTGGAAGAGAGCAAACGAGAAGGTGCCGACCCTGCCGGCCTGAGAGCTGCCCTGCACCCAGCCTGGAGGCTGCTGCAGCACACTATTCCCTTTTTTTTTATATTTTTTTTTTAGGGTGCCTTCTGGGGGCTGCTGCTGGGGCTGCTGCTGGGCGTGGTCCGGCTGGTGCTGGACTTCATCTACCCCGAGCCGCAGTGCGGTGAGCCCGACGGCCGGCCAGCTGTGCTCAAGTACATGCACTACCTCTACTTCTCCATGGTGCTGGGGGCCGTCACCACCCTCACCGTGCTCGTGGTCAGCGTGGCCACCGAGCCCCCAGCCCCACAAATGGTGCGTCACCCCCTGCTCCCCCAGCCCTAAACGCTTTCCAGGATGCCCCACGCTGCGTCCCCGGGCAGAAATGAGCTGGAGATGCAAAGCTCTGCTCATTCTTGATTTTTGGTCACACCTGTAGCGGTGACCTCTCCTCTGCTCCAGCACCTTTGCTGCTGTTTCTGGTTTGGGGCCCATAAATCCCACCCTGGACACTGGTCAGCAGCAGATTCTACCAAGAGCTGTTGTTAAGTTCAAGGGTGTGCGTTTCATCCATGACAAATTAGCCTTTTCCACCTCTGTTTTCCAAGAAATTCCAGCTTCTGGGTCATCTTTACCAACTCTCTTACTAACGTAGGGAGGAAACATTTTTCCTCTCAGAAAAGAGAAACCCAGTGCACCCCTTCTCTGAACAGGTTTGTGCCAGTCTATTTTCAGTCGATGTCCTGGTGCTGAGGCTGCAGGAAGGCACTGAGGGCAGAAAGGAAGAGCAGAGGGGTTCAGAGCTCTCACAACAGCACATCCTCTTGCTTTGAGACAGAACTAACCCTGAACTCAGAGATCCCCAGCAAGGGACATGTCTGGAGGAGTGTGACCAGTCCAGAGCTCACCTGCCCTCCCTGTAACAGCTTTTCCTCATCTCCAGCCTGAATGTTCCCAGCTTTATGTGGTGCTCATCCCTCTCTAGCCACGCTGCCACTGAGAACATCTCTCTATAATGAGCCTTTCAGATATTTGAAGGAAAACCCCCTATTTCCCACCTGTTGTCCCTTCTCTCAGCACCCCCACTTAAAGCCAGCCCTCCCTGGCCACAATTTCTTTTCTTTTTGCTCCTTCCTGACCTGCTGCCAGTCTGTGCCAGGTTGGGTCCCACACTGAGGTGTCCCCTCAGTCCAGACCTTGCAGACCCACCCTGCTGGGGTGCAGGACGAAGAGCTGCTGTGCTCCAGAC
Source organism: Cinclus cinclus (assembly GCF_963662255.1). Lineage (NCBI taxonomy): Eukaryota > Metazoa > Chordata > Aves > Passeriformes > Cinclidae > Cinclus > Cinclus cinclus. Next base: position 933,631 of record NC_085061.1, on the reverse strand, counting down.
CCGCAGAGCAGAGCAGAGCCCTTGGCTGCTGCCCCGGGACAGGAGGGTGGATTTTGGCCGAGGCAGTCCTGGGACAGCAGTTTCCTTACCAGCACTGTTCCTGCCATCAGATCAGCCGGCTCACCTGGTTCACTCGTGGGGATCCTCTGCCCAAGCAGGAGCTGGCAGCAAACCCCAGCCCTGACCTTGCTGCCAAGGACGTGGCCACGCTGCAGCTCGAGCTGAGCCCCTCTGCTGAGAATCCTTCTGATGATGCCAAAGGTAAGTGGTGACCCCCACCCCACAGCCCCCGGAGTTCCTGCAAGACAAGGAATGTTAAAACTCCTTCCTCTGGAGTTCTGGAGCTTCAGGGTGTGTTGGAAGAATTGTAGAATTAAAGATTAGAGAATATGCAGAGTTGGGAGGGGCACACAGGGATCATCCAGCCCAGCTCCTGGCCCTGCACAGACACCCCAGCAATCCCATCCTGTGTATCCCTGGAGCTCTGGCATTCCCTGGGGAGCCTGGCCAGTGCCCAGCACCCTCTGGGGGAAGAGCCTTTCCCTGAAATCCAACCTAAGCCTGCCCTGGGCCAGCCCCAGATGTTCCCTGGGTCCTGTCCCTGTCCCAGAGAGCAGAGATTGGAGCTGCCCCTCGGGAGGAGCTGCAGAGCACACTGAGGTCTCACCTCCATCTCCTCTTGTCCAGGGGAAAAAAGGCTTTACCTGATAATTTACCTAAGCAGGAGTTCAGCTTCCTTTCCAACTCTCAGTGACCTTACAAAAGCTTGAAACCAAGGAGCTGGATGGGATACAGAGCCATGGCCACTATCCCGTGGCCACTAGCCGTGGCACCTGCTGCCAGAACTGGCTGGAGAAGGGGAGGGAGGGTGGAGGCAAACACAATCATGTTGATGAAATTCCCTGCCTGTTTTGCAGCAGTTTTCTAATCGGCTCTAGCAGCGGGGAGAAGCCTGAGCCCTGGGCTGAGTTTTTGGCAGATCAGTGAAGGAGGATGTGCATTAATTAAAGCCTGTACCTGGCGTTAAGCGCAGCCTTGTGCAGAGCTCCCTGCGCATTCTGCAGTGACGATTCCATCCCGTTCTCTCCAGGCTCAGGCCCTGTTTATGTAACATTGCAGCTTTCGCTGCCTGTTCCTTTGATCTGTAACAAGCTGGTGGGAGTTAATGAGCAGAGTTAATGAGTTACAGGGCAGCTCTCCTGCTGCTGGGAATCTCACACGTGTTGGACGTGATGAACACTGGGATGGGCACTGGGAAAGTCCAGTTTGGAGGTGTGGCAGGGCTGGACTGGAGCAGGGGAGGCTGAGGGGCACCAAGCAGCTACAGCTCAGTTTTTAGGTTTGGTTTATTGTTACCATGGCTTGAAATGCTGGGAAGAGCAGATCCTGAGCGCAGAGCTCCGGGGAGGATGGAGCTGGTCCTACGGTGACCACAGGGGTCCCAGTGCAGTGCTCGTGCAGAGACCACTTTGGTGTTTTTGCACTCCTGGCAGTCTCTGGCTCACCCCTCCCTGCTCTCATTCCAGGTGCAGCCGAGGCCAAGGGCAGCTCCAAGCTGCTGAGCACCTTCCTGTGGCTCTGTGGGATGGAACGCAGGCAGGAGGGGGCTGAGATGGTGCCCAAGGCTGAACCCCTGCCCGTGGCTTCCCTGGAGGAGAAGCCCCTGGTGAAACACATCCTGAACATCAACCTGCTCCTGTGCGTGTGTGCTGGGGTCTTCCTCTGGGCTTACTTTGCATAGCCAGGGGGATGCCAGCCCACACAACTTCAACTAATCCTAATTGGTGTAAATATTAATGATTAGCAGAGGGTTAACAGAATTCTTAATGCTTTCTAAATTTTATTTCTTTATTTAAGACATTTTAAATACATAATATTTTCCTTGTTTCTAACGGGGGCCTGGCCGTGCCCAGGGCTGAGCACTTGGCACTGTCAGACCCCACCTGGCACCAACCACCTGAGGAAGGTTGGTTTGGTTATATTAAATATTTAAGTTCGCTCTTTGGCTTTAGAGCACTGCCAGGAATTCAGGAAGCCTGGATTCTCTTCCTATTTATGCCTCTATAACCAGCTATGATGACTTGGGTCCCCTTTGGTTCAGCTCCCCTGGCCTTGAGGGACAAGAGTGACACCTCGAGTGCCTGGAGCAGAGCCCAGGGCTCTTGTCCAGGCTCAGCTGTGCCCATTCAGCTCCTTCCCTGTGTGCACTGAGTGCTGCTGGACCTGTCTGGGAGCTCTGGCTCAGTTACCACCACTGACACTCCAATGACACCACCAACACCAGTAGCCAGCGTGGAAACTGCCCCAGACCTGCAGCCAAGGGCACCTGAAGGACCTAAACCAGCCAAACCCACCAGCTGTGCCAGGGCAGAGGTGCCCAGGGGCAGCCCCTCAGTGCCTGGACACCCACAGCTGATCTGGGAGCAGAAAACCCAGGGCTAGGGGCCACCCCTGGCCCTGGGGCCTTGTGCAGCTGCAGAGAAACAGTAAAGAGTGAGAGCTGGTAGAGAGAGGAATTCCCTGCCTGCCAGGAGTCCCTGGGGATGGGGAGCCCCATGCCCATGTTCAAAAACCTCCTCCTGGAGCTCCTGCCCTGCCCTCGCTCCCTGCAGAGCCTGCTTCCCCCTCCCCAGGCTGCTGGGGTCCCAGAATTCATTAAATACTGCAGGGTCCCAGCAAACCTCACCCACAGAGCTGACAGAGCTGCGTGTGCAGGCAGTGACAACAGGAACACCTGGAACCAGAAAATATTCTTGTTAAACCACATAAAGGGAACTTCCTGAGCGTGTGGAACACGGCTGGAGACCCTAGGGGACAGAGGCACTGCACAGTTTGGGGGATAAACATCAAAATCAGTCATGGGACTGGAGGCTGTGGCTCATCAAGCTGAATTTAGAGTTACAAGGATTTGTTACAGGGCTGGTGTGACAGAGGAAGGTCCCAAAGTGTTCCCAGTGAAGTTCTCAAGGAAAAACCAAGCTACACGGTCCAGGGGCTCACTGTGACCTTCAGCATCCACTGGAAGCAACAAAACTAGAATAAAGATGCCTTAAGTTGACAAAAAACAATTTTTAATTTTGTAAATGTTCACTCAACTGCTGAATCCAAACAGCTGTTTCAAAGTTCTTCCAAAATTCAACCGTTTTCAACAAAAGGACAAACCCCATTTCCACGGTTTCCTCGTGAAACAGTTGCCAGTTGCACATGAACAAAGCAGGTTAATACAAATAACTATGAACTCAGGGTAAGTACTGATCCTAAGTAGCAATGAAATGATTAAAGAGACAGGAAGTTCCTCCTACAGCACAACAGTCCTTCAAGGCACTGGATGCATCCACAGTTCCACAGGGTGACTGAGAACCAGCAGTCACCACCAGCACCGGGGCAGGGGGTTTGGGTCATGGCTTGAGGGGAATCTGCAGCAAATCCGAGAGGGAATGGCCCTTGGGAGGCAGCTCCTGGTGAGGGCTAAGAACTACAAAGAACCTCTAACCGTGCCCAAGAAGGATTATTTCCCTAATACAGACATGCACTTTAAATAGCTAAGGTTCTGCTTCTTATTCTGTTGGAATTTCTGCTAACACCGCCTGTATCAGCAGTGACCACGCTTCCTAGGCGAGTTCCTGCAGGAATTCCTTCCTTCCTTCCTTCCTTCCTTCCTTCCTTCCTTCCTTCCTTCCATCCAAGAGTTTGAAAACCTTTGTCCAGACCCAGATCATTAAACTTCTTCCGAGGGCGAAACCGGAGCTTGGCCGAAGGTTGGGCTCCGTTTTCTGAGAGGTCTCCTCCAGCCTGAGCCCCGCTGGAGATCAGTGTCCCCACGAGCACCGGTCCCAGCTGTGCACAGCTGTGCCAGGATGCCAGAAGAAGCTGTTCCCTGTCAGGTCTGGGGTTTTCCCCCAGGAGGGGAGGCCGGGGAAGCCACGCTCACAGCGCCGTGCTCTCCGTGTCGTTGTCGATGTCCAGCAGGACGTGGTTGTGCAGCTCTCTGCCCGCCGGCTCTGCAGGAAGCTCTGGAGGAGGGTTTGCAAGTGGTTCTGGAATACTGGAATTAGAGTCTGCACAAAAAGGAACAGCGAGTTTAGCGGCCGTTCGCTCATTCACCCGGGAATTCCTGGGCACTTCCTTAGACAGAGAAGGGAAAGCAAAGATCAACGAAGGCTCTTGGAGCAGAGCTGTGGGCACAAAGGGCTGAGCCCAACTGAACAGCTCAGACTGCTCCTCCCACACACCCTGCTTCAGTCCTGGACAAAGGAACAGAACCCACTTCTTCCTGAGGCAGGGAGGACAGGGACTGTGATTTAGGATCAGATTCCTCAATGCCCCTGGAGAGCTACTCTGCACTTTCATCTCAAAACACTCAGCAAAATAATTTGGCACCTAAATCATCCACCAGAGAAACGCCACCTGTGACTTTAGCAACAGGAACGAGGATGGTGTCAAAAGGAGGCAGAAGTTATTTACACCAAGAGCAGATTAATCCCCTCTCCTGGCATGTCATGGTCTTTGCCTCTCCTGAGAGAATTTTGTTCAAGCCAAGGTGTCCAAAAAGGACCACAAAACGCTGCATCTCTGGTATGCCCTGGCAGCTAGAATTATCAGACCAGAAAAATCCCTAGCAGCTCAAAAAGAGGTAACTGAAAATCTTGTCAGGATTTTGGAAAGCCGAGTTACAGTATGCCATGACATCCCTTACTGCAGTCCAGCAGTTGCTCCACATAGGAAGTAATTTAGATCACTTGAATCAACAAAAAAGTCCAAATAATCCTTGTTTTCAAGCACAGGAGGTGCAGGCAGGCATCCTAGAGACTGGGACTCATAACTCAAGCATGAAATCCTGAAGTTAACCCAGAAGGTACTGTAGGAAACTCAAGGTGAAGATTTCTGAGCTGGAAGAGGGGAAAGCAGCCCCCGAGTGCAGCCTCCCTGCTCCTGAGCCCCCCCCCCCCCCCAAGCTGCAGGGATCCGTGTCCTGGGACCCTGCTCACAGCAGCTCCAGCAGAGCTCCTGCTCCGGCCGGGCACCGATGGAATTAACGCCACAGAACCCCAGAACCGAGCTGGAAGGGACCTCAAATCCCATCCCACCCTCTGGCGCGGGCAGGGACACTTCCAGTAGCCCGAGCCCCTGGAGCAGCTCCTCCGGCACTGCGGGACACGGGACGGGGCGGTGACACCGGGCACGGGAGGAGGCTCCGCACGGAACACAGCAGCTGCGGGTTTTCCGTGCGGGGACACAGCGCAAGGGGACGGCGGCGGGGAGACAGAGAGCTGCACATCGTGCTCTGCAGGGCTGTAGCGGGTTAAGGGCAGCAGCAGCGGCCCCCACATGGCTCCGGCCATGCCCGAGGGGCGCACGCGGCAGGACACTGGGGTTAGTCAGCGCCGGCAGCAATTAGCGATTAGCAATTAGCAACAGTCTGGGCCAATCAGGGCCTGTTCCTTACCATTGCACTTGCCAATACAGTTCCTACTGAATGCTGGTCAAACATCTGGATTATTTAACAAAACCTTTGATTAGAATATTCTAGGGCTTCTTACTTTAACACCATAAACAGAATTTGAGGCATTACTAAAGTCCAGCACGTGGACAAAGGAGTCAAAAGTGTCCTGAGAACAGCTCAGAATTCCTGTTCAGGGATTATCTGAGGTTTGCTGGTACTTAAATTTTGTCCCCTCATTCCGCTCGTTAAAGTTAAAATTAAAAACGGCAATTGCAGGTTGTGAATTAGTGGGTCTGTAAGTGCTTGTATGTGCAGGTGTGAGTATTAGAGCACTCTTACGTGACGGGTGGTGGTGTCAATTCAGATTATGAATCCTTTAAAAACACACGGATCTGGAAAAGGTGGATGCTTTAGCATGGAGTGTGCTGCTGGAGCTGAGCCCGAGTGTCACCGAACCCCTCCCCAAGGGGATTTCAGCTCAACAGGCTGGAGCTTCCAGGTGCCTTCACCAGTCTTGGAGAGAATCCTCGCTGAGCAGCTTTCCTTAGGCAGCTTTGCTGTGTGGCAGCCCCCACACTGCTCACAGCACACACCTGGGCTAGTTTCTGTGCAGTCCCCCCTGGCACCTGCTTGCTGTGCCCAGTTCTAATGAAGCAGCCCCAGCCGGATGTTAATTACAACACAAGGATTTCTCCCATTACACCAGGCTAAAACAAACCCTCCCTGTCTGCTATCATTGAAGCAATTTCCTCAGAACCAGGAAAACCCTAAAATGAAAATAAATAGGGTCAAACTGTGGAAATACAGATTAAGAGCTTCCTCGAAGTTTGACTCACTAGCACAGCTGCTGCTGTTAACTTCACTGTAAAGTGCTGTCAGGATTCAGAGCCCAGCCCCACTTCTGACTTCAGCTTGGGAATAAATTATCCTCATATTTAAAATATACTGACAAAAGCACAATCAGCAGTCAGTGATTTTAAAAATCAAACCTACTTTTTAGTTGCTTAAGCAGCTCATTTACTGCTGATTTCATCATGGAATCCCATAATGGGCAGGGATTTTTTTCCCACTATCTCAGGCTCCTCCAAGCCCCAACCAACCTGGCCTTGGACACTCCCAGGGACCCAGGGGTAGCTTCTCCAGGTAACCTCTTTCTCCAATTACCAAAAACCCCAACCCTCAGTGATTGCCAGCCTGACTTCTCAATCCAATACCGATTCCAGTGTCCTGGATTTGCAAACAGGCAAATCTGGAGCTAACTCAGGCAGCAGCAGCAGCATCCCCAGAGCTCCCAGCTGAGCAGGGAGCACAGCACAGATCTGTGCAGGGATGGGGACACAGGGATGGGGACACAGGGGTGGCACAGCACAGTTCTGTGCAGGGATGGGGACACAGGGATGGGGACACAGGGGTGGCACAGCACAGTTCTGTGCAGGGATGGGGACACAGGGATGGCACAGCACAGTTCCTGTGCAGGGATGGGGACAGGGCTGGCACAGCACAGTTCCTGTGCAGGGATGGTCACACAGGGATGGGCACACAGGGCTGGCAGAGCACAGTTCCAAGCACATTTCCAAACTCAAGCTACAAACAGGAGCAGTTTAGCTGCAGTTTCTGTCAGTACAAACCTTATTCGCAGTAACCATCCCCACCTGTGAAGGCATTGGGGTAGAGCTGTTAGGCAACAGAATTGATACTCTGCATTCCAATACATTAGTCTAATTCTAGAGAAGCTGCAGTGTCATGGGAAAGTTTCAACCATTATTAATTATAAGTAGATTTAAAAGCATTAGTCTCCCACATTCAATACCTCTTCCTTCAGAACTTCCCAGAATAAGCAGTGACTCAGCAGGAAAACATTCCAGAATATGCTGGTATTGAATGGCCTCAGCAATTGCATTAAAAAAAAAACAAACCCTTTATTAACTATCTTTATTAAAGTAACATCCCAATCAAACTGGTAACTACAAGCTTCATGAAGCTTCTGTGAGAAGACAAAAGTTTCTCTTCATGATTGTCTTAAAACAACGATTGCACTTAAAATGTGAGTCTCAACTAAGAGTTTAATACAGGTGATTCTTCAGCTTCTGGATGCACAACTAAAATGCACATCAGAAGGCTCTGTTCTCATAAGGCAAAACATTCTCTGCATGTTTTGCCTACTAGAACACGTGTCAGTGACCACTTGTGCCCTTTTCTTATCTCAGTATGTGCTGAAATCCACCATCCTTGGCTACATCTTCTCCCTCCTCTAAATATTTGCTTTTTGGCAACAGATGTACAAGCAGAATTGAGTGCCAAGATGCTGAGCTGGAGACAGCCCCAGTGAGCTGCAGTCACAGTGTTCAGCTTCCAAATACGAAAAAAAAAAAAACAACAAAAGTTCATTTGCACTTGCTCCCAAAGACTTCAGCCCCAGGCACGACACCCTGGTGCGCAGAGCAGCCGGGTGGGCATTTAACTGGAAATGAGCTATTTAAAGTGTGATTTGTGCCTTTCAGGTTCCCCCCACGTGAACTCCCAGCTGCAGGCACTGTTTTGCGCAGGAGGCAGCAGGAGGGAGGATGCACTCACCTGTGACAATTCTGGATGCTGTTGGTGCAGGGTTTGCAGCCGTGCCGTCCCCTGGCAGCTGTGCTGGAGGGTGAGGTGGAGGGGGCACGCTGGGTCTGTTCCTGGGCTTGGGCACGGGCCGTGGCCGGGGCAAGGTGCCGGTCTGAGGTAAGCAGGGAGCCTGGCAGGGCTCGGGGGGCACGGCTGGGGCGATGCCCGGGTGCTTCCCCAGCGGGGGCGTGTCGGGGGGAGTGGGAGTCTGCGGCTGCGACTGGGAGGAGCAGGGCTGCTCTGCTCCCTGCTCACTGGGAGATGCTTGGCTGCTGCCCTTGGGCTGCAGGGGAGGAGTTGCCTGTGCTGGGGGCTGCGGGGGTGGGTGGCTGGGAGCTTGGATTGGAGAGAGGCTGCTGGAGTATCTCCGAGGTGCAGAAACCTGGGAAGGGGAGAAGGTCTGGGCTGCTCCTTGGTTTGCATGTTGGGCAGGAGGAGAAGAGCTTCTGGCTGGTGGTTTTGGAGAGACAGAAGGTGGCTGAGCAGCTGGGGAAGAGCTTTGGCTTCCTGGCTGCCCTGGGGGGGGGTTGGCTGGTTTGGGGGGGGCTGGTGCTGGCTTCTTCATAGCTGTGGAGAGAAGAGGAGAGAGCATCAGGGACCGGGGGTGTTACACTGGGACGTGCAGCGACAGGACAGGGAGTGGGGCTAGGTGGGATATGGGGAAGGAATTGCTCCCTGGCGGGGTGGGCAGGCCCTGGCACAGGGTGCCCAGAGAAGCTGTGGCTGCCCCTGGATCCCTGGCAGTGTCCCAGGCCAGGCTGGGCAGAGCTTGGGGCAGCCTGGGACAGTGGTAGGTGTCCCTGCCCAGGGCAGAGGACAGAACAAGATGAGTTTTAAGTTCCCTTCCAACCCAAACCATTTTGGAATTCTACAATTCCAAACCAAGCTCCCACAGAAAACAATGAGCAGCACCAAAAAATCCTCAGGTATGTTATCAAAATAAAATGGTGCATTATCAAGTCCAAGCATTTACTGATCAATAGCTTTTGAGAGATTTTGTTCAACAGCACTGGTGACACTATCACCATTCAGAGAGTCCAAAAGTCACAGCTGCTTTGCAGCCAGGCCTTGGGGACAAGCCAACAGATTAAACTGCTGTCTGTGTAAGGGCAGAAGATGCTGATAAAGTTATTTTAGCAGCATTTTTGCAGTACGTCAAGGCTTGGAACACAGCGGCTTGAAAAGCAAATAAACACACACCTCTCCTCAAGGCGTGGGGACTGGGGCCAGCAGCATTCTGGGGCTGGGTGACAGAGAGCTGGGAGGTGCTGGGTGCTGGGGCAGGGCCAGCCTGGCCGTTCCTCACTGGTGGAGGAGTGGCTGAAGATGTGCTGTCCTTAGATTTCGAGGTACTGGAAATGAAAAATCCCACATTAGAGGTGCTTGTCACGTGCCTTGCCTGGCTCAGCTGCAGCTGTTCCACGTGGATCAGATATTTGGACACGATTTCCATGGAAAGCATTGTCAAGCCCTGGCACAGGTGCCCAGGGAAGCGGTGGAGCCACAGCCCCTGAAGTGCTCAGAAACATGTGGATGTGGCACTTGAGGCTCAGTGGTGAATGCTGTGGCAGTGCTGGGTTCATGGGAGATGGTGGAGGATGAGCCTGAGGTGGTTCTGGGCAGGGTCCCCTCCTGGCTTCTCTACTCCTCTACATTTAGAGTCACCTGCAGCAATTCAGCCCTCAAAAGCACCAACTTTACTCACTTCTACTGGCACTCTGCATCCCCAATTCTCCAGACGCTGTTAATAAACTGCGAGTACTTGATTTTAAATGCAACGTTCAGACACAACCCCCAAGGCTTTGTTTCAGCTGCCTCTGCCACAAAAACCATCTGTGGAGGAAATATTGGTCTGCAGGGGATTTCCAAACGAGCTGGTTTTGTAAATATGTCACCTGAGAACAAGCTCTGTGCACAAGAGTCAGTGCTGCATGAAACCCCACGGTGGGACTTCACCCCGAGCCTGCAAGGCTGGCATTTGCACTGCAGGTTTCACACGTGGTTTGTCACAGCTCTCACAGCACTGAAGAGCTGAGAGCAAAGTGCTGCTTCCACCTCACTGGAGGAAGTCAGGCTGCTGCAAATAGCCTTGGAGTCCAGGGACACAACCACAGAGCTTCAAGAGAAATTAAACAGCAAAGAGCCTGTGTACATACTTGTTCTAAAGGAACTAGTCCTGAAATATGATAAACTGACTGCAAGTCTGCTCATCACTAACACTTGCTACAGACAAATAAACAAACAAGACATATCCAGATAACGTGTACAAGAAACAACAAACAAGACCAACAGGTTCCTGGCATTGCCACTGTAGGTTTTGCTCTTTCAGCAGCAAACTGGTATCACCTGTGTGCACATCCCTAGAACATAACCTGGGATGGGCAGTAGAAAGAGAGTTTATATTTGTATTTTTCATCATCCTTTTCTTCCCCCCAAGAATTCCACTATCCTAGAAAATAAACTCCAGAACAAAGTTTATGACATAAATGTATTATGACATATAGAACTGTGTATGTTATATCAGAAGATGAATTTTGGAACACCCAGAACCATAGCTGTTATAATATCAGCTCTGGAACACTCAGAACCATGGCTGTTATAGTATCAGTTCTGGAACACCCAGAACCATGGATGTTATCAGTTCTGGAACACTCAGAACCATGATGTCATAAAATCAATTCTGAAACCCTGTGTGCTATTTCCGAAGCCAAATTCTGGAACTGTGCACATGACAGGAGAGCTCCTACTGCACACACATGCCAGGGCACATCCCAAGGGCAGAGGTGCCCAGTTTGCTGCTGGAGATGCTGCACACACGTGCCAGGGCACATCCCAAGAGCAGAGGTGCCCAGTTTGCTGCTGGGGATGCTGCACACACGTGCCAGGGCACATCCCAAGAGCAGAGGTGCCCAGTTTGCTGCTGGGGATGCTGCACACACGTGCCAGGGCACATCCCAAGAGCAGAGGTGCCCAGTTTGCTGCTGGAGATGCTGCACACACGTGCCAGGGCACATCCCAAGAGCAGAGGTGCCCAGTTTGCTGCTGGAGATGCCGCACACACGTGCCAGGGCACATCCCAAGGGCAGAGGTGCCCAGTTTGCTGCTGGGGATGCTGCCAAGCCGCTGCCAGCGCGAGCTGTGCCTCTTACCTGGCATCCTCAGTGCCCGGAGCCTGGGGCTGCTCTGCTGGGGCAGCAGAGGGAGCAGGGCCAGCCCCGGGGCCGGGCTCAGCCCCCGCGGGCGGGCAGGGCGGCTCAGCCCCGCCCGGGGGCTCGCAGGGCGGCAGTGGTGGCTGGAAGGCGGGCGATGTGAGCTTTCTGTTTACAGTGCCACATCGCCGAGGGGTCGAGGGGAAGTCCAGCACCTTCACACCAAAGCTACAGAGAGAAGAGAGAGTGAACACAGCAGGCAGCACCCCCGGGTGCTGAGGCAGCAGGATCTGGGCGTCCCACCCCCAGACAAACCCCGACATGCAAAGCAGCAACGAGGAAAGCTCCACTGGCTGCACAACACCACGAGGTTAAAGCTTCCACTGCCTGCAGAACACCAGCAATGTTAAGACATGCAACGGGATTTGGCTTATCCCCACAGAGGGATAAGCTAAACTCAGTGAACAAACTACTCAATTACATTTGGAGACAAACACTGATGACAATGAGGTCAGAGCACTCAGAATCTCACATGTAAATACAGACGTTTCCTTACGTAGCTCCTCACTGAATGTACTTTGCCACATGAATTTTGTTTCTATCACACGCTAAGTTGCAGCAGAGATTCAAAAAAAGCTACTGGATACAGGTTGTGATTTGGGGGCTGGAATGAGAGAACTTTACAGTGCTATCCAACCCAAATCATTCTATTTGTGTTTCAAGGAGAACAATGGAGAAACAGACCCCAACTCCAGCAGATTTTAGAATGCATACAGCACATTCATTCTAGAAATTATTTTATTCTTCTTGTGTTAAACAGTGAATCTTGAACTGATTTTCTTCTTCCTCTGCGAATGCTGATAAATTTGCATGTGGCTGGTCATAGCTAACAGGTAACAACTTAACATTTGCATCAACAGCTAAAAACAAGCACATCACTTGAATACTCATGATGAGTGATAAGAATGAACGTTACACTACATGTTATATGGGAAACAGCACGTTTTACTGGGAGTTTTTAGCATTCTACTGCTTGCTGTGGCAATACTGTACCATCATCAACTCAGAAGTCTTATCATGAAGGCACCAGGTAACACCACCTCAGCTTATGGGCTTTGAAAGAGAAGCCATGGAATACCAGAAGTTAGAGACTGAGAGATGCTACTGCAGACACTTCTGTTCCAGAATGAGTCTCAGACCACCCCCAATCTGTACCAGGAGAATGGAAACTGGGAGCAGCAGTATCTGCTTGGGATTTATCATGCATGGAGTGTAACTGCAAGGAAGTAACAGTACATTACCTCTGAGCCATCCTCAGGCTGCAACAATAGGAAATAAATCACCATTGTTATCTACAGCATTTCCATGAAATTCCTCTCCTGACATCAGTGAAGGTGTCTGGTTGAAGCCTCACTGGAAGAAGGCTGTAAGGAACCCCTAAGCTAGAATTACACCTACCTTTCCTTCTTCAGCAAATCCCCTTCCATCACAGTCATGCTCAGAGGCCTCTTCCTCTCCAGGGTCCCACATTCAAAGTCATTTCCAGCGTGTGACAAGTGATTGGAATTAACAGCAGGAACTGCCACAAACGCCCCAGACACATTGAAATCTTCATCTGCAAGAGGGACAGACAGAATGCCTCCTCAGACACACATCCCAAGGGGTGTCTCACTGCTCAAGCCACTGAGGGTGACCTGGAGGGTGATGTAAAATCGCTGAGCTCTGGCAGGAACTCACCTCCAGGGAAGAACCAGTCTGCATGCTGAATAATGGGCTCAATAACTGCTACCACGTGCACCGAAGTGGCTGCTGCCATTTCAGCAAGGGATCTGCAGGAGAGATTTCAAGAACACTTTATTCAGTGTTCCATCAAAGTAAGAAAATGAAAATCAATTCTGACTACCTAAATAACAACTTAGGCTAAGCATGATGGATCAACCCCTCAGTAGCAGAAAAAAAACCAACTGTGCTGAACTTCAGACTATTCAGTAACACTCACAGCTTTTGGAAACACCCCTAAAAACCTTCCTGCCTCAAAGGATCTGGAGGCATGGGCTGAAAGAACCCTTGAAATATTTTTTAAGTAAACAGTGCATTGCTGTGAATAAACTGAAGGATTTAAACCTATCAATTCTACAGCTTCACCCAGTTCTGCTTTGTAGCTTTCTTGAAAGAACTCACCCTTCATTCTTTGCCCACAACAAGTTGGGGCCCAAGACTATGGCGATGTTGCTCGGTGTCATTTTGTTAACATCACTGTTCTGGGCAAGCTTGGCTAAAAATTTGATTAAATACCTTCAAAAAGGAAAGAAATAATTAAACAACAGGAACCGTGAGCGTTTCTTGTTGAAAGCACGTAAATAAAAATTCAAGAATTTGTAATGAGAGCTCCCAATAACATGGAAATGGGATGAGCAGCCTTCTTGCCTGGCAGCTGCCCAAAGCTTCTGCTCCTGAATCATAAAAGTTGAACCAGGTAGCAAAGAAAGCAGATCCCATCTTAGCAAAACAGAACCACAGAAATATTATTCTTCCAGAGAAAAAGGCTTAGTTTCAAATCCTGTAATGGAAATATCATGCTTCTAGGAATCACCAGAGTTGGTTTTCCTCCAGTTCATTTCCAAAAAGCAAAACCAAAGGAAAAATGAGATGCTTAGGATAGATCCAGGTGATTTCTAAGACTGGAAACTACAGCAAAGAGCAGAGTGTGACCCATAACTAGAAAGGCTCTGCATCACTATTTCCTGACAACAGGGAATTTGAGGACACCACTGCTACATGAAATAAGAGGCATTTTTATAAATCTCACTGAATTTGGCCAAGCAAAGCACACTTGGATTAGAGTTCAGTTTGAGTGGCTTTGAGGTGCAAAGCAGCTGAGCTGAGAGATGTCCACACTCACCTGAAGTTAACTCGGTAATGCTCAGGTAATCTGTTACAAATCCTCCACAACTCTTGGAGCTTCTTATCCTGGTCCTGAATACTGAAAGGACAAAAAAATCCCACGACATCTTAATCTCAGGGCAGAAATTAGTTGTTTCTGCAGTGACAAAGAGATGATGGTATAAACTTCCATTCATGCCAAATCAATGTTTTGTACTCAGTAACCTGCTTGCCAGATCCCTGAATTATCTCTACCTGCAACAAAACTGCTCAAGTACCAATACTGTGCAGCCAGCAGCCTGAGGCAGCCCTAATTATTAAATAAAGTGATATTTCACTACATTTCGTGCAATTTGCATTCAGCTATTTATTATTTAAAATAAATTGTTACACGACACACCCATTAATGAAATAATAAATAACTGTGAGCTTGGTTGTTTCTTTTGAATTCATCAAAGAAGAATTAAATTTAATAGAAATATGCAGCATGACTTCCTCTCTAGCTATTTGCAGCATGCTTACTTTGCAGCTTGTGTCCACTCCTCATACAGGCTGTAGGTCATGAGAGGCTCTGGCAGCTCCCGTAAATAGGATTTCAAGGCACCTGCAATGCAGACAGGGACAGGTTGGCTCCTCAGCCACTGCTTTCAGACTCCAGGGAAAATTCTGCCCTCACATCTGCAGTTTTATCTGTGCAATAAATTCCAAGTACCAGGGAAAGTGGCAAGACCTGACACTTGCACAGTGGAACTGCTCAGATCTTAACACAAAGGGCCTGTCAGTAATTAGTGCAATTTGACAGAAACATGCTTAAAACTCCGAATCATCCCTTCAGGACAAAGGATTTATAAAGATCTATTGAAGGTCTACATATGGCTTTAATCTTCCTTGACCACATTAACACTCTTGTCATAAGAGCTGTGACAGTTGGGTCTTTGTGATCACCTGGATTTTACACACCATTGTCACAAATCCATCAGGTGTGATCAGCAGGGCACCCCACACTTATCTGTGTCAAACTGTGCACTGAACTTCCAGCTGACTGTCACTTCTTCCAGCTGAACTGTGGAGATCAGCACCTGAACAGCAGAAGTTGTGTTAAATCAATTTACACCTGGTTTGGATTCACAGCACTCCCAGTACCTGCAACAGCGTGGGGATCTGAGTAAAACTCATCCAGCTGGGAAGTGGAGCAATCCAGGGCAGCTTTCAGCTTTTTTAACTTGGAGGCTCCAGCAGCAATTCTGAACAAGCCCTGCATCATAGAAATAAAATGTATCGGTTGGTAATCACACATTGGCACAAGCATGGAACAGACCAGTTTTACAACAGCCTCTTTCAGGACATTCCAGCTTTGGTGCCTTCCCCTGACAGTCAGGACCAAGCTGGCCCTTCCTGTGTCCTGTCACTGTCACCTGAGCATGGCTCAGTTCTTTCCCACCCCTGGTCCACCCCTAATTGTCACCGTATGTGCATCCTCCACACAGTGCTGAGGTTATTCTGTTGCAAAACATTTACCAACCACTTAATGAAGAAATCAGTTAAGCAACACTAACAAAGAGGCAGCAGCTGATGAGCTGCACTGGGCCCTTCTCCTCCCCTCCCTGTGTGATCTGGAATTACCCACCTCCTCTCTCATCCCTGTTTCCAGGAGCATCATGACACAGGCTTCGATAGGAACTGCGATTTCCCGCCCGCTGCGCTTCAGATGCTCCTCCAGGGGAGTTCCAAAAGCTGGTTTTTCAGTCCATTTGTCTAAGTTGGAGAGTATCAAAACACTGAGCAGGATAACTACCAAACCCTTGAATTATAGCCCAGGCAAGAAGAGAAGAAAGCCTCTAGAACAGCACAGAAACGTTCAGACTACAGCAGGAGTTTTACAGCCCTTGATTGGTAAAGTGCCTTGGATCATGAGCAAAGAGAAAATGAGGCTGCTGGTGGTCAAGAAGAAAATACTTCTGCATCTTTCTGGATGGAGTATCATATACAAATTCTGTGTATAACTGGAATTCTAAGTAACAAACCTTGACAAGTGCCAGCACAAGGCTGCACATTCCAGTAACACTGATTTGGGAGCAGTCTGCAAGAATCTGTGAGGAAATTTTGTTCAGACTGCATGGCCTGGCCTGATTTTTGTTTTAACTGTATTTAAGGTGAATAAAAACTGAGCTGTGAATAAAAAGTTTATTCCTTAAATCTGATTCTTTAGATCAGCAAATTACAATGGATGTTAAGAGCCCCAGTGTATCACATCAGAACTACCGTGGTAACAGCCCAGCACTGTAACATTCAAATTTTCAATTTAATTCAATTCTTGTTCAACTCTGATTGGCACAAATTACTCCAAATTGAATGTGAATTCCTTTTTTCCTACAATTTACGTTCAGACCCATTTCTGCTATTTTAACTGAAAAAATGCAGATGTAAAAGGTTATTGTTAGTATAGATGTGTTATTTCTTTCATGTGGAAAAGAGGCCAAGAAAGACAAAAACTTCAGAGGACTTCAAAGAGTCCTCTGAAGGCAAAGCATTTCTGCAAAGGATTTAATTCATCCCTTTTCTTTACAGAACAACATCAGTTGCCTCCCATGTCAGGTTTTAGTCCCTCTCATTCATTAACATGCCATGAGATGCACAGGGCATTTCCCAACCTTTGCAAACTACAGCAAACGTTAGGAAAAGAAACCTCAGTCCTTGTTCAAAGTCCCAGCTCCCATCCCTGGAAGTGTCCCAGGTTGGACACTGGGGCTTGGAGCACCCTGAAGTCAAGGAAGGTGTCCCTGCCCAGGGCAGGGGGGCACTGGAGGGGCTTTAGGGCCCCTTCCAACCTCTATGGGATTCTGATTTACACTGCAGCTGGAAACACAAGGTAAGAAATTCCCCCCACTCAGCCCCTTGGCCACCGTGGCTCCAGGCCACCTTCCAGGCAGGCCAGGCTTGTTCTGAAGCTCAGCTGCTCTGTACAAACTTTCCATAGAACAATACCAAATTTCAAGCAGCCATATCCTCATAGAACCTTCTGCTCAGCCCTGCTGCTGTACCAGCATCACCTCTGCATTCCCTCCTCTCCCACACCGAGTACAGATATCCCACTCCATTTCCCACAATGAAATACTGATTTATGTATTGAACTGGTTCATCTTTTACAACCTTCATCAGCTGAAGATACCTGAGCCTTCCTCAGCTCAGTTTGTATTTTCCCTCAGACACTGTTCAGCTATTTCTCCAAAGATTTAGGGACAGCACAGCCAATATTTTGGAGAGTAGTTTCCAAAACACACAGTGCATCTTCATCCCAAATCATCAGTGATGCACCTGCAAGTCCCCTGACAAGAACCCAAACTCTCCATTTCCTAGCATGCAGTGCACACTGGGAAACAGGACTGCACAAAATCAGAGGGGGGGAAAAAAACCAAAAAAAAAAGCTCCTTAAAATCCACGGAGTTTTCCTGATAATCACCTGTAATCACTCAAGAACCAAATCACAATGACACTTTCATTGGCCTGAAAAGCCAGAAAAAGGTTACAAGGAGAACAGGTGAGCAAATAGAAAAATCCTTCCTTTACCCTCCTGGGTATCAAGAGAGATCCTTAATTAATATTTTATTAGTGTGTTAAACATGGCTGGAGAACTCCGGAGAACACGAAGATGGAATTATGCTTGGGAATGTAAAACTGTTAAGCAGATCAAAATGGCCTTATTAAATCAGTCTGCATGCAAGAGAATCAAGATAGAGGAGGAGGATATTGTGCATAGGTGGCACAGGCAAGGAGAAGCATCAGCCAGAGCACAGGTTACTTTACCTTGATGGGCTTGAATTTCGGGTAGGACCTTTTCTATGACTGCTAATGCTTTTCTATGGTAATCTGCTTGTGCTTCTAATAACTGAGAACAGAAGCCACATTTTAAAAACAAAAAGAGCATTAGCTTCTGAATGGCACATAAGACAAGACTAAAGGTTCAGCACACAAAATGTCATCTCTGAGAACTGAGTGTGTGTGCCCAGCTGTGCTGAAGCAGAGCCCCAGTGCCAACACTCACCATGACAAAGCAGCGGGCGTACTCGCCCTCCTTGGACATGAAGCTGTACATGTCTGCAGCCAGCTGATCCTTTGGGAAAGATGCAGGAGAGAAGGTTTACTCACCTCAAATTGTACAGACAGACAGTTTATTGTGTTTATTTTGCCTGCAGGAAGTTTGAACTAAGAAGCTCTAATGCACCTGCTCTGCTCCGAGTGTTCTTCAAGCAAAATGATTTCAAAATCTTAACTCTGGTTTATCCTGCAAAGCAGTTGCCCCTTCAGCCAAGAACATATTGCCATTCAGTCCAGCTATTTACATCACTCAAAGACAAGTACTAATAAAAATGGTTTCAGTTCTCAGTACTCAATGGAGCATTTGCTGTTGAGAAGTGAAAATGAATGGGAACTGCTCAGAGCTGTGACAGCTCCTGGGATGGCCCAGCTTCAGTTTCCTCCAGATGCCTTCTACTGCAGAGCTGCTGCACGGCCTGGAGCACCCAGACACCCTGAACATTCATTCATGGCCAGGACATAGCTGGCTCATACTGAAACTGAAAGTAATGTCAAACACCCAACTTAGAAACAGCCTGGATGGAGTTCCTCATTGAACGAAAGCAATCCAGAGATCAGCTGGCATGAAAATGCCCCCAGGACAGACACTGTGACAGCCACATGATTTGCTGCTGCAACTGGGCAATTCCATGGGAGGTGTGGAAGGGAAACTCATCCTGCCCTTACCTTGCACTGCTCTACTTTATTTCCAGCTTCATCCATCTCTTCCTTAAGAGATTCTACTTTCGAAGGATGCACTTGGAAATTTGTTCCTGAAGTCTTGTGGGCTTGGTTATATCTGGGGAAGAAAAGTTTCATTTGGTGAAAATCAATATTCAACACGAATCTGCATTTATGGCTCCCTTGGAATTGGCTTCAACAGGAAACAAACCCCACAGTTCCAGAGGTTTTCCAACAGAACTAAAAGGTTCAAAACCATTCATGACATACTGACATAATCCAGCAGCAACTATAAAAATCAGCAGGAATCCTGCATCTGCCCCAGTCTGTAACACGGGTGTAGAATGTGCTGAAAATGGCTCCACCAATTCTTAGGGCAGTGTAAAACCATTTAAAGGCACTCAAGGGTGAGATGAAGGACCCAGGACCCTCCCAGTGAGATGGTGCCATACAGGGCTGTAAAAGCCCTTGGTGTGGTTACACAGAGAGATTCCTGTTCCTTCTTTAAGCTGAAAATCTTCAGTGATTCTTTATTTAAGTTACACACTTGTATGAACTGGAAACTGGATGAGTTTCCAACATTTTTCCAATTATATCCAGGCATGTAAGAACTCCAAAACCTTGATTCTGTTTGGATCTAGCAGTCATGGGTCTTTTTCTGCTGTAATTTAAATGAAAGTTTGTCTTTTCTTCACCTACTGCCTGCTCACAGCAGCATTTCAGTAGCAAGCACCAGGTCAGAGCAGGTGCCATGAGATGCCAACAAGGGCTCACATGCACAGAAAAGCACCCAGTAACTAAAATGCTCTCCTACCTTCCCCTTGCAGAATCCCAGTCCAGCACCAGCTTTGCAAGCTGCTTCCTCTGCTTCTGAATGTTCGGGATCTCTGTCTGAAATGAGAATTGGAGGCTTACACTGAATTTTAAATTGTGCTTTGTAACAAATTACAGGTTGTAGGTTTCATACCCGCTTTCCACCACGAACACAGGGCTCCTTAAAGCAGGTTTTTGATACCAGCACTGAGATAAACCACTTTTGCTCAGTTCTTGCATCAATGCAGATGTGTTTCTCCTCTCAGGCTGAGCTGTCTCACCTCTGTCAGCAGGCACAGCGGGTCTATAACTTCTCTCTCAATTTGTATTTCATGCTGGGAGAGCTCCATTGCCAGTTTATTCTCTGCATCCCCACAGGTATCCAGCATTTTCCTGTAAGAATTACAGGATACTGTCATGGGAGTTTCCACTGACTGCAGAAGGAGTCAAGGCAGAGCAGAGCTCTGGAAAGCAAAGCATCCCTTCACGGCCTGAACTCAACTGCTCTGTGCTCTCCTGGAGAAATCTGGGATAGGCAAGTGGTGTTATTAAACCTTTGTCTTCTGAATTCCTGAGCCATGACAACACTCTGGAGGCTTTCAGACATGCAGGTGATTGTACCAGCCCTGAGGGCACAGAAGTCAGTATTTATTTCCAAGCCCATCCTGCCATCTCACAGATGCAGGAAAAATTGCTCAATGCAGTATTTCATTTTCTCCTAAGCCCCTTTAATGTGAAGGTTCTTAACACCCTAATTCCCAGCAATCCCATCTCCAGCAGACCCAGCCTCCAAACCCATGACTTAACCTTCATTTTATGCTGGTTATAAGGAAAACCCATATTCTGTAAGATTTTTATCCAAGTTTTAAATCTCGTGCAGTGGCAGAAACATGTTCTCAAAGGTTTCTAAGGTCATTCTATACTGTCTCCATAAGAATTCCCACCAGCAATGCAAAAACCCACTTGGCTCCAGGAATTCAGCACATGGAGGTTCATTTGTTTCAGCCACATTCCCGTAAATTGCAAATAAGACTTTGCCAGGATAGATAAATTGGGGATACTTTGAACTAGGAGCCATTAATGCAAATAAACATTATTTTAAGTCATCAATTCAAACCTGCAGAATGCAGTTTGAAATAAAAATGCAGTTTAATTGAAGAATACACAATATATTAAACTTCAAATGGAGATGCTAATTCTACTAACCCACAAGGAAAAAAGCATTTTAAAAGCTTTTATGAGAGAAGAGAATCAGAATCCTCTGGAATGCAATTCAGCCTAAACCTTGTTCCCAAATCATTCCAGAAAAACTGCTTGCTCACCACTTCTCCCTTAGGATTAGAGAAAGAGTCTAGAAATATTAAGTTTTATTAGACTGAAACCAGCCTTTGTGCACCCAGAGGCTCTAATTAGAGCCCTGCAGGCAATAAGATGTCAGACAGCAAGTCAGGAAAAAAAGGCACCACTTACCCCAGCAGAGTTTCATCACTCAGCTGGATGGATCCCTCTTGCATATTCTGAGCCAGAGCTGTTAGAGGAAGTTTTTTCTGTGGAACAGAAGGAACAGAGCTCAGCTTAGTGCTGCTCACCCTTTCCAGCTTCCCCAGCACATCCCCTCTAAAGTTTTGCTCCTCTTCCATATGGTTTCTATTACACAAACACAGCTCATTCTTGGACTCGAAGAAAATGCCAAGTCACAAAAAAGTTTCAAGCCCCAAGACTCCTGTTCTCAGACACTCTGAAAAGCACTTTCTTCTCAGTTTTAGCTGGAATGATGGCCCAAAGCATATCTCAACTACTGCCAAGGAGAGATAAACAGCTTTAAGCTGAGATTTCAGCAACCAGCTTGTCACATCTCTCTCCCTGTGTGCCCCTGCTCTCAGGTCTCTGTTACTCAATAAAAGGAGAAAGTGTGAATGGGAATTATTTCTGGCTCTGATGCTTTAAGAGAACCTATCTATGGCTTTGCTAAGGAGGGGCAGAAATCAAATAAATGTGTACAGAAAACCGATTCCAGCCAGCTGGAGGTGTCAGTGCCCAAGGGCAGCTCCAGATCTGAGGAGCTGGGTCAGAGCAGAGATTCTCCTCCCCTGGCTGGGTGTCAGGATAGCTCCAAGCACCCAGCACACTGCAGGGACACTAAGTCACAAAGTCACAAAGTGTCCTGGCACTGCTGAGCTGCTCCCAGCCTCAGCTGTGCTGCTGATGGGGTGCCACTGAAGTTTCACTGGGGTTCCACTGAAGTTTCATTGGGGTGCCACTGAAATTTTTCTGGGGCTCCACCAGTGTTTCACTGGGGTTCCACTGAAGTTTCACTAGGGTTCCCACTGAGGTTTCATTGAAATTTCACTGGCATTTCACTAGGGTTGCACTGGGGTTCCACTGAAGTTTTATTGGGGTGCCACTGAAGTTTCACTGGAGTTCCCATTGGGGTTTCACTGAAATTTCACTAGGGTTTCACTGGGGTTCTACCAAAATTTCACTGGGGTTCCACTGAAGTTTTATTGGGGGGCCACTCAAGTTTTACTGGGATTCCACTGGTGTTTCACCTGGGTTCCACTGGGGTTTCACTGAAATTTCACTGGCATTTCACTGGGGTTGCACTGGGGCATCACTGGGGTTTCACTGGGGTTCCACCAGTGCCAGCACTGAGCTGCTCTGCCAGAGCTTTGCTGCCCTGTGCTGCTGTGAGAGCTGAGCTGCAGTGGCAGGAGCAGCAGGGTGGGACACACACAAGCACACGCAGACAGACACACAGACACACCCGCAGACAGACACACAGACACACACAGGTACTCACGTGTCTCTTGTCAGGGTCAGTGCCATGCTGGCCCTGCAGACAGGCTATCAGCCTCTTCTGGGCCAGGTGGCACACGGACCTCACCGTGTCCAGCCTCCTCTCGATCTGACCAGCCCCGGGGGAGAGGGGAGGAAGAGAAAACAACACAAAAACCAGAAGTTATTTCCCTGGCCTCAGCAGAAAACCTTCCCTCCTGTACCACACGTCGCTCTGGATTGCAGATTTCTCAAATTCTCCAGCTTACTAGAAGTGCAGCTGCTTAGCAGAAGTGCCTGACAGCAAAAATGCTTGGGGGGAGATTGAAATTGGTTTTTTCTTCAGTGGCACAGAAATTCAGTCAGAGCTCCTGGCACTGGAAAATGGGAAAAGGGAAGGAACATTGCCCTGTTTTGCATCTCAGCAAAAGGCAATCACAGTGGCACTTGCCATCTGAGATGAATGGCACATGCAGGTATCTAAGCCACGAATTCAGGGAGAAAACTGTGTGAAAACTTGTAATTTTCACTGTGACCTTGTAAAGCAGGTGCTGAAGACACGTCTGACAGCTCCTTCCCACTGTACAGACCTGTACTCCAAATTCCTCCTGCACGTCCTTCCCTGGCTGCTGAACGCTAGGACAAAGCTCCCACATGCTGAGCAAAGCAGGATTTTCAGGGAGAGACTACTGGGATTCTAATGGGATATGGAATTAAAAAATAGGAGTCAAATCCCAAACAAGAGCTCTGTTTATCAGCATCTAATTCAAACAGGGCTTAATACACAGCCTGTGAATAGGACAAATATATACACAATAAACTGTTCTTTTAAGGGACTTTAAGCAAGGAATTTGGACTATTTTATTTCAAAGAACACCAAAAACAAACAAAGTGATGAGCAGTGGGAAAGAACTGCTCATGGCACTGAGCTCTCTGTGCACAGCACCCAAAGAATGCTGTTTATCTGCATTTTGATGACTCACCAAGAATAACAGGAGGCCCTTTGGAATGGATTCTATTTAAAAAGCAAAGGGGAAAAAAAGAGTAGATTTCATCTGTAGAAAAAATCTGAACAGATTCCAGTTTTTGATACAGCTCTAAAATCACTTTTATTATATTTTCAGGAAGGCAAAATGAATCCAAGTTGAAGTGCTCAAAAAACTCTAAAAATCTGTTAGGGTAGAATAAACTGCAGAGAAACTACCCAGAGATTGCTCTGAGAGCACAAGGTTCTGCCTTTTATCTACAGAGCATGGAGCAAAAAACTCAAAATTAGTTCCAGGTAGAAAAAGTCCATTTGGAGATCAATGAACAAGCAGGTATTGGTGGTCTGGTGTTGCAGCTAAGATTATTCACTTCTCTTGTGTTATCTTCAAAATGAAATTCTGGAATGAGTTGGGTTGGAAGGGACCCTAAAGCCCATCCATGGCAGGGACACCTCCCATGATCTCAGGTGCTCCAAGCTCCATCCAGCCTGACCTTGGACACTCCCAGGGATCCAGGGGCAGCCACAGCTTCTCTGGGAATCTGTGCCAGGGCCTCAGCACCCCCCCAGGGAGGAAACACCACCACCACCACCACGTTCTAAGCCATCCTCTTGTTCTAAAAGAATTCAATTTCTGCATGGTCAGCGAGCTCAAACTCCAAAGACTGAGCACAGGGTTTTCCCACAGCTGGAACACGGTGACACCCTGCACCTGAGGGACACCCAGACCCTGGCAGATCCCAAAGCCCTGCTGGTGGCTCAGGTTCCTTGGAAAGGCTCTGGAGCACACACATTCCCAAAGCTCCTTCCAGGCACCCTGAACTGCACACCCAGGGCAGGACTGACAGGAGGAACGTGACCCCAAAACCTCACAGTCCTACCCTCTGCTCTCTGATCTGCTTTCTAGTGCAGAGATGGCAAGAAAGCCACAAAGGACATTAATCTCCTTCCAGCCACCTCTGAAGCGACAACGTGACCCACAGGCCAGGCTGTCTGTCCCCCTGGGGCATCCCCAGAGTACAGAACACCACACAATTGCTTTATTATCTGCCAGAAAGCAGGGCTATTGTAAAGGCCTTTGGAGCACTGAATTATAGCCCTTGTCTTCACATGAAACACATTGAACAGACACTTGAAATGGAGCACAATCCTTCAGAAAACAGAACAAAAAAAAAGCTGTAACAATCCTGTGGCAAAGCTTGAGCCCAATATCAAAAAGCCCAACAGTGAACCCATGCTTGTAAAGTGAGCAGCACCATGTTTCCAAACTCTTGGGTTAAATAAGAGCCTCCTGCCCCTGCACAAGCCCCCAAGAGCAAACAAACAAGTGAGTAAATTCTTCCACTTGGGTGTAGCCAGGCTGCTCCGGGCCTGGGAAAGCCTTGCTTGCAAAATTTTTTTGGCAACAAGCAGCAGAGCTTTTGGCTTTCACTTCTTGTTACTATTCTGCAGCTAAGTAAGAAACCAGATGGGCCCCCACGGGCTACCAAGGTGTTTAACATCCTTTGTGTCACTGAGCCACACAAATGCTCAGAAATTAAGCACAGACTGTCAGACTGGGGAGGTGTTTTTAGTTTAAATCAAGCAACCCCCTGAAAACAGAGTGAGATGTTTCAGGTCACCATTCCACTGGCACAGGGTGCCCAGAGCAGCTGTGGCTGTCCCTGGGTCCCTGGCAGAGGTGGCACTGGATGGGCTTGAAGGTCCCCTCCAACCCAAACCAGCCTGGGGTTCTGCAATTCCATGTGTTTGTGCTGAATCCATGTTTGAAGGCTGACACACTCCCTGAACCTGAAGCTGAGCAGCTGCAGAGCTCTGAACCAGAAGCTGTTCCATCATCTGCTTGACTTCCCTGCTCCATCTACAGGCCCTGACCTCCAGCAGGCTGAGGTGCTTTGGAATTAATCAGAAATGACCACCACACTCCAGGTCCCAGGAGCAGCCAGCCTGGCTTCCCTCGCCAATTTGTGTTTTTTATTAACCCTTCATAAAGAAACCAGAGGAAGACAACTATGTAGGACAAGTCTGCAGGCAAATTTGCTCCATGGAATCAGTCACCCTTGCTAATGTGACAGTTGCAGTTTAAATTCCACCATGAAAGTCGTGTTTGATGAGATGATAAATTTGCACAAAGATGACAAGTCTGCAAACAAATCGATGTCAGCATGACAAATCTGAGAACAAATATCACAGCTAAACAAGAAGCACTTGTACATTTACTTAAAGCAGTAACAGACTTTATTAGTGAGCAGTTGGAATGATTTTTTGTGCCACTTTTCTTAAGGCCCAGTTGATCTGTTCAGGTGAAAGCAGTGAGGACAGAAACCAGCTGTGCCCAGCCAGGGTTTCTTCACCCTCCTCATACAGACTGGCAAGGCATCAGCACCACTGGTTCCTGGGCTCATCAGGTCTGTTCATCTCATTAAAAGCAAGAATGGTTCCTCCTTCTCTGTACCAAGCCACGTGACTGGACTTAGAAACAGAAGTAACTGAGTTTTTCTACTCAAAATGTAGCCCTGTTTCTTCATGTGCTGAAAAGTCAGACATCCAGGGTTCCATCCCTGACACGTGCAGTATTTTTGCCCACATTAGGTACTCCACAAACCTCAGAAAGCTCACACATCACAAAAAAATACATATGAAGCATGTTACAATACCTGCAACAGGTCTTCACTGAGTACCTCTGTTCTCTCAGCCCTAAGGGAGGAAAAAAGACCATTGTCAGACAGTTCAGGGTCACAGATTGCCTCAACAAAACCTGCTCACTTCCAAGCTCTAATCCCATTCCTGCCACTGCTGCAAGCACCACCATGTTCACCCTGTCACAGGCAGCCCTGGCTCCCAGCACAGTGAGTTTGGGGACACCTGACATCCCTGGAATGCCCAGCCCACAGCACAAATCCACTGCACCAAACTCTACAAGGTATTTCCAACTGCACGTGGAATAACCCGAAGCCAACTGGAATCAGCGCACCTGAATATAAAGGAATATGAATATAAATAATGAATATAATAATAAATATAAACCATGAGAAGAGCAGGAGAGCCACCATTAGCTCTTGGAACTGGAGCACTGCAGAGCTTTATTCCTCAGGAGCAGTGGGAATGGCAGCCTGGAGCTTCCCTTAACCCCACACACACAACCTTCACCAGAAACCTCCCGTCACCTCATCCTGCTGAACCCCACAGGGCTAAAACAGAGGGTTTCGTACTTGAAAAGCTCACCAGAAGTGAATGGTATTCCCAGGAAATAGAAATTATGTTCTAAATCTAATCAGAAATCTATTCTGCCTTCAACAGAAAACCCCTGACTGCTTCCACACACTTCCAGAAAAAAGCTGCAGCCACGCTCCTGTCTTTACACACACTTCCACACCTTTTGTCATCCCAGTTTACACAAACTTTAAATTGTTTCATGTTGACACAGGTTTATTTGTTGTTGGCTCTTTGGCTCTATCAGTGATTGATTCTCCCTTTGCCAGGCCTGTAAAATGCAGATAAATCCAGTTCACCCTGGGCTCTCCCTCTCTGCTGCTCACCCTTACTACACATCTACACCATGGAGCACTTGGAGGGACTCCAGGACACTCTTTTCCTGTTCAGAGTTTCCCCTGCTGCTGCCAGAGTCCCTCAGCTACTCCAGATTTATCAGATCCTGCAATCTGTCAAACAACCACAGCAAACCTGGGCAAAGCTCGTGTTCCTGCTCAGGCCTCGGCAGCTGAATGTGCCAAAAAACCTCCAAGGACAAGATTCCTTCAGCTTTGGCTTGGTGTTTTCAAAGCATTTATTTGACTTCAATTATACAGCACATTATCTGCTTGAACTAGCTGTGAACCATAAGGTGTTTAATAATCAAATGCCAGAATAAAGCAAAAGCTCAAAACCTCAGCCAGATTCAGACAAAAGCAGCTGAAATACTCTGACAGCACTGGAATATTTATTTGTTGAGGAAAACACAGACTAGATTGATAAACTTTTCTCCCACCCAAACAGAAATATTTTCTCTGATGGAAATTACATCCTGTTAGAGAGCAATTATTTATACTTATTATCTATATATATATATTTTTATCCCTGCAAAACCCACTCTGCTATAGCCAAAACTTTAACTCAAACTCCCTCAAATACTAGAACAGAGCTTCCATATAACTTTAGAGTAATACAAAGTTTGATCTTTCCTTCCTTCCCTTTTTCCTAGGCTATTCTATCCACTGGACTGAAAAGCAGTGATGGCTCAGCACTAGCAGAACTTTGTTCCCAGGTTCAGAGTGGTTACCCACATACTATGGATCATTGTGTGAAGCGCAAAGTATTTTTTTTTTAATTTTTCTTCAGCTCTCTTCGTACCCTGGCTTCTCCAGGCCCTACAGCCCCAGCTGTATGATCCAGACCTCCCTGTGGGATGCTGTCCCCAGCCCTGGGTGGCAGCAGCAGCGTGGCCAGGCAGAGTCACAACAGCCCCTGGTGATGATGTCAGGTTTGGAAGTGCAGGGAGGGAAGACCTCACCCTTCCTGCAGGCCCACATTCCACCTTTAATAAGGAAGCCAAGAAAGAGCCACTAAATAATGTTGTTTTTCAGCGATCACAACCATGAAAGAGAAACACAAGCCTGTGATAGCAGCACAGCCATCTCCTCTCTGCACAGGGGAAAACAGCAAACCATCAAAGGGACCTGGCTCCACTGGAATTAACCTCTGTCTCATTTGGAATTACAGGTATGACCAGTTTGAAGTTTACATCCAACTGCAGCTTCGAGGGATGCTAATTCCCTCTGCCATCTAATCAGGGAAGCAAACAAACTTCTAAAAAAGAACAGATTTTCCTTTTCACTGCTAAACTTCTGCCCTCAGCCCTTATTAGGGCTTATTTGCACCTTATCTAACAGAAGCAATGAAGAAATCCTTCTGGAATCAAGAACTAGAAGCCTGAGCTGCAGAGTGCTCCCAAGGGCTTCCCCGAGCCCAGCAGTGCTGGTCACCGGCCACCAGCCTGGAGACCCTGCACTGGAGCTTCCTTCCCCCACGGGACACCCTGAGCCCAGCCCAGCCCAGGCTGAGCCTCTGAAGGCCAGGCTGCAGCAGCCAGGACTGTTTACATTCCCAGGCTGAACTCCACTCAGTCCAAACTGTTAAATCTGGGTTGCAAAACGAGGTCCCTGCAAGGCACTGCTCATGGGGGAAGCACGCCCTGCCCCTGGGATGGTCCTGCAGGAGCTGTCCCTGTGCCTGGGGAGGGCAGGACCCACAGGGGAACAGGGACCTGCCTGGCCTGCAGCCTCACCGCACCTCTGGTGACAGAGGTGGCAGTCCCAGAGGTGGTGCTGGCAGATGGGGCACAGCAGGGCACGGGCAGCAGCCCAGGAATGCTGGATGGGGTGTGCAGGGCTGGCGTCCCACCTTCCACAGCAACGGCACTTGAGCTGCCCAAATGTGAAATATCTGCCGGCCTGGCAGCGCTCCACTGGAGCAGAACAGAGCTGCTCCCCTGGGAAAGGAGTTTCTGAGAACTGAAGCTTCTCTGCTACACCACCAGAACCTTGACATGGAGCTCTTAAGTCGGCAGTGCATGTTAAAAGATTGACTGTAAAAATACAAGTGAGCAATCATTTGTTACGGCTGTAATAATCCTCTTAATGACAAAAGGGGATACAAGTCCTGAATGCTCTGCAGTCAGAACTTCCACACAGCTAGCACAAGGTCCTGCCTGCTGGGCAGAGCTCTGTGCTGCACTGCCCCTGTCGTGCACGGATACCACCCCTGGTACAACATAACTGCAGTCATTTGACAAAAACAGCTGCTCCTCAGCCAGACCAGCTCCCCAGCTCACCCCCTGGCCAAACAGCCTCCCGGACACAGCTCCAGGCTGGGAGCAGGCAGCAAAGGCAGGGCAGGCTCAGAGCACGGCACAGCTCCAGCCAAAACCCTGAGCAGAGCCAGCCTTGCCCTCCATGATCCCAGCATACTGAGAAACTGTCATTTTTAACAGAACTGTTGCTTCTGCAAGCAAATTTTCTTTTCAAGACAGCAAATATGGTACTTGGTGTGAAATAGGATACGAAACAGAAATGCTGGTGCCATTTTCTACTTGGGGGTGGCATGGCCTTAGCTCACTCCAAGCAAAAAACCAATTGGTTATACAGAGAAAGACTGTATTTTTTTTATTCTAGATGTGTTAATCACAATACTTTGGCTTGCTGTGACATTTTAAAAATGCATTCCATGTGCTCATAATTGAATTCCTGTCAGAGTGTTTTATGGTGTAATTCCTTTTAATTCCCTTGACTTTTTCTCTTCTTTCTGACCTAGCCTGAAGCCCAGCTAAGGCACAGGATTCTGCTACAGCTCAAAGCCTGGCTCAGTCCAGGCAGGGTGGGCAGAAGAGCTCCCACCCCACAGGTTAAAAACTCATCACATCACTTGGTCATTCTGCAGCTCCTACACACTTCCACGTCAGAAGTCTTCTCTGTACATCTAGAAAGAGCAGTTGGGAATTCCTGAGATAAAAGTGTTTATCTTCCATGGGGAAAGAATTTACATTTCCATGTATAAAATGAAGAAGGTCTATTAAACCTGCCACTGGGGATTTAAAATAAATAATGCCTCATCTAAGCAGTGTCTGAGAGCTCTCTGGTCCTGCCCATCACTGGGGTATCAGTACTGGAGCAGGGCTGATCTCCAAGGCAGGTCGAAGCTACAGAAGCACTGCAAGAGACTTTTTACAGGGGAAAAAGTCCTGCAGAGACAGGACACAGGGAACGGCTTCCCAGTGCCAGAGGGCAGGGCTGGTTGGGATGCAGGGGAGGAATTGCTCCCTGGCAGGGTGGGCAGGCCTGGCACAGGGTGCCCAGAGCAGCTGTGGCTGCCCCTGGATCCCTGGCAGTGCCCAAGGCCAGGCTGGACAGGGCTTGGAGCAGCCTGGGACAGTGGGAGGTGTCCCTGCCACGGGCTTTAAGTTCCCTTCCAACCCAAACCATTCCAGGATTCCATGAAATCCACACTCCTGAAAGGCTGACCAGGAAGGAACGAGAGCAAACCTGACACACGAGCCATAAAAAGTTGGCCACTGCCAGCAGAAGAAGTGACTCAGTTGAAATGTCACCCTGGAAACAAAGCCCTGACTCAGCCAGCAGCTGGGCGGGGGTGATGCCATGGCAGGGCAGGGCCAAATCCACAACCCTGCAAAGGTTTCAGTGGAAGCAAGGAGACATCCACCCCAAAGTGCAGACAGAATTAAAGGCAGCCCTCCCGGCTGGGTGGTTTCTCCTCAAACAAAGGCAGCGTTTGTTACCAGCAGTAACCAGCCCAGCTCACTGCTGGGGTAACACTGAGCACCTTGGCAGCACATCCTGCCTGCTTCCCACGTACAATAGGCAGCACTTGCTGCCAGGAAAAATGAAAGAATCAGCAGCTCTGCTCCAAAACAAGGAATCCAGAATTAGATGTAAATTTTCCCTTTAAAATGGTTTGTTTTTCTAACACTCACCAAGACAAACTCCACAGAAAAATCCAACTCCAAGGTGTTTCAGGACCAGCAAGTCACTCCTGCCTGTTTGACCTTAGGCTAATTTTGGAAGGAAACCAGCATGACTCAAGGTAAGCATCGATATTTTGAAGTGGGTCTCAAATGTTTAAAAATAAGTCAGAGAACACTGTCAGGTGTTAGTCACCACTCACTTTCAGTATTAGCATTTAGGGAACACACAACACCAGCCATCAGCATGACTTTGTTTGCTGCCTATCCTCATCTTTCATTAAAAATGTAAGCTTTTGTACATGCATTACAATTGATTTAAATTGCAAATCTGGTGACCATGGATGTTTCAGTGATGCAGAAATCCCACCAAAGGCTGCTCTTTTGGAACTCACCCACCAGCTGCAACTCCTGTGCTTCCAGTCCTTTAGAAGTGCCTTAAAAACAGTGCATCACCTCCAAAACATTTCAGTGATCCAAACACCTCGGAGCTGCACAACTACAATTAATGCCTCAGTGAGTGGATAAAGAAAAATTTCTGCTGCTTTGCCTTCCTTCTTCATGTTCTCCACTGAGTTCCCCATGGAACTGTGCTTGAACTCCCTCTCTCCAAGCTGAGCTTTAATTTCTTCCACCTCAGCCCTGGACATGGAGCTGCTCTAGTGAGGCAGAGCAGGCTGCAGGGACATCAGTATCTTGGAAGGAGAGCAGGGAAACCCAGGACAGACTCCTCACAGGAGGGAACTGAAATTCCTGCCTCCGTGAAATGGATCCAAGGCTGATCTCTGAAGCGAGGCAGTAAATTTAGCTCTGGAGAACAACCACAGCTCAAGCCAAATCCTATTTTCAGGCCACTCTTGGAGGGACAGGCACTGCAGCACAGCCCTGCACAGTTCCTTGTAAAACAACACTGAGTGGTTTTGGTCCCACATCCTGAGAATTCCACCAAGCATGCTGCAGCTCAACAAAAGCACTGTCAGCTTCAGAGCTGGGGAGATCGCTTTGAGCCACAGCACTGCAAATTTGAGATGAATTTAAGCTGAACTTTCTACGGGTAAAAAATACAATTGTGGTCTAAAAGCAGAAGCCCATTTATAGCAGTTTTGTTGGAGGGAAGGAACCAATTTTTCATTGAGCAGCCTGATGAGTCCAACATCTTGTAAACTTCTGGGTACAAATAAAAACTTAAAACTCAGTGCTTCCAATCACCTGCTATCCCAGCAAATCCAACCTGCTATTCACACCAGGGACTAAGCCACAGCTATTAAAGCTCTCCCCATATTCTTTTTGACTTCGAAAAACCCCAAACCTCTGTCAGGCAACTAAAAATGTGACTTATTTTAAAAAGTGCATTTGATTGGTGAACTAGCTTCTGAAGGAAAGGCAAAGTGCTGCTGCAGGGGATTAACATTCTAACTGCTAAAATCCAGGCAAGGTCAAATCCAGTAGTGGTCTCATGCTTTGTTCCCCAAAGAAAAAACTCCTATGACAAGCTGTCATAAATTAGCAACCAAAAAATCCCAAAGAAACTGAGACAAACATTTTAAAGCTTCTGGTGGAGCTTATCAAATAATGATGTATTTCCCATGCTTTGGTTTGGCCCCTTTAAGTACTATAATCTACATTTCTTATGCTATACTTCACTACAGAACTGGAGCTTTCCAAACATGTCAGTTTATTAACCTAATTTATTTTTAAAAAGTACACAAACACCCTCCACACCACGTCTTGGTAAATCCTTTTAATATTTAACTGCCAGGTATTTATTTACATTTAAATTTTATTCTCACACAAGGTCTCTCCCTCTCTCCCAAGCAAGCAACCACCTCTTACTTAAGCAGAATCACTCATGTAAAATCAGCTGGGTACAGTTCTGCTATAAGACACAGTCCAGCAGAAAGCACCCTAAATAATTCCTGAATTGTTATTCCTGAATGTCAGGTATAATTTTACAACCCCTGTGTGCCAGAACAGGGATTCCTGTCCTGTGCTTTGGGCCACAGCAGCAACTCCAGGTGAAATTTAACCTGGGAACCAGGAGCAAAAAATGATCCTGAAGCACCTTGGGGCCAGCACCTGGCCAGGGCTGCTCACCTGAGCCCTCCAGGGCACACAGGTCAGTGCCAGCCCTGCTCACCCTGTGCCAAACCCAGGGCACAGAGCAGGGGCTGGACTCCCCCTCACTCCATTCCCTACAACCTCTCTCCTTCCAGGGGCCCTGCCTGAAACACTCCCCATCCCACGTGTCAGCTGTGGGTCCTTACAGCCCTCCCTGCAATCATATCCCATGAAAGAAACTGGTTCCCAGTTGCCTTGACCTTCTCCTTGGGCCGGGCAAGTGGCACCAGTACTGGGTAGGGACAGGGAAATCTGTCCCTTTCAGCAACTGCAGCTACTTAAGATCAGCTTAAACTGATCTCAAAACTGCACCCTGGGGCCAACATTTCATTCCCACGAGGTGACATCAGCGGGCAGAGCTGCTGACAGAAGTAGCTGTGTCCTCCTGCTGCATCTCCCTGGACCTGCAGGAGCATCCCTACCCAGCAGCTCCAAGGACTGGCCTGGCTCAACACCCACCTGGCTGGGAGAAAAGGCATTTTCCAGTCAGACACCAGAGGAGGTGTGAGCCCCAAGGACTGGGAAGCAGGGAAGGACAGCTCAGAAGCAGGGCTGAGCTCTCCATGCAGGTCTGAGCACAGCCAGGGGCTCTGGAGAACAGGAGGGCTCAGGGATGTGGTTTTGGCAGCTTGCACATCCAAGGAGTGCAGTCCCCTTGCCAAACCACCTGCTGACATGAACACTCCTCCACATGGGAAAAGGGAATTTCAAAAACTACCAAGACACCTTCCAACATCTCCTGAACTTCGAGACAGATCCTGATTTCCACTCTAGCCATGAGACAGGTGGATTACCACCAGCTCAAGACATTTTTAAGCGCCATGATTTCTTTTCTCAGAAGTCTTGCATTGTCAGTTGCTGGAAAGGACCACAAAAAGCAGCCCTGCCTTTTCCACGTACAAGCTTCTTACAGGACAGACATGTCTGAATAGGAAAAATATGCACTACAGGAAAGAACAAAATTCACTGAACTGCTGAAAAAACCCTGTGTGTCTTTTGCGTATTTGGTTGCTTTTTTCCAACTTTTACAAGACAAGGAGGAGAGGATTCACGCTGACAGCAAGTAGGATGAGACTAGATATTGAAAAATAAGTTCTTCCTTGCGAAGGGGGTGAGGCTCTGGCACAGGGCACCCAGGGATTCAGTGGCTTCAGCTTTGCCTAAGTGTCAAAAAACTCCAGTCCAGAAGTGATTATTTCACCAAAGGTAACACTGCTCTTTTTTAATGTATAGCCCAGCCTAATCTATTTTAAGTTTGGGGATTCACAAACTGGCAAGAGAAAGCCTTGGAGAAGGAACCAAACTGAATCAACACAAGAAGCAAAATTAGGAAATGCAGAAAAGGCAGAGCAATGAAGCAGGAATAGAAAGTCAGGCTGTAAAAAGGGGCTGGAAGCACTGAAATAACAGCAAAAAGGCTGTAAGGAAATTCAGGGATCTGAAGTTATATAAAATCAGCCGAGGACAAATCAGGGATTATTCCCTCTGCCCAGGATTTCACAAGGGAGCCTTTGCGCTGATTTCCTGAGCGAGGCTGTGATTAACAATTAATGGCTGAGCCCTTGATTGTGTTTCTGCAAGAGGAGGCGAGGTCGTGGCATCCCCGGGATCCCGGGCTGGACACAGCTCCTGTTCTGCTGTTGCCTGGACACAGCACACAGACAGACACACAGACACACACAGACAGACACACACACACACAGACACAGACACACAGACAGACACAGACACACACACACACAGACACACACAGACACACACAGACAGACACACACACACACAGACAGACACACACACACACAGACAGACACACACACACACAGACAGACACAGACACACACACACACAGACACAGACACACACACACACAGACACACACACACACAGACACAGACACACACAGACACACACAGACACACACAGACACACACAGACACACACAGACACACACACAGACACACACACAGACACAGACACAGACACACACACAGACACACACACAGACACACACAGACACAGACACACAGACACACAGACACAGACACACACAGACACACACACACACAGACACACACAGACACACACACAGACACACACACACAGACACACACACACACAGACACACACACACACAGACACAGACACACAGACACAGACACACACACACACAGACACACACACACACAGACACACACAGACACACACAGACACACACAGACACACACAGACACACACACAGACACACACACACACAGACACACACACACAGACACACACACACACACAGACACAGACACACACACAGACACACACACACAGACACACACACACACAGACACACACACACAGACACACACACACACACAGACACACACACAGACACACACACAGACACACACACAGACACACACACAGACACACACACAGACACACACACAGACACACACAGACACAGACACACAGACACACAGACACAGACACACAGACACAGACACACAGACACACACAGACACACACACACAGACACACACAGACACACACACAGACACACACACAGACACACACACACAGACACACACAGACACAGACACACACACACAGACACACACACACACAGACACACACACACACACAGACACACACACACACACAGACACACACACACAGACACACACACACACACACACAGACACACACACACACAGACACACACACACACAGACACACACACACACAGACACACACACACACACAGACACACACACACACAGACACACACACACACAGACACACACACACACAGACACACACACAGACACACACACACAGACACACACAGACACACACACACACAGACACACACACACACACAGACACACACACACACACAGACACACACACACACACACACAGACACACACACACACAGACACACACACACACAGACACACACACACAGACACACACACACACAGACACACACACACACACAGACACACACACACACAGACACACACACACACAGACACACACACAGACACACACACACAGACACACACAGACACACACACACACAGACACACACACACACACAGACACACACACACACACAGACACACACACACACACAGACACACACACACACACAGACACACACACACACACACACAGACACACACACACACAGACACACACACACACAGACACACACACACACAGACACACACACACACAGACACACACACACACAGACACACACACACAGACACACACACAGCAGTGTCCAGCACACAGAGCTGGCCATTCCCACCCTGCTCTGCTCTTCCAGCACCAAACTGAAAGTTCAATCACTCCCTGCATTTCTGACAAGGAATCAGCAGCCTCACACCGCTCGAGGTTTATGATCCTGCACTTCAACACACGCCTGGACCTGCTGTTATAAAAGCAGGATTACTTTAGCATGCTGTTCTGTTCCTAGCAAAAGCAGCAGCTCAGAACACTTAATCTGCGTGTGAAATCACTCTGCAGCAGGGCAGAGCAGCTGAATGCTCAGCCCTAACAGAAGCTGCAAGCTCAGCTCACACATTGATTTCTCTGTGTGACAGCATCAATATTTTATCAGCTTCATCTCCTACAGAAAATAGAATTTTTAATCTGGGGATTGGTGTTTCCTAACAATTGCTTGATATTTGTATGTGAAGAGTCCACCTTGGAGTAACTGCTGTACTTTCCACAGCCATATCTCACCTGTGACTTTTCAAACTGCGTGCAGGACAATTTATCTTCTAAAAACCAATCCACCTTTGAAATTAATTTTCCTGTCACTGGCTAAAGCAGCTTTCTCAGCTTTAAACATGGAGGATGTGTTACCTGTGTGTACAACAGCATTAATAGCTCTCACCAGTGTCCTACCTTGTCTGTGCAATATTCAGCTGTACAAGTTATCACTTAACATGCAATTAATTTTAAATTTCACTCTGGAAACATCACTGGGATCCTGAGAAACCAGTAAGGTTATATACACTAAAATTTCAGTGCAGCAACATGGAGCACGGGACAATTTGCAAGACAGAAGGAAAAACTCCTCCTCTATTGATCCCTGTGACCCAAAGGCCATTTGGCCATTCTGCAGCCCTTTAATTCACTCCCCTGCAGTCACTCCAGGATGCACCGTCACTGCAGTGCAATTAGCTCTCAGACAACAATCCCTGTCCAGGAAAACAGGCTCCACCTCAGGCAGAGCAGCGCTGTGACCTCACCCAGCTGGCCTGGCTTTGAGGAGCTGTTTCCTGGTGAGAAGCAGCACTGGCCAAGGAGAAGTTGCACAAGAATCCCGACTGTCCTATGGATCAGCCATGGAACAGCAACTTCAAACTCCAAGGTTCTGAGGCTATTTGGTTCCAAAGGAATAGATTTTAATCAAAACCACAGAATCCTGAAAGGGTTTGGGTTGGAAGAGACCGAGGTTGAGTTTAGCCTTTAAGACTGGTACCCTACAACAGTCAAACAGCCTGAAAAATGAGGAATGCAGCAGAGTAATCTGTGTACATCACTGCTGGAAGGCACTTGGTTCTGAATTACCAAACCAGACTTCCTTACCCCGTTTAACTGGTGTTTAATCCAACTCCTGGAGTTTGAGATCAGAGCTGTGCCATGGCCAGCTGCTGCCTTAAACAAGGTCCAATATCGTGGGCTGGTGGCTCTCCTAAATGCCAAATCTTGGAGCTACTTCATTTAAACTACAATGCCTTTCTTTCTAGAAACTGTGCAGAGTATTAGAAAACATTTCTAACGCATGAAGACACTTTTCATTTAACCCCATCCTAAAAAGATCCTGTTATTTGGCACTTCAGCACTGCTAATACAATGACCTCTAACAAGCAGCTCTGGCCACAGATCCATTATCATAACCTAAAAATACCATGCAAGTGTCTAAGAAATACATTTGCTTTCTTCAGTTCCAAGTGGATCCCATTACAGCATCAGGCTGAAACAGACTGTTACATCACTGCTGGCTATTTTAGCAGATCAAATCATTACTATTTCAAGATTTTGACTCTGTGCATAACATGATATTAAAATTATCCACTCTGAAGAACCTCCATCAGATCAAGTCAGAATCAAGGAATCATCTCTTATGGGGATGGCCTTGTTTATATGAATAAATATCAGGAGGAAAAAGGCACCTCCTGTGCTCCCAGCTGAGCTGCTGCCACTAAAGCAGCTACTTTTACCTGCCTGTCCTGCTGTTAGGGCAGACACCAACAGCAGCACCCTGGATGCACCTAACCCCTATGGACAATATCCTTTCCCACTCCTCCAGCTCCCTCTGCTTCCACCCGGGCAGCTCTGGCTGGGAATGGTGACTCAGGCTCTGGTTACGTGCTGTGACACCAGCCCGGTGTGCCAGCTTTGGCACTGCCCTTCACCTCAAACCCTCCTGAAACCACCTGAGAGTCACCTGCACAGAAAGAGGACACTTGATTCTTCATTTTAAGGCACTGTAAGACCAGGCTCTCACAAGACAGAAGCTCCCTTTATCCTCACACAGCCCTGACCCCTGGCAGAACAGGGAGCCTGAGCTGATCCAGCCAGAGCAGATCTCACAGCGTCTGTCTGGATTGTGAATATTTTATCAGCCCTCTCATCTGTTTCGTCAAGCAGCAGCTCCAACAGAGCCAAAGGAGAAGAGGACAAGTATGCAAGAAGGCAATTAATACTACCCAAATCCCCCAGCCTGGAATCTTTTCATTTCTTTTTCTGCAACAAGAATCTCAAGTATTTTACCCACTGCCCACTCAGCACCTGACACACAAGCGGGACACAAAGTTATAGAGTTACTTTTTTCTTTTCACCAATAGACTTTAGCTGGTTCCTACTGGAATTCACGTCTATTATTCAAGCCAACAACATCCAGTTTGTTGTTTAGTTTTCCCTGGGAAAGAGAAGCTTTGGGGTGACCCAACTGTGACCTTCCAGCACCCGAAAGAGCTGACAAGGAAGATGGGGAGATGTTCACAAGGAGTGAACAGGACACAGGGAATGGCTTCCCACTGCCAAAGCAGGTTAGGGGGGACACTAGGAAGAGCTGGTGCTGTCAGATGCCACTCCTGGCTCAGAACTGGGAAATTCCACCCACAGGATCCCTGGGCATCACACCCTGCCCACGTCACCGCTTCAGGACCTGGGCAAGGCATTCCCAGGTTTCATGTGGTCTGGAAGCAGATCACAAGCGATGAGGCTTTTAAACTGAGGGCTGAGCAACTATTTACTCATTGATTTCAAACTTGGTGCTGCCCTTGTAAGGGCACAAGAAAGAAGTTTCTTAAAAACACAATGTAATTTCTTAATATCTAATGTTCAGGATTCTTAATGACCTGGACTTTGAACATGAGATCATCTTGCCTGTGAGGAATTAAGAGATCCTGGTAAATTCACTGCCTTTACAAAACCTAAAGGAAACACCAAAACTAGGCCAGAATATGTTGTTTTCTTTCCTGTTCACAGCCAGAACCCCAGCTAGCAGGGGTTGCAGCACAGCAATCCAGCAGCACAGCTCAGCCTCACGGGTCTCCCCAGCTGCCAAGCTCTCCACTGACACTCAACAGGGGAAAAACTCACTGCAAAACCCTCACCTTCAGTAAATTCAGGTGATGTTTTCCTCTGGCTTCAACAATCTGCTCTGAAGGGGACATTAGTCAATGGGATTAACAGACGTGCTCACAAAGTTCAATCTAGACCACATCTTGGATCCAGTTTATAACACCCATTTCTGGAATTATTTCTATAATCTCTGGTTCATGACTGTGATAATACAGTCCCAACCCCCTCCACCGGTGCCAAGTCTCACCACAAGCAGCAGCCCCAAACTGAACACATAATAGCTGCCTGTTTTTCTATAACTGGAAGTTTGTCCTGGTAGAAAAATCCAACTCCCAAGCTGCACAAGCCATTACATTGTGTCAGAGATGCCCAAAGGGTGCAGGAAACAGATAAATGCACTGATACCAACAGCGAGACTCTGCTGACCCTGCTGGGGTAGCTGAGCTCTTTCCTTGCTCCCACCCCACATGGAAAGTCCACATTGCTGAGTTTTGTGTCTGTGCAGAGCTCCCAGTGCCCTGGCAGTGCCCACGGATGGAAAATTCTCCAGCTCACTTCCACCCAGGCAGCTCCAGTCCCCAGATGTTTATTCTGACTGGTCCCTCGGCTAGCATTCCCCACCAGCCCCAAACCCTGCCCCTGCTCAGCAACAGCAACCCCCTAATTAAACATCCCCCTAATTAAATCCACTCAGACTCCTTTAAACCCCATCATTGGATTCAGCTGCCATCCAGAAAGATCTAATGCAATTTCCTAATTAGAGACCTGGAACTTCATTTGGAGATAAACAGGAAATGCTTAAGATAATGATTATAGACACTGAAATGAGATTTTTCTTTTCATGAGCACTCCAATGGAGACAAATGCCAACCTGCAAACTCCCTGTAAATATGAAACATTCCAACACTGTTTACCACTTTTTCAAACATCTCTGCCAAACACAACAAGCAGTGTAAGTAAATAACATTCAGCAGATTTAAATTCTGTTAAACGATATTTGGCTGAGCCAGCAATTTTCAAGTACTGGAGTTGTATTAATCCCCCCCACAAAACCAGAAAAACATTGAAGAAGGAACTCTTTGATATTAAATGGCACTGTAGGGTTAATGTTATGTTGATGGAAGTATTGAGAGATGGATGCACTCTTGTTTTACCACCCTAACCACTTGAAAAAATGAGTTTCAAAGTACTATCAACACAACATGAAGAAGCAGAAAAACCTTCCTTAAGTAATAACACGCAGAACAATTCTGGCAAAGACAGGAATCAAGGGATAATGCTTTAGTAGCCAAAAAAAAAAAAAAAAAAAAAAAAAGAAGACTAATTTGGACCATCAACATTTTCCATGAGGTATTACTAGAAATTACTGCTTTCCAGCAGGTTTTCCATGTACAGATAAATGTAGGCAGCTCCTCCTTGTACAACATTTCGGTAACAGGCATTTTAACATAATTATTACATTAAAATAAGTTATGTGACAACTCCAGCTCTACTCAAGACTCCAACATTGCCAAGTGGCTTGAAGAAACACTAAATATAGTTCAGCACAGTAACTTTTATGCAGGACATAAGCTATTAAAAGCCATGTTCCAAAACTCCTGGTGAGTCACAGCAATGCCATGAGTACAGGCCCTGGAAAAAGCTATTTGTACACAAGGAGTTGTATTTGAGCAGTGGGAAACTGAGCACAGAAGCTACAGTAAGTCAGCTTCTTGCATAAAACCAGAGCCTTCTGAGGCACTTTGTGGGCTCTTCCAGATTTCTAATTAGTCAGAGCTGCCTGTCCCTGGTTTAAATTACTGCAAGAGCCTCAGGGCAGATCGAGTATCTCTCCCAGCAAAAGCAGTAAGAAAATCCACCTGTCTGATCTTGGGTGACTTCAGCAGAGCCAAACCTCCCCAGCAGCTGTCTGGAATAATTTTTAATCAGAATGGTACTCGGGGATTGCACCTACAGGACAAAGAAAGAACCTGATGGCAACAACAACAGCAGCAGTTGGTCCCCAGAGGCTGGAAGCCCAACTCCTGGAGACTGTCAGAGTCTGAAATGTTATTAATTACCAACCTGATCTCTGTAAGCAAACAGCACGATCCAGACCTCTCCATGGGCTCATTCCTCATGGAAATTACTCAGCTATGTAGTTCAAATGCTTATTAGTGTATCAGTGCAAAGCTTTGATGACAATAGCTCTGAACATTTATTCTCATTAGGGATGACTACAGCTATAAAGGAGAATATTCCCAAGCTTCTAATCAAATCTGTCTCCTTTGTAATTCACAAAAGGGTATGGAAACCAAGACAAGCCCTTGTAGGTACGTGAAGAATGACTTTGCTGACATCAAACATAACATCATTTAAATTCCTGAGCCTAACACTCAGGTGCTCTGCTGGAGTGAGGATCTGTTCAGGAAGCACCCCAAGGGAGTACAAGCTCACCTCCAGATCTGTGACACAGCATGTCCTAACCCAGTCCACAGCTGCCATTAGCCAGGGCTCTGTGCCCAGGGCAAACACACACAGCTGTTCCCAGTGGGTGCAAGCCCTGGGCATCCAAAGAGATGAAGCTTTAGA
Source organism: Cinclus cinclus (assembly GCF_963662255.1). NCBI lineage: Eukaryota > Metazoa > Chordata > Aves > Passeriformes > Cinclidae > Cinclus > Cinclus cinclus. The sequence goes on along the minus strand of NC_085061.1, from coordinate 891,458 downwards.
GGAATTAGGGCAGAAATCCCATGAAAAGCAATCCCAGCACGTGGCCTCTAAGGAATCACAGGCCACCTGAAATTCATGAAGTTCAGAATTAAAGTCATCCCTTTCTTCTCCATTCCTTCCCCAACTAATTTTTTTTAGCCAAACTAATGCTCCCCAGCTGTTTGCAGCTGGATTCAGGAGGTGGCTCACCATAAAGTCAGCTCTGAGCTCATTCCTCTGGGTGATCAGCCCTGTGCCTGTTGTGGGCAAGATGCCACTTTGTGGCAATGCATTAATTCAGCTCAGCTAATGATTTCCTGGCAAGCCCTGCTTCTGCTCACCTGCAGGTCCCAACCCTGCTTTTTGGGAACTATCCTCACTGGATGTGAGAGCCTTTAGGATGCCATGAGCACCAACACACACACTGGGACTCCAAGTTCTCCCCCCCAGCTCACACTGCCCTGAGAACCTTGTGATGACACCTCCAGTGCCAGGTTGTGTCTCAGCCACCTGGCCAAGCTCTGATACCTCACTTTTTAGGTTTCCCAGAGTTTGTGCTGCTCCCCTCAGCAGCACTGACAACAAATCTGTCCAATATATCAAATATGAAGTCCTCAGCAGCAGACTGAACACTTAAGGCAGCCAAGAACATCCATGAGATAACTGCTGCAAAATATTTAACACAGCTATTAATTATTGTGGAATCCTGTTCCACTGAGCTAATCCCCTCTTTAATTAGTTTCCTACATGGATTTCATAACTCCAGATAATTCTATCCATGGACTCACAGGCTTCTCACAAATGCCAATCCTTGGCTCTGATGGAGCTCTTGCCCATCGTTTGTTATTTCCCATATGCCAGGTGTGATATTTGGGGTCCAAGGTGCAGGATGGCAGCCCTGGAAGCTGGCTGTAAGAAGGGCAGTGCCATTCCTCCCTCATTAAGGCAACAACCCCAGGCTGCTGAAGCACACCCAGCCCTGCTGGCCTCAGGGGAACGTGGCTGCTGTCCTACACCCCCAGAAACCTCTAAAGGAGGGAAGGAAAAGCAGAGCAGGGGGAGAAACCCCTTCCAAACACCAAGAATCACAGCAGCCAGGCAGGGATCAGCCACAGGGGATGTGACCCCTAGGCACAGATCCCAAACATCTCCCAGCACTGCTTCTCCTGGGGAGCAGCTCCTTCCCTGCAGGGTCCCCCACAGTCCAGGGCCTTAAAACACAGAGCCGTCATCTCTCCAGGCATCCACACAACCACAGGGATCTTCCTGACACAGGACTCGTCTCCTCATTCGGTCCCAGCACAAAAAATAAACAACAACATGAGTGCACCAACTCAACAGAACATATAACATTGCCTGTAAGATCCTGCTGAGTGTCTGTCAAGTTTCCTGTGAGTCCTGCAGTGCTTCTCAAACCAAACTTGAGAGTCTCAGCCCTGGTACTTGAAAGTGAAACCTGTTAACATCCATCCCTACTATGGGATTTTACTCTTGGAAGCAAAACCAGGCCCTGAATGATTACATTACTACAGGAATGCCTGACTAGCACGTGAAATGTGAGCAAGATGAAACAGTCACAATGAATGAATATCAAATGGATAAAACCAAACAGCTCAGTGTCATTTGCACAGTTTTTAATGAGAACCAATGACAGCAGTGTCCACATTTAATGAAACCCAGGAGTGGATGCCCAGGCTGCCAGGGCACCCCGGGCTCCGTGGCACAGGTGTGTGACAGGAACCTGCCCAGACACCACACCCGGGCACCCCACAGCCCTCACCTGCACCAAAGGGCAAAGGACAGTGCCAGCCTCCCCAGCCACACCTCCCAACGCTGCTCCACATTCCACTCACAGCTGCCCCTGGGAGCACAAAGCACCCCAAGCTCTTGATCCTGCCCAGTACAACCCGGATTACTCCAAATTCCACTCGGGATTTGGAGCTGTGGGGCTGACACGTGCAAATAGGGAATGCCAATAATCCTCCCAACAACATAAAAAAATCCATTGATTCATATGAAACGGGAACGAGAGGACAAGGTTGGTTGGGAAGTTGTTCCCTCTCTAATAGCAAAGCAAACCTATTAAAGTCTCCTCCTTGGGCTTTATTAGCTGGCACACCTGCCCTGGGTTGTGTGAGCTCCAAGGAAAATAAACATCCCATAAAGGGAGTTACTGGAAAGGAGGCCACCAAGTCATAAACTCAGATAATAAGTTGATACTTTCAGTATCAGTACAGACTTTCAATTTTTTACTCTCAATACAGGAACTGATTTTCAGCTTAAATCTCTACTGAAAGCAGAAGGAAGTTTCTGCGGGGAAGCACTGAGTTCTGCTAGAAAAGCAGTGTGGTGACATTTGCATGTTTAGCTCAGGGACAGCTGCTGCTGCAGGACACTTCCCTGTCTGGGCACAGATTTGTTGCTACCTAACCGAGTTAAAAACGTTCCCCCAGCTGGAAACTGGCGGCAATCATACCTACAGGGCTCCTGTTAGTTTTGTTAAAATTAAATCCAGGGGAGGCAAATGAACTCCTGGAGAAGGCACTCTCTGGAGTCTTCTCAGATGCGAGAAAAAGGGAGAAACGGAGCAGATACCTCAATATCGACGCCGTCAGAAAGAAAACGAAAGCCGCCGGAGCGCAGCCAAGAAGCGCCCGATGCAAATGGCGCAGCGGGACTCGGGGAGGGGGCTCGGGACCCCCGGGACACCCGGCGTGGCTGCGACCCCCGGGCAGGCGAGGCAGAGCCCCGGGACCGGCGCGGACCGAGCATCCCGAGCGCCCGCCGCCCCTGGCGATCCCCGCGAGGCTTCACCCCCCAAAAGGCCCCGCGGGGCCGGGACCGCGGAGCGGAGCCCCCCGCGCCCCGACCCGGCCGCGGCGCCGCCGCCCACCTGCCCACGGTCTGGTTGGCCAGCTGCTTCATGCGGTTGAACTGCTTCTTCATGGCGGCGGCCGCTGCCCCGGCCTGCCCGGGCCCCGCCGCTCTGCCCCGGCCGCCCCCGGCCCCGCCGCCGCCTCCGCCCCGGCACCGCCCGCCCGGCCCGGCCCGGCCCGGCCCCCGCCGCTTCCGGCCCCGCCCCTCCGGCCGCACCGCGCGTGATCGGAGCCCGCAGGCCGGATGTCCCGGCCGCAGCCCGGACAGCGCTGCTGCTGCTCAGCGCCGCGGCTCCTCCTGCGCCGCTCTCCCGGTGCCGCCGGGCGCCGCTGCTCTATGAGGGGCAGACGGGAAGAGCTCCCGGGGGGGATCGCCCGTCCTCGGGCAGCCCCAACGCTGCATCCCGCGCGGGCGCCGCCGAGCGGTTCCTGGACTACAGCTCCCGGTTCGCCTTGCGCTGCCGCCGCCGCTTCCCGGGCGAGGCGCTGCGCCGCCGCGCGCGCTCCCATTGGGCGCTGTGCGCGTCGATGAGCGCACGGACCAATGGCTGCCGAGTTCCGCCCGGCGCTGCCCAATGAGAGGCGGCGGGGGGCGGCCCGCAGGGCGGTGGCAGCGGCCGGGCCCCGCGCGCTCCATGGCGGCCGCTGCCGGCCCCGACGAGGCGGACGAGGCGGTGCGGGGAACGTGCGAGGACGCGTCCGTCTGTAAACGGTACCGGAGCCGGGCCGGGCTCGCCGGTGTCCCTCCGCACCACGGTGGGGCCGGGCAGCGGGGGCGGGGGGGCGAGGCTCGGGGAGAGCGGCCGCGGGGCCCGGCTGGGGGTCACGCTCGGAGCTACTCCCGGTGTGTGCGCGGCTGAGCCCCTCCGAGGGCCCCTGGTCAAGGATGGGGGATGCTCCGAGCACCGGGGACCCGCACTGCGCTCCAAATCTCTCCCCCCCCCCCCGCTTTTAAACCCTGCCCGGGGGCTTGGCTGTAAAGCAGCGTCCACTGCTGGCCCCCGGCTAATAACGTTTGGTCGGTTTTGATATCTCAGCCAAGAACCATCTTGGTGTTTTCAGATTTCTTTCTTTCTCCCCCTGCAGGATGAGCACTGCGAGGGGGATGAGTTTCATTGCTCCGTAGTGCCTGGGTGGAAATTAAATCTCTGTTCTTGCTGGTTGGTCGGGCTGGCCTTACGGGTTTTGGAGCAGCAGATCTTTGGGTGGTTGAGTTTGGGTGGAGAGTTTTCCTTTTGCAATCAATTGTAAAACTCCGTGCTAAACTGATGTGTAGGAGCTCTGGAACAGCTGCAAGTACCTTGTTATATAACAGTGTAGAAGTAAAGCCTGATTTGTGCATTTGAGGAGCTGGAGACACACTGTTCATCTTTTGGGTCCCCCACGAGGAAGTATTTGAGATTCATGTCTTTTGCTCACAAAATTTTGTCCGACAGTGAGGAGGCCATTAAAAAGATGCCTGTTGAATATGGCACCAGCAAAATTTTCTAACTAAACTTTATATACTTAATTCAAATAGTTCCACACATGGAACAGGTTTTTATGCCATATCTGCATGTGCACACCCAGGCCAGCAGGACCTTTCCAGCCTGTGTATCTTTTAGGGTGAATTCTGATGGCCTTATTTCTTAATTCTTTCTTCCTTGCTGATGCACAGATTTGCTGTGAGTGTTGGCTACTGGAAGGACCCCTACATCCAGTTTTTTGTGAGACAAGCCAAAGAAAGGAAAGCACCTGAGATCAACAGAGGCAAGCTGGAATGGGAATGGGGACATCTCACCTGCCCTGACAAAACCCCTGCACACTGGGAGTTAGGGTGGGGAGGGAATGAGTGAAAGAATGAGACAAGGGTTCTTTACAGCATGCTGTATCTATAATTCCATCTTGTATCTGATACTTTAAATTAATCAATCTGTGAATCAAAACTCTTCCTTTGCTTTCTGTGTTCTGAATGAGCTGTCTCTCTGTGTCCTGGTGTAGAGATCTCAAAGCAGTCAGAAATGTTGGTTTGACCCAGGACAGCTGGGTCTCTGCAAGTGTAGAATTATTCTGCTCTGCTTGAGGTGAAACTTGACTGAAACTTCTGTTTACCCGAGGAGTTGAGTTTTATCAGTGCATGAGGTTTTGTTTGTAATTAAAAAAAGAAAACAAAAGCCCTTAGGTATGTTTAAAAGAGGGCATTATTCTTCCTACAGATCACCTAAAGATCTCTGTGAGTGTTAAATGTGGAGTATTATGTGACAATGGTAACTGCCCAGGGTTTGTGTGTGTTACAGGTTATTATGCTCGTGTGCATGGGGTCAGTTACCTGATCAAGGCTTTCCTGGAGAAGACAGAGTGCAACAGTCAGATTGTTAATCTTGGGGCTGGTATGGACACCCTGTTCTGGAGACTGAAGGTAAGGAGAGCTGCAGGGACAGCCTGGCTGGGGACAGGGGCTGGGGGGCTGCTCTGGGCTCCTCCAGACTGGCTCTGTCACACAGGGCAGGGTGCAGGGGGGCAGCACAGCAGGAGCTCTCACACAGTCCCAGGAGAGCTGGGGTTGGAAGGGACCTCTGGTGATCATCCAGCCCAGCCCCCTGCCCAGGCAGGGTCACCTGGAGCAGGTGACACAGGAACGTGTCCAGGTGGGTTTGGGGTGTCTCCTGAGACTCCACACCCTCCCTGGGCAGCTGTTCCAGGCTCTGCCATGTCAGGGCTCTGCTCTTCCCTCTGTCATGGAAGGAGGTTCTTCCTCATGTCAGGGTGCAACTTGTTGTGTTTTAGTTTCTGGCCGCTGCTCCTCATCCTGTCACTGAACAGAGTCTGGCACCATCCTCTGCCACCCCTGGTGGGATTTGTATGCATTGATGGGATCCCCTCTCAGCCTTTCCTTCTCCAGACTGACCAGGCTCAGCTCCTGCAGTCTCTCCTCACCACAGAGATGCTCCAGACCCCAAACCATCTGTGTGGCCTCTGCTGGACCCTCTCCAGCAGCTCCTTGTCTTTCTCGGAGATCAGGACTGGGCCCTGCAGCTGTGCCTCACCAGGGATGAGTGCAGGGCAGGGTCACTCCCTGACCTGCTGTCACACTGTCCCCACTGGGATTCCAGTTGTGAGTTTATGTAAATCATGGAATCACAGAGTGGTTTGGATTGGAAAGAATCTGGAAAATCATCCAGTCTCACCCTCAGCTGTGGGCAGGGACACCTTCCTCTATCCCAGGCTGCTCCAAGCCCTGTCCAGCCTGGCCTTGGACTCTGCCAGGGATCCAGGGGCAGCCACAGCTTCTCTGGGCACCCTGTTCCATATAAAGGAATGTTTGTGTGTGTGTGTAATTCATGGAAATTCAGGTGTTGTTATTCAGGTGTTGTATGATGGGATTATTCTGAGTGAACACACCTCTGAGTGAATTGTCTTCTCATTAGTGTTTAAATTGTTAAATCTGGGCTCTGGAGGGAAGCCTGAGGAACATTTTGCTTGGTCACAATTCATTGTATTCCATCAGTGTAAGGGAGACAATTCTGATTTTTTTTTTTTTTTTCTGAGATGTGAAGCTTTTGTCTTACCCGCATTCCTATAAAAGCTCTGCCAATATCCTGTTTTGGTAACAGAGATTTTAACAGCTGAAATGGAGGCTATAATTCCAATTCTTTGTCCTTGCGGAGAGCGGGTGTGGTGTAATGAATGTACAGAAGCTGGGAGCCAGTTACTGGGGTGCTCTGAGTGCTGGTTCCACCTCAGAAACCCACGGGTTGACAGCCAGAGCAGGCAGCAACATCCATCACAAAGGGACTGCTGCACAGGGAGAGCCTTGGCACAGCTGCTCCTCCAGGCTGGGAAGTTGCCAACATGGCATGAAGAGCTCTCCCCTCTGGTAGTGTAGGCAGGCTGGTGTGCTCTGGAATGTGGGCACTGTCTGGGTGAGCCTGTGCAAAACATTCTTGGTTCTTTCCTTGGAAGGCTCTGCTGAAAATCATGGTAGATGCTGTGGCAGTTTCCTGTTGCTGTGCTCTCCCAGTTCCCCAGACACATGGTTGGAGTGTGTGTTTGGTGAGCTGCTGTCTGGGATTTGAGTCCTGCTCCTCTCTGGACACATGCCAACCCTACCTGGACACGTTCCTGTGTCACCTGCTCCAGGTGACCCTGCCTGGGCAGGGGGTTGGACTGGATGAGCTCCAAAGGTCCCTTCCAACCCCAGCTGTCCTGGGATTCTGTGATTACTTAAAATGTTAAATAATTTCTTTAATTCTTAGACAGCATTCTAATGTCTCTCAGCTGTTTTTTGTTGGATTTTAGGGGGTTTTAAGCTGTGGGACATTGTTATACCACTGTTTAAAATGCCATCATATGCCAAACCAGAACTGTTCAGATTTTGAGGTTCTGTCTTGTCCTGTGCAAGTGAAACTTGAGTGTCCCTAATTCTAGTATCTTCCTCCAATTCCCAGGATGAAAATCTTCTCCCTAGAAAATATTTTGAAGTGGATTTTCCAATGATCGTTGCAAGAAAAATCCATAACATCAAGTAAGTGTGAGGCCTGTGTTCAGCTGTGGGAGACTGTCAGTCAGTGTCAGTATTTCATCTCTGCTGAGAAACTCTTCATATTCTGGGATGGGAGAGAGGTGAGACCCTGGCACAGGGTGCCCAGAGAAGCTGTGGCTGTCCCTGGATCCCTGGAAGTGCCCAAGGCCAGACTGGAGAGGCCTTGGAGCAGTCTGGGACTGTAGGTGTCCCTAAACATGGCAGGGGTGGCACTGGGTGGGCTTTAAGATCCTTTCCAAACCATTCCAGGACTGTATGTAGAATAAAGGTTCATTGTGCAGGCAGGCTCTGCAGTGTCCCAGGCTGGAGAATGTGACTGTGAAGGCTTTAGGGAGCCAAGCAGAGCTGGCTCTGTGGCAGGGACAGTCTCTGACAGTTAGAGGTGATGAAGTCTCTTACTGCTGAAGCCAGTGCTGAATTCCCAGATGTGCCTGTTCACTTGGAGGCAGGGCAGCTGCTGCTGCATGGGAATATCCTGTTGGAATGAACCCATTAAGGGTTGTTGAAGACACATTACAGAGTACCTGGATTTCTCTTGAAAGATTCTCTCAAAACTTAAATTGTCTATAAAACTCAGCTCCAACTTCACCGAACTTGCAAAGGTTTTCCTTTCCAGCAGAGGGCAGAGATATTCCCTTGGCTGCTTTTGGCACACACACACAGACACAGACACACACACAGATATATATATATATATATATATATATATGTTAAGAGAAAAGCTGTAAGCACACTGTTAAACAGGCTTAACTGCTCTGAGATGCTTCTTCCTTCTTCCCACAGATCAAAACCTCCCCTGTCAAAACCAATTATGGAATCCCATTCAGGGGACTCTCTTCTAATAGGTGAGTCATCTTCAAACTCAGTCAGTGATGTACTGCAGCACTTTTAAAACTTTTCTGATCATTTTGTTCTGCTATGTGGGCAGGCTTTTAATGTTTGAAATGCTGTTTGGACAGAGAATTGGGAGGGAAAAGAGGCTTTTTTCTTCTCTTACAGACTCCTGCCCATTTGTTCTGTGTCATTTTAGAAATGTCTTCTCTTTAAATGGTTTTATTCTGGCAGAAAGTTGTTGGGTTTTTTCTTTTTCTCTCATATGTAGCTCTTTTTCTGTCACAGGAAGGGAAAAAGTGCTACAGAGAGGCATGGATACTGGTTGAAAATATCTGTTGAGTGTTTATCTGCTTTCTGTCTCATTAAGAGCACAAGTCTTTACATTTAACAGACTTTTCACAGCAGAAACACAGCCTGCACAGTCCAGGCTCATGATCCAGTGCTGTTTGTTACATTTTGGTATTAAAAAGATGGTAATTTCAGGTGGTTTGGTGTGGTTGTACTCTCTCTAACCTCATTATGGAACAGAAGGTTGTGGACTCCCCATCCCTGGCAGTGTCCAAGGCCAGGTTGGACAGGGCTTGGAGCACCCTGGGACAGTGGAAGGTGTCCTTGCCCATGGCAGGGGTGGCACTGGATGATCTCTAAGATCCCTCCCAGCCCAAGTCATTCTATAATTGTATGTTTGTGTCAGGACTGCACTTGAAAACCTTTTTACTTGTGGAAAATTCCCTGGGTTCCATTGAGTTCATGTTCTCAGTGCAGATGCTGAGGTGGTGCAGCTACCTTGGACAATTTAGGAGGGGCAGTAATTCCCACATCCAGCACAGCAGCTGCTCTGTGTGAGCAGGGGTGGCTCTGGCAGAGCCTGGTGCTCCCCGTGTCACCACCTGGGGCCCCTTCCATGGGCACAGTCCTAGCCCAGGCTCTGGGCACATTCTGCAGATTTTATTGCTGCACGTGATCGGGTCTTCACTTCCCAGCTCTGCAGATGTCCTTCGAAGGGCAGAGTTCTCCCTGTACCCTCAGGACCCCAAAGATGAAACCCCAGAACCTCAGCTGAGGAAAAAAAAAGGGCTCCTGGGGACCCCTGAGTTCCAGTCCAGGCAGGCCCTCCTGGGGCACATCTGGCCCCAGGGAGATGTGCTGCACCAGCACTGTCCCAGAGGCACCCCAGATCCCTGCCAAGGGCTGGCTTTCTGTTCCTGGAGAGCTGCAGGTACACCTGAGACAGCAAAACACCTGCAGACCTTGCAGCCTGCACTGCTGTAATCTGTCCATAGCCAGTTCCCACAGCACTGGAGTGTACTGGTGAGACAGCAGCAGCTCCAGAGAAACCAGTGGTTCCTTCTCAGTGCTGGGTGTTAAAACTTCAGAGTCACAACCTTGCTGGTGCAGCTCTGCTGCTCCAAGGTGTTTGGGATGCAGCAGCATGTCCAGGACATGTGGAGATGATGGAAATGTTGTGGAACTCCAGTTTGAACTGGCCCCCAGGCACAGGGAGATACAGTGAGATCCCTGTGAGCTCTGGTGTGAGGATCAGTGGATGGAACTGCTTCACGGGCAAGTGCCAGCAGAAGAGGTGCTGGGATAAGTAGATAAATCAACAAATGAACAGAGTTCTTACTGATCTAAAGGGACTTGACAAGGAATTTATTCAGCTGCTGGGTGGTCTGTGCCCTCTCATTGAACAGTCTCCAGCTGGAAGGTTGTGCCTGGGACTCAGGAGGGCTCCAGGGGAAATCCAGGGAATGCCAAGGCATTGGGACTGATGTCTGTGCTGAGCAAATCACAGGAACTCTAACAGACAGACTTAGTGGAACACAGGGATCATAGGATGTGTTGAGAAAGAGTCACCATGGCTTTTGGAAAGGTAAGTTGTGCTTCCCAGATCTGCTGGAGTTCTCTAAGCCAACATATCTATTGGAAAAGGATGTCAGTACAGTGCTTGGATTTCAAGAATGTGTTTTGACTGTGTCCTATGGCAAAGTGTGCCAGAGAAATGGCACAGTGGTTATGGGGAAGGAATGGTTCTCATATGGATGAGGAGCTGGGATGGAGGGCAAGCATATGTTGTTAATTTTTGTTATGGAGGAGATGGAGATCTGTGCTTGAGGATATGTTGTTGTTTAACACCAAGAAAAAAATTGGGAAAATAGTGATTAGTAAGTGGCAGCTTGTTGGCAAATCTGAACTCTGAAGAGTGGTAAAGAACTGTAGAAGTATCTTGTGAAATTAGTGACTTGATGATGATTTCAATGTGGATTAATAGAAAGTGATGCACATGGGGGGGAAAAACAGTTTGTGCCTCACATGTAAATGATTATTGCTGCCTTCCTGTAGGATCTGGGTAGTAGAATAAATAGATGGATGAAAGCATGAGCTCAGTAATGGTCCAGAAATACAAAGCAATATTAAGTATTTTTGAGAAATTGCTAGAAAACAACTTAGGTGCCAGTGTTGGTAGGTGTTTCCTCTCAGACTTTTCCCTGTGGAGCTGCTGTTGGCCTCTGGAAGGCTGGGTATCATCCTAGGGAGACCTTTGCTCTGACCTGCTACTGCTGTTAGGCTGTGCAGTGTTGTGGGAATACCACCTGGCACAGGGGAGCAGCATTGCCAGGTAGGGAAATGTTACACATTTCTGTGGGGATGTGGACCAGGATTTTTAGAATCCTGTCCCTCCCTGTGCCTGCCTCCCCACACCAGTTCACACTCCTGTGTCTGGCACACCAGCGGTGATTAGTTGAGGTTGTTGGGAATTTTGGATTTGAGTCGTGCTGGTATTGGGGTTCTCTCACTGCTTTTCTGCTGACCCCGAGTGTTGGCATGGCATGAAGCTGCTGCTAGCACAGCAGGTAACACACAGCTTCCCTGGCATCAGGGCAGCCCAGTGTGCTGGGCAGTGGCCAAAGCAGGGCCAGGACAGAACTGGTTCCCAGCAGTGCAGGTGGTCACTGGACAGCCCCAGGGACAGCAGTGACATCCCTGTGGCAGCACCCCAGCACCTTGTTCTCCAAGCTCGGGTGCTGCCTGGTGGGTGCTGGGAGAGCAGTGCTGCACCTCTGTGACCTTGGCATGTGCAAGCTGCACCTGGTGAGCTGGTCCCCTGTGTGCCTCTCACACCTTCTGCCCTGGCTAGGCCAGCTTGGCCACTAGGTTGTTTCAGCTTCCCTCCATCTGCAGACTTTCTTGTGACCCGGTGTGGGTGTCAGGGGGACCTGCAGGGGCTGACCCTGAGCTTCCAGGACAAGCTGAGTGTGTGGCAGTGCCCTGCTAGGCTGGGGGAGAGCAGCATGCAGAGCTGCTGCTTCGTGAAGCTGCCAAAGATACCTTAGCATGAAAACCCTAATGAAGTCACTTTGAGTCAATAGTATCCTGCCTGCTGTCTCTTGAAAACCTCCAGGAAATTGTTGCACTAATGTGAGAAGGGAGTAAGAGAAGAAAGCTGAGTTCTTGTGGCAGAGGAAGAGCTTGGTGTGCCTGGAGGCTGCAGTGCTGCCCCAGCAGCTTGGAGGGCCTGAGGCCTCCCTCCAGCACTGCAGTTACTTCTCCTAACATTGCTGGGAAGAAAAGATTCAATGTGGTGAGGTCAAAAGGCAACTATAAGCAGCTCTTGCTACTACTCAGTTACTACGAGCTTATCTTGTTCTGTGACTGTGAAATTTGAACCATTTGTGTTGTTACCTCTGTGCCAAAGTCATGGAAAATAAACATACAAGTGTGTGCCCAGGGCAGAGCATTCTCTATTGATTATTCCTGGAGAGCTGAGCCCTGTGCCTGGGCCAGGAGAGCCTGGGTGGGGTAGGTGGGGTAGTGAGGCTCCTCTTTCTCCCCTTCTCCATCCCCTCCCTTGCATTTCTCAAATATGAGTTTCGTGTTTCTCAATCTTTCATTTCAGCCAAGTTCAGAGAGGATCTTTGTACATGGCTGAGTGTGAGCACTACAGAAATCCCCAGGGCAGCTCTGGAGGAGAACACCCACCCAAACAACCTCACTCAAAAAACAGCATGAGGTGGTGGTGCCTGCATAGGAATTAGTGCCTGGAATATGGGATCTTCAGTGGTTTAAGCCACCAAATGTCTCTGGCTGTGCCACCATTAGGGCAGCTGGCCTGAGTCACAGCACTGCAGTAAGAATGAACACACACAAAATCAATTCAGTTAAAACAAACTCTTGTTCCTCAGAAGAAATCAATGGGGACCCCGTGGCTGTGCTGCCAGGCTGGAACTTGGTTTTCCAGGCTGGAACTTGGTTTTCTTTTTCCAGCTGCCCTATGGATGAGCAGGAATTGTAAAATCCATTTGCAGCAAGGCTGCTCAGTCCTGGGCATCACTTTGATACTTCCCAGAATATCCTGAGTGGGAAGGGACCCACAGGGAACATCCCTTCTCAGCACAGCCCCAAGAATTTCCAGCCCTGCAGTAAGGTAGGAGTTGGTGCCAGAGCTGGCCCAGCAGTTTTGGGGATGTCTGTGGGTTGATTTCTGCCCTCCAGGCTGGGGACAGTGGCAGTTCCAGCTGCCCTGCTGTCAGTGGTTGTTTGCTCCCTAAGGGGGAGGTGATGGAGCAGTTGAAGTTTGCCTGGTTAAGGCTCATCAGATTGAAAAGGGCAAAATTGAGGTGAGATCCTGAGGAGAAATCCTTCCCTGGGAGGGTGGTGAGGGCCTGGTACAGGTTCCCAGAGCAGCTGTGGCTGCCTCTGGATCCCTGGCAGTGTCCAAGGCCAGGTTGGACACTGGGATATGGAAGGTGTCCCTGCCCATGGCAGGAGGTGGCACTGGATGGTCTCTATGGTCCCTTCCAATCCAAACCAATTCAGGATTTTACAACAAAAATGTTGAATCAGTGTGGTGTGAGCAAGGCACGTTTACTTCCACCTTGGAGTCTGTGCTCTTCTTCTGGATCACTTAAAAAGTTTTGTGGTTTATTTCTGGCTTTTATTTCTGTTCTTTATTGCTGTATTTGTGTGTCCAAGCCTCCAAAGCTGGACAGGGAGCTGGCATTAATTCCCTACTAATTGTGGTGGCTGACGCTCGCTGTGCCGTATCCATGGACAGAAACCAACCCCTATTTAAACACTTCCCTGTGTGTGGTGGGGTTTTTGGGTGGCTTTTTTTGATGCCATTATCATGGCCTTGATGTAATCACTTAAATAGAAGGGTGTGGGAAGTAGTAAAGCTATTACAGAACATGCACATGGAAAAAGCCTTGACTCAAAATGTTGAATCATTCAACATGCTGCACTACTTTTCTTTTTTTTTTCCTCTTTTATTCCCTTGTAACTCTCTTTCTGAACTGTTTCTGATTCCTGGATCTGCTCCCAAGTGTTGCTGGAATGGCAGCTACTGTGGCTAGTGCTACTTTCAAGGAGTTGGTCACTTGAAAACTAAGCAGAGGTGCATCCTCTGGAATGTTTGATCACTGCTTCATGTAATAATTGGGAAAACCCACACTTGTCCCCAGTTTTTTTGTTCTCCTCTCCTGAAATGGAAACCCCTTTCATCCTGCCCCTTCATCCACTTGGCTTCTCTTGTCTCCTCACTCAGGCTGTGCCAGAGGAGGCTCAGGTTGGACATCAGGAGGAATTTCTCCATGGAAGGGGTGGCCAGGCACTGGAAGGGGCTGCCCAGGGAGGTCTGGAGCGCTCTCCAGAAAAGCTGAGTTGTTCCAGAGCCATCCCAGTGTTCCTGCAGGACTTTGGCTCTGGCTGGGTTTGATGGAGCACTTGGGAAGTGCCTCCTGTGGGCACTGGGCTCCTCCAGGCTCTTCCTGGGTGCATCCATTGCTGCTGGGTGTCAGAATTATTGATGGCAAGGGGCTCTGCTGCTTCTTCCCAGCTGTGCCAGGGGCTCCTTGGGCTCTGGGATTTGTCCCTGCTTCATGCTGGGAAGCATCCACAGGATCCTCTTGTATCCCAGGGGAATATCTGTTGCTCAGAATACCTTCTCTAATTTGACTTTCCTTAAATGCCACCACTAAATCATACCAGAAGGCTAAATGCTAACGTTATTTTGGCCTCAGGTCTATGTCTGCTCCCCGTATTTATTATATAATTGCATATATAGTTAATTCATAGATCTATAATCGTTGTTAATATTTGAAATATTGTCACTTAGCTTCGTTTTTCAGAAAATGATGTATTTTTATGTAGTTCCTACCTACATACGTTGGGCCATCTAAGAAGACTCTCAAAAAAAAAAACAAACCAAAAATCATGCCTTTAATCTTCCCATTTTTCTTCTCTCTGCATTCCTGGAAACCATGGTAACAGCTGGGATAACCTCTCTGCTTCAGCATGGCTGCAGAGGGAGAGAGGAGGCTCAGTGCAGGGTCTGCTGGTGATGGAGCACTGGAAAACACAACCAGGAAGGGCATTCATCTTTTAAAAAGAAGAGTTTGCTGCTCATAGTTTGGTGTAACAGACTTTGACTCACAGCTCCTGTGCTCCTGTGTAGTTTTTTTGGTTCACAGCTCCAGCATCCCTCTCATTTGTAACCTTAGTCTCTCCACATTTTTGCCCTGCAGATTGCCACAGCCTGGACTCCAGTCGATATTCCATAGTAGGAGCAGACCTGCGTTTCTCGTCAGACCTGGAGGAAAAGCTAAAGAAACATGGCTTGGATGTACAGTAAGATCATAGGGTTTTAATTGGGTTTTTTTGATGGGGGCTTGTGGAAGCCCTTGTCCAAGGCCAGGTTGGATAGGGCTTGGAGCTGGGGTGGTGGAAGGTGTCCCTGCCCGTGGCACTGGGTGTTCTCTATGATCCCTCCCAGCCCAAACCATCCCAGCATTCTGTGATTTCTGAGTTTTATCTCTGTCATTGTTTTCTGTGGCCTCCTCTTAACCCCCTGTTGTTCTCTAAACCTTTTGGTTGGGCTGCAATGGAATCCTTGGCATCTGAATCCCAAAGCTCCTCTGGGGTTTTCTTGTTCAACATGAGGCTTTGGGGGGGCAGGAGTTGAGTTTCTGAGTGGATGATGGACAGACCTTTCAAATGTAAGCAGTATAAATAGCAGCGATCTGGCTGGGTGGGAGAGAGCATATGGGGAAGCAGAATGCATCAAATTGCCATTTAATTCTTTACACTTCCATCCTCTGAAATGTTGCCTTGCTTGCCTACATTGCTGCTCCTTGTGGAATTTCTCTTGCTTCTAGTGACTTTTTTTCCCTTTCATTCCAGCAATTAAAAGCAAACTCAATTATTGTGAAGAAAATCACTTGTGTAGATGTCTATTTTTGTTGTTTTGTGGATGGAGGGGGAAGAGGCAAAGTGCAAACTTACATTTTGTTAGATGATAATATATGAAGATTGTTTTACAGATACTGAAAAAGTTTATCTAATTAAAATTCTTCTTGGAACTTTTTTTAAAGAGGCAACTTTTTTTTTCCTAATTGTAATTAATGCCTGATTTCACTGATCTCCACAAGAGTGTGAGCTGTGTGTACAGGGCACAGCTGTCCTGCAAAGGGAATTTTAACACACCTCAGTTCCTGCTGGCAGAGGATGCACACTGTTCTGTGCTCAGGGTTGACTCTGGGGAGGTTGATCCCTAAAATCTCTGGTTCACAACCACAGGAGTCTGCTGTGGTTCATTCATTCACAGCTGCCAAAGCCCAGTTTTAGTCAATGCACTGAACAGATTTCATTCAGTCTAGTTGCTAAAAAATGGAGCTCTTTCAGGAAATTCTGGGGACATGAAGTGACTTGCTTGCTCACAGTCCTTAGTCGATTTTTCTTGTTCCTTTGCTGGAAATCATGTTCTCCTTTGGTTTTGTTTTGCAGTTTGCCAACGCTGCTGGTGGCCGAGTGTGTGCTGGTTTACATGACCCCCCAGCAGTCTGCAAACCTGCTCAAGTGGGCAGCAAGCACCTTCCCCGTGGCCATGGTTATCAATTATGAGCAGGTAAAAACAAAGGGGCATTTTTAGACCTGCATTGTTGTCATTAAAATGGCTCTCGTAGGTGGGAGGTGTTGAGGAATGAGAGTGGGCCATGTCCTTTTGTAGAAACAGCAGTTTCTGCTGAATTTCTGTAGTAATGTGTTTTAACTTGGAGCTTGGTTAGCTCATTGTAGAGAAAATACAGCTATTCTGAAAGACAATTTCTGGACTATGTTGAAGCAAAATAATTGAGACTTAATCCATATGTGGAAAAAACCATAGAATATTGATTTAGCTGAAGCAGAGGGAAAAGCAGTGATGCTGAGTGCTGGCTCTGGGTGTATAACATTACATAATTACCTCTGTGTTCTTTGGCAAAGTGGTGCAAAAATCACATCAGCATGAACTCTGGTTCTCCCTGTGGAAGTAAAACACTGCCTCGGGGAAACTGGGTGGCTCCAGGAATTAGTAACAGGATCTTCCAAGCTGTAAATCACTGCTGGAGGGCTGAAGGAAGTTGCTGAGAGCTGGAAGCAGAGGCAGTTCTGGTGCCCATGAGGGCAGTGGCACTGTCCCCTGGCACTGGGGCTGCTGCTGAGGAGGAGGAGGAGGCGGCAGGGGGGAGCGAGAGCTGCTGTGAGGATGTGCCACTCTGACATCCTGTGCATTTTGTGACGTAGGCAATGCAAGGGTTTGAGCAGGTTCCTGCTTTTCCTGTGGTTCTGTTGTGGGTGGAAGGGGAACGCTTTTGTCTCCTTGTGTCCCTGAGGTGAACATGAGGGATCGCTTCGGGCAGATCATGATCGAGAACCTGCAGCGCCGCCAGTGCAACCTGGCTGGGGTGGAGCTCTGCAGCTCCCTGGACTCCCAGGTGAGGCCTCAGAGCTCAGGGGGCTGAGACTGAGCTTTGTCAACCTGGCTGCGAGTCCTGAGCGTGCCCTGTGGGGCTCAGCAGGGACCAGGGCAGGGTGGGGCAGTCACTGAGCCCTCTGCTGGGGGCATGGTTTGGCTTGGAAGGGACTGTAGAGACCATCTAGTGCCATGGCAGGGACACCTCCCAGTGTCCCAGGCTGCTCCAAGCCGTGTCCAGCCCGGCCTTGGGCACTGCCAGGGGTCCAGGGGCAGCCACAGCTTCTCTGGGCACCCTGTGCCAGGCCTGCCCACCCTCCCACCCTTCCCAATATCCCATCCATCCCTGCCCTCTGGCAGTGGGAAGCCATTCCCTGTGTCCTGTCACCCCATCCCTTGTAAACAGTCTCTCTCCGCGTTTCTTGTTGGCTCCTTCAGGTCCTGGCAGGCCACAGTTGGGTCACTCCAGAGCTTCTCTTTGATAGCTGAATGTCAGTGGTGGCACAAAACCTCCTGGTCAGAGCCCAGCCCTGCCTGGCCCTGCAGAGATCAGCAGCAGACGTTCAGGGAAGAGTCTGGGAGCTTTTCAAAGGACAGATCAATCAGCTGCCCAGTGAAATCCTGAGGGGGGGAAGCTGTGCTCTGGATTTTCCCTGGAATCCTGTGAAAGCTGTGCTGCCCTTTGTTTTCCAGAGGGAACGACTGCTGGAAAATGGCTGGGAGGATGCCCGTGCTGTCGATATGATGAAGGTTTACAGCTTCCTGCCACAGGCTGATGTCAAAAGGTACCACTTTGGGACCCCAAAGTCACCTTCAGATGCCATTTCCAAGGTCCTTCCTGTCCATGTGTAGTGTGAGATCCCCTGGTGTGACAGAGGAGGCTGCAGGCAGGTGCTGCAGGGAGACACAACATTCCTGAGCCTGAAACTCTGCAGAGCCCCCAGGAAAATGCCTGCATTGATGATCCAGAGGGTGCACGCTGCCAGGAGCAGACTGGAAGGAGTGATGGCTTATTTGGGTGTGACAGAAGGCATCTCATGACAGAAATTTGCAGATGGAAGATGCCGCAGAAATTCTGTGTTGACTTTTTGCAGTCCCCAAGATGTTTCTTGTGAAGATTTTGTGAAGATTTTGCCTGGGGTTAAACCAAGACACGTTGAAATCATGAGGGGGAGACTGCTGGGTCTGCGGAACTCAGAGCACAGAGCAGGGACTAAAGGCTGTTAACAGTCACTAATCTGCCTGGATTTTGTTCATAGTTCTGCCTTAAATGCTATAAACAGTGGGAAATGTTAAGGAGTAACTTCTCAGGGATATAATGTGAAATGCGAATTGCTGTGAGTCATTCATAGTTGGAATTAGCTGAGCAAGTTACCTTGGTCAAAATATCCATGTATGGGGGTTTCTCAAAGCCTGGAACTGCACAGGTGAGAGTGGAAATCAGAGGTGGTTTAAATAGGAACAGGGATGTGTGGTGGGACCATATGGCACTGGTGGAGACAGAGCTCGTGCTTTCTCTGCAGCATTTTTGGCTACCTTGGATCTGTTCAGCTCCTTGCACTTGTTCCACATGCCAGGAAATAGGGTTATGTAAACTCTGTCCTCCAGTATCAGTGAGGCAAATGCTTTTCCTTTAGTAAAGTCTTTCCTGGAGTGTTCCTCTGCAGCACTTCACACCTGGGAGTGCACTTAGGAACTTTTGCCCCTTTAGCTCCTCAGTAGCAGCCCTGGTATTGTGAGGAGGACACAGATGAGTCCTGGAACAGGGAATTGCAGGGATGAGGAGTTGAAAGCAGCTGGTGTGTCACTTGTTCCTTGCATTGACAGGGGTGGGAGCAGTGGTGGCATCATGAACAAATACCTGTAACTATTCCCTGCAGGGGTAACTGCCTTTCTGGCATAATCTTCACTTTCATGGAGTGAGCAGTTCAGTAAAAATTCTGCCGAGAGTCCAGCTCAAATCCTGACTTTTATTTTATGCCTACAGAATAGAAGCCCTTGAATTCCTGGATGAAAAAGAACTGTTTGAACAACTGATGCAGCACTACTGCATCTGCTGGGCTTCCAAGGACAGCAGCAACCTGGGTAAGGTTCTGCAGCAGCTGGGGGTGATCCTGCTCTGGAAATGCCCTGTGGGATGGGATGTCATGGGATGTCATACCAGGTGTCCTCAGAGCCCTCCTGGTCCAGGGTTGGGTTCTGCTGCTCCATCCCAGGGCTGGGATCACCTCCCAGCTGGGGATTGTTCCTCTACAGCCTTTGGGGGATTTATGGGCATCCAAGTGGGGAGCCTGTCCAGTACAGGGGAGTTGGAATTTTTGCACCAGAAGATGCCGTATGGGTTACTTTAAATAACTGCCTGCTTTATCCCATCAGTGCTAATTGAAAGGTTTACAAATCCCATGCATGGGAAGTGCCATATGGGCACACGGTATATGAAGGCACAGTGTCCTGACAACACAAAAATAAATTTGTATTACTTATCCCAGGCTTCTCTGCACTGTCCCCATTTGCAGCCATCTGACACTGAAGTTTTCCACACCACTTTCTCCTGGGGGAAGAATATTCCCTCTGAAATTCACTGTTTTTATGTGTCCCTTTTTTCTTAAAATTCTGTCTCTCCTGGACTGGAATTTCTGTGAAATTCCAGAAAGACTTGATTTAGGCTTTCTCTAGCATTTGGATGTTGCTGCTGCTCAAGAAGTGCTAAAATGAGGGGAATTGTTTGGCTGAAGGATGGATGGCCACAGCCTGTATTTGTCTAGATTAGAAGAACAATTCTGTTGCAGTCACAGTTTGTCTCAACTTCTGGCTGCAATTTCAGGGACTTCACTCTTTCCAGAAAACCTCTGCCTGCCACTTGTATCATTGTCTCCCCTTCATCCTCTCTGCCCTTTCAAGAGCAGATTTTATTGCTGTTATTTTATTGATTGTTCCTCAGCAAACGGGAACAGATTTGGTATCTGCAGCCTGGCTGGGCAGCAAAGCCTCTGACAGAGCTGGTAAAAAGAGATTTTCCTATAAAAACTGGTAAAAGGAGCTCTTCAGCACCCTGTTGCTGCTGCTGGGACAGAGCTGCTGCCTAGTGGTGTTGCTCTCCTGAATCCTGCAGAGTCTGAGCCCAAAACCCACGTTCTGCACTGGATTTCTTCAGGCTGAAAAGTGGTGCCTGTAACACGCAACTTATTTTTAGAGGAGCTGAGGCCCTAAAGTTCCCCTGTTCATAGCAGCCCCTGTTTTGGGGATCTCAGCATTGTTCTTTGCTGGGATTAGAGAAGGGCCTAGGACAGCTTGGGGTGCTGAGGTTGAGGGGTGCAGGTGTCTTGGTTATGGATATGCATTACTCCAAAGCAGGGATTTTTTTATCCAGTGTGAATCTGCTGCCCTCATTAATGGTACTTTCCCCTTCTTTGTCTTCCTAATTTATGGGCAGACCCTGAGGTTCCTGAACTTTGTGTTGTTCCTTCTGCCATGAATAACTCTAGAGCTCCTGCAAATTGACTTCATCAAATTAATTGCTGCATCCCAATCCAGAAAGGGTTAAAAAAGTACAGCCCAACCCTTTTCCTGCTTTCTGCACAGCCAAATCCTTTTTGTTTAAGTTTAAAAAGATGAAATCTCTCAAAGCATCTTTCTTGCTGTATGTAACTGAGCTGGTTTCAGTGAAGGGCAGGGAGGGTAAAGAATAAGTAAATTCCCCTAAATCCCTCTTTCTCTTCACACAGGTCTGGCAAACATCGACTTCTGAGGGCTGCAGGGAGGGGAGCACTGGGGAGCCCCATGACTGCCTTGGCTCAGGCCAGGACATGGAAGGGATGGGATTTGCACGTGCCAGCCCTGGGCTGTGGCTGGGACAGCTCCTGGTGCTGCTGCTGGGACAGGCCTGGTGCCTTTGGGTGGTTCCAGGGAATATTTCCTGTGAGCAGGACTTGCCTCCCGTTCCCAGCTGTCTAACAGTGGACTTGCACAAGGTGTCAGTAACTCCTGTTTCAAGCTTGCCTTCCTTAGTTTCAAACTGAAAGTGTTCTTGGATTCTTTGATTTCCCTGTCTGTGTTTTTGTGGATGTGTAACACGTGTTTGTGGCAGGAGCCTGGGGAGCTGCAGCAGAGGGTGCCTGGCTGAGCAGGGTGGGAGTTCTGTGCATTTTTGTTCTGTTCAGGTCTCATTTTGATGAAGTGTCGCCATGTTGGCTTCTCCAGGCTTCAGTGCAGTGCAAGGCTGTCACTGCTGGGTGCTCTTGGAGGGGAAGGGTGAAGGAGAAAGAGAGCCCTGACCGTGTTCAGTGATGTACAGGGAACTGGAAAATAGACTCAATTGAACTGGGAAGGGCTTAGCTTGTGGTTTCAGCACTGGGATGCTGAAGAAAGAAATTAACCTCAATTTGCACTGCTTCTGGTAGTATCTTTACACCAGTTCCTTCTTCTCTCTTTCCCCTTAAAAGAAGCAAAACAAAATCCCAACAGCAATGAAAGCCCTTGTCCTGTTGTTTGAAATTGAATCTTGCAACCTTCCTATGAGAAAAATAATAAATGTTTAGTATTTATAATTTGTCTCGTTTTGCTTGCTAGAAGTGACTGGTTTCTATCTGATTTTGTGACGTTTTTCCTCTCACCCAGTGCCTCACCAGGAGTATTTTTTTAAAGCAGTTGCTGGCAGGCCCAGGAAAGCTGTGGCTGCTCCTGGATCCCTGGAAGTGCCCAAGGCCAGGCTGGATGGGGCTTGGAGCAGCCTGGGACGGTGGAAAATGTCCCTGCCGTTGGCAGGGTGGCTTTGAGGTCCCTTCAACCCAACCCATTCTGGGATCCTGTGGAATGACCTTTTCCTTCAGGGATTAAAAATGAATCCAAACATTATCCCCCAGCCACAGCCCTACACCCCCTCTGCACTGCAGGAGCCTTCCTGAGCACTCACTAACGCCCAGAGGCACCAACCCTGCCCTGCTCATTTCATGGCAATTAAAAGAGGAATTCAGCGTGGCATTGAAAACCCACCTCTGCTATCAATTTAATTTAATTTTGGGCAGACCCCCTTTGCGACTGTGTTCTCCAAACCTCCTGTGGCATCTTTCTGCGTGGGAGCCAAGCTGGAGTCATACCTGCCCTGGAACATCCAGCTCTGTTCCTTTGGAGCTGGTCCCACCTGGGAAGCACCCCCTGAGCTGGGGCACTTTCCATCTCAGCGGGTTTGAGCACGGCTCATTGCAGAGATGTCCTGGGTTCCATCAGTCTTCTGTGTCTTTTTAATCACAATTTCATCCCTTTGTGTTTGGGAAGAATGGCTCTGCTGGCACGAGGCAGATCCTGGTGCTCATCCATCCTGTTTTGTGTAATTGGCTCCCCTAAAGTGAGAACGTGGCCCTGGAGTGGAGCTGCTGCCGTGGGGTGAGAGGAACCACAGTGCCTCAGTTTGCCTTTCCCTTCCCAGCCCTTCAGCATCCAGCTGGGAGAAGGGAAATCACTCCTGCAAAAACTCTCGCAGCCTCTCCTCGGTGTTGGCAGCAGTGGTGAGGAAATTGGGTCACCTTGTGCTCCAGGGTTCCAGCAGGATCAAAGGAGCTGGGATCCCTGGCAGCTGCTGGGGGAGGACAGGGTGGGCAGCCCAGTGCTCAGGGTTCTGCTGACTGAAATAGAGAAATAAATCTTGCCCTGTCTCCAGGGAATGTTTGGATGTGGAGGGTGCTGCTGGAGCAGCGCTGCTCTGCTGGGAAGCTGCTGGCTCAGGAAGCTTTTCCAGTTCCTGGCTCCTGATGCTGCTGCCTGTGGGATGTGTGATCCCTGGAGCTGCCCCTGGGTCTCTGCCTCTCCCTCCTGCTCCAGCCTGGCCTTTTCCCTGTGGGATTGGTACTGGGTGGGTGGTGGATAGGATGGCTGGATAGGGTGACAGAACTCATCCCTGAGGGTCACAGAATGGTTTAGATTGGAAGGAGCCTTTAAAGCCCACCCAGTGCCACCCCTACCATGGCAGAGGCACCTTCCAGTGTCCCAGGGTGCTCCAAACCCTGTCCAGCCTGGCCTGGGACACTGCCGGGGATCCAGGGGCAGCCACAGCTGCTCTGGGAATTCCACCCTGTGCCAGGGCTGCCCACCCTGCCGGGGAAGGATTGTGCCCAGGGAGGCTGGAGAGGAGCATGCTCAGGATGGGTTCCCCAGAAAGGGGAATGGCATGGGGAGCTTTGCTCAGGAGGAAGCTGGGTCCTGTGTCCGTGGCAAAAGGAGGCAGTGGGAGCTGCCTGTCACTGATTGTCACCAGGAGCCAGGATCTCCTCCTGGCTGTCCACACTCAGTCCTGGCTGTTGATCCTTGCTTTGGGTGATGGCCCTGCCCTGCTCCTGTGTTCCATCCATGCTCCCCATCCCTGAGCATTGCCACTCTTCAAAGATGGATAAAAGAAGTTGCCTTCCAGGAAGTGAAATTATTTCGTTCCTGGCAGGGCTTGCCCAGCTTTAGGAGCTGAATGAAAAGCAGTGGTTGGCTCAGTGCACACTGTTTCAGCCTCTCTGCAGAGTTAGCAGCTCCCCATTTCGGGTTGATGCAATTTTTCAGGTCCCTGGGCTGCTGGGGCACAGGAGAATGTGGTTATTGAGGGTGGAAATGTGGATGGGCTGACAGGACAGCCAGGGGCCAGGTCATTGCAGGGAAGATGTGCAGGTCTGTGTGGGACCAGGAGCATCCATCCCTTCTGAGGGAGCTTGGTGGATTTTGATGCTAAGCACCAGAATTAAGGACGTGAAATACCAGAATTAAGGTCTAAATGGCTTCATCCTACTTGAAGGGTTATTTTCCCTGCTCAAGCAGCAGTCTGAGCCTGCAGAACTGACACAGATCTGTCCCTGTTCCCCAGCTCAGTATGCATTAAGGATCTTTGGAAATTTCCATCTGCACCGAGGCAGCGGCTGGGAGGAAAACTCTTACACAACGTGGGCTCTGTAAAGGGGCAGAGGTCACCTCACCTGTGCCACAGCTACGAGCTGCAAATCATTCTGCAAGTTCTCTTTCAGCTCCAGTTGTGTAATCCCGGGGACTCTCCGGCTCCAAGATAAACACGGGGAGATAAGGCAGTGTCAGAGGAGCTGCTTTGATTCTTTATGGCTCTTCAAAAGAGCTGACCCCGATGCTGGGTTTGCCAGGTGTTTCCTTGCAGCACCACGTTGTGCAGCGCCAGAATATTTTGTAATCACTTTTTTTTTTTAGAGGTATCAGCTGGAATTCTGGTCTTTAAAATGTACTGGCACCTATTCACAGAGAGCACTTGAAGGGTTTCAAGAGCATGGAGTGACAGGAAAAAAGGGAAATGGCTTCAAACTGACAGAGAGGAGGTTTAGATTAGATTTTTAGCATGAGATTCTTCCCTGGAAGGGTGGGGAGGCCCTGGCACAGCTGGGTTTCAGTGTCCCTTCCAACCCAAACCAGTCTGGGATTCTGTGGCTGTGTTAACACTGCTTGATGATGTTCTTTAGCATCTGCTGAAGTGGTTTTTTGAGTTTGAGTGGTTGGGTTTAGAACCCCAGAATGGTTTGGGTTAGAAGGGACGTTCCAGATCATCCAACCCTCAAATCTGGTTTTCCGTGCAGACCCTCATTTGGGTGCTTTGGTTTGCATGGAAAAGCAAATGAAAGGTGGCAGATCTGCACGGTGAAATGAGGAGAGGACTGAAACAAGGGGGTGGAAAAAATAGGGCTGTTCTGGCCTTCCTGCACAGGTACATGGGTGAGGAAAACGTTCTCTGTGGTTCCTGAAAAGTATTTTGGGAAGCCCTGGCTTGTTTGGTGCCACCATTTCCTGTACTAATTGACACAGTTGCTATTGTCACTTATCTAACAAATCGGTGCAAGCCCAAACAAGGACAAAAATAAGTGTCTGCTGATATGAACAGATTTATCTGTTCTCATCCCCACGCCTTTTCCCACGGGCAGAGTTTCCGTGTATCTCATTGAGCAAACCTTGGTGCCGAGGATTTCATCTCCTCCCTGAGGGGCAGAGGCTGCTCAGAGCAGGGCTCTGGTCCTTGCGTGTCCCTGGCACCTCTGAACACCAGGCACATGCTGAGGCTGAAGGTCCCACCAAAGGGAAACCCTTCCCTCAAGGCTGTGCTTTTGTTTTGTGCTGTTTCAGTAATAATCAATGCCTTTAAATGTGGAGCATTTCCTCTGCAAGGCTCTGGCAAACATCCCCTCTCCCTCAAGAATGGTAAATGTTTAAAAGCCAAGGACAGAGGTTAATCCTTGCGTTGGGGCTGGGACCTTGCTGTGCTCTGAGGCCACCACTGTGCTGGGAGACAGAGCATGGGCACAGTGGCAGCACCCTCAGCAGTGCTCCTGTGCCAGGAACGAGGCAGCAGCACCCTGCATCAGCCACCTTGCTGCCTTTTCCCTGCCCAGGGAGGTGTCCTGGTGCTGCTGTGGCACTGGGGATCTGGGATCTGGGATCTGGGACAGCTCAGCTCCTGGCAGCGCCTTTGTGGTGCCGTGGGAGCTGCTGCAAGGAAGGACCAGCTGAAATCTGGATATGTGTTACATTAATCTCTCATAATAAGCACCCCCAAAAATAAATGAAATCTGGATTCCTTCTGCCCAAGTTAAAATTCTTCCCAAAGGAGCACTCGGTGGTCCTGCTGGGAGCCCTGGTGACAGATGGAGTCCATGGACCTGTTGGAAGCTGGCCCTGGGAGATGGTGCCCTGTGAGCTGACAGGATTGAATCAGGTATTTCCCTGCCCCACAGCTCCAGGGGTTCACGGGGGCCCCAAAGACCAGGCAAACCCAGCTCTCACTCTCCACATCCCAGTGATACCTCTAAGCTGATGCCAAGACCTCTTGGCTGTAGGAACCAAGCTCTTGGGAGGGGGAATGGGCTGATGGAGACTCACTGAGAGGTGCCTTTACTGGGATTCTCCTGCCTCACCCTTGTCTGTGCTGTGGCCGCAGAGACAGGCAAGTGGAAATTTCCTTCCCATCCCCAGTGCCTTGTGACAACATCATAAACCACCGTGGCGTTCTTTACCCTGCTTACAGGGAGAAGAGTTCCTATAAACCCCAATGCTCAGTCAGCCACCACAAACACGGGGCTGCAGGAGGTTGCTCAAGGCTGCAGGACCCATCCCTGGAGGGCTGGGCTGATCCTTACCTGCATCATGGGCACATTCCTGCTGCTCCTGGGAGCTGCACTGGGATCACCTGGGCAGTGGCAGCCGTGCCCATCACTGGGGATGTGTTCCACGAATCCCTGGCAATCAATACTCCAAAGATCACTTAGAACTGGATTCCTCCAGCCCCAGTTACAACCCCTCCCTTGGGTTCCCCAGTTCCCTCCAGCAAGGGAACCCTTGCTGCTTGTGCTGGGAGCTGTGGGTTGTGAGATGCTGGTGCCTGGGGGTCCCCCCTTACTCCCCTGCCCGCCCTGGTTGAATCTGGTGTTCCAGGCAGTGATCTCTGCTGGGATGAGCAGGATTTAGGGAGGGTTTGATCAATGTTTGATCAACACCAGCTTTTGGAGTGGCTGGTGGATCCCTTGGCCCCCTCATCCGTGTCTTTATTTGAGAACAGTGCAAGAGGGACATGAGCCCCCAGCACTGGAATCTCCAGGCAGGATGTGGGCTGAGGTTTAGAGGAATTTTGGCTGATGGTCTTCACTCTCAAGGTGGGCAGGCCCTGGCACAGGGTGCCAGAGAAGCTGTGGCTGCCCCTGGATCCCTGGCAATGTCCAAGGCCAGGCTGGACACTGGGATGGTGGAAGGTGTCCCTGCCCAGGGTAGGGGGTGGCACTGGATGTCCAGTTTCTCAGAGGTCCTTTCCTACCTGATCCACTCTGGGATACTGGGATGGCAGCATCAGCTGCTTCCCAGGGTGCTGCCCCTTGGCAGCTCCAGCAGGCACAGAGGCCCCAGGGCTGGGCTCAGGTGCCACATTCCAGGTGTGCATGGCAGGAACCATATCCTGAATCTCAGCAGAACCCCCTAAAACTACACCATCAACAGCAGTAAAAAACCGAGGAAAAAAAATCCCCAAGCCTTGAACCAAGGCTTGGCCGTGATAACGAGCTTTGATATCCCTGGGGGCCGGCCCGACAGCTTTTATGACCCCTTTTTTTTTTTCTTAGCAATGCAAATCCAATCTGTATTTAGAGCCTCCCATCCAGAGCTGCCTCATCAGACAGTCAGGGGGAGCCTGGCAGCCTCCTGGGGTCCCTGCTGAGAGCCCTGGCTGCTCCCACCCCTCAGCATCCCCCAGGCTGGGCTGGCTCCTGGACCCTGCCGTGCCCCATGGCCGCTCCCTGCCCCGTGCTGGCTGTGATGGACATGGAGGCGAAGCCCAGGCCCTCGAGGCCACACTGGTACGAGCTCCACGTCCAGCCCTGCGTGGCAGAGCTGCTGGGCAGTGCCCTCTTCATCTTCATGGGCTGCCTGTCCGTGCTGGAGGACTCGGGGGGCACGGGGAGGCTGCAGCCTGCCCTGGCACACGGGCTGGCCCTGGGTGTCACCGTGGCTGTCCTGGGGGACATCAGGTAAGGCACGTTGGAACCCTGAAGCCTTTTGTTAGCACGTGAACGTAAATGCAAAGATTTTGATGGAATGTGTTGCATAAACCTTTCTAATCGTTCGGCATTTACGCGTAAGAGCATACAGCACTTGCGAAAAAAAGAATTATAACCAAACTCAAAGTTGAAAAAGAAGCATAGTTAAATAATCTGTCTAATTAACTAAGCCTCATGCCATTATAAAAAAACTTCAAAAATAAGCATATATGTACTAATTGTCATCATAGTAATCTTAGTATTTGTGCCTTGTCTACTTCAGTGTACCCAACAGAAGGTTCACAAAGCTGTTACGGGACACTGACAGCACCTGGGGCTGCATCTGGGCAGGGGAGACGCCCCTGCCTTGCCATGGAGCCCCTGCTTGGCAGTGTGGCCCATTGGGGGGTGCTGGCATCAGTGGTGGCATCTTTGGTGGCAACCATAGCACCGTGGGTCTGGGGGTGTTCACCTGGCTTTGGTCCAGTTTTTAGCCCATTTTAGTGAAAATGAGCTGAAGCAGGAACATTCTCTTCTAGGAGTTAGAATGACGAGATATTTAAGGGCTCTTCCAGCCCAAATACTGTGATTTTATGATTCTCTGTGAAGCTGATTCTTTTTACAAGGATGTCAGAGCAAAACATTTTGACCCAACTGTGTTCCTCCTCTGGGTATTCTCAGGTGGAAAAAAATGGGGTTTCAATTTCTCAAAAGCAGCATTTAGACAAAAGTGCTGATTGAAAAAGATGTTGTGTGCTACTGAGATATAGATTTATCCCCAAGGAAGAAGCTGAAAGAGTCCCTGGGGAGTTTCATTCCCTTCCCTTGTGTCAGCTCCACACAGCCCAGGGATGGGATTCTCCAAGCTGTCCCAGGTGGCTCAGCCAGGATCATGGGCAAACCCCAGAGTCCAGAGCAATGGGATTGATAATTTATCAGCACCTGATAGGAGGGAAAACTGCCCAGGGTGAGGTTTGTGCAGTGGGGACTCCTGACCCACGGTGCCTGTGCAGGCAGAGCTGAGACAGCCCCCCCTGCACCCCAAACCCTGGCATGGTGAAACCAGGGCAGCAGGACAGGGGGGCTTTGTGGTGAGGGGGTCTGGGGGTCCCCCATTTGCTCTGAAGCCAGGAGAAGCCAGATCAGGATCCTGCACAGGGGGAAAGTCAGGTTCACACAGAATCCTGGTGAAATTATTTGGATTAGAAAGGACCTTAAATCCCAAGTTCCATCCTTGCCACAGCAGGGGCAACTTCCACCGTCCCAGGCTGCTCCAAGCCCCGTCCAGCCTGGCCAGGGATCCAGGGGCAGCCACAGCTGCTCTGGGAATTCCACCCTGTGCCGGGGCCTGCCCACCTTCCCAGAGGAGGATTTTGCCCAGGGAGGCAGGAGAGGAGCCGTGTTTGGGAAGGGTTCCCCAGTCCCAGGTGGGGTTTGTGTGCAGCCCGGTCCTCCCTGAGCCCCCAGGCTCCCTCCCAGCCCGGGGTGTTGGCAGTGCAGCCCTGTCCAGCCCAGGCACCATCCCTGGGCAGCAGAGCTCCCTGCTCTCCTGCTGGGGTCTGATCCTGCCGAGCAGTCAGATGTGGTTATCGTTCCCAGACTCTCTGACTCATCACCAGCAATTATCAGGCTGATCAGTTATGAAACCTGTTCATTAACCTCTGTCTCATGGTAATCGGTTTTAATTAGAGGGTCTCCGTGTCTGTCTTGCTTGTGCTTTTTGAGGTGAAGGATTTAGGTCTGGAGCTGAGGGCCTGGCCCAAGTGCCCTGCTCTGGTCCCTGTCCCCCTGGGGGACGTGTGTCCTGCCAGGCTGGCTGCCAGCCCCAGCAGTGCATTCCTGCAGCTCTGCGAGACCCACAGCTGTTCCTGGGAGTGCCTCAGTGCCACATCCCCAGATCCTGCCCCTCAAACTGCCCCTGCCAACGCTGCAGGAGGGGCTGCATGCCCACCCTGCTGCTGCTGCTGTGTAGAGAGAGGAAACAGCTGGATCTTCTGCTGCTCTTCTGCAGCACAAAGGATGGCAAAAGCATTGGTGGTCCCAGGTCATGCAGAGCTCCAGGAGGGACCCCCGTGCTGGGCTGACCCCCCTGCTGATGCTCCTCTCTCCTTGGCAGCGGAGGCCACTTCAACCCCGCCGTGTCCCTGGGCGTGTGCCTGATCGGGGGGCTCCACATGACCATGCTCATCCCTTACTGGCTCTCCCAGCTTTGTGGAGGGATGATCGGAGCTGGCCTGGCAAAGGTAAGGACCCGGGGGGTGTCCCCATGCAGGGCTGGGCACAGGGAACTGCACAGGGATTGCAAAGGGAACTGCCCAGGGACTGCCCAGGACTGCCCCTGCCCTGCCAGAGCTGGCCTGGCCTCCCCAGGCAGGCTCACTGACTCAGGCTGCTCTGCAGAGGTTTGCTGTGCCCGCTAAGGAGGCGCAGAAGGACTCAGAACGCTGCCATGTTCACACAGCGTGTTTCCCTGTGCTGGCTCCCCCAGCACTGCACCCTCAGGGCCGTTTGGGTTCCGTGCTGCCCATTCCCATTTGGCCACCACGTCCCCCTGGGCAGCCTGGGGGTCTCACAGCCCCGGGAGCAGTGCCTGGCTCATGATCCCAGGAGATGCCCAGAGCCTTCTCTAACAACTCCGCGCTTGCCAGGCGCTTGGGGCTGCCTTTCCTCCGGCAAATGCTGAGTTTAGCTCCTCTTTAAGCCACCCTCCGCCCACAGTGAGCTGCCCCCACAGTGAGCCCATCTGCTGGCACAGGGCACAGCCTGGAGCACGGTGGGCACCCACGGCTCTCCCCACAGGCTGTGGCCCCGAGCGAGCGCTTCAGGAACGCCAGCGGAGGAGCCTTCGGGGCCATCACGGCCAACGAGCAGGTCCCTGCTGTCCTCGTTGCTGAGATTGTGCTGAGCTCCTTCCTGCTGCTCGTGGTCTGCATGGGAGCCATCAACGGCAGGACCAGGACCCCGCTGGCCCCGCTGTGCATCGGCCTCACCGTCACCGTCGACATCCTGGCGGGGTGAGCTCCGTGTCCCCTCTGTCCCTGTCCTCGGGGACGGACAGAGCCACACAGGGCCACGGCTCCAGGGGCTGCTGTCACCAGGCAGGGGCTCAGAGGGGACCAGGGGCAGTGGGGTCTGAGCTGGGGGCAGCTCTGAGCACCCTCTGTACGGGCACCCCAAATCACACCCCAAACCAGCTGCACCCTGCACCTGTTTGTGACCAATCTGTGTCCCTTGTGTCCTGTTTGTGTCCCTTGTGTCCTGTTTGTGTCCCATTTGTGTCCTGTTTGTGTCCCTTGTGTCCCATTTCTGTCCCGTTTGTGTCCCTTGTGTCCCGTTTGTGTCCCATTTATGTCTCTCGTGTCCCTCATGTCCCCGTGGCTGCTGGAAGCCTTGCCAGGCTCAGCCCTGCTGCAGTGCCACAGTGAAGGGATAACGAGCACATGCAATTAGGAATGGTAACGGAGTGCTGGGTTAAGGCAGGACCCCGGGCTGTGCTTACACACGGCACAAACCCCTCGGCAAATATTGAACCCTTTAACCTGGAACTGCTGCCACCCCGCTCCCGTGTGTGACCTGGAGCCTTCCCTGTGCAAAGCCTGGCTCCAAGTGTGCCCCAGGATTAATCAGCACTGCTGCTTCCAGCCCGGCCTGGGTCTGCCCCAGGAGCTCAGCTGGGAGTGAAGGGCAGAGCTGGTGAGCAGCTGCTCTTGGGGCCACCAATGTCCCTGAGCCACCGCCGGGGTCTGGGCTGCCATGGAAACCCGTGCCCCATGGAAACCTGTGCCCCATGGAAACCCTCCTCACCGAGCAGCCGTGCCAGGGTGGTCCAAGCCCCCTGCCCACCAGAGCCCTGGGAGGGGGATGCTGCTGCCCCAGCCCACCAATTGCCCCGTGCAGGGGCTGCTCCTCTGTGCCCCTGGGGTGACCCAGCCTCTCTGTTCCCCTCCCAGGGGTGGCGTGTCCGGAGCCTGCATGAACCCAGCCCGAGCCTTCGGGCCAGCTCTCGTGGCAAACTACTGGGACTACCACTGGGTGTACTGGGCAGGGCCCATGGTGGCTGCCCTCCTGGTCGGGGTGCTGGTCAGGTACGTGGCACCTGCAGTGACACTGGCAGTGGGATGCTGACCCTGCAGGCTGAGCCTCCCTTTGCCCCCTGTGCCTCCTCCATCGGGCTCCAAGCAGATGCTTTTCCAAAGGGGTGTCCGAGGGCTGGAGACTCCTTCCCCTTTTCCATCCCATGAGGACAGGATGACAGCAAAGGTCCAGCCTGTGTCCTCATGTGCCTTTGGAAAATGCTGTCCCCGTGTCCTTGTTGTATCCCTGCCATGGCAGAAACACTGACCTGAATTTCTGTCTCTTTTCCCTCCCCAAAGGCTCCTGATGGGTGACCAGGCCACTCGCCTGTTCCTGAAGTGACAGCAGGCACGGGGCCCCGTCCATGTGGAACTCCTGCCCCTGCTCCTTCCCCTTCATCCTGCCCCCCTGGAATCTCCCTGGCACCACTGGGCCAGCCGTGGTTCCTCTGCTGCTGGAGGGAGGAGGGTGGAAACTAAAACCTCCCATCCAAGCCACGGTGCCCAGGGCTGTGCCAGCCCCTGCTGTGGCACCGGATCACCAGGAGCATCCTCTGCCAGCACCGGTGTCCTTGGTGCCCCAGGC
Source organism: Cinclus cinclus (assembly GCF_963662255.1). Classification (NCBI taxonomy): domain Eukaryota; kingdom Metazoa; phylum Chordata; class Aves; order Passeriformes; family Cinclidae; genus Cinclus; species Cinclus cinclus. The sequence continues at coordinate 859,352 of NC_085061.1, read as the reverse complement.
TCCTCTGGCACTGCCCATGCACAGCATCTGAACCCCCCAGAGCTGTTCCTGGGCACCCACGGAGCCAGGGACCCCTGTGCCCTCTGGGTGGGCACATTGCCCCCTACTCCAACTGGCCAGGATGATGCCAAGCAGCTCCTGCCCCATGGATGCTGCCTCAGAGGGTGACAGGAGAAGGGAGCTTTGGGGACAGTTCCTGTCTCTGGCCTCTCTGGGCACCAGGAGGATGAGGGGGTGAGGCACTCACCCAGTGCCAGGGTGGGCCATCCCTGCCCTGCCAGAGGAGGAGTGCTGGGCTGGAGGGGGGGCTGCAGGGGCTGCCAGAGGCAGGAGAGTCAGCGGAAGGGGAGGATGGAGCTGTGTGGGCAGGGGGAGAAGAGCCAGCACAGCAGTTTTGCGTCAGCTGGGCATCCATCCCCTCCTGCAGCGTGCCCTGACTCATCCTGCGGCCTCCGGCCTCTCCTGGGGGAGTCACGGGCACCGTGCCCCCACCCGGGGCTGCACTGGCACACGGGTGTCACTGCCAGCACTCCCAGTCCCACGGGATCCCCTCGTGTTCCCTGGGTTAAGCCATTCCGAATTTTGGGACATTTTAATTTGGGCAATGCCTGTTGCTGTCCCAGCGCTCCCCAGCGTGTCCCAGAGGTGCCCTTGGGGCAGGGGCTGTGCTGGGAGAGCTGTGCCCCCACATTGGGCTGCCCCCCCTGCCCAGCTCCAGGGCAGCCGTGCAGGGAGGGGGACAGGAGGGGGACAGGAGGGGGACAGGGCCCTGAGCAGGCTCTGACACCTTCCCTGGGCAGGAGCCGGGGCTGGCTCTGGCTGCTCCCCTCTCTGGAGCTGCCCCCGGGCCGGGCAGATGGCTCCCCCCTCTCTCTGCTGGTGGCTCTCACAGCTGCTGTGTCAGGGCAGTTCCCAGCTCCCCGCCGTCCCCGTGGGGCTGGCAGGGCACTGCCAATGTCACTTCTCTATTTTCAGCTCGTTCTCTACTTTCCCGTGCCGGGGGGTGACACATACACACATGGGCACAGGCACGCACCGAGATGTGTTTTTAGGGAAGGACAATGCTGTAGAGATGCTGGAGTGAGGGAACACCGGGAATGGAGCATCCCTGGCTCGGGGTGAGGGGGCAGCTCCCAGGGCTGGGCGGGAGCCGAGAGCCCCGGGAGGCACCGGGGGCTCCAGGTGAGCCGGGAGCCCGGCAGCTGCTCGTTCAGGGAGGAAAACCATGCAAGCCCCAGAAGGAGACAAACAGCATGAAGATGTCACTGGGACGGTCGTCATGGCAACGCCACAAAAAACGCCGAAGCAAACATGGAGCAGAATCGCTGTTTCCTCCCCAAAGGGAGCCCGTGGGGAGCGGGTGCCCGTGGGGACCCCAGCCCGTCCCCGGCTCTGCTCGGGGCGCAGCTCTCGGTGGGAGCGGGGCTGGGGCCCCCGGAGCCTGACGGGGCTCCCACCTTCCCCTTTCGGGAGGATGCTCGGCCCCGCAGGAAACGCGCTTGGCTGCGTCTGCCTCTGCACAGGGCGGGCTCTGCACCGCGGGTGCTGCCTGCATCCCAAACCCATCCCAAATCCCAAACCCATCCTGCATCCCAGAGCTCTCCTGCATCCCAAACCCATCCCAAATTCCAAACCCATCCTGCATCCCAAACCCAGCCTGCATCCCAGAGCCCTCCTGCATCTCAGCTCCAGGCATCATCCCAATTTCCTCCTGCATCTCAGGTCCGTCCCACACCCCTATCCCTTCTGCACCCCGGTTTCAAGGCGCCTCTCCCAGGAGATGCAGGGGAGGGGGGCTCAGCAGGTCCCTCCAGGGCAGTGGTGCCACTGCCTGCAGTCCCTGGGTGCAGGGGACAGCAGGGGGACAGTGCATGGCCTCGTGTGCTGTGTTGGGCACATTCATCTTCAGTTTCTCAGGGTGACTTTTGATAAAGCATCTGTAACACCACGTTGTTTTTCCTTGAGTATTATTAAAGTGCTTGATTTATGCTAATTAAATACCAATTAACTTCCAAGCACTTAATGTGCTTTAAGGACATAAAATCCATCTCATTCCCGTTCAATTAGATCTACATCAGGCCTGGACATGGGGCTGCACTGCATTTTTATGGGCACATGGGTCTGCTGGGATGTTTCCCGGGGTTTTGCAGGTTCTTGGTGCCTGTTGGGGTGGAAAGGGCTCCCGTAGGGATGGAGGTGGTGCTCAGGTGGGTGCAGGCACTGATGCCATGGGCAGTCACAGGGTGCTCATTGCTGAGATGAGGAGCTGGTGAGGCACCAGCACTCAGCCCTGTGTGATGGAAATCTGGGATGAGCTCACTTGGAAGAGATTCCAAAGGCTGCACAAACATCAGGCATGTGCTGGCCCAGGTGCCACCAACTGTGCCTGGTGCCAGCATTTTGGGGACACAGGGAGAACAATCAGAGTGAGTGTTGCAGAACAATGCCTGGTTCTTCCCTGTGCCTGCTGTTCACCAGCTCTCACCTGCAGTCTGGGAAAGGACCAGCTCCCAGCATTTTCCCTTCCAAATCCTCCCTTCAGCAGGGTTGGAGGTGTCTGGCAGTGGGGTACCCCAAAGCCTGGTCTTAAAATAGCAGCTCCCTGAGCGAAGGCAGCACACTGAGAGGTGCTAGGAGCATGGCTGGGGGGGGACAGGATGGATGAACACTTTTACAACCTGCCCCGTGAGAGCATCTGGAAATTCTCTTGTTGCTCAACTCCAAAGGTTTTCTGCAGCTGGAGAAATCACAGGCTGGAAAAAAAAAAAAAAAAAAAAAAAAAGGTGAATTCATCCTTTGAGCTCGTTGTGCCCATCAGGCAGAGCTGCGGTGGCTGCAGAAGGTGAACCCGAGCTCACCTCTGGTGTCTGAGCAGCTCTTGGAGCTCCCGGCCCGTGCCCGGTGCCGGTGCCATGGGGGCTCCCATGGGTGCTCCTCGGGCCAGGCAGGGCTGGGTGGCTGCGTGGGCACGGCACGGGGGACAGCGGAGGTGGCAATGACGTGTGGAGCCAGCTCTGCGCGTGAGCTGGCAGCTGCATGTAGGAGCTGGGAGCGAGGCGATGGAGGAGTGGGAGTGGGGATGGAATTCTGGGGAAGCTTCGGCGGCCACGGCGGCCGCTGCAGCGCGGGGATGGGGATGGGCTCCAGCCCCGGGGCTGGGCAGCATCCCTTGCCACTGTGCCACGTCCCCCGAGGGTGTGCCATGGCCCTCGACACCGTGACACGGCCCTCGCTGCTGTGCCACATCTCCCGTCACCATGCCACACCCCTCACTGCTGTGCCATGTCCCTTGCTCCCATGGCAAATCCCTCAACACTGCTCCATGTCCCCGAGCACTGCCCCACGTCCCCAGCACTGCCCCACGTCCCCAGCACTGCCCCACGTCCCCCAGCACTGCCCCACATCCCCCAGCCCTGCCCCACATCCCCAGCACTGCCCCACATCCCCCAGCACTGCTCCATGTCCCCCAGTACTGCTCCATGTCCCCCAGCACTGCCCCACGTCCCCAGCACTGCCCCACGTCCCCCAGTACTTCCCCACGTCCCCAGCACTGCCCCACGTCCCCAGCACTGCTCCATGTCCCCCAGCACTGCCCCACATCCCCCAGCACTGCCCCACATCCCCAGCACTGCCCCACGTCCCCCAGTACTGCCCCACATCCCCAGCACTGCCCCACGTCCCCAGCACTGCCCCATGTCCCCCAGCACTGCCCCACGTCCCCAGCACTGCCCCACGTCCCCAGCACTGCCCCACATCCCCCAGCCCTGTGCCACCTCCCTGCCCACCGAGCACTGTCCCTCCTGTGGTCCCCCAGAGCAAGGCCCAGGGCTGCAGCAGCCCCATCACTCCAAAGGTCCCTAAGGAGCCTCCCCACCACGTGCAGATCTCCTGCCAGAGACCTGGGGGTGTTTCCTGGGGACAGGCAGGGACATTCCCAGCTCAGGCCGATGGGTCCCACACCTGGTCCCCGTGGCAGAGCTGGAAAGGCGCTGGAGCAAGGCTGGTGGGAAGGAAATGAGGGAAGAGGAGGTTTTCCCCTGTTCCACCCCACTTCTCCTTCTACTCACTCCGTTGATCTTTCATTTCCTCTCATTGCCATCGGCCACTCACTCGGGCTCCCCGGAGAGGAGCTGGCACAGAGGTGTCCCCTGGGGATGCCCGGGTCCCTGGAGCCTCCTCCCGCTGACATCCAGCCTGGCTCCCCCAGAACCGAAGGCTTTCAATGCCCAGCACTGCTCCAGCCGAAGGATTTGCATTTTAAACGGGTTTTAGAATGGATTTGCACAGACATTTATTTGCAAGCCTTATTTTTTTCCCAGCTATTAACCACTTTGAATGCTTGTGGAGAAGAAATAACAGACAGAAACCACAGCAGGGAAAGCCTCAGAGAGCTCGTTTGTGCTCATGCAAATACAGCGAGAGAGTGGCGGGCCGGGGTGACACCGGTGATGCTCTCTCTCCTCGCCGCGTTCCTCAGCTGTGGGAGGGTGTCGGAGCTGCCGCTGTCTGTCAGGTGTGGCACCGCAGCTGTGCCAGCTCGGTGGCACCGCTGTGCCAGCGCCAGAGCCAGCGCCGGAGCCGTCTGGAGCCGCGGGGCGGCTGCAGCAAGGGCTCGGAAGGGGAATGCTAATCGCGTTCTGCGCTGGCAGCAGCCAGAATGCTGCACAATAAATAGCCATTTTAATTACCGCACAATATTTACAAGATTGCTTCCTCATTTGGGAAATTAAAACAAATGCTCCCTCAGAATGATCAACACTGTAGAGAGGAGCGCAGGGCTGAGGAAGGAATCCTCGGGCAGCTCACGGAGGAGGAGTTGGCACCTTTGTGCCGCCGGGGCTGGCTGTGCTCGCTGCGGCCGCGGTGCCGGCGTCCGGCAGGACCAGCAGGCTTTGGCAGCTCGGCCGTGCCGAGGCTCGGTGGAAAGGAGACCTGGGGAGGCTGTGCAGGGGATGCTGAGCAGCCAGGGCCGCTCCTCCCCTCGCGGATGGCTTGCGGGGCGGCTGGCGCGGTGGCCCCGTGGCTGTCCCCTGCCCCAGCAGCGCTCCCTCCCGCCCGGGCCGCCGCTGGGTCCCCGTTAGGTCCACCCTGAGCATCTCCCGGAACGGGGGTGGCCTCTGGGACTGAACCCCCCAGGATTGCTCTTCTCCCAGCCCCCTCTGCCATTCAGCCCTCTTCCCTTTGCTCCTTTATTCCTTCTCTTTCTTTCTTTTTTTTTTTTTTTTTTCCCCCAGCCCTCCCGTTGCCGTGGGAACGGTGACAATCCCGAGCCGGGCGGAGCGGAGGGAGCGCGGCTGCCCGGGACCACCCCGGACACGGGCGGGGGTCCCACGGGTGGGGATCCCACGGACTGGGGGCCCCCACGGGTAGGGAATTCCCCTGGAGCGCTCCTTTTCCAGCGGGATTTAATTACATCCGAGTCCCTGCTGCCAGTCCTGCGCGTCCTTCCCGAGGAGGAAATTCCATCTGGAATGAGCAGGGGTGGTGTGGGGAGGCAGGTAGGATGGCCCTCAGTGTCCAAATGTTTGTTAATAAAAGAGCTCGCAGGGCCTGATGGATGTGATCCAGCAGAATTTGGGATTACGGAGAATTCACCCTCCTTGTTCCTGGAGCAGGGAGAACGCCTGGGGGGCCCAGGTGACATCTCACGGGTTAACCCGGGGGTGCAGAAGTAACTGGGTTTAATGGGGAAATTGGGAGAAGGAATAGAAAAGGAGAGCTGGGAACGCTGTGGGCTCGGAGCCCCTGCCGTGTGTCACTGCCAGCACGACCCCCGGGTGACAGGGGCTCACCTGGGCACAGCACAGCAGGAAAACCCCATGGACACAGGAGCTTCTCGGGGGCTTCGTGCTCCCCTGGAGCTGCGGGACCCCCGGGCCGGGGTCAGGCACCGCCCGCTCCCGGTGCTGCGGATCCAAGAGGAGCAGGAAGGAGCTGCAGGAGCTGCAGTCGAGAAGGAAAAGCCAGAAAACAATTTACAGCTTCCTGCAGATGGCAACCGGTACGATCTGGCTGACAAACGCAGATGAGCAAGCGCGAGGGAGGGATAAATAAACCTCGCAGCTCGTGGAGTAAAACAACCTGCTGGGATTTACTGCAGAAAATTCCCACTCTAGAGCCGGGCCTCCCATCCCTGCTGCGGCAGGATCGGGGCACCCCGGGGACACAGCCAGGGTACCGGGGACAGCATCCTCCCATCTGCAGCCCCAGGGCTGCGCTCGGGGCCAAGGAACGCTGGAGCAGCCGAGGCAGCGCTGCAAAACCACCCGAGTCATCCAAAAATTCCTTTGGGTTCTAAAGGTTAAGCCCTCAGTCTTTTTCGGGGGCTTTTTTTTTTTTAATGAAGTTTTTCAAAATTTTTCTGCAAATTTATTACAGGTAGGTCGTCCTCCATCTGCAATATTTTTTTCATAGTTTTTCTTTTTCCTCCCAGTGAGGAGCTGAAGGCACACGGTGCGCTGTGACACTGGGGAGGGTGGCCGGGCGGACACCAGGGGCCAGTGAGGCAGGACTCTGGCACTCCCCAGGCTGGAATAATCTCCAGTGGACAATAACTGAAATAAAGGAGGTGAGAAACACCCCAGCCAGCGCTCACCGCAGGCTCGCTTGTGCTGGGAAATGCCCGGGGCGGCCGGGCTGGAGATCCTGGGAACGGGAGCAGAAAGTGGTGCCAGAGGGACACGAACCCACAGGGACACGAACCCACAGGGACACGAACCGAACGAGTCCCAGGCTCACTCGAATCCCGATTTTCTGTGCAGCATCTGCACACCCGGATTTATGCACTGAGAGCCTGGCCGGGATAAGCTGGGGGTGGCCAAAGGCCAAAATGACGGCAGGAACATGCATGTGGGGATTTCCATATCCCAGCATTTGGGGCACGCAGGTAATTGGGTTTTTGAGAAAAGGGCACATCCCTGCCCCACAGCCGGGCCCGGTGCGATCCGTGAGCAGCGGAGAGCGGCTGCGAGGGAAGGGATCACTGCCTCGGCTGGGAGGAAAACCCTCCAGGCAAAGCTTAATGAAGAAATCATCGTGCAGGGATCAGCCCCGCGCCGTTAATGAGCCTCGTTGTTATTTAAATGAGGCTCCTGGAAGGGCTGGGTGAAGAATTCATTATGAGATGATTTTTCTGAGCGCTGTGATGAACGATGGGTATAAAACCAGCTTTCCCTCGGGAGAAGGAAGCTGCAGAGAAATTCAGCTCCTGGGGGAGAGCAGCTGGAGTTTGCCACGGCACAAGCAGAATTGTTGTGCAGCCCGGGGGGGGCAGGTGCTGGAGCCCGGCCCGGGGATGGCACAGGTGGGTGGCTCTGCTCCTCTCCTGGTGGCTCTGCTGTTCTCCCGCTTCCCCTTGGCTCTGCCTCCAGAGCCGGGCTGTGTCACCAGGCTGCTCCGAGCCCTGTCCAGCCTGGCCTGGGACACTGCCAGGGATCCAGGGGCAGCCACGGCTGCTCTGGGAATTCATCCCAGCCCCTCCTCACCCTCCCAGCCAGGAATTCCTTCCCAATATCCCACCTAACCCTGCTCTCTGGCAGTGGAAGCCATTCCCTGAGTCCTGTCCCTCCATCCCTTGTCCCAAGCCCCTCTCCAGCTCTCCTGGAAGTCCCACAAACATTTCAAGGGGCTCTGAGCTCTCCCTGGAGCCTTTTCTTCATCGAGCACCAGCTCAAGCCCATCACTCACAGCTCAGTCTTGTTGCTGTCGAGTTACAGTCTTGCCTTTTTACCCAGCATAAAAAAATGGTGCTGTCCTTGACTCTTCGTGCTGTTGCCTGGCTGTCCCAAGGCTGAAGCTCCCCTCTGCACCCTGGTGAGACATGGGGAGGTGGCACTGCCCTCTGTCCCTGCCACCACCCTGACCTCACCGTGCATCGACCCAGTGAGGAGCACAGAGGGAAATCAAAAAATTGGATCAACAGCAAGGAATAACAACTCCCTGTACAGTTACAGGACATGGAAACCAATTATTGATCAGATGGTTTGGGAACCAAGCAACAAAGCCCCAAGGATTTCACCACAAACTTTGCTCAACCAACTGTGCAGGAAGGCGGTTTGATGTGGGCCGTTCCTGGGTACATAAAACAGAATTAATTTGTTCTCCCTGAAAGCCAGCAGCCAGGAATATGAAATATTTAAATAGCCTAAGCACGTTTGGCATGGGCTGAGCCATGCGAGCACCCGAAGTGCCTGAGTGCTCATGGGGTCAGAGCAGCCTGGGGTGGCTGTGTCCCTCTGTCCCTGCTGCAGGGAGCAGAGGGTGTACAGCCCCGTGTCCCTGGGGCTGTCCCGGTGTCCCTGGGGCTGTCCCCGTGTCCCTGGGGCTGTCCCCGTGTCCCTGCATCTGTCCCCGTGTCCCTGCATCTGTCCCCCTGTCCCTGCATCTGTCCCCTCTCTCCGGCCACTCCAGGGGTTTATGTAAGCTCAGGCGCCAACATTTGGGTTTTTCTCACCCAGCGGCGGCTGTGAAGGATCTCCTGCCGCCAGTGGGTGGGGAACCGGGTCTCTCCTCACATGAACGCAGCATCTCTCTCCTCGCTCCATCCTCGCTGCACGGAGGACGTGGAAAATGTGAAAGCTGTGAAGGCAGAAAGGGAAAAACCAGAGCAGCTGATGCCACCCTGCTGAGGGGTGTGCCTGTCACCCCGTCCGTCCCCAGTGTCCCCGTGGAACCCGGGGCAGAGCCCCTCCCCAGCACTGCCCCAGACGGGGGTGCCCCAGCCTGAGGGTCCAGGATCCCTGTCCTTGCCCCAGGATCCCTGTCCCCGCTCCAGGATCCCTGTCCCTGCTCCAGGATCCCTGTCCCCACTCCAGGATCCCTGTCCCTGCTCCAGGATCCCTGTCCCTGCCTTGCTCTTCCTGGCATGCTGGCTGAGGGCAGGATGACAAACGGATGTGGAGGCTGCCGAGGCACCTTTATATGTAATTACAGCTGGACCTTTCCTCCACCTGTTTCCTGCGGCAGATTTGGGTCCTGAAGAAAAAAAGAGATTAAAAGAACGAGACAAATCTGTTCTCCAGCTTGTTTGAACTCTTCAGAGGGAGCCGGTGTGGGTACCAGGGGAGCAGCATCCCCACGCTAGGGAGAGGCTGAGGCTGCAGCTCTTGCCGGGTGCTCCCCCAAGAGCCGCTGCTCCAGGACCACTCCCACACACTCAGGCAGGTGTGGAGGCAGAGCTTTCCTAGGAAATGGGGACCATTCCGCCTGGGTTTGGGGTTTGTGTCTCTTTGCTGGGCTTTGGGGCTGGCCGTGGTGTGGGGTGGGGCTGAGGGGCTGGAGCTGTCCTGTGCCCCGCTATTTGGGGTGAGGATTTTACCGGGAAGGTTCCTGGGCTCTTTGTCCCGACTCCCACATCTCCCAGCACGAGTCCTGTGGCTGCTCCCAGCTGCCCCTTGCCAGAGCAGCTCCTGGGGAGGATGAGGTCCCTTCCTGAGGATGTGAATCACAGCTCCAGGGGAGGCTGCCCTGCTCCCTCTGGCTCCTGTGCACAGACAGGGATGGGGAGGCCCCGGAGCTGGGGTTTGACAGCTCCGTGGGATCCCTGCGTGGCAGGGAGGGGAGACACCACTTCCACAGCACCAGGGGAGTGCTGGTGCTTTCTCTACTGCAGGAACTGATGGAGGGACAAACAGCATCAGAACCCACACTGTTGTGGGAACAGGAATGGACTGGGCTGATTTCCCCTCTGCTCCACCACTGTGCTCCCCTGAGGGTCACAGGTCAGGGTTGTTTGTGCGTGTGAGTCCCTCCGCACACCTGGGGGACTGCACTTGCAGTATATATTTGTATTAATAAATATAACAGTTTCCTCAGAGGAAGGAGCTGCTGGGGTGTTCATCCCGACATTTGAAAGTGCTGGGGGGATCTGGATCTTCAGCTTTTGTGAAAATTAGCATGGCCATGAAGATCCTGCCTTCAGTATGACGTGACTCAGAGTGCACTAAATAATGAAAAAAGTAAAATAAGGTGGAATTATGTAAACTAAGGAAAGAAGAAAGCAACCCCCTGAGAGCAAGGACTGTACCTGGCTTTTATACTTTTGTACTGTGGCCCAGCAATGACAAAAGTTTCAGCGTGATTATCATGATTATCAACACTCGCAAGGGGAAATAAAAGCAATATTCTCTGCATTCCACATGCAGCAGTTATGGGGGCTGCCCTTGGAAAATGGGAACATACAGTAAAAAGAAAAACAACCAGGCAGGAGCAGGCAAAGCCCAGAGTTTACAGTTAAAAAGAGCAGAATTCAGCCTGGTGTGGCTCCACGTGCAGTGCAGCAGCGTTGAGGGGAACACCCCACTCCCCTGGAACAGTGCAGAGGGAAGGAGTCAAAGCGCCTTGTTATTACTTATCATTATTTCCATTATTGCTCGGTTCCTTTCCACGCTGGAGGAGTTATTCCTGCTTCCCAGATCGCTGTGGGAGCCCGCAGTGAGTGGGGCACCCGGGCCAGGGGGGACCCCGGTGCTGCTGGGCACTGAAATCCCCACACGTGGTCCCCACACACCCCAGGGACGTTCCCTCATCCCCTCCCAGCACGGCACAGCACGAGCAGGGGGGGATGCAGCTTATTCCTCCTTCTTAGCAGGAGCATCAGACAGTGCTGAGAGATGGAAGCAGCCTGCTGCTCCTGGGAGGGTGACAGCAGCAGGACAGGTCAGCCCCGTTTCATTACTGCAAGGAACCTTTTAAAGCAGCTGCATAATAACAGCCCTGGGCCTATTTTGGGAAAGTCTCCTGGGTGTTTAATTCCATGGAGTGAGCGGGGCTTTCTTCAGAGAAAGAGCATGTAGGATGGAGGGCTGGATCACAGCAGAGCAGGGATGGTCTCGGGCCTCAAAAGCGGAAGGATCACGTGGATGCAGATCCAGAATTAAATCCCAGAAATGAGGATTCAGAAAGACTTGTTTGTGGAAATATAGTTACATTTCACTTGAAGTTGTCTAGTGTTTTGATTGGAATTCTCATCTCCTCAGCACCCAGACCAGGAGGATCCAGCTCCAGGTGGGCTCAGGGAGACCTGGGTGTCAGAGGAGGAGGCTGATGGATCTGATTTTCAGTGTCCATGAGTTGCTGTCAGGGAGCAAGAGAGATGAATGATGGATGTGGTTGGAAAACCCTGTGCCAGCCAGCTGAGGTGTTTGCAGTGGGTTGGTGAAAGAAGGTCATTAAAAAAAAGTATTCCCAGAGGACTCCTGAGCTGGTGGGAGCCCTGGGCATGTGGCCTTGAGTGGGCTGCTCGTGGCCACCCCTGTGCCCAACCTGGCACAGCTGCTGTGCCTGAGCTCCTGCCTGGATCCCCTCTGGACTTGACTCGTGTTGTGAAGAAGATGAGGGTAAAAAAAAAAAAGATTCTGACCTTAACAGTGAGAAGTCTGGGACTGGAGAGGACCCAGCAGTGTCACTGCCAGTCCCGCAGTGGGCATGGGGCAGTGCAGGTGTCCCCATGGCTGGCACAAACACATCCATGTCTGCCTCTTACTGAGTCCTGCTGGTTCCCCACCCGCCGGCTCGGGCAGGGGGACAGGACAATGTCCCTGCCTTGGTGTCCCTGCCCACAGCCCTGTCTCACTCAGGCTGCTGGCCAGGGTCATCCCTGCCCCAATGTCCATCCCTGTCCATTCCCGTCCATCCCTGCCCTGGTGTCCATCCCCGTCCATCCCCATCCATCCCCATCCATCCCCGTCCATCCCCGTCCATCCCTGTCCATCCCTGTCCATCTGTCCATCCCCATCCATCCCCATCCACCCCTGTCCATCCCCATCCATCCCCGTCCATCCCTGTCCATTCCCATCCATCCCTGCCCTGGTGTCCATCCCTGTCCATCCCCATCCATCCCCATCCACCCCTGTCCATCCCCGTCCATCCCTGTCCATTCCCGTCCATCCCTGTCCATCTGTCCATCCCCATCCATCCCCATCCACCCCTGTCCATCCCCGTCCATCCCCATCCATCTGTCCATCCCTGTCCATCTGTCCATCCCTGTCCATCCCGGTCCATCCCTGTCCATCCCTGTCCATTTGTCCATCCCCATCCACCCCTGTCCATCCCCATCCATCTGTCCATCCCTGTCCATCTGTCCATCCCCGCGGGATGCAGATTCTCTATGCAAATCCCCATGCAAATCGAGGGGGCGTGGCCGTACCGATGTGCGCGCGAGGGGGGCGGGGCCCTCTGCCCGCGAGGCGCCGTGGGCGTGGCCGGCGATGCAGATGAGGTGGGCGTGTCGTATGTAAACGAGGGGGCGTGGCCCGGCGGGCGGTGTCGGAGCCTCCCGCCAGCTGCGGGCAGCGGCCCCGAGCGCGGCCCGAGCGGCGGCAGCCCCGGCGGAACAGCGGTACCGGAGCGGGCCGGGCCGGGCCCGCAGCCCCCGCTCAGCATGGCCGAGCCGCCCGCGGCAGCGCCGGTCCCCGAGGGCGAGGAGGGCCCGGTGCGCTTCGCCCGCAAGGGCGCCCTGCGGCAGAAGAACGTGCACGAGGTGAAGAACCACAAGTTCACGGCACGGTTCTTCAAGCAGCCCACCTTCTGCAGCCACTGCACCGACTTCATCTGGTGAGCCTTTCCCCGCTCCGGGACACCGGCTCGGCGGGACGTCCCTCCCTGTGCTCGCCCAGCCCATCCTCATCCTCGCCATCCTCCGCGCCCCCCTCTCCTCCCGTCCCCGCATCCCCTCCCGGTCCGCCCGGTGCCTGCTGCCCTCGGCCCGGCGGTTCGGGGCAGGGTCTCGGGGCCGGTGTCTCACTCCGCCTCTCTCTCCGCAGGGGCTTTGGCAAGCAGGGCTTCCAGTGTCAAGGTGAGTGTCGCGCTGCCGGGGGTTCTGGGGGGACCCCGCACTCCGTGTCCGCCCCCCGGGACCGGCCCCGCATCTCCCTGCGGGCAGCACCGGCCCCGAGCATCCCCACGCACCGGCAAGCAGCTTAGTCATTTTTTTTAATCAACTAGTCGGTGCCTTTAAGCCGGTCGGGTGTCGTTAGCAGGGATAAGCGCCCCGGAGTTGAGCTGAATCCCCCGAAAAAGGCCGAGGGGAGTTTGTTTTTAATGTACTTAACACCAAAACGTGTGTTTGAGTGGCGAGCGGGCTGGGCGAGGGCTGCTCCCGGCTGGAGCTGCGCGGCCGGCCGGGACTTGAATGGCTTAGTTGTGTTGCTGGGGAAAAATATACCAGGCTTTATAAGAAAATATGTTGCGGTAGCCGGGTTACTATGACCATGATTCTTCGTTCTGATCATGCTGAGACTCTGGAGGGGTTCTTCAGGGGTTTGGGATGTCCCCTCGGGAAATTGGGCTGAATTACCCAGGCGTGATGTGGTTGCTGTTGTAGCCAGCCCAGCTGGGGACTGCTCCTGTCCTGCGGGCCCCACCTGTGTGGGGCTCTAAAGGGGCTGGGGCTCGCAGCTGCTGGCGGTGAAATTTTGCTTTTGTGAATATTTGGGACAGAGTTTTATTTTGATGGGTGGCTGACTCCCAAGTTGAGGTATTTGGCACCATAACAAACCCTCTTTAAAGCTCCAGGAAGCTCCTCTTCGCAGCTGTGCTCGGGGTTTTGGAGTGGCACACTCGGTGTGAGATGCTGGGGTGGGTCTGGGGGGGGCTTTGCCTCGGGAGCATCCCTGCAGCTGCCTGTGCAAGCAGGGTGAGGCTAATCCAATTTAAATGATGCTGCTACTCATCCTTGACGCTTGCCACGTGTGTATAACCTTAAAATACCAGAACCATCTCCCTGCCACGTCCCAAACTGCAGCCTGAAGCTCTGAACAGGTGTTGGCAAGCAGAGGAAGGTGGATATGAAGACTATAACGTGTCCTAGGGCTGTTTCTCAAGGTCACAGCTTCCCCTGGTACCTGAGGTTTCACACCTGGGCTGTTCAGTCACGGTACTGAGAGGGATTTTGTGCTCCTCGGGTCTTACCTGGCTGTGAATTCCCTGGCTTTCCTTACAGTGATGGTGTATTTGTGCAAACACAACGTCCATGAAATGCAGAGTGTGTTGTGGAGCAGGTGGGCACCACGGCAGGGTTTGCCTGCATTATTTCCAGAGTCCTGCTCAGCTCCAGTGTCAGTAACTGGCACCTTTCCAAGTCTCTTCCAGCTGTCAGGAGCTGATCTCCAAACCTGGAGCTGTGCTCTTGCTTCAAGGTTTATCCTTAGATGTTTTTAGACAGTGTTTAATCAGCCCTCAGTGCCAGGGCAGCAGGTGGGCTCAGAGATTTTTGGGCAGTGGGGGCAGGAGCTGCAGTGGCACCAGGGGCACTGCCAGGAGCCCGCTGTGCTCAGTGACACCCCCGGGGTGGGTGACTGCTCTGTGACATCCCTCTCTGCCTTAAGAAACCCTTTCCAGGTCACTCTGGTGGTACAGATGGGAATGTGCCACAGGGAATATTTACTGTGCCACAGGGAATCCTGCGGATTGAGCTCTGCAGACCAGCCCGATCTTTACTTCCCTAAAATCAGTGATCTGTGGATGTTCCCAGAGCCCAGCTGTGAGGTGCTGAGGTGAAGGTGCTCCCAGGGGTGATGCCCACATGAGCAGCTGTGCCCTGGGGTGGAGGACATGCTGTGTCTCCCTGCAGGATGCTCCCAGCATGGGAACTCAACCCAGGGGTTTCTCCCATTGCCATCTGCTCTGGAGTCACGGGGCTTTTCCTGCTGGGAGGCAGAACTGGGGGTGCCAGGGCTGGCACTGCCCTGCTGCAGCTGTGCTGGGCTGTGCAGGGACCACCAGCTCTGGGCTTGTGCCCCACAGGTTGTGCTGCAGCTGCTGCTCAACTTGGCAAACGTTCAGGGAGGCAGAAAAATCCCAGGGCTGGCTTTTCTTTAGGTCTGGCAAGAAGCTCTGGAGTGAGGGTTCTACCTCTCCCTTTACTGAACACAGCTTTAATTCAACTTTAACAACTTTCCCCAGTGTTTCATCCCTGTGTGCTGTGGGATGGCTGGAAATGCAGCTGGGGCACACGCCCGTCTGCTCTCAGCTGTTCCTACCGCTGTGCTCGCTTTAAGTAGGTTTTCACCTGTGCCCTGATTTCTTTCTAGGGCATTTGTAATGAATTAGATTGTTAATTAGCTCATTACTTGTGACTTTTGGCAGGAAGTTAGCAGAAACTGACTCTTTGTAGCTTGAAATACTAATGGATTCCACAAAATGCCACTTAATTGCTAATCTGCTTCTTATCCTCGAACACAATCTCCTTATCCTTGTGTGCATCTCAAGACTTCCTGGGCCAACGTCTCTCGTCTCTCGTGAGCCAAAAAGTGTCTGGGTGTGAGCAGGGGAGGTCTGTGCACTGCCTGTCCAGGAGCAGGGCTGCTTCTGGCAGTTTAACAAAAAGAAATCAATATCTTGTGGGTGTTGGAAGTGAAGGATGTGCCTGGAGCTGCCAGGAAGATGAACTCTTCCCGAGGGAGGCTCGATGCCCCTGGCTGCCTCTCAGCCCGTGGTACAGAGGGACTTTCTGGCCCTGCTGTGGCTGGAAGGTGCAGAAACTTCTCAGGAACAAAGAGAAAGGGGAGTGAGCGTGTGTTCTCCCCTTGCTGGGCTTGGGGCTTGGTCCAGGCAGTCTGGAAACCAGGAATGTGTGAGGATGGAGCAGCCCCTCGGTGTCTGCAGCTGGGGAAGTGGCCAAGTCTTGGTTGGTTCTCCCGATGTAGGAAGTGCTGTAGGGTGGTAGAGGAGAGGGAATTGCTTTGAAAGCTTTTGAGAGAGAAGTTCTTGGTCGCCTTCTGGGAACGTGCTGGGAACTGGCAGCTTTCTCTTTGCTGCTCGTTTTTCCCCCGCCTTGGCATCCCCAGGGGCTGTTTCTCCTGTTGTCCGGGCAGATCTTGGTCCCCTTGTGGATCGGGGTGCTGAGGGGGACGCGTTCCCAGGAGCTGGCTCTGCTCAACCTGGAGTCGCTGTGGCTGGGCAGGGCTCACACCTCGGGGGGCCTGGGCAGAGGTGAGGAGCAGTGGAACATGATTCACACTTGGGAGCAGAAAATAACCTGCATCTGTCACTGCTTTCACGTGTGCAATGTAGAAAAGATCTTGGAAAGGAGAATCTTGATTCTTCCTGAAGAGAAAGGGGAAAAAAGGCATCGTTTGGTAATGGGTGCTCGGATCCCATGCAGTAACTTCTCTGGGGAGAATGTTTGCTTCTTGTCCCTGCTTATGACTCAGTAAGCAAAGAAACTCTTCAGATTAGATCTCCTTCCAAACTTTATACCACACAGAATTCCTCCCTCCAGGTTTTCTTCTCCCTGTCCTCCAAGGCCAGCACTCTGTTTCTGTTTTGTGTTTTCATGAGTCAACATCTGAGACCAGAACCGAGCGGCTGGGAAATGTCACTCGGGCCTTACCTCTCAAACAACTATTTTTCTCTTGTTCAGTGCCTTCAGAAGCCACCCTTCCTCCCCCCAGACGGAAGTGAAACCCATCACACTTTGCTCTCCACTGCAGCTCGAGCCACTCTGCAGGCTCAGTGCCGGCTCTTATTGACTGTATTAAATAAGTAAGAAACAAAAGCAAAACAAACTCCAATCATTCCGAGTTGCCTCAAACCCAGTAATTTCGTGTCAACATATTATGCACACTGGAGAAATGTTAGTGTTCAAATAGACTAATTAAAAATGTTACTGCAATTACTTTTGCAACACAAATGATGCTAATTATATAATGCTGCAGAAATTGGAGACATGATTTCGGAGGGGTTTTTTGCGTGCCCGGCGGTGGTAACACGGCTCTGGGTGCTGGAGCCGTGTCCCCAGGGCACAGGGGTGTCCCCAAGGAGCTTGGGGCAGCAGAGCCCGTGGGGAACCTGTCCCTGGCAGCGGGGCAGTGCTGCAGAGCAGGTACCAGCAGAAAAGGGAAGTGGGTCTGGCCCCGGTGCTGCACAGATGGGCTGTGCTCCTGCACAGCCCAGTGCACCCAGAGCTGATGGGAGATGGGAACCTTCCCAGGCTGGGCTCAAAGCTGTCACCCGGGCTGGCCTAGCTAATCCTGCCCTTGCCTGCCCTGTGTACCTGCAGGGAGACAGGGTTTTAGAGGGAAGTGTTTTGGAGAGGGGGAGAGCTTTTGGTGGAAGGAGGTGTTTAGGAGAGAAAGGTGGTTTTGGAGGAAGGAGAGGGGATTTAGGGAGAGGGAGGTGTTTTGGAAGGAGGTGTTTTGGAGGAATGAGAGGGGTTTTGGAGGAAGGGGGGTTTGGCAAGGAGGTGTTTTGGAGGCAGCTGGGACGTGCAGCCCCTGGCAGTGCCAGGCTGTGGGGCTGGGCGGGCGCAGCTCGATGCCAGCAGCCCCTGGTGTCCCCATGCAGAGCACAAGGCTGGCCCAGCCTCGCAGTGGAAGTGGTTTTTCTTTCCCTCCCCCCTGCAGTTGCAGGGTGGATTTTTCTCTCTTATCTCCGGAGATAGCTGTCATCCTAAAATGATCAGGGGCTCGGATAATGAGGTGATCTGCTTCCTTCCCAGGGTATCCGTTGCTGCCTGGTGCCAGCTGTGGATGCTGGGTTTGGGGTTTGGAGCTGGCCCGTGGGCATTGGGGTGCCCTGGGGTGGCAGGAGGGTTTGCAGCAAGTCTGCCTGCTGGCTCTGACACCGCTGCAGAGGTTGAACCACCCCAGTCCTGAGCCTCTGCCATGATTATTCTCCAGCTATTGAGTCTTCCTGGGGAATTTAATGCCTGGGCTGTCTCTAAGGAGACTTCTCAGCAAACAGTGCAGGCATTTGTGCACGCCTGCTGGCTCGCACACATGTGATCCTACAGATTCCTGCAGCACACGTGGCCCTGGCAGGGTGTGTGGGGCATCCTTCCCTGGCAGCGAGATGTGGGTGGGCGCTCACCTGTGCTGGCACCAGCAGAAGATGCTGTGAAACAGAGCAGGACCTCGAGGGTTTGGTGTCTGCTGTGGAACAGGAGGTGGGGTTGAATCTGCTCTCAAAACTTGGTGTGAATTCTGTTGACTGCTGGGGTTTCTGGAGGAACTGAGGGAGGGGAGTTGCGCAAGCCCTTGATGTGGGCTGCTGCCCTCCCTCCTTCCCAGCCAGCACAGCTCCTCCTCCTCCTCCTCCTCCTGCAGCTCAACAGGCAAAGACCTGAGAAGGCTGGAGAGGCTCCTCGGTGCCATCCAGGATCTGTCAGCAAATAAGAGATGATCGCAGTGACAGAAAGGAACTTCTGGCTGTGCCCGTAATTTGGCAAGGGCAGGATTGCCTGAAGCGCCTTGTTAGGGGAAGGTGGAAGTGCTTTCCCCTGAACTGAAGGGGTGTGGTAAAGAGGGGATGTTTGTAGGGGTGGGTGGGATGGGACTGTGCCCAGGAGAAGTGTTTGGGTGGCTTTTCCTGCAGACCCAGCTGTGAGAGGGTTGGTGCTGCACAGGGCCACAGCTGCCACCCTGGGCTGGTGGCCTTGGTGTGCCCGTGGTCCAGCCCGGGCCCCAAGGGCAGCACGGAGTGTGGTGCAGAGTGCTGGGGAGATGAATCCCACCAGTGTGGCTTCGTGAGTCATTGCTCTGAGAGTCCATAAATGAGAACCACTCAGTGCAGGGTGAGTAAGGAGCTCCCTGCAGGGGAAGATTAACTACAGGTGCTTGGGCAACGTGTTCCTTGTGCTCTTGGAGGGCTCTGGGTCATCAACAATGGGCTCTTTGGAAAAGGCACTGAAACAGAATCAGGAGTCCTTGTGTGGGGTCCTGCATGCAGCCTTGGGTTGCCAGCTCCGTGTTCTGGGGTTGCCCTGTGTCCTATCCCACAGCTGGGTGAGAGCAGGGGACGCAGAGCGTGGGGAGCCCCTCCAGACCTTTCAAGTGATGCTGTAGGAAATAAAGCCTGGCCAAGGACTTGAGCATCCCCTGCAATGGCTTTGTCCCATACTTTGAGATTTAACAGAAGCCACAGGCCCTGTGTTCCTTGGAGTGAGACCCTGAGTGTCTCCCTGGGGTGGCACAGTGCCCTCACACCTGGCACCTGAACAGACACGTGGGGTTGGGGCATCTGGACTGGAGGGTGACAGAGACAAGAGCTGTCCCTTGGGTTTCCCTTTCTTCAGGGAAAGGACAGCTGTGGGCTGCTGCTCCCAGCTCTGAGCCTGTCCGTCCTTCCCTCCATCCATCCCTGGTCTAGGCTGGTGTTGGTGGCCTCTGTGCCATGGCCAGGAGTCCCTGGAAGCAGAAAGGTGACAGGAACATCAGGGATGTGAAATGACCCAGTAACTGCCTTAGTTTTGCAGACAGTGACCCAATGGATGAAGGTGAAAATCTCAGGGATGGTGTCAGGGGCTGCTGCCCCAGCAGAGAAGGGGACAGATGTGACCCTGGCTGGCCCTGTCCTGCAGGACCAGCACCAGAAGTCAGCTTTTCCACAAGAGCCACGGAAGGGATGGGGGTGACAGGAAGAAAGCCCTGGTGGAGGTTGGTAGCAGCCGAATTGTGAGTTAAGCAGAAGCAATTCCCAGAAGTAGCCGTGCTGGCTGTGGCTCTTCCTGGGAAGGGAAGGCACCGTTCCAAACCACAGCCTGCTCCTGCTGGGCTGCACCCAGAGCTGTGCAGGGCAGGCTGGATTCATCCAGGGCATCAGGATCCCAACAGGCACCACGTGGAGAGGCTGTGGGGTCTCTCCCAGGGAATGCTCTGCTCCCTGCTCTGTGTCTCATCCCGAGGAACTGGGGGCTGTGGGAAGGAAATGGCTTTGGCTGTGGTGAGGGAGCTCCTGGGGTGCCCGTGGGGGGACAGAGCCGTGTCCTTCTCTCAGCACCCCAAACGTGTCTCCCATTTGGAGAGGGTGGCCAAGGCTCAGCCGGGCCAGCCAGAGGAATGGCTCTGGCCAAGCAGCTTCCTCCTCTGTGCAGGTGGCTTGTTTGGCTTTGCCATGGTCAGTCCTGGGCTGCTGGGACCACTTGGATGCAGTCTCTGAGGGATTGATCCCCCTGCTTTTACACTGGCCTCCACTGGGAAAATGAAGCCAATTAAAATGTTCTCCCGTTGAGACTGCCAGCAACAGTCGCTTTTCTCCTGTTGAGGATGGCTCCTGTTCATGGGTGGGGAGCTTGCTGAGCCCTCCCAGGGCCCCTCTCAGAGCCCTGGCCACGGCTTCTGACAGCGAGGCCAGCTCCCTGTGAAGGGAAATGCCTTTCATGAGATGTGACAGCTCAGTGACAGCTCTGCTCTCACAGCACTGAGGGGCAGATGGAGCTCTGCTCCTGCTGCTCCTCCCCGGCAGCTGCTGGGCTCTGCTGGGCACTGGCCCTGGCCACATCCTGCTCTGCAGGGATGGCCCCTGCAGCCACAAGTCCCAAACAGGGACCAGGCTGTGTGTCAGCTCCTGTGAGCCTTGCCTTGCCTTGCCTTGCCTTGCCTTGCCTTGCCCTCCCCCCTGGAGCTGCTCCAGGTGTTTCCCATTCATTCTCTCGAGGCCCAGGTGTGGCTCTTGCCCTGCTGGGTGTCTGCCCAGGGGCTGGCAGGATCCCAGGTGCCCCAGGCACTGACCTCGGGCATTCTTGTGGCTCTGCTCGAGCTGTTTGCTTTTGAGGGATTTTGGGCTGACTCCCCCAGCTGTTTGTAGCCATCCTGCTCTTCCCATCGTATGGGAAAAAAAAAATTCCAATCCAGCCTGATATGGAATCAGTAAATGTTTGGGGTGGGTAACCTTGTTAACCTCTCGCTTTCAGAATTTAACTCCTGTGGCCCAGAACAGGAGCCTTCCTGCCCCAGCTGTTGGGCACTGACTGCCTAGTGCCTAATGCTTGTGAGCTACATCTTGTCAATTTAAATAATTTGCTTCCATATTTGGTCTTGCTTTTGTGCCAGATTTATACATCTTGTTTAAATCTGACAAGCAGAATATACTTGCTGCTAATCCGAGCTGGACAAGGCAGTGCCTGCCAAAAAAATCCAATATTAATAAGCTCCAGTACATGGAAGTTACTGGATTTGCAAACTCGAGGCTTGTTATGGCACAGCTCCCTGAAAATTGGCTTTTTTGCATCTACTTAAATCTGGGTTTTTCCAAAGAGCCAGTCTGTGAGCTTCCGTCTTTGGGTGGGAGCTCCTTCCCCAGCTCAGCCTTTGGAACAAGGGAACTCTTCCAGCTCTAAGCAGGAGATGAGTCGATTATTTTTTGGGGTGTGGCTGGGAAAATGGGGGGTAACTGGTGTGTGTGCAGGGAGATCCTGGGAACAGCTGGTCTGGGGCAGGAGCTGCTGAGCTGTCAGGGCTTGTGTGCCAGGGCTCGTGGGGCTGCTGGAATGAGTCCAGGGCTGGAGCCCCTCTGGAGGCAGGCTGGGAGAGCTGGGGGTGCTCACCTGGACAGGAGAAGGATCCAGGGAGAGATCTGGGCTCCTGGAGCCTGCTCCAGGAGAGCTGGAGAGGGACTGGGGACAAGGCATGGAGGGACAGGACACAGGGAATGGTTTAGCACTGCCAGAGAGCAGGGTTAGGTGGGATATTGGGAAGGAATTCCTGGCTGGGAGGGTGAGGAGGGGCTGGAATAGAATTCCTAGAGCAGCGGTGGCTGTCCCTGGATCCCTGGCAGTGTCCCAGGCCAGGCTGGACAGGGCTCGGAGCAGCCTGGGATAGCTGGAAGTGTCCCTGCCATGGCAGGGGTTGGAACAAGATGGGCTTTAAGTTCCCTTGCAATCCAAACCATTCCAGGATTCTCTGATTCTATGTTTAAAATCTCCAGTCTCCTGTAGTTCTGCTCTCGTCTTCCTACATTTGGTATTTAGTCAGCAGCAGGGAAGCTAAAAAAGATTCAGATGTCTGAATCTCAGCCTTCAGCTGTTCTTCCTCTTCCTCATGCTGTGTTGCCAGTGTGTTCCAGCTGATCCTGCTGGTGGATTCCTCTCTGTCTTTTGTTGCCATGTGAAAGGATGCAACAGGAATAGCTTCACCTTTGGGGGGAACAGTTAAATACCTTCATTCTGCTGGTCTGAACGGAGAGCACAAGCACACTGAATAGCTGACACTCGGAGCACATGAACAAATGCATTTTCATGATTTCCAATTATAGCAGAAGAATGAGAAAGTGAGGTGGTGAAGAGGAGTGAAAGTCGTCCTGGCTCCCCTGAGTGGCTTCCTGCAGCCGGTGACATCGGATGAAGTCAGGATTGTTTTATAATATCGCTGAGGAGCCGAGTGAGGGGGAAGTGGCCCATGAATTTCATTTGCATCACTGAGTGGATTAGCTCCTGACGCAGTGCAAAGTCATTATTTACTGTGTCTCCAGCTCCGGGGCCCTTCCCAGCAGAGCTGCTGTGGAGAGGCTGATTCAGAGCTGGTGCAGCCCCTGCCTCCCCGGCAGGACCAGCACTGCCTGTGGGCTGGGATGGGGATTGGGGATGATGGAGCCTGGCAGGGCTGGGATGGGGATGATGGAGCCTGGCAGGGCTGGGATGGGGATGATGGAGCCTGGCAGGGCTGGGATGGGGATTGGGGATGATGGAGCCGGGCTGGGATGGGATGGGGATTGGGGATGATGGAGCCTGGCAGGGCTGGGATGGGGATTGGGGATGATGGAGCCTGGCAGGGCTGGGATGGGGATGATGGAGCCTGGCAGGGCTGGGATGGGGATTGGGGATGATGGAGCCTGGCAGGGCTGGGATGGGGATTGGGGATGATGGAGCCTGGCAGGGCTGGGATGGGGATTGGGGATGATGGAGCCTGGCAGGGCTGGGATGGGGATGATGGAGCCTGGCAGGGCTGGGATGGGGATGATGGAGCCTGGCAGGGCTGGGATGGGGATTGGGGATGATGGAGCCTGGCAGGGCTGGGATGGGGATTGGGGATGATGGAGCCGGGCTGGGATGGGGATTGGGGATGATGGAGCCGGGCTGGGATGGGGATTGGGGATGATGGAGCCTGGCTGGGATGGGCTGAGTTCTGGGCCTGCCCTGGGAGAGCCTGAGTAAGCTGGGCTTAGGTCTTCTCTTCCTCTGCATTCATAACTCTTAAATACTTCCACTTGAGCTTGGCTTAGCAGAAATCCCTGGCAATGCTCAGCCTTCACCAAGAGTAGCCAAGAGGGGACAGAAGTGGTGCAGCTCTGTCCCCACCGTGCAGGAGGTGTGCCAGGCTGTGCCATGTCCCTGCTGGAGCCCCTCTGTCCTCAGCTGTCACTCACTGTCACCCGGGCGATATCTGCACAGCTGGAAATGATCCCCCAAATTAATTTATATTTATATTTATATTTATATTTATATTTATATTTATATTTATATTTATATTTATATTTTTTCCAGGGCTCTGTACCATTTTTGCTGTGCAGATGCCATTGCTTGCTGTGATGATGGAGATGGGCTGTGGGAGAGGGTTTGTTTTTGTTTCCTGCCCCAGTATGGGCTCCTTGGGCGACCAGCCTTGATGGGGAGGGATCCACATCTCCATGTCCACTTGGTTTCTGTAGAGTTGGATGGAAAAAATTTGCTTTTTGGGGGTCTGTTTGGTGCCAAGTGCCCTTTCATGCAACATCTGTACTTGCCAAGAGTTTCTGAGGATGGCAGAGCTGCCAAGAGAGCCACCCCTGTGTGCAAGGGGCAGAAAGGCTGAGCAGGACCTGTGTGTCCCCTCCCCAGCCCAGAGGAGATTTGTGCCCCAGGAATGGCTCTAAAACTGGACTAATTCACATTTGTGTGTTCAGGGCTGTCTCCAGTCGCTCAGTCCAGTGATTCCCAAATTTGTCTTGCTTGTGTTTGATGGAGAGGAGCCTCGTGGCCAAAGTCTTCTGGAAAGGGGGGTGGTGGGTCCGAGGGTGTGTGGGGTGATTTTGGAGCTGTGTCCTTGTGAGGAGGAGCAGGGAGAGGAGCAGGGATCCATCCCTGGTGCCTTGGGCAGGGAGGGCACAGCCACGGCGGTGACAAGGGCACAGCTGTGACCTGGTGTCTCCCAGGGCTTCTGAGGTGGAAAAAGTCTCACTTACTGGGTCATTTAGAGACTGAATCTGGGGTTTCGGCAGGAGGAAAGGCTTTAATTAGCAGCTGCTCAGTAGGGCTGCTATTAGATCTTCAGAGCAAGATGCTGCCGGACTGGAAAAAATGCAGCAATAGCTCATTTGCTCAGGAAGCCATGATGGTGATTTGCATTTTGGTCCGGTGCTGAGCCCTTGTAGAGAGTCTTTCTAAAATAACTTCAAACTATAGCTCAGATTCCTTCCCTCTCTGCACCTGGGTGAATGTCTGGTCCCAAACACTTCGGGTGTGAATTCCTTTGTTCGCAGCACTCAGCTCTGCACGGAGGGCTGGGCTGTGGACACGTCCTGTCAGCAAATGCTGCGTGACAAATGGCTTTTGTCTCTCCACCTTGGAGCAGAATTCAATTCTCCCTTATATACCTAAAAGGATTTTTCTGCTCCACCAGCAGCCCCTCTGCTGACCTGAATACCCAAGAGATGTGAAGTAGGGTAGGAAGCTTTGCAGTGCATCTCCTGAACCCCAGCCCTGCTGCTGCTGGAGGAGAAGATGCTTTGAGATGTGTTCTGAACACTTTGAAATGTACTTTGGATGCTTTTTCTTGTTTCTCTTGTGTTGTCAGCTTGCACGAGTGCAAAATGAGGACAACCCTCCCAGCCTTGGGCTGCTCCTGCTCCAGAGTGTGCCTCAGTGCTGCCCACGAGTGTCACAGGTTGGGTGGTGGCTCTGCCCCAGGGTCTGTGCTGGGCAGGAGTCACCATGTCCCAGTGCTGTGCTGGGCAGGATGTCCTGGTCCCCTGCTCACCTGGGCTGCCTCTCCTGGCCCTGCTGCCCATCGTGGGAGCGTTGCTTTGCTGTCAGTGGTTGCTGTTCCTTTCCCCAGTGAGAGCTGGAAATTCCCAGCTGCCTTGGCCTCGGTGCCAGGCTTTGGGAAGTGAAGTCCCTCTGCTTTCACCTGGCTGCAGTTTGGTCCACCAGGTTACGAGGCAAGAGGCTGATTTATCTTTTAGGTCATTTTAGCCATTTGCCCAGGGTGGTGTGGGAAAAGTGGGATAACGTGGGTGACGGCACTCCCTGTGGCACCTCCTGCCTGTCCCCCAGGGCAGGAAGGATCCCTGTATGCTGTGGTGCATGGGGACAGGAGCCACAGCACCCCTGGCCAGCAGCAAATCCCTCTGTGCTCTGGAGCTCCCTCCAAACCCACCTCCCCTCTTCTGGGCTTTGTAAATTTGGAATAAACTTAATTTCTCTGCCGTTACTATTAACTGAGTCCGAGAGGATGAAAATAAATGCCTGTTGGGAAGGGCAGGCTGACTCACTTTCTCATTCTCCTGTAAATTTCCATTTAAGTTTCAGTTTAAGCTCAGGTATGAGGGGAGTGAAAGCCAGTAATTTGTGACAAAAACTTCTATTTTAACTCGCAGTAGAAGAACTCCCTTTTTAATTGCAGAAATTACAAGGCTGGGATTTTTGTAAAGGAATTCTGGCTCCAGCAGGTACGTGCTATGGGTGCTTCACTCCAGGGCCCCCCAAGGGAACATCAGCACCCCCCCTCCATGGGCAGGGGGACCTGGCCGTGCTCTGCGTTGCTCTCACTGCTGCTGCTGTGCCTTGTTGGGGTTGGGATCAGCAGCGTTGTGTGATGGTCCTGGCAGGGCCGGAACAGCCAGTCCTCTCTCCAGCCAGGATTTGGTGGCTTTATGGTGTCCCTCATCACCTGTCCCATGCCCAGGCCGGGCTTTGCAGCCTTCTCCATCGTTCTCCATACGCAACCAACTCCATCGTTGTGGTCTTCTTGCCCTTTGCTGCACCTCTTCCTGCCCTGTGGGATTTGGAGGCTGCAGACCTTTCCTGCTGTGGGTGGAGGGGCTGCCCTGCATCCCCCAGGACAGGGGGCCCCTTCCTTGCTGGCCACTTATCTTATTCCTGGATCAGGTGCCTCGGGCTCTGCATCGTGTTCTTCCCTTATCACTCCTGCCTGGGCTGTAAATTTACTTCCACTGTGTCAGAGTGAAACAAGAAAACTTCTTTAAAAAGCAAGAGGAAAGTCATGTGAGGGAACAGTGTTGTGTCAGCACTTACAGAGGGTTCAGAATAACTCAGTGGCCCATCTGGTGCCTCCTGAGAGGGGAAGCAAAGGGCTCCCAGCCAGGGCTGCCCTCCTCGCCCTGTGCTGGCACTCAGGGAAGCTCGCTGGGACCAGCTGGGTGGTGCTGGCTGGCTTGGAAGGGACTTTCAAACCCATCCAGTGCCATGGCAGGGACACCTTCCACTGTCCCGGGCTTCTCCAAGCCCTGTCCAACCTGGCCTGGGACACTTCCAGGGATCCAGGGCCAGCCCCAGCTCTCCTGGAACCCCTTCAGGGACTGGAAGGTGCTCCAAGTCCAACATCCCCCGGGGGTGGAAGCAGCATCCCCTCCCTGGCAGCCTGTGCCCTAAATTAGAGCAGCAAGATGCTGCAATGGGTCCATATGGAGACTCCTAAAATAATAGCTGTCAGCTCCCTGCTGACTTGCACGGGGTGCTAAATCTTTTGGCTTTAGGAACGCCGATTTAGGGAGCAGAAATGCTGGTGGGCTGCAGCCAGACCGGAGGTGCTGCTGGCTTGGCCCCACCTGTGTTGGGATGGGCTCGGCACCATCATCTCCTGCTGTTGGAACATCCCAAAGCTTTGGGGGAGCTGTTGCTTCCCATCCATTTAGTGCAAGGCTAAAACTGAGCTTGCAGGGGAGCTGGGGTCAAGGCCTTTGTGTTGGACACAGGACCAGGGCAGGTGTGTGAGCGTGGAGGGGCTGCCAGGCACGTGCTGGGAGTGCTGGAGCTGTGGAATCACCTGGTGTTCTCCAGCAGGGCTGTGTGTGTGTGGATGCTGCTGCTCACGTTCCAGTCCCACTTTATTGCCCTTTGGCTTTGATGTTTTTTCCCTGTAATGAGCCAGGGCCGATGGATGTCTAATAACGAGCTCGTATCTCATCTTCCTCCTCTGCAGGGACTGCTGGGCTCCTCTAATTGCTCTGCAGTGGCCGTGGGAGGTGGCTGCCTGTCAGGACAGCTGTTCCTTTGATTTCCTATTGCACATTCAGGTCTTGTTCTGCTCAGGTTTTATTTGCTGTCCGGGCCCTGCCAAGCCATTCCGCTGAAACAAGAGGTTTAATTGCGAGGGCTCGTGGCTCAGCATCACCTTGTGGCTCAGCATTGCCCGTGCTGGGAGTGGGAGCTGTGGGAACCCCAGCACAGCCAGCTGGGAGCACTGGTGCTGCTGCTTCGGGAGTGGCACTGGGAGACTGAACAAACCCGTGCTGAAATAACCCAGAAAAGCAGCGGTGTGTGATGTCCTGCGTGGAGGAAAAGGAAAAGGAAAAGCTCCTTTTCCTCTGCTGCTGGAGCTGTTGGGGTGTGCAGTGAGCAGCCCCTTCCCCCTGAGCTGAGCTGCAGCAGGAGTGACCAGGGCAGCCTGTGGGGACAGGGGATCTGATGGGACATAAAAATCCACATTTTACTCGGTGAGGGCGAGTTCTGGCAGGAGCCTTTGGCCCGAGGAGCAGAGCTCAGCTGTGCTCTCAGATAAGAGCCCAGCACTGCCTGGGAGCTGTTCTCCAGGGGAAGGATGGACGGGATAATCACCCTGCTCCCATCCTGATGAGGATGCTGCTGTCTCCCGCAGAGCTCTGTCCTTTGGGAACCAGCTCTGATGTCCCCGCAGACCCTGGGGAGCTGGGCAGGAGGAGGGACGTCCTGGCAGGACAGTTGTGGTGGCCTCGGTGCCTTCCTGGGGTGCCTTGTGGAGCTTTCTGTGCAGGACCCACATTTTGTAAGCAGGGCTGTGCTGAAGCAACAGGGAAACCATGCAATAACTTCCTGTGAGTGACTCTCAGTGGCAGAGGAATGAAAATTAAGCAGCCTTTAAAAGGGTTTAAACGAAGAATCAAAGGGTGCATTTCAGGTCTCTGTGTAATGTGGGAGAAAGGGTCATTATTTTAAGGTTTATTTGCATCTGTGTGACTGGTGGGGAAGCCTGCTCTGTCATGGCCCGGGGTAACTCAGCTGTGTGTCTGGGGGAGGTGACATCCAGCCCCCACTGGTGTCACCATGCACAGACAGAAACTTCTCCTGCGTGGTTTGGGCTGGTGCCATGGAGTGCCCTGCCTTCCCCCAGGAGTGCTGCTCCAAACAGGCAGTGCCAGCGGGGTGTGAGCCTGTCCTGCCTCCACTGCAAGCTGCAGGTGTCCAAGGCCAGGCTGGATGGAGCTCTGGGCAGCCTGGGGTAGTGGGAGGTGTCCCTGCCCGTGGCGTGGGATGGTCCTGCAGGTCCTTTCCAACCCAAACCCTTGTGTGCTTCTGGAGCCAGGATTCCCGAGGTTCCTCGGGCTCAGCTGTTTCCATAGGGGCTGCAGGGCAGGTGTGCTGTGGCTGTGTGCAGGTTTTGGGGTGAACGTTGAGGGGTTACAGCAGCTGAGATGGGAGAGCCCAGGCACAGAACCCTCCTCATCCTCAGCTGCTCCTGGCGTGAGCCAGGGCTCTGCAGAGGGACTGGCAGTCAGCAAAGCCTGGGGAGATGTGGGGAGGCAGAGGGGGGTTCTGGAAGTCCCTTGGGGTGCAGACAGAGCCTGTCAGTGCTGCACAGCACTACCATGTACTGCAGGTCATGGAAAACACCAGGCTTCAGATTCCAAATTTCCTTCCCATGAGCAGGTGGAGCTCCTGGGTGTGGTGTGTCGATGCCAGCTCCCTGTCACTGCCACCCCATCTCTGTGCCCCCCTGTCACCGTGCCACCCCATCTCTGTGCCCCCCTGTCACCGTGCCACCCCATCTCTGTGCCCCCCTGTCACCGTGCCACCCCATCTCTGTGCCACCCCAGCTGGCTGCACCCCGGGCTCCCAGCCTTCTCCCACTGCTGCCGTGTTTGCCATCAATATCTGCCTCTGCTCTCCTGACACGTAGTGATTTTTCTCTCTGTGAAGGTTTCTGAGCAGTCTAAATTGAGGAAGGGGAGGATCGCTCACAGACACCGCACTGGCTTGGCTCTATTTTGAGGGAGTGTTTTGAGGTTTGACTCAACTGTAGCAGCTTCTCTGCAGGGTTGGATTGATACTCAGAAGTGGTAGCAGGTCAGGTAGGCTATTTTTGGAAGGGCTGTTTAATTGTCTGGTGTGATTCTTGCAGGGCTCGTGGCTGGATGGTTTCTTATCTGCTGTCAGAGTTTGTTAGAGTGAGGCAGCTCTGGTTGCACGCTGATATTAAATAATAAATCCACGAGAGGGGCTCGGATCTGCTTTGTCCTGCTCGGCTGGGAGGGTGGCAAGGGTTAAAGAGCTCAGCATCTCTGTGCTTTAATGGCAGAAACTGCTCCAGGATTGTTGTCAGTCTCTTCTCCCCCCCTCCAGTGTGTCTGTCACTCGTGGGGCATCGCTGCCCACCCAGGACCTGTGCACTGCACGGGCTGGATCTGGTTTCAAGCTCATTTTCCATCTCAGCTGTGTGAAGGACACGCTCTCAGCAGCAGAGAGGCTTTAACTAAATGCTTGTTAGCCATGTAAGCCAGTGGTTAAAATGCTTTTGCTCTGCCACACTCCCGAGCTCCAGAGCAGGCGGGTTTGGGGTCTGGGGTGAGCTCAGAGGGATTTCCCAACCCCAGGGATTCTGGATTCGTGGTGGGAGCTCTCCCTGTTGTGTTCATCAGGTGCAGGAAGGCCAAGGCAGCCGTGTTCCCCCTGTGCCCATGGGATGCCCATGAACCCTGGCACCAACCCCTCTGCTCTTGCAGCTCCCCAGGCCCGTCCCTGTGGTGTCACCCTACAAATGGATGTCCCAGAACCTCCTGATGCAGCATTTCCATAATAGCAGCAGCAGCAGGCTGTGCCAGGGAAGAGTCCAGGTCTTGCCCAGTCCCTGGGAGTTGCTCAGACCTGGTTAAGGCATTGTTTTTGGATCTGTGGAATGCTGAGGGCTCAGATCCCTGTTTGACCTCGGGGTCTTTTAGTCTTGGTCGGGAAATTCCGCTCTTACCCCTGGAAAAGTGAAGGGGAGGATAAGTCCAGGATGAGCAGGACTGACCTGCTCCTCCTGCATGGCCTGGAGCTGAGCCCCAGCTCATTTCTGTCCCCTCTCCTGTCACCAATGTGTCCAAGCACCCCGTGCTGGGCTGGGGATGGCTTCAGGTGTTCCTTCAGGTGTTCCCCAGCTGGAGCGTGACCTGTGCAGTCACCAGGCTGAAGAAAAGCTCCTCAAAACCCACCTGTGTCTGGCCCCTGGCTCCTGGCTGATGAAGGGACTCGTTCCTTGTGCAGCGTGCTGCAGGAGATGGGAGCCAAGGCACTGGGCTCGTGTCCTGCATGCCGGTGCTGCGCCGGGCTCTGTCTGGGGTCCTGGCCTTGGTGGAACATGCCAACTTGAAGGAGTAGTTTTAATTAGTTTCATTCTTAGGCTGGCTTTGCTGTGCTGACTCACTTCCAGCTCTCTGATAACTTCAACACACGACTTCATGTCAAGGCAGAGGAACGGGAGTCCAAAGGAGGGAAGGAGGCAGTGCCTGGGAGTGGGGCAGGCTGTGCTGGGGGCTCGGTTTGGGGCGAAGCCAAGGGGAACCTGAGGTCAGGCTGCACTCAGAGCACCAACGAGGGGACTGGGTGGGAGGTGCAGGAGATGCTGCGACATCATCTTGAGCTTTCTCCAGGTTTTCCTGCAGCACTGGTGCTCGGTGAGGGCAGTGGGCTCTGGGGCTGGCCCGTGGGAGAGCAGGAAGGGCAGCACAGAGCAGTGCCAGGCGCTGTCCCCGTGTGTGCCCAGCCTGCTCTGTGGTATCACTTCCCCAGAGCTATTTCTGACCCCGGGAGGTTCTCTCTGCTCAGCCTGAACTTGTCTTGTTTCATGTCTGGTGGGGCTCGAGCAGCAGTTCCACGGTGTGACGGTGAGTCCTGTGCAGGGTCCTGCTCCTCCTTGCTCCAAGGAGATTTTGGGGCAGGAGCAGTGGCTGTACTGGGGGTCACATACAGGTGCCTTCTGCCCCCTCACAAGCCTTTGGCTGTCATCTCATGGTGCCCAAAGGACCAAGCCCTCCCAAGGCGGGTTCTGGAGGTTCTGCCTGTGCTGGTGTTTGTGGGGGGACTGTCCCCCAGCACTGCGGCGCCGTGGGGGGAGGCTGTGAGTGGGAAGGCTGGAAGGGGGAGCAGCTCCTTGCTGTTCCTCCTAATTGCTCTCCCACTTCTGTACTCGAGTGAGCGAGGAGCTGTCTTGAGCAGCGTCCCTGGGGACCCTGCCTGGTTCTGTCATCCCCAGCACCCTCCCCGCACTGGGGCCCT
Organism: Cinclus cinclus; assembly: GCF_963662255.1. Lineage (NCBI taxonomy): Eukaryota > Metazoa > Chordata > Aves > Passeriformes > Cinclidae > Cinclus > Cinclus cinclus. The sequence continues at coordinate 828,190 of NC_085061.1, read as the reverse complement.
TTCAAAGGAACCCTTCTCTGTTTTGACTCGTCCGTCTTCCCCTTGATGTGAGAATGATCCATGTGCCTCTTGATCTGCTGGAGGCTGCCAGGGCTGTGGTGAAGCCTCCTGAGCGGAGGTGTGAGCTCCTGGGACCGTTCCCATGGGGAGGTGTGGGAGCAGGGCTCAATCCCCAGCCTTTGCCTAAAGAATTCCTTGCTCCAGACTTGTTACTAGAAGCTGATAATAAAATTTGTAGGAGGTTTTTTTCTGATGGAAAGTGTGGGGGAGTGCAGGAGGAGCTCCCCTGATCTGCTCAGCATGGTCTGGGATTGTGAAAAGCACCAGCCCCGAGGCTGGGCTTTGAGGTGGGTGCCTGGATTTCATGGAGAGGGAGGTTCAGGGATTTCCTGGCATGAAGCTGTGTGGCTTGTCAGATGCCGGAGATGGCCAGGGTGAGCCAGGGCTGTCCCTCAGCACGTGGGGCTCCTGCTGGAGCTGTTCTCTGGAGGCTGTGCCAACGTTCCCGCGGGAGTGGGTCAGTGCGTTCCAAACCAGCAGCACTAACCTGCCTGGAGCTCGGGAATTCTGCTGCTCCTCCCTCGCCCGGTGTGCTGGGCTGGCTGGCATTCCCTGCTCCTGTAGGAGCTGCAGTCTGGGATCTGCTGAGGCTGCTCCTCACAGCCGGGTTTTGTGGCCCTGTTGGCACTCAAGGTGGGTGCTGAGGTGTTTTCTCCCCAGGTGCCTTTGCAGAGCTCAGCAGAGCTGTGTTCACAACACAACTGTGTTCCTGTCTCTTTGCAGTCAGATGTGCCCAATGTGACAAAAACTTTGATCTTTCTCAACCAGCTCTATCCATGATTTTGTGGAAAGTCTTTGCAAGGGGCAGAGTGCCGTGGGGTGGAAAGTTACCAATTCATGGAATGGTTTGGGTTTGAAGGGACTTTAAAGAACATCCGGTGCCACCCCTACCATGCTTAGGGGCACTTTCCACTCTCCCAGACTGCTCCAAGCCCCATCCTTGGGCACTGCCAAGGCAGCCAGAGCTGCTCTGGGCACCCTGTGCCAGGGCCTGCCCACCCTCCCAGGGAATAATTGAAAAGGAGCTTTTTCTGCTCCAGGATTACTCAGCAAATTTCTCTTGGAAGTTGACTTCAGGCTGATTCTGCTGGAGATTGATTGTTGGGGCTTTTTTTTTTTTCTGGTTGTTGTATTTGTAGAAATAATGATGTCTAAGCAACTGTCTTACCAGCTGGTCAGGAATTCACTGGAGAGTTCATAATTTCCAAGGAAGTATTCCTAGAGCAGTAACTCCCAGTTTGTGTGTGCCCACCTGGAGGGTTTTCCCTGAAGGCAGTTTCTGTTTCAGTGGTGGTTAAACACCTTCTCCTCCCTGCAGATGCCACTGGCCCTCCTGCTCTGAGCCATCAGAGCACATCTTTACAAACCAGCTGGTTTGGGCACTGTAGGGCTGGGATGTGCTTTGTGCTGGAGAATTCTACATGGACAGACAGCGGTGGACCAAGGGGGAACAGCTTCAGGGTTAGATACTGGGGAGAAATCCTTCCCTGGCAAGATGGGCAGGCCCTGGGGTACCCAGAGGAGCTGTGGCTGCCCCTGGATCCCTGGAGTGTCCCAGGCCAGGTGGGACAGGGCTTGGAGCAGCCTGGGACAGTGGAAGGTGTCCCTGCCCATGGGATGGACTTTAAGGTCTCTCCCAACCCAAACATTCTGACATTTGGTGATTTCTGCTGCCACCCCATGTGCCCCAGGCTGGCTGTGCTAGTGCCACACAGGGGTTCTCATGTGCCTGGAGCTGGGCTCTGGCAGGGTCTGCACAGCATCCCCATTCCTCCCCATCCATCCCACAGCATTCCCATCCCCATCCCCACGCGCTGCTGTTGCTACGGGAACGGGTGTTGTGGAATTGGAAACCTCATTTGATTCCTTCTCCCTGCCAGTTGAGACTCTCACAAACCCTTCTCACACAGGTTTGAAGTCACAAATACAATAGTCACAAGTTTGTGGGGTGGTGCTGGGAGTTCAAGGATCTTTCCCTAATGAAGGAGCTGCCTGAACTCTCGAGGGGTTGAATGAGCTTTTCCCCTCAGTACCCACTCAAAAGCCCACTCTGCCAGCTCGGTGTGTGTGGGGCTGCTCCTTCTGCCACCTGCGGGGATAATTAAGACCTTTCAGGTTGCCATAGAGAATATTTTGCCTTCTAATATGGCATCAATTTATATTTGGGATATTTTTCTATAAAAATGCCAGTGCAGAGGCTGCTGTCTTTGTCAGGTGCACCAGTGGCAGGTACAGAAGGGGAGGCCTTAACCAGCCTGTAATTTGCAGGATGGAGGAGATGCTCAGCCCTCTTGGTATTTCTTTACATTTGCTTTTTCTAACAAATACCATCCAGAATGTTCCTTCCTCACTGAAGGGACATCAGCAGCCTGCTGGAGGAGTGATAGGATCTTACGTAGGCCAGATCCTGGACTTGGAGCAAGCAGCTCCAGAGGAATTGTTCTGCAGTCACATTCCCAGCCGACATTTATCTTGCTGAACTTGGCCCTCTTGAAGGGGCTCTGCAGAATCAGAACAGCACAGTGAGAAGTTGTGTCTGCTCCTGGTGCTTGCTCAGCCTCTCATTCTTCTGAAAACCCTTTCCTGCTTTCCAAACCCCTGTGGCTTGTTCAGATGGGGTTGGGAACCAGGGGCATGTTGGGGCTGCAGCTCCAGCCCATCCCACCACTCACTCCTGCTCCTTTGGGAAACTGCTTCACTGAAAAGAGCAGCAAAAAGCGTTTGTGTTGAGTTAGAACTTCAGAGCAAAGAGCTCTTTGCTGCTCTGAAGTGAGATGGGAATGTTTCCTTTGTACCCCAGGATGGGAGCTGGGGCAGCAGTGAGGAGCTGGGGCTGTGGTTCTGGAAACACTCAGCCTGGAGAGAAAACGGCTGGGGCAGCCCCCAAGCCCTGTGTCAGTGATCCCCTGATCACGGTGGGCATTTCTGCTGCAGCCTGTGTGCTGGGGAATCTGCAGGGATGCTCTCAGGAGGGATCGTGGCAGGGGTGGGAGATCCCAGGGAGAGCTGGTGAGGGAGGCGAGAGTTGCTCTCTGAGCAAAGGGAGCAGTGTCCTGGTCCCTGCAGGTCACACAGAGGGGACAGGACAGCTCCAGCATCTGGGGCTGCAGCTCCCCCTCTCTGCCCAGGGCTGCGAAGGAGCTGTAATTCCATTAACGAGCTGAATATGCTGGGGTCAGCCTTTGCCATCCAAAATAATCTGATAATGAAAGGGAATAACAAGGTAATTGTTATTAATGGCCCCCAGGTTGGAAGGGAGCTGACGCAGGTGGGTGTCACCCTGGGCCATGGCCCAGCAGCGGTGCCCAGGGAGGGTGGGAGGGGAGGAAGGTGCTGGAGCTGCTGAAGGAGGAAGGATGATGTAAGGCAGGAGAATGTGCAGTCCAGGAGGAGATTCAGCCATGTAATTGTAGTGTATTTGAGAGCCAGTTTGCTGTGAATTAGCATCCTGGCGCTGTGCAAAACGTGAATTTTCGGGTGTGTGTTTGAGAGTCCGAAGGGCAGAGAAGAGCTTCCCTCAGGGTGGCTGGCAAGTGAGTTTGAGTCCTGGGCTGAACCTCCTTCCTCTCCTTTGGCTGCAGTGCCCATAATTGTCGGGATAAGCTGCCTGTGGTGCGGACAGTGATTTACAGAGGGACCGCATCGATTGCAGCTCAGAGCTGCGTGGGGGCTCAGCAATCTTTGGCAGATTTGCCAGGCTCGTGGTGTTGGGGATGAGAGCAGCCAGGAAATGTGGAGGGAGGGGAAGGTGAGCCTGAGGTTTTCCGTCTTCCAGCAGTCGCATGGCGAGGAGGGGGCTGCAACAGGCTGCCCAGACAAGGTGTGGAATCTCCCTCCTTGGAGAGACCCAAAATCCAGCTGGGCATGGTCCCGGCTGAGCAGAGGGCTTGGACAAGATGAGCTCCAAGAAATCCCTTCCAGCCTCAGGCGTTCTGTGATTTTATGGAAAGGGAGCTGGGAGAGGTGATGGAGCTGCGCTCCTGCAAAACTGTGGTGGGGCTGAAGAGGCACCGGGAACCTCTGCAGGCAGGGAGGAGAGAATTCTGCATCCCTCGGAGCTCCCTGGGCAGGTGGGAGGGGACAGTGGGACAGCAGGGACAGGGGACAGTGGGGACAGTGGGACAGCAGGGACAGGGGACGGTGGGGACAGTGGGACAGCAGGGACAGAGCAGTGCCCGGCAGCAAGGAGCCGGCTCTTTCCCCAGGCTCGGCAATGTGTTGTGTTTATGTAAAAATAACAGATCTTTCCAAATATTTATTAGTGGATCATGTGCCGAGGAGCAGTGCCGTGCGCTCACAAGTGGAAAGCCGCCCCCGAGCAGCTGCCAGCGTGGGCTGGGGCTGGCTCTGGGATGTGGCTGCCAGGGAAGGGCAGGAGCAGCAGCTGGGGGGACCCTGGGGATGGTCAGTGGGGCTCGGGTGTGAGGGACAGGCACTGCGAGCAGGGCTGAAAGGAGCTCTGGTTGAACGGGCACCTCTTTTTTTTTTTTTTTTTTTTTTTTTTTTTTTTTTTTTTTTTTTTTTGGAGTTTCTCACCCCAGACCCTTCCAAAAGAATCAAGTTTGTGTTGGCGAGAACTTTTGAGTGGCTTTGCAGGAGCTGTGGAGGGGGAGCATCCCCTCCATGGAGCTGGGCTGTTGGGTTTGTGCTTCCTTGTCCAACCCCAGCAGTTCCAGGCAGCCTTTAATCCCCCAGGCAGGTAATTCCTCCTGCAGGGAGATGCTGCTGTGCTGGGGCCATCCCTGCAGCTCTCTCTGCAGGTGCTGGGAGCCTCTGAGGGTGCCTGGGGTCCCTCAGTGGGGTGGTGCTCTGGGGATGCTGCACCAGGATCCTTTCCAAAAGGAAACTCCAGGTGGGATTGTTGGGGACTGGGATGGAATTTTTGATCCAGTGGCTGCAGCTGATTTTCCTGCCCTGGTGAGGTGGCCTGGCCCTGTGGTGTGTCACAGGTAAAGGGTGAGGGTCTCTTCTGCTGAAGATTGGGTTTTTATTCCAAAAATCAGACTGGTGGCATGGAAAAACTGGGCACGCAGCTGGGGGCTGCTGCTCATGTGGGAGCCGGAGCTGCAACTTCCAAGGAATTACCAGGAGCTTCTGTTCCTTCTCATCCTGGCTCTGCTGGCAGCTCCTCAGGGCTCCCAGAGAGGTTCCTCTCTTCTCGTCTGCTTGGCAAAGGGGACAGGGGAAGAGGTGAGAACTGCAGGCATGGCTGGGGTCACACAGCTCAGCACAACTCAGTATTTCTGAAATCTGCCCTATTTTGTTCCTCTAAAGTGCTGCAGAACAGCTGGGAGACATTTTGGGTGCGCTCACAGATTTTTGTTGTCCCACTTAGTCTCTCATGTATGGAGCTTTCCCCTTTATTGCTTTATTAAAATAGACTGGATGTGAAGGTGCCTCTGGGTGTGATGGCTGGGGCAGGACAGGTGCTGTGCCAGCTGTGCCAGCACAGAATTGAGATGAAATGTCCCCTCTTGGCTCCAGGGCTGCTCTGAGTGACACCAGGACTGGCAGGACCTTTGGGGGCTGCAGTCCCTGGGCTTTGGGTGAGGGTTCTGGAGCCTGGTGAGCTGGGGATCCTCTAAATTGCTTATCCAAATTTCATTAAAAATGCAAATGGATTCTTTCAGCGGGACAGAGCTGCATTAGAAAGTAGGACATATCATAACCATTAATAAAGTCATACTTGCCAGCAGGGATGTGGATGGGCACAGTGAGCCAGGAAAGCTCTTTGCAGAGCTCCATGTAAATAAAACTGCTCCTTTCTTTTCTCCTGTCCTCCTCCTCCTCGAGCTGCCAGCCCAGATAACGTTCTCGTTGAACCCAGTGGTGTGTAATTGCACAGGACTGACCCCCACAAACAGCAAACTCGGTCCCTGGGCTGATGGAGTTTTTTAGGACAGCAGAAGGGAAACGCTTCAGCCACTTTGTTAGAGCAAAATTCACCTAAATGATAATTTCTTTTAAAATAAGATAAAACATGAAGCAGGTTTGATTTCCTCCTCCCCAGCAATGTATTTTAAAACACTTCCCTTAATGTGATCCTGCAGGTAGTGTCTGATTTCACCTTCTCTGCTGACCTTGGCCGAGGGCTGGTGCTCCCTTGTCCCAGCTCTCCATGGCCATCACCTTGAGCAGGTTCCTGAGCTCGTCCCACACATCCCAGAGCTTCCCCGGGGACAGGGACAGACAGATCCCTGGGACAGAGCTGCCCACTCCTCCCATAGCAAGGTGACTCCTCCAGCTCTGCGCTGCCTGTCTGGCAGCATCAGTAAAACCCTGTTCTAAACAGCTCTGGCTGGAGCGAGGAGGGAGCAGACACAGTAAATCTGCATGTTGGAAATGTTATTTTAATATCTTATCCATGGAGCATCAAACACGGTGCCAAGTACACGAGCATCTTGCCAGCTGCAGCCCTTTGAACGTCTTCAAGGCAGAGATGTTGCTGTGCAGTAAAACCTGGCAGGCACTGCAGCCTGCCAGGAGATCAGGGCTGGTTTTCCAGGCAGGAAAACCAAGCAGACCCCGTGGGATCCCCTCCTGTTCCTGCAGCTGGCGCGGGGGAGTGCCCATCCTGTGAGGGTCAGTGCTGGGGGGTTTTGCTGCTCCTGGTGCTGCTGGCAAACTTCTCCTGGGAAGTGAGCATTCCTGTGCTGGCTGGGGCCCAGGAGAGCAGCAAGCATCCTCCTTCCTTCCCTCCTTCCTTCCCTCCCTCCTCCGTGCCCAGCAAGGTGCCAGGTGCCAAATCCCCACCAGGTCAGGGTGAGCCCTGTGCCAGACCCTTGGCTTGGCCAGGGGCTGCCTCGCTGGTAGGATGAGCATCAGCCAAGCCAAGGAAAGCCAAACCCTCATCAGAAGTGGGGAATGAGCATCCTCTGGGTGCTTTGTGCCCCAGCACCGTGTGCTGCTGCTGGGGCTGCCCTCCCTTCACTGGAGCTGCTGTTTCCTGCATGTTTCTTACCTTGGCAGCTCCCTCCCTCCCTCCCTCCCTCCCTCCCTCCCTCGATTTTGGGGCTGAAAGCAGGTGGAAGGATGGAATGCAGGTCGTGGATGCTCCAGTCATGACTGGGGTGCTCCCTCACCCAGCCCCTGTGCAGGGGCTGTGTCCTGGGCAGGTCTGACAGCAGGGAGGGGCTGGGATGTTCCTGGAAAAAATCTGGGGGGAGTTGCAGCTCTGTGCCCTGCTCTGCCCATGCCTGATTGATGCCAACACTGGGCAGAGCAGTGTCCACAGGGTGAGACTTGTCTGGGAGGCTGCTGGGTGCTGGTGTGTCCCCCTGAGAGCTCCTGCTGCCCTGAGCTCAGCCTGGCTGTCTCCAGGATCCCTGTGGGCATCCAGGATCCCTGTGGGCATCCATCCGTCTTTTCCTTGGCCTTTGGCTCTGCCCAGGCTGCCCTTGATCCTCAGTGCTGCTGTTTGTTCTCGTGCAAAAAGGCCTGTGCTTGATCAATGTTGTTGGGGTTTTTTTTCCCTCGGTTGGAAGCTTTCCAAATCATTGAGATTTTTCTGTGATGTGTTTTTGCCTGCTCTCCTCACCAGCCTTCGTCTTGTCTCGTGGTGGGAGGCAGCGCTCCGAGGCTTTCCGAGGGATCGGCTGTCCCAGGACAAATCCCGTGGGAGTTTCTTCACAACACAAACTGGGGCTGGAGCTGCAGGAGGAAGGAGAGGAAGGAGCAGTGGGGAGGCTGCAGCAAGGGTTGGAATGGTCTCATTTCCCATTTTTATAGGGAAATTAGGCGAGCGTGTGAAATATTTCCCATAGTGGTACTTCTGGGAGGATTTCACCCGAGGGATGCAGAGCAGGTTGGAGGCTGGGAAGGGGATCTGTGAAGGTGGCCCAGGGTCCCTCCTCTCACTCCTTTTCCCCGACACTTTAGCACAAATGCTGCAGGGTGATGGGATTAACAGAGCATCTGGCACAGGTAACGTGTTTCCAAAATAGCAAATTTTCTCTGAAAACTGTGCCAGGGCTGCTGGGCTGTCCCCTGGCATGTCCTGTGCCAGGCTGCAGCTCAGAGCCGTTCCCTGGGATCCTCAGCCACGGCATCTCCTACCCCAGCGTGTCCTTCCCTCTTAACATCCAGTTTGTTATGTAAAGCCAGAGCTGTTGGCTGCCTCAGGGAGCTGGAGCTTGTCCACCTCTGCTCCACACGGTGCCCTCGTGGGTGATGGCTCTGGGGTGGCACTGGCAGGGGGACCCCAGGCTGGCTGAGGGACCCCAGGGTGCAGGAAATGCACAGGGGATGCTGCTCAGGAGCTGGATCCTGCCAGGTGCATCACCAGGACAAATCTGTGACCGACCTGGCTGCCGCTGTGAGCAGGATTTGGAAAACAGGAATAAAACGTTCCCAAGGAACGTCCCCTGAACAGTTCCCTGGCAGGGTCTGTGTCCCTACTCTCCATGGGACCAGGGTTTGGCCAGGCTGGGACAGCCAAGCTCTGTGCCCTGCTCAGACAGGTGTGTGCTTGGGACAAACCCTGGCTCCGGACAGACAGACAGACAGACAGACAGACACTCTCTGGGTGTGTGTGCACTGCCTCTGCAGCCCCTGGCCAAGGCTCTGCTGCTGTGTTTGCTGGTACCCTGCCCCACACAGGGGCTGCTGCTGGGAGGGGCTCCCTGTGTTCCATCCCTTTGCCCTGGGCTGCTGCTGCTGCTTCCCTGGGCACTGCCCGGCTCCTGGTGCTGCCTCGTGTGTGCTGGGGGGTGAGAGCTGCCGATGGCTTTTTGGGGAGGTCCTTTGGTGACAACTGGTGCTGGAGAGCATCCCTCCCCTGCCTGCAGCAGCCTGGGGTGTTTGATCCTCTTGTGGTAGCAGGGAGCTCTTTAAAGCACAGACAGCGAGGGCCAAATCGTGCTTGATTTTATTTCTCCTCTGTTTTAAAACAGCCTTAATGCCCATGGAGCAGTTCCTGGCTGAGTCTGTGGCTCACAGGGTGGCTGCTGGGTGCTCAGCCCCCAGGCTGGGTGCTGTGAGAGGGTGCAGAGAATGGGGGGCTGGGGGGAGAGTGGGGATGTGAGTCAGCACTGCCCGAGCTGCTGGGGCTGGGTGAGCAGAGCTGGGGGGTGCTGGGATGTGCTGGGGTGTGCTGGGGTGTGCTGGGGTGTGCTGGGGGTTTCTGGGATGTGCTGGGTGTGCTGGGGATGGTGGGGGGTGCTGGGATATGCTGGGATGTGCTGGGAGATGCTGGGATGTGCTGAGAGATGCTGGGATGTGCTGGGGGTGCAGTCTCCAGCTCCTGTGGCTCCTGAGAACCCCTCTCAGCTGCAGGGTTCTTGGGGACACACTGCCCTAACAGGGAGAATCCAAAGCCAGGGGAGCCCTGCCCTGTGTTGTGTTCTGTGTGCCAGGAGGAAGGGGTTGAAAGACAAGCCCAGCAACAGGAGAGAGAGGTCGAGGATGGACAGAAAATGTCCTGGGATTGTCTGAGAGCTCTGTTTGTGGCTGGACAGGAGGTGTGCATGGCAGGAGCTCTTTGTGCCTGTGCCCAAAGTGCTGCCAGGGCGAATCTGGACTGGGAGGGATCTTCCAAACCATCTGGTTGCACTTCATGGCACGGGCTCCTGTGCCTGGTCAGGGAGGTGCTGTGGCTGCAGAGGGGACGTGGTCCGTGCTTGGTGCTGTGCACAGCACGGCTGCAACGCCAAATAAATCCTCTGCAGGCAGCTCCACCTTACCAGGGCCTGGCTAATTGATGCTTTCACTTGTGGTTAAATGGATCTGTTCACGTTCCTCGGTGTTCAAGAAACCCTTCAAACGTTGCTGGGTATATGGAGAACAAGCCCTCCTAAGATGCTGCCAGCTCAAAATAAGCCTGAGGCAGCAGCAGGGAAGTCATTACTCTTCATATCGGACACAAAAAAATACGTTGCTGTTGTATTCATGATTATTTTTGTTTTCTGCACTTCCTGGAAAGCAAAGGGACCATGCAGTGTTGTGGGGTTTTTTTTTAGAAATGCAGAAGGGAGCAGGATTACAGCCCGTGCTCGGTAGCAGTGTATAAATGCCCCCAGCCCTTGCTGTGCTCTGAGTTCATGGTCTGCTCTGATGGCTCTTGTTCAGAGAGCTGAGACTGTTCACATCTCAGGGGCTGGTGTTGGGATCCAGCTCTTGGTTGCACTTCTGGAGGGGAGGTGAGGGCTCTGGAAGGAGAAGTCTTTGGGAGGGCTCCCTGATCTCCTGGCCTTGCAGGGTGTCCCTGTCCTCAGGCTGGAGCCACCTCTGGGGTTGTTCACAAACCACCAGTTTGTCACACCAGTGCTGGGTGGGTGGCAGCTGCAGGCAGAGCTGGAGCTGGGACCCTTTGAGTGCTGGAGGACTTCACCTGATGTCCCTGCACCTCCTGGGCCCTTGGGAGGGACGGGCAGTGTTCCCTGGGCAGTGCCACTCGGGCTCAGCTTTTGGAAACAAGACAGTGCTCAGCATATTCAAAAGTAAGGGGGAAGGGGAGGATGCAAGGAAGAAAATGGGAGTGAAGTTCCCCTCTCTGTCTTGGAGACAAGCTACAAAATTCAGCTTTAACTGAGTTACACCAGCACTTTGGGGACTGGGTTTTTATCTGCCTTGAAGGGGATTAATACGCTGTGACAAAAAGGAATGGCTTCAAAGCAGGCGAGCAGGCATCTGCTGGGGCTGGGAGCTGCAAGAGCCAGAGCTGGGCTGGTGGTGGGGTTATCTGTGCTGGGACTGCCCTCTCCTAATGCCTGACCTCTCCTCTGGGCAGCACTGATCCTGCTGGGATACCTTTCCATATTTCTGCCTCCTCTCAGGAGCCTGACCCCGAGTTTCAATTACAATATTGAATTACCAGGTCACCAGAGTCAAAGTAGGCTGCCAAGTTTTTAATGATCTTCTCTTTCTTCTCGTGTGGAGTTGTGGGTTGTTTTGGTTTTTTTTTACTTTTTTTTTTTTCCAAGCCTCCTTTCCATCTCTGCACTTTTAATTGAGACCATCTGTAATTTAACACATCGCCACAGCGAGTTGTGTAACTGGTGCAGGGTTTGAGGAGGACTCGGTGCTCATCCTCAGGGACTGCAGCAGCTTTCCACTGTCTTCCAGTGCCTTCGGAAGAAATCCAGAACTAATTGCCAAGACCGTTTAATCTGCTCCCTCGGGGCTTTGATTAATCACTGAGTACTTATTTCTCATCTCTTGCTGCTGGAAGGGCTGAGGGTGGTGTTGGGGGGCTGGGGCTGCTCCCCAATCTGCTGTGGGGGTGTTTGTGAGTGCAGCTGGCTCTCGGGGATGTCCTTGGGGATGTCCCCAGAGGGGCTGCACAGTGTCCTCGATGCCTGTCCCCGTTTGTCTGAGCTACAAACCAAGTCTGTCCATCAGTTCTGCATCTCGGGAGCTTCTCCTCTGCCTGACCTTGGCCAGCACCTGGCTGTTCCTCCTCCAGTGCCTGTGACTCCCAGACCATGAGTGTCCCTGCTTGCCTTGACTGTGGTGGCCCCGAGTCTGGGGCTGTCCCTTCCTTGTCACCTTCCCAACCTCCTCTCCTTGCTGGATCACAGGGCTCCCAGTGCAGGCTGTGAAGGAACAAGTTAGAAGGGATTGTGAGCATGGAAAGAAGCGAATTCCAATGTGAAAACCTGCCTGTTACTGAGGCTGCAGTGTGTGAGCTGTCAGTAATGAAGGACTGGGGGGAGCTCCTTCCCCTCCCGTTCCTGCAGGGCTCCTCTTGGGCTGGGAGCTCTGGGCTGGAGCTGCCCTGCCTGGCCAGGGACACAGTGCCAGCCCTGGCTGTGCCCTGGGGGACACCAGGATTTGGGGAGCGGGTGATGGGGCCAAGTGGTGTCTGCCTGCCCTGGGGCCACCCCCACACTGCACAGAGCCCCTCTGAGAGTTCTCCAGGAGCTGCTGGTGGTCTCCCCATAGCCTGTTTTGTGGTGGACAGACTGGGGACAGGCACAGGGCAGGGGAAGAGCTGTTCCCCAGGGTGGCTTTTGGATGTTGGGATGCTCTGCACGCTGCTCCCAAGTAGCTTTTTTGACCCAGGGAATTCGGAGAGGAAGCAGGAGCTGGACTTCTGCCGTGCCCTGGGTGGAGGAACTCAGCCTCTGCCACATCCCAGCGTGGCACAGGTTCCACCAAAGCTGGGCCAGCAGCATCACTCGTGCTGCTCCCTGGAGCTCCCCGTGCCCTGTCCTCGGGACCTGCATGTGGCTCTAGGTGTTGCAATGAAGATTTCTCCCTGATCCAAGCTCTGCTGCTGTCACCATCCCTGTCCCCACCCACTCCTCTTCCACTGCCGGGGATGATTGATGCTGCTCATCCCGCCTGGCTCCAGCACGTTCATTGTCATGCAGAGGATGTTGTCAGTTCATTATGGTATTTCATGGAAAACTGCAGGCGGTTTGGGGTGTTTTGTTCATGAAGTCCTCCTAAAAGCACGTGGCTGGGCTCAAAATACTCAACCCCTTTCAATGAAAAAAAAAAAAAAAAGAGGCATGTTAAAGATGTCCCTCTCAGAAGCGCAGGCAGAGCAGCCTCCTCCGCAGCTGCTGGGGCTGCTGTGGTGTTGGACACTGTGGGCACTGGGTCACAGGTGTTGGGGGGTGACACTGCAGGCCCCTGGTGTCCCTGTCCTTGTCCTGCAGCCAGGGAACACCCAGCGCATGAGGCCGGAGCTGCAGCAGCCCCGTGCCATCCCTGGAGCTGTTCCTGGTGCTGTCCCGAAATCCCTGTGCATCACAGCTCTTTTCACTGTGCCTCTCTGGAGCTGACACTGTGAAAGCAGCTGAAATCTGAGGAGCTGAAGATTGTTGTGCTGTAAGAACCCCAGAGAGCTTTTAACCAAAGCTGGGGATTAAATCCAAAGAGGGCAAATTTTAGCTCAGCTTCTCTCTCTGTGTGTTCTAAGTGATTAAAAGCTGTAAAGCGCTGTCAGAAATTCAGGACTTCCCCTCCTGGAGCCCTTCTTTCCCCTTATTTTATGATTACCATGCTTCACCGCCTCTGTTTGATGTGGTGAGTGTGATTTTTAGCATGGAATGGAAAGTCGTGGGCAGCTCTGGCTGGAGCACGTTTCAGTCCCTCTGACCCGGGGGGCTTGCCCAGTGTAGGTGGAGCAACACAAAGCTCCCTTAAAAAGTCTTTTTCTCTTTTCCCCCCCGCCTTTTTTTTTTTTTTTTGGTGTTACTTTGTTTCCTTCAGTTTTGCTAATCTGAATTCCAAGCTGTTTCCTAAAGCTGTTGTTCCTTGGGAAGCGGAGACGTTATCCAAATGAGAATATCCACAGGTTGGAAGGGAGCAGCTACACGCTGAGATATGCTTGAAATAATCTTTGAGCTTCCCTGATATTGGAGCCATCTGCCAAAGCTCAGCTCTGTCAGCTCCCTGGGGATGGTTGAACTCCTCCCTGGCTTTGATTTTTAGATGAGTCTTGCTTGAACCTTCTTCTGTCTCTGTTAACTCTCCATCTGTCTCCCTTACTTGACTTGCTGTGTCCAAGACTGTTCCTGGTGCTTCCCAGACCTCTCCATGGCCTGACAGAAGGGAGCAAAGGCTTCCTTTTGGTGGGAATGTGTGTTCTGGGAAGGGGTGGACTCAGAGGTGATGTCCCTGAATTATTCATTTGGCAAAGGACTTGGGAAAATTGATTATTCCCTTCTTCAGAACATTGGGACAAGGAGTTCATGCAATGAAATTAGAGCAACAAATGGAGACGGAGTGGAAGGCAGGGCTGCTCCGTGGGCTGCCAGGCAGGGTTCATCCTGCAGGAGTTGTTTGTGATGGCTCTGGGGAGGGCTGGCTGCCTCCTGCAGCTGAGGGTGTTCCTTGTGGGAGAGGGGGCTAATCCCATCCCATCCCATCCCATCCCATCCCATCCCATCCCATCCCATCCCATCCCATCCCATCCCATCCCATCCCATCCCATCCCATCCCATCCCATCCCATCCCATGTGCCAGGCTGGGAGCTAGCAGGGCACCCCAAGCCAGCCCTGCTCCTCCTCCATGTGCCACGGATGCCATGGGTTTGTGTTCTTCAGGATGGGCTCAGCAGTCTCAGGAATTTGCCGGTGAAACACTGAAAGGCTTGAGCCTTTCCTGGGCTTTCATATTCCTGGGAATACCTGTGCTTGTGCTGGGCTGGCTCCCAGGGCAGCCCGGTGCTGTGTAAGGAGCTTAAAGCTTTGACAAAAAGCTTTTCCTGGGCAGAAACTCTGGCCTGGGAGGGATTTTGCATTCTGAGAGCAAATCTTTGGGATCGTGGTATCTTTGGGCAAAGCAGCCGAGCGTGCCAGGGGAGAGGGAGCGTGTGAGGTGAGGGATGGCAGGGAAGCACTGCTGAGCTTGTTCACATGGTGTCAACAGGAGAGAGAGGAGGGAATATCCTGCAGGAGCAGGGAGCATGTGCGGGGAATGCTGCTCCTGGGATCAGCAGCTGCCGCAGCTTCTGCTGCTGCTGCAGGGATTTGCAGCATCCTTCCAAACCCTGCAGGCAGCTCCCCCAGGAGCTGGAATTCTGCAGCCTGTCCCTCTGCATCCCAGGGAACACCCTGAGCCTTCAGCAGCTGGAGCTGGGGATGCTCTGCTGAGCCAGGACAGCCCCTCCCGTGCTGCAGCTGCAGCCAGATGTGTGTTCTGCAACCTCCAAACGCCTGCAACACGTTCTGATGTGGTTCTGCTGATTGGCAGCTTCTGGAATCAGTAGGGAATCGGCAGGGAAACTGCTTTATGTTTTTTCTGGAGGGTTTTTGAGCAGTGGTTTAAGCCAAGACGCCTTTCTGTGTGTGTGTGTATATATGTATATATATATATATATAAGCAATACTGTGTTAGCATTTTCTAGCATTTTCTCCCTTTTCATCCTCCACAATAACTCACTTCCTAGGTTTGACAAAGCCCTGCTGCTGTTGTGGTTTCTTAGCTCTCAGTCCCAGCCTTGCAGGAGATCTTTCTTCCCAGGACTGTGTCAGGATCCCAGGGAACAGAGGTGACTGATCTTGCCCTGACGTTTTGGTGCAAATCCTTTCAGATCTGAGGCACTGTGCTGGGACTGCTGTGAAAAATGCGCATTCCAGCAGATCTTCCAAGGCTGTGGAGAGTTTCTGGGCTCAGGGCTCTGCCTCTTGCCTGCCATGGGGTTTGTAGCCTTCCCTTCTCCCAGGACAGGGATGTCTCCCCAGATCCTTGTAATGGAGTTAGCCCTGAAAGAGAATTCAGGACCAGGAAATCCTCCTGCATTATGCAGTAAGGGATGGGAAAGGTTAATCTTTCGTTCTTGTTGTGTACAAATGGCTTGGGATGTTTGTAGCCAACCAGTGGGATTTGATAACTTTATTACCCAAATAATAAGATTTACAAATTAACTGTCTAATTAGCAACCTGGGAAAGCTGCTGTCGTGCTGGGGTTTCTAAACTGACAAAGACATGGCTTAAACTGCTGAAGTGTGATGACAGCAGGAGGACAGGCAGTGGAAAGATCTCTGCAACCTCCTCACATCCATTGGGCAGGCAGGTTCGGGAGGTGAGACAGGATTGCTGACGTGAGATCCTGCTCCTGAGTCATTCTGTTGGCCCTGTTTTCCTTTTTGCATGGATGGAGCACTCACCTAAGCACGTGGGAAGTGTTCCAGTGGATCCTGCCCAGGCTTGTGGAGCTTCCTTGGAAGTGCTGGGAGCAAAGCCCTGGGGGCAGAGAGCTCTGGTTTGCCTTGGATGTGTGGGGAAGTGTTGTGCTTGCCCATCTTCCAGTGGATTATAGATTAGAATCACAGAATCCTGGAGTGCTTTGGGTGGGAAGGGACCTTAAAACCCATCCAGTGCCACCCTGCCCTGGGCAGGGACACCTTCCACTGTCCCAAGCCCTGTCCAGCCTGGTCTTGGGCATTTCCAGGCATGGCCTCTAAGGTCCCTTCCCACCCAAAGCATTGCATGGGAAGTTCAGCCTGGTTCTCTCCTTCCCTCTGCTGGGCTGGAAGGATCCCAGCTCCCCTGGGAGTCTCCCAACACCGCCCAGCCTCTGGCAGCAGCGCCTGTGCTCGGGGTGTCACAGAGCTTTGAGTTTGTACACACACTTCAGGAGAAATCCCTGCTAATAGAGTTCTAATTTCTTCCTTCCTGCTTCCCAGATGCTTCTGTCTCCATATACAAATGACAGAAATGGTGAGCAATGCTTTCAAGAAAATGTTTGTTTGTTTGACTCAGAAAAGCAAGTGAGAGGTCCTGCGAGGAGAGAGCTCTTGGCAGCTGTTCTGCCTCTTAAAACCTTCTGGGTTCGCTTTAGTTCACAATGGAAAATGTGAAAAGGAAAATAAATTTACAGCTGGATGTAGCAGGACACAAAGAGGAGATTGTGAGGTTCATGGCTAGTGTCACTTGGGTTTTCCTTGTTCCTTAGGAAAAGTCCCATGTTGCTGCAAGTGGAACCTGCTCCGTTCCTGCACAGCTCAGTTTGGTTCCTGTGCTCCATCTCCAAACCTCAGTCCCTGCTCCTCGTCTTCCAGAGGCTCTCATTCAGTGTGACTGCAGCTCTTGGGAGAAGGCTGTGGTGGATGGGAGAGCCCTGGGGCAGAGCAGAGGGTGGTGCCCAGGCTCCCCTTTAGGATCAGGGCTTGTTCCCTTTGCTCCACTCCTGCCTGGGCTCACCTGAGGTCTCACCGTGTGGGACAGGGAATGGGATGGATGCTCGGAGCTGAGCATCCCTGGGGTGTGCATGCAGAGTGCAGGTGGCCCAGGGCAGAGCTGGCAGCCAGGAGGTGACAGAGGTGACATGGGCATGGGCTGCCATGTGCTGCCTCTGTTCCCAGCAGTGCTGCCACCCGCAGCTGCAGGGCCAGAGGGGCTGAGACCCTTGCAGGAGGATCTGAGCCAGCACTTGAAGTTACCTTCAGTGACAAATGATTCTTTAAGATCTGTCTCTGAAGGTGAGGTGCTTATTTGGCATTTGGGGGGGAAAATCAGCCTTGAAATACAGAGCTTTAGCCACACAAACTGCAGAAACAGCGCTGGCAGCTCCAGGCAGGCACGTGCTGACAGGGTTTGGTGGTTTAGGGGATGGAGGTTTAGCTCTGCATACTCCTGCTTGGCAGTCTGGGCAGTGGCACGTCAGGATTGATTCCCTGTGCCGTTCCCAGAAGGACAAGGCTGTCACTGACGTGTGTGAGGGGAGGAAGACGTGCGTGTCTTCTGGTCTGGCAAACGGAGGCTGGGGAGATGCTGAAGAAAAGCAGAGCTGTGGGAGGAAAATTGCCCACCTGTTCCCTTGGGTACAATCTTCCATTTTTGGCCACATGCACTTTCCAGCTCAGATACCCGCGAACGCCAGATTCTCCCTCTTCTCATTCCCTGACCTCAGAGCGTGTGCCACGAGTGTCAGTGAGCTCAGAGGAACAGGATTGTTCCCAGCCCTCCTCTGGCGTTCCCTCAGCACTTTGTTCTGCTGGGTTTCACCAAAATGCCTGCTCTGCCTGGGGAGATTCCATAAGGTTTAAAAATCTGCCACGGGTTTGCTCCAAAAACCTCCTGGGGCTGCTGAGAAATCTGGTTTGTTCTGGGACCTCTTGGCTGTTGTGGTGCCAGTCCCAGGCCGTGCCCCTGACTCTGTCCCTGTGTTCTCTTTGCTGCTTTGTGACCCTGTCCCTGTGTTCTCTTTGCAGTTTGCTGCTTTGTGGTGCACAAGCGCTGCCATGAATTCGTCACCTTCTCCTGCCCTGGAGCTGACAAGGGCCCTGCCTCGGATGTGAGTATGGGGACAGCAGGGCCAGGGGCTTCCCAGCAGCTGGAGAAGGTGCTCCTCACTGCTGGGGCGTTGTTTCCCAGGCATCTCTGATTTATGGGATGGGTTAGGTTGGAAAAGCCTCTAAGAATCATCAGGTCCAGCCACTCCCCAGCACTTCCAAGGCCACCACTACCCCAGTCCCCCTGTGCCATGTGCACGTGGCTTTTAGATCCCTTCAGGGATTGGGATTCTGTGGGGACTCTTGTGGGTTTCTGGGATACTTAAAACATTCAAACCACCCAATAACCTGTGCTCAGCAGAGCAGAGGAACACATGGGGAGGCAGAGATTTCTCTTTGGGGCTGAGCCCGCAGCCTTGCCCCAATGTCCTTCTGTCCCTTGTGTCAGGAAGCCACCCCAACACTTGCTAGCTGAATCCCCATCCTTGTTTCCCCAGGATTTTATTTCCCAGTGCATCCCATAACTTGGGGGCAGCAGAGCTGGGCTCTGCCAGCAGCACTCAGGTCTGTCTGGCAGGTTCTGTGTTTCACCGTGGAAATTGCCTAATTTGGGGAACTGCTGGGAGAGAGGAGCTCGAATTGGGGAAACGACAGAGCACCACAGCTCTCACCCTTAAAAATAGAAGTGGTGGGAGCAGGCGTCGTAACAGGCTGCGGAAGGTGGAGGCTAAACACGAGCTGTGGGCCACCCTCCCAAAATGGGGCTGTGCCCTGTGCCCTGCGCCCTGTGCCAGGCAGAGAGGGGGTCTGGGGGGATGAGGCTCTCAGGGGGCACCAGCAGCTGGTGAGGTTTGTTCTGGTTCCCCCTCCTGCAGCCTCCACAGGAGCAGCGAGCCCAGGAGGAGGTGGCAGGGTGGCACTGCTGGCACCCGCAGGACAGAAGCCCCTGAGGGCCTCCTGTGCCAGGATTAGGGACTGCTATGGAGGTGTGGGCAGGAGCTGCTGCCTGCCGGGAGCGAGGGAGCGAGGCTGAGGCTTGGTGGGATTCCGGGAGCATCCCTCTTCCAGCTCCGGTGCCCGTGGCACCCCAGGGTCTGTGCTGGGAGCAGGGGGGTCTGTGTGTGCGTGCACAGAGCCCTGGCCTGGAGCAGGTCAGAGCAGGGGACGGGGCTGCGGGAGAGGGCAGTGATGGCTTTGAGCTGCTCACATTCCCATCCCAGCCTTTCCTCCGCTCCCTGCTGCCGCCGCTGCTGAAACGGGGCAAGGAGAGCTGAGGAGGCAGGAGGAAACGTGGGAATGGCGGTGGGGGCTGAGCTGGCCCCCAGGCAGTGCAGGTGTGACCCTCTGTGGGATGTGGCACAGCCCTGTCCCCGCGTGTGCCACGCTCCGTGGTGAGCTGGCAGCGCCAGAGGTGTCACAGCCCTGGAGCCCTGTGCTGTGACACGATGTGGTGCTGCCAGCTGAACTTCCCTCCGGCCGTGTGGCTGCAGCCCTGGCACTCTGGCGGTCTCTCTGTTCTCTGTCACCTCAGGCACACGCAGGCAGTGGCACTGAGTCCCCGTGGCGTGTCCCACTCGCTGGGTGTGACCCACGGGGGGTGAGTGTCACCCACCCAGATCCCTCTGTCCTGGCAGCCGCTGAGGTCCCTGTGTGTGCCCTAAAGCTGCCCAGGTTTTATGTGCAGTGCTCGGGGGAAGGAGCAGAGCCCCAGCTGCCCCCCAGTCAGGCGGCACTGGTGGCACTGGTGGCACTGGTGGCACTGGCCCCACGGCTGTGAGTGGCCCTGGGAGCAGCTGGGCAGGTGCCCAGGGAGGCAGAAATGCTGAAATCACTGACCTTGCTGCAGGCAGAGGAGCCCGGGGCTGTGTGGCACCAGCTGCTGCCTGTGCTGGCAGTGCCACACCTGGGCTGTCCCCTGTCCCTGCTCCCCCTGTCCTCACAGAGCTTTGGCTGGGGGTGATGCCTGGAGGAGCTGGAACAGAGTCTACGCTGAGTTAAGAGGAATAAAATGGATATTTATTATTAATGGATATTTATTGAAGGTCCTTCAAAGGTCACACCCTGGCAGTACCAGTGTCACAGTTGTGGCCCTGCCCAGGTGGCTCCGAGATGGAATCAAAAGAGAGCTTGGTCACAAGATCTCACATTTTTATAGTTTTTATTCCATTTGCTTACAGAAGTCAACTGTCCAATTAATAGCCTCGGATCATGAAGTTTCATCCTCCTTGCTTGCCCGCCCTCCTCTTTTCACGTTGTTTATGCCCAGGGCCTGAAGTTTGAAGAAATTGTCCTTGAGTCCCCAGCTGGTTTTGTCTTCACCACCCTGTGAAAAGATCCCAGTAACCCTTAATGTAAAACTAAAAGCTGCACACCCAAGCAGAACAGAAAACCTGAAGGCATCAGGAGTGCACAGCACGTCCTGCCTGCCCTGCCCGAGCTGTGGCACACGGGGACAGCGAGGGACCCTGGGGCAGGCAGGTCCCAGCTGGTCTGTGCAGCAGCTCTGGGGGACTCTGGGCAGCCTCTGCCTGGGAAGGGTCTAAATAAAATTGTCACATATTTAACAGACCCCAGTCCATAGCAGGGCTGGTGTAAAGGCTCTTGGTCACAGTCCCTGTCACTCACTGCTGTCCCTGGGGGAGCATCAGCACCACGGCACAGGCAGCAGACAAGTGACAGCTGCCCAGCACTGTTAATTAATCTTTTAATACATAACTTCTGAAAATGAAGACGGAATGCAGTTCTTGGGACTAAGGCAGGCAGAAAATGGACCTTTGATTGCTTTTTTGGTACTCTTTTTTTCTTTTTTCTCTTTTTTTTCCCTCTTCAGCAGAGGCCACCAGAGTCTCTCGGGTCTGTCCCCTGCCCCTCTGACACGGGGGTGTCACTGGGGGATGCAGGCAGGCCAGGCTTCCTTCCTCCTGCACTGTCAGTTCTGCTCTTACAGCAGCATCATTATATCTATAATATATTGTATTTATAATTATATAATCAAATAATCCTTAAGGAGCTTTGAATCAGGACAGGAAGAGCTCCTTCAGCACACAGGAATGAGCCAGGGGCAGGGGCTTTGCTCTGAGCCATGGAAAGCTGCAGTTTCCCTCTGCTGGTAGTGCACTGTGAGCCCAGAGCCACCTGTGCTGGTGGCAGCTCTGGTGGCATCAGGCTGTGCTGGTTCCAGGGATTCGTTTTTGCAGCTGGTGCAGCAAGCTTGGAGCTCTTCCACGAATCTGCAGTGAATCCCAAGGAAAGGAGTTTCATCTATTGCAAGTGTCAAACCTTGCTGTGGGTTCATCCTTGTCGTGGTTCTGCTGGGCTGGACAGGGAGGGGAGCTGTGCAGGGAGCTCGGCAGGGCAGGGATGCTGCAGCCTGGGCTGGGGCTTTGCTGCCAGCTGGGATCCCAGAGCTGCTCTTTCCTGTGCCCTAAACCTGGAGCTCAAGGTAAAAAATGTGTTAACAGAAAAAGATCTCCTAACTTTGCTCCTTTATTCCTAATGCTGGAGAACGGAGGAGAAAACCACTTTGTACCTGTGCAGTGCTTGTGGTCCGGCTGAATGTTTACATGCTAACAACTTTTAATTCTGATGGCTGAGTTAGAACTGTGCAGCTGGAAGTGCAGGGGTGCTGCAGGGCATGGAGGTTGGTGCATGCACAGAGAACTCGAGGGGAGCTGGTGTTGCAGGCTTGGGGAGCAGAGCAGAATCCCTGGAGAGCAGTGACCTGTCACTGCTCAGTGCTCCCACTCTGGGGTGTTTCTGTTTGATCTGCTTGTGTTTGAAGCTCCTTGAGGAGAGCGAGAGCGTGGCTGTGTGTTTAACCTTGCCAAGGCTGCTGAGCAGGAGCTTCCATCTGGGAGAGAGAGGACTAATTACACATGATAGTGTCTCCAAGCAGGAAAAATATGAAAGATTAATTGCTTCTTGCAGCAGGGAATGAAGCTGTAGCTGGGAGTGCTGGTGCTGCAGACACAGGGCTGTGTTTGAGCTGCGTGGCTCTGCAGGCATGGCAGGACTTTGGTTCCACACTGGGGTCCTGAAGGGGGAATGGTGAGGAAAGGTGGGGAATGGAGAGGTGAGGAATGGAGAGGTGAGGAATGGAGAGGTGGGGAATGGAGAGGTGGGGAATGGTGAAGTGCTCCAGGAGGGCTGACAGCCCAAATCCCCTCCCTGTCCAGCTCTGCTGCTCCTCATCCCCAGCTCTGGCACTCCTGGCTCTCCTGCGACAAAGCTGGAGTGACCACTGGGCTGGAGTGAGTGACCCACAGCAGTGTCTGTCTGACCCACAGCCAGTGTCTGTCTGTCTGACCCACAGCCAGGTCTCCAGGACCCAGAGTCAGCCTTTGTAAATGTATTCCAGTTAGCAAACCTAATTATAGCTGGAGCTATTAGTAGAATGCATAATTATTTAAATTGTAGGCAAAATAATCATTAAAATGACCTTCTTTGCATGATCCTGTTAAAGGTCATCTAATCAGGATGTGTTAATAAATATCAGAGCTGCTCTGGGAAGGTAATGGGCCAGTGTAGCTACATTCCAGTTTGGGGTGTAAATTGTCCCTGTTTGTGGCTTGGGGAGACGATTTCAGGGAGGATTTCAGGAAGGATTTCAGGGAGGATTTCAGGAAGGATTTCAGGAAGGATTTCTCCATGGAAAGGGCTCCATGCTGTGCCCCCAGTCCTCTCTCACCAGGTGCTGCCAGGACTCTGATCCCTCCTCACTGCTCCTGTTCCTCTGGGCTGCCCTGGCCGGCACTTTGGCAAATCCTCACAACCTTCCTGCAACTTGCTGCTTTCTGTTGTCCTGCTAATTAACTTCTCCTTGTCTCGTGCTGCACCATCTGCCCCTGGAGCCAGGACACCTGCTCGAGGTGACAATTCCCATGGGATGAAGATGTCTCTGCCCTGCTCCCTCCCAGCACCTTCTGCTGCTTGCCCAGCCCTGCCAGAGCCCTTCCATGGAGCAGCTCTCCTCTCCTTGTCTCGGGGGTGGGGAGGGAGCTGGCCCCAGTTCAGAGGCTGCGGGAGGGGATGGACAGGGTGGTTGTGTCTGTGCCCTTCCCGTGGCTCTGCAGTGCCAGCCTGGGGCTGAGCTGGGTTTGTCCCTCTCTGGGAGGGTGATGAGGTGGCACCAGCAGAGGTTCTGCAGGAGGGAGGTGTTTGGGGGTCTCTGTGCTGTGCCAGCACCTGGAGGCTGCAGGACAGTGCTGGGAGAGCCCTGCTCTCCTGGAGGTGCACTAAAGACTCCCAAGGCACCTGTGAGTTACCGAACGTGTCTGGAGGATGCTGAGATGCAAACGCTGCTCTGGGAGAGCAGCTGAGCTTGGCTGAGCTTGGCTTTTTTCTGCAGCTCAGAAAGAGAGAGCATTCTGTTTGGTGCTGGCAGCAGCAGCCAGGGAAGAGCGAGTGTCACCCCTGTCCCTCTGCAGTCGTGTGACGAGAGGATGAGACCTTTGGTCAGTGGAAAAGTGTTTAGGTGTGGGAGCTGCCAGGGCAGCCTGTGTTTGGCACAGGAGCAGCCCCAGCCTGGTGCCCGTGGCTGTGGCTGCTGCTGCTCCTTCCCCTGGAGCTGCCTCCTCCTCCTGCTCCTCCTCCTCCTCCTCCTCCTGCTGCTGCTGCCTTCATCCCACTGCCTGCACAGCCCCGTGCCCTGTTCCTGTGCTCTGGGAGCTTGGCTGGGGCTGGAGTGCTGTCAAATACAGAAAAACCAGCTCTGGTGTCACTCACTGCTGCAGCAATGTCCAAGTGCCTTTACAGTGGGACAGGCTGTTGGAGGAGGCAGGAGGAGTGAGGGTGGCAGAAAGGATGCTCCAGAACCAGGGAATCACAGAGTGGTTTTGGTTGGCAGGGACTTTAAAGGCCACCAAGTTCCAGTGCCCTGCTGGGGCCCCAAACAGGACCTGTTTTCCTTGTGTGTGTAACCTCCTCTGGGCACTGTCTGTGTGATTTTATTATTTTTATTTTATTTTATGTTATTTTATGTTATTTTATGTTATTTTATGTTATTTTATGTTATTTTATTTTGTTATTTTATTTTATTTTGTTATTTTATTTTACTTTATTTTAATTTTATTGTGGCTCTTCTCACTGACACTGAGACCCATCGCCCTCGTTCCCTTGCTCCTGAACTTCCTTGTGTGTTTTTTGCTGGGACATGGAGCTGTTTCTCCCCAAAGGTGTTTTCCCAGCCCTGTGCAGGCAGGTGGGTGCATGGCCAGGGCAGCAGCCCCCAGACAGGACAGGTCCCTGTCCCTGGTGGATGCCAGGACAACCTGCACAGTGACAGGATGGCACCTGGAGCTGTCCCACTGCCCCCCTGAGCCAGCCCTGCTTTCCTTGGAAGGGATGACAGACCACTTGTGTCTGCTGTGAGTTGTTCCCTGCCTACCGAGGGGATTTTCCATACGGGAAATGTGGGAATCGAGTGAGAGGTTTTGGGTTTTTGTCCCTGCCAGGGTTTGTTGAGTGCAGGCAGTAAGCTGTGGCTTGTGTTGTATTTGCTATTATGCAGTTTAAATCACTATGAAATTCACTTTAGAATGGTCTCTTCAGATGAACTGTGCTAATTCTTCTTCAGCAGAGATCATTTAAGGATCATTTCTTTGCAGTGAGACGGGCAGAGCAGCAGCTTCTAATCCTGAAGGCAAAGCTCTGTGTTGTCAAATGCAGCAAATGTGAGTGCAGAAGTTTCAAACACCCTTGGCTGTCGATGTGGGCCCTGCTGCCCCTTCCCAAGGCTCTGCTGCAGGAGATTTGGGGTTCCAGTGCTCTGGGAGACCGGTGGCAGGGACACCTTCCACTATCCCAAACCTTGTCCTTAGGCACTTCCAGGGATCCAGGGGCAGCCATAGCTTCTCTGGGCACCCTGTGCCAGGGCATGCCGCCCTCACAGGGTGGAATTTTTTTCTTATTTAGACAAGGAAGCAGGAGAAGTTTCCAATGCAATTAGTCAAGGATGGGATGTTGCACCACTTCAGAGAAGAAACCCTCTGTTGGCCTGGGGTGGGGTCTGCCCCCTCTGCAGGGCAGCAGCTCAAAGCCACAGCAGCTGCTGGTCTTGGCTTTCCCTGGCTCCAGCCCACTCCCTGCCCCTGGCTGGCATCCCTGGCTGCCTCTGTGGCATCCCTGGCTGGGAAGGGCAGAGCCTCTCCGTGCACTGGCTCTGCTCATGGCATTTCCCAGCTCTGCTCCAAAACAAAGCTGCTCCTGCCCCATTCTCCAGGGCTGGGGGAGGAGAAGAGCCTTTTCTTTTCTTGGCAAACTTCTTTTTAATCATTCTTGGTTTAAGTCTCAGCATCTGCATACGCAGTGTTCTCATCAGTCCTGGCTCCCTGGTACCAAAATAGTTTCTCTGTACAGAGACTTCAGCCTTGCTCAGAACTGATCCCCAGAATTGGCAGTTTCTGGCACTTTCTGAGATGCTGATCAAGGTGAGCCCCCCTCTGGGCACGGGCTGCTGCTTTGAGGAGCCCCAGTCTGCTTTGACACTTGGCTTTTCCACCTCTGGCTTCTCAAACTCTGTGTTCTAGTGGGAATTGAACATCCTTTGCACGAGGAGGGAATTGTCTCTTTTTGCATAAAGCTTGTCTTTTTTATGAATGACTGACTTTCACTTTCCTGAACAGGAATATCAGGGAAGGGAAGGGAAGGGAAGGGAAGGGAAGGGAAGGGAAGGGAAGGGAAGGGAAGGGAAGGGAAGGGAAGGGAAGGGAAGGGAAGGGAAGGGAAGGGAAGGGAAGGGAAGGGAAGGGAAGGGAAGGGAAGGGAAGGGAAGGGAAGGGAAGGGAAGGGAAGGGAAGGGAAGGGAAGGGAAGGGGAGCTGCTCTGGGGCTTCTGCCCCTGTTCCTGTCCCCCTGGCCCTGTCTGGCTGCCCAGGGTTGCTGATGCAGGGGGTGCAGGTGCTGTGCCTGGGGGCTCTGCAGGATGCAGGACTGGGCAGCCAGAGACCTCCTCTCTCCCAGGACACTGGCAGGGGAATCAGGATCACAGCATGGTTTGGGCTGGAACTTTCCAGACCATCTCAAGGTTGAGTCCCAGCTGCCTCTTGGCTACCTGCCCCGAGTTTCATGGGGGGAGACTCCCCCCACCTCCTGATCCACCCTAAAATTCAGGCTTCATTTCTCTGCTCTCTTACAAGTGTCTGAGGAATGCAAAGGTTTTCAGACCTAGAGTCACTGCTTGGGGTGTCCAGAAGATTGATTGCAGCCCCTTGTCCCCTGAACCTTCCTGTGCCATTCTGCCAGCTGGAGCCATGCTGGGAGCTGTGTCTGGAAGCAATTTCCTTGGGGTAAAATGTGGGATATTTCCAGTTTCAGTGCCTTGGCTGAAGCCCGTACCTGATCCCTGGCATGGCACAGACCAAGTCAAAGGAAGCTCTGTTGGTTTTCTTTTTTTTACACCCTCCTGGTGCCATTGGGGTTATCTGTGGTGCTGAGCAGTAAAGCAGAATGTTGGTGATTAATGCAGCTGGAAGCTCCAGTGCAACAGTGCTGGGAAATGAATTTCAGGGGGATGGAATGTATTGGCAGTGATGTTATAGCTCGCTTCTGATTCCACTCTTTATTTATTTACTCTGTTCTCAGTGCCCTGAAAAGGTGTCTTTGCTAATGCCTGGGCAGCTTTCCAGGCCATTAAAAAGCTGCTCAGCTCAAATGACGGAGCTGGGAGCTGAGCCTCGTCCCCAACCCTTAAACAATTAACCTGAGATGAAATCAAGCTGCTCCGTGCTGGAACCTTCCCCCTTGCCTGTGCTGTTCCTGGGGCTGTGGAGCCCCAGCAGCTTCCTCTGCCCAGCCCCACTGCTCCAGGCTCTCCTCAGCTCCTAGAATTGTCCTCTCATGCATGGAACCTGCCAAAAAATGCCAAACCCTTGCACTGCTCAGTGCTGTGTTCCAGTGCTTGGTTCTGTCTCTCTGTTTCTTCTGGAAGGTTTCTCTGGCACAGGGTGCCAGAGCAGCTGTGGCTGTCCCTGGATCCCTGGCAGTGTCCCAGGCCAGGTTGGACACTGGGGCTTGGAGCAGCCTGGGACACTGGAAGTGTCCCTGCCCATGGCGGGGGTGGAACAAGATGGGCTTTAAGGCCCCTTCCAGCACAAACCAGTCTGGGATTCCACCATTTGGGTTTGTTTGGCTCTAACTCCTGCTGACCCTTGCTGGAGCCCAGGAGTTCACCCAGTTGCCTGCACAAGGGTTAAAGGGATAAACTGGGATAAACTGGGCTCTGCTGGCTGTGCTGGGTCTGCAGATTTTTGCTGCTGGGTAAAAATCTGTCCTTGCTTTTGAGAAAGCTCAGAATATTAAAGTATCTCCTAAGCAGCTTGAATGGCTGGGAGTGAGAGGAGAGGGCTGGCAACAGAGCACAGGAGATGTTTCCTGGGCAGGCTTAATATAGATGGAATCATGGGTGGTTTTTCCTGCTCTGTGTGGAAGCTGGGCACTGTCCAGCCCTTCTGTTGGTTCGTACCTACTAATTTCACCTGGAGTTTTCCATGCCAAGACTGAGTTATTGAAAAACACTAAATCCCCAGCCAAGCCAGTCCATTGCTTTTTCATTGTTATGGCAACACGGATGAAGAGGAATAAAGCTGAATCCTGGTGCTTGCTGGAAAAGGTCCCCACGAGTCAGTGGCAGTTGCCTGAAGTCCATTAGCAGCACCTCCGGAGCCAGCT
Source organism: Cinclus cinclus (assembly GCF_963662255.1). Classification (NCBI taxonomy): domain Eukaryota; kingdom Metazoa; phylum Chordata; class Aves; order Passeriformes; family Cinclidae; genus Cinclus; species Cinclus cinclus. The sequence goes on along the minus strand of NC_085061.1, from coordinate 800,838 downwards.
GGCACTTGGAATGGGAAGAGCGGGGCTGCCTGGCCAACATTTGATGCAAGTTTATAATCTCTGTCCTTTATTTTCTTCCCAGGATCCCCGGAGCAAACACAAATTTAAAATCCACACGTACTCCAGCCCCACCTTCTGTGACCACTGCGGGTCGTTGCTGTACGGGCTCATTCACCAGGGGATGAAATGTGACAGTAAGTGGCTGATGGGAGGGTGGCTCTGGCTGCAGCACCGGGGGCTCAGGCACCCCAGGGTCCTGGGCTGCAGCCAAGAGCCTGTGCCCTGTGCCAGCAGTGTGGAGCTGCAGGGCTCTGAGTGCCCAAGGGACACCAGTGGGCACCTCCTCACCCAGCGGGGCGAGTCCCCAGGGCTGCTGCAGGGAGAGGGGAGGGAAAGGTGTTGAGCTGGGGGGAAGAACCTCCCTGCATCCCTCTGCAGCAGCATCCCCCCATCCCTGTGTACAGCATCCCTGTGTACAACAACCCCATATCCCTGTGTACAGCATCCCTGTGTACAACAACCCCACATCCCTGTGTACAACAACCCCACATCCCCCACGGCAGCAGCATCGCCCCAAACTCCCCAGAGCAGCATCCCCTGCAGTGTCCTTGCAGGATCCTCCCTGCACACCCTCCCCTGCATCCCCTCTCGTGCCCCCGCCGCATCCTTGCAGCGCCGGCCCCGCTCCGCAGCGCTGCCTCCGAGTGACACCCTGTGGCCGTGGCCGAGCGCTGCCGCCGGGGGAGTTGCTGCTCAGGGAGGAGAGCGCGGCGGGTGGAAGCAGAGGGAAGCGATGGAATCAGTAATTTCACAAGTTAATCCTGTATGTTCCTATTTAAGGGGACTGGGACATGCGGCATGTGCCGCTGCATGGAGCGTGGCTGCTCCTTGCTCAGGGATGGGGAAGCTTGGCTGTCTGGGAACAGCACATTCCTCAGAACCTTGGGAATCCTGCCAGGGGGAAGTGAACAGCTTTAAAATGTAAATACATAGACATGTATCTAGATAGGTAGATAGATAGATCTTTGTGCCTCTCTGTGTGTATACAGATGCACAGGTAATTTTCAATGCCCCTTTTTGGCTCCTGGTGGATCCAGCTGAGCACCTGGGGGTGATGGAAGAGAACTTTAATGAGTCAGCAGAACTCAAGCAGTTTAACAAGGACCCAAAGCCCCGGGGTCTCTGAGCAGCACCCAGAGCTGCGATTCCCTGCGGAGTCTCCGGCTGCCCTTGAAGATCCCTTTGCTCTGTTTATCCCTGTCCCTGACAACATCCTGGTTTAAAAGCAGGGCAGGCTGTCCCCGTGCCCTCCTCAGAGCCCTGGCAGCAGGGGACAGGCTGCTGATGTCCCGTGCTGTCCCACAGCCTGCATGATGAACGTGCACAAGCGCTGCGTGATGAACGTGCCCAGCCTGTGCGGGACGGACCACACGGAGCGCCGGGGCCGCATCTACATCAGGGCAGACATCGACAAGGACGTGCTCACCGTCGTAGGTACGTGTGTGCCAGGGGCTGCAGGGCCTGCTGCTGGTGCCCGGGAGCCCCAGCCAGCCTCTGAGCCTTGTCATGCCTCGCTGGGGCTCCAGGGCTTCGTGTACTGGTGGCATTTCCAGTCGCAGACTTCTCGAAGTGGGGGGGTTTTTTTGTGATGTGAGGCTTCAACATCTGCAGGACCCTGGGATGGGCGTGGTTGGTGGCAGGGAACAGGATTATCCCATCTCCAGAGGCTTTTGCCGCCTGGATTTGGGGTTCCCAGAAGACAATGATTCGCCTATAAGCACCTCACCAAACACTGAGCCACGTTCTAGTGGAGCCTCTTGTCCCCAGCACGGGGACACCAGGCCAGGATGTGGCTCTGGGGGCTGGTGGAGCAGTGCCAGCGGGATCAGGGGCAGGGATTGCTGCCTGTGAGCCCAGCAGTGGCAGTCCCTGTGCGTTCGTGTGCTGCAGGCTGAGCTGCTGCTGGGTTGGGAAGGAGGCTCCTGCCCACATGGGGGGACCAGGCAGCCCCAGGCGTGGTGGCTCTGCAGGGGCGGCCGAGCTGTCGAGGTTATTCCCAAATGAGTCAAAGCCAGGGGTGTGAAGTGCCCCCTCTGTGCCCTGAGTGGGCAGGGACCCCGGGCTGGGACACCCGTGGCAGCACCGGATCCTTCTCCATCGTCCCCCGCCCTACCCTGGGCCGCCTCTCCCGCAGGAATCTGCTTCCCCACATCCTGTCACTGTTGGAGAAGCCGTGACTTCCCCAGGGTTGGTTTCCGTGGGATGGGGTTGGCTCTCGTGGTGCTCCCCTCCACTTGTTCCCCGGGAGAACCATCAGGAGTGTTCCCAGAAAAAACAACAAGTTGTTGAAAATGTTAATGAGGAATTGGAAAAAGTTGTGGAGGGCTTTATAATTGATTTTTTTTTTTTTTTGCTGTATTTGTCCTTAGAGGAGAGCCTCAGTGAAGCAGGCAGAACTCTGTTTCCAGAAGTCCTGCTTCCCAGGCACCTTTCTGAAGGCTGAACTTAGTGATCTTGGAGGTCTTTTCCAACCCTAAAGATGCTGTGATTCCCTCCAGCCTCCATCAGATGCCATCAGGGTGCAGATCTCACCCTCCTGCTGGCACCCCAGGCTCCCTGGTGCTGTGTTCCCACCACTCCAGAGGCAGGGGAGGAGCCCCCAGCCCAGTTCTGTGCAGCTGGATTTTTATTTCTTCAGCTGGTTTTGAAAGGCTGTTTTATTTCTGGCCCATTCTGGAGGTGTTGGTGAAAATGTGTCAGCTGTTGGCTTTTCCAGAAAGGAAGAGAAGCGTGCAGAGCTCTCCAGGAGTGGGAGTGCTTTGGGAGAGGAGAACTGGGCACTGGGGAGCCCAGATGGCCCTCAGAGCTCTTTCTGGAATGTGGAAATGCCCTTTCCATGTTTTCTGCAGGAATTCCAGCGTGGGGTGGGCAGGGGGGTGGATTTCTGTGGAGGGCAGGATGGATGGAGAGGGATGGATGGATGGATGGATGGATGGATGGATGGATGGATGGATGGATGGAGAGGGATGGATGGATGGATGGATGGATGGATGGATGGATGGAGAGGGATGGATGGATGGATGGATGGATGGATGGATGGATGGATGGATGGATGGATGATGGATGGATGGATGGATGATGGATGGATGGATGGAGAGGGATGGATGGATGGATGGATGGAGAGGGATGGATGGATGGATGATGGATGGATGGATGGATGGATGGATGGATGGATGGATGGATGGATGGATGGATGGAGCAGCCCCAGAGCCTGGCAGGGCTGGGACCCAGCTTTGGTGCTGCTGCTCTGGGCTGCTGCTGCTGGGGGAGATCTTCTCACTGTCCCAGCAGCTGGGGGACCCTCGGCCGGGAATTTCGGAAGCTTTGCCGTGGCTGGAGCATCCCAGCAGTGCGAGAAGGAGCGGGCAGGGCAGGGCTGGTGCCTGCAGGCGGCAGCACGGGCACAGACAACTTGGATTTTCCTCTCGAGCTGACAAATGGAACAGGGCTTTGCTGTATGCTCCTCAGCTCTGTGCTTTTGCCTTCTCTTACTCTGTTTTTTCCCTTCTCTTTGTAAAGCTAGCCTTTCCATCCCGATGGATAGCACAGATTTTCACAGGATCATTGAGTCCTGGAATGGTTTGGGTTGGAAGGGACCTTAAAATTCATTTCTGAAGCTCATGGGCAGGGAGACTTTTGACTGTCCGAGGTTGCTCCAAGCTCTGTCCAGCCTGGCCTTGGACACTTCCAGGGAAGTGTGCCAGGACCTCACCACCCTCCCAGGGAAGAATTCCTTCCCAGTATTTGAAATGTGGGATGTGAGGCCCTGGTGCAGGAGACAGACATAAGGGCATTGCCCAGCTGGTGTGGGACAGGAGCAAACACACCTGCACAGCCCCTGTCCTGCTCTGGGCTTTGATCAAGTGTCTTATTAGTGGGAAAAGGCTGTGGGATAAAGTAGGAAATCACAGCAAATTAATGTGGCACCGAGGCATTGCTCAGTTCTGCTTCTGTAACAGCAAAGCTCCAGTGCAGATTATGCTGAGCCTGTCATATTAAGGGCCATGAATATCTGAGCCTGGGAAATGAAAGGCTGGGAGAGCACTAAAGCCATGGCTGCTCCAGGCTGGGAGCTGTGTGCAGGGCTCTGTGCAGGGCTCATCTCCAGAGCCAGCTCTGCCCACCACATCCTGGTGGGAGCTGTGCCTGTCCTGTGTCCTGTCAGAGCATCCCAGTGCCCTCGGGAGCACTGGGGTTAAGGGACAAGGGATGAAGAGGCAGAACTGCAGGGTTTGTGCTGTGGGGTCGGGGTGTGTGTGGAGCTGAGGGTGCTCTGTGTTTCTTTCTTCCTTCCTTCCTTCCTTTCTTTCTTTCTTTCTTTCTTTCTTTCTTCCTTCCTTCCTTCCTTCCCTATTTACTCACCTGATGATGGAAAACAGTGACCAAAACTGAAAGCAATTATGCTGATTGGATAAACGAGCTGGAAGTGCATTAATTAATAATCACTGGCTCAGGCAGGTGCAGCCATAACGAGTCCTGTGCCTTTTCCATTGTGTGAGCATGTGCAAATAGATTCTTATCAGAGCAATAATTAAATATTTTAACTCGTGAAGGAGTGCTGGGTGCTGGCTGGGATGGGGCTGCTCCTGCCCAGGGATGTTGCAGAGAGGAAGATAAGTGCTGCAGCTCAGCCTGAGAGCCCTCCCCTCTCCAAAATCCCATCCCAGAGCTGTGGAATACAGGGCCAGGAGAGGTGATGGGCTGGGATGAAGGAGTGGAGCTCTGAGCTTGCAGGGACCCAGGCTTTGGAGGGGTTTTTTGCAGATCCATAGAATCCTGGAATGTTTGGTTTTTTTTTTAAAGACCATCCAGCTCCAAGCCCTTGAACCCTTCCAGGGCTGTGACAGGCACAGTTTCCAACTGGGCAAGCTGTGCCAGTGCCTTTTCCTTTGGAGGGCAGTGGGAAGCAGAACTCCCTGCAGGACAGGCTCCGTGGTCCTGCGTCTCAGAGAGAATGGGCAGGATGTGCTTGGAGAGTAGGGCAGCAGTGGCTTTGTTGCAGGTTTTTTATTTTCCCATCAAAGGGAACACCATGTGGCAGATTTAGGAAATCACTTTTTTAGGGTTTGTTTATCCAGCGTGTGAATTTTGCCTTTCCTTGGAAGCCTGGGGGCTGGAGAAGGGCCTTGCCCTGCTCCCAGAGGCACAGTGAGCTCTTGGCCGTGACCCTGTGCTCCCTCCTGGCCGTGTGGCAGACTGCTGTTGCTGCCCGCATTTCCATGGGAGATGTGGCTATCCCTTCCCAAGTTCCTCAGTTACAGCTCCTGGAGTCATTCAGGGATGTTTTCTGAACTGTTATTGAGAAGCTGTTGTAAACTTTGCAGAATAAATTATTCAAATATCATCCACCCAGCTCTGCCTGGAGTGGTGACATCTCCTTTTGTGGCACTGGAGCAGTGTCCCCAGTGCCAGCACTCCCCCTGAACCCCCCACTCCAGAGTGTCCAGGACTTGCCAGCATCTCATCCTGACCATGACCTAAGCCCACAGTGGCATCTCCTTGGCCACACTTGGTACCCAGAGTGATTTAGGACTTGCTTTAAATGGGATCATAATATTCATACTCATCACTGTTAATAATGATGTTACTGCTTCTTAACGATGCACAAAACTGTCAGGATATGAGGGATATAAAACTATTGTACATCAAATTTAACTGTCAAATAAATGCCATAAATGTTGGCGAGGAGCTCATCTCCCCTGCCGTGAGGTATCGCTGCTGTGCTGCTCCAGGTTTTTATTTTTCCTTCACTTAATTGTTGATTTCTGCTTGAAAAGTCAGGAAGTTTCTTAAGGTCAAGCAGAAGCACTTTGGTTTTTTAAAATGGATAGATAAAATTATTCCCATTAATGAAATTTGGAGGTCTGCACGCTGAGATAATAACATGAGGTAATCAAATCTCATGCCTCAGGGTATAAACTGATTAACTGCGGGGGCCAGGAATGACTTCTCCCGTTCCTTAAAGAAGCAAAGGGCAGCCTGATAAACAACAGAGGGTTGTTCATGAGTCTCCAGAGGTGCTGGGACAGTGAGACACGGAGCAGAGTCGGAGCTGGCTGTGTGTGACATCGTTCTGTGGTGTGACATCGTTCTGGATCTCCTCCCAGCGAGGGGACACCTGCCCTGGGACAGCCCAGAGCCATGGGACAGCCCAGAGCTGTAGCTCTCCCAGCCCTGGGCTCATTCTGCTGCTCACATGGGGAGTCCTTGGCTGTTCCTGCTCACCCTGGCATAGGAGAAGGGTGGGATCAGCAGTGAGGACCATCCCACTCCCCTGCCCTGGTGTTTCCATGGGTGCCCGTTCCTGTCCCTGGCCATGGGCTGCAGGTGGGCAGGGGCACTGAAAACACATTTTCATGATCATTTTAAAGCCAGGAAGGTGATTTAGAGGCAGGAAGAGCTCGGGGTGAGGGGTGTGGAGAGGCCCTGGCTCAGCAGGGCACTGGGAGCAGCATTCCCCATGCCATGGCAGCTCTGGGGGTGCACAGGGAGCCCCAGACCGCTGGCATTGGATGGGCTTTAAGATCCCTTCCACCCCGAACTGCTGGAGGAGTCGATGACTCCATGACAGCATTCCCAGAGAGGTGCCAGGGTCAGGGATGAAGTCATTCCCTCCCCACTGCCAAGGGGCAGGAGGGGCTGGGGCTGCTGCAGTCACCTCTGCCCAGGGCTGTGGGGAGCCCAGAACTGTGGGATGGACAGACGGACAGACAGATGGATGGATGGATGGATGGATGGATGATGGATGGATGATGGATGGATGGATGGATGGATGGATGGATGGATGATGGATGGATGGATGGATGGATGATGGATGGATGGATGGATGATGGATGGATGGATGGATGGATGGATGGATGGATGGATGGATGGATGATGGAGGGATGGATGGATGGATGGATGATGGATGGATGGATGATGGATGGATGGATGATGGATGATGGATGGATGATGGATGATGGATGGATGGATGATGGATGGATGGATGGATGGATGGATGGATGGATGGATGGATGGATGATGGATGGATGGATGGATGGAGAGGGATGGATGATGGATGGATGGATGGATGATGGATGATGGATGGATGATGGATGGATGGATGGATGATGGATGGATGGATGGATGATGGATGGATGGATGATGGATGGATGGATGGATGATGGATGGATGGATGGATGATGGATGGATGGATGATGGATGGATGGATGATGGATGGATGATGGATGGATGGATGATGGATGGATGATGGATGGATGGATGATGGATGGATGGATGGATGGATGGATGGATGGATGGATGATGGATGGATGGATGGATGATGGATGGATGGATGGATGATGGATGGATGGATGATGGATGATGGATGGATGGATGGATGATGGATGGATGATGGATGGATGATGGATGGATGGATGATGGATGGATGGATGGATGATGGATGGATGATGGATGGATGGATGGATGGATGATGGATGGATGATGGATGGATGATGGATGATGGATGGATGGATGATGGATGGATGGATGGATGGATGGATGATGGATGGATGGATGGATGGATGATGGATGGATGATGGATGGATGATGGATGGATGGATGGATGGATGATGGATGGATGATGGATGGATGGATGGATGGATGGATGATGGATGGATGGATGGATGGATGATGGATGGATGATGGATGGATGGATGGATGATGGATGGATGATGGATGGATGATGGATGATGGATGGATGGATGATGGATGGATGGATGGATGGATGGATGATGGATGGATGGATGGATGATGGATGGATGATGGATGGATGATGGATGGATGGATGGATGGATGATGGATGGATGGATGATGGATGGATGGATGGATGGATGATGGATGGATGGATGGATGGATGATGGATGGATGGATGGATGGATGATGGATGGATGGATGGATGATGGATGGATGGATGATGGATGATGGATGATGGATGGATGGATGATGGATGGATGGATGATGGATGGATGGATGGATGATGGATGGATGGATGGATGGATGATGGATGGATGATGGATAGATGGATGATGGATGGATGGATGATGGATGATGGATGGATGGATGATGGATGGATGGATGGATGGATGATGGATGGATGATGGATGGATGGATGGATGGATGATGGATGGATGATGGATGGACGGACGGATGGACGGATGGATGGGGCAGCTGGCACTTCCCAGCAGCCTCACACCTCTCCCTGTCTCACGAGCTGCTGTCAGGCCTGTCAAGTGTGACAAATGAGCTCATTTATAAATGCAGAGGTGAATTTTGGCTGCGTGGAGCTGGGAATTGGGCAGTGCTTCGGGAGGACAGCAATAGATGGCAGATTTTGGGGAGTTAATTCACTCCTCAAAACTCTCCAGTTCTCAGCCTCATCAGAAATCCCTTACTGGTGAGTTGAGAACTGGGCAATTGGTTTTACTCTTCTGACCCTGAAAGTACCTTCTGATATCCTGTGGTGCTGCACACGGGATGAAGCTGAGCCCCCCCTGAGCCCCAAAGCAGAGCTACTGGTGGGACCTGCTGGGGTTTCAGACTGTTCCCAGCATGACAGGATCTCCTGTGCCTGATCCCTGGGCTCTGTGCACACCTGGGGACGGGGCTTTCTCTGCTCTGGACTCCTTTCCAAACAGTTTTTCCCCAGATTATGGCTGGGCTCCACCCTGACCCATCATTCTTCCCATCTCTGATATCTCTGCTCAGCCCAAGGGGAAGTTGAGCTCCTTCTCCTGGCAGACAGACCCTTTTGGACTTAATCTGGGTGAAGAGACTCGGCTCAGCCTGGCCTTATTTAATTTGTCCAAGCTGCAATCCAATTAGAGGCAGCTGAGTCACCTCAGGTTTGCTCTTCCCGCTCTGCTCCTGCTTCCCGGAGGAGATGCTGGCCCCAGAGCTGGGTGATGCTGCCCAGTAGGCACGGGATGGTGCCCTGTGGGCATCCCCCAGCCCCCAGGGCCACGGCCTGGGGTGCCCTTGGGTTCCTGCTCCCACCCCACCCCTGCTTTTCCCTCTCCTCGAGGGAAGCTCCATCCCCAGGCCCCCTCCAATCAGTGCAATTCTTCTTCCCAAAGGGGCAAGAGGAAACAAATCAGCTTTAAACTGCTTAAAACCGAGAGCAAACAACAAATCAGCCTGTCAGAAAGTAAAAATAATCTCCTGAGTCGACCCTGCAGCCTCCCCCATCCATGAGAGCTGTGTTTGCTCGGCGTTAATTATGTCGTTCCTCATGTAATGCCCATGTCTGCACAGATCCAGTTTAATTCTGCTTTTAATCACTATTTTCACACTTACTCTTGGCACACAGGGAAGTTGTCAGTTGTTGGGTATTTTTATAGCTGGAATACTGAATTTAATCTTTTTTCTCTTCCCCAGTAAGAGATGCTAAAAACCTAGTTCCTATGGACCCCAATGGCTTGTCAGATCCCTATGTGAAGCTTAAACTAATCCCTGACCCCAAAAACGAAAGCAAACAGAAGACCAAAACTATCAAGTGCTCCCTGAATCCTGAGTGGAACGAGACATTTAAATTGTAAGTACAAGGAAAATGTTTAAATCTCTAAAGTGAATTTTCTCACCACCAAGAATTAATGTGACTTTGTTTGGTCTGATTTAATTATTCAGAGGCATTGAGCTGATTCAAGTGAAAAATGATTCTTTTTGTTCTGTGACACGGCAGCGCTCAAACCTCTGCCCTGACCCTGCTCAGGGCAGGAGCTCTGTGTGAGTTGGATGTGGAAATTCAATACTGGACACCTGAGCAGGACTTGAGGACCATCAAGGCCATTCTTGAGGACCATCCCTTCCCTTTGCATCCATGTGGAGCAGGGGGGACACGGGGGTGTGGGAGCAGCTGCCAGGATAAAAACATCCCTTCTCCCTTCCTCTCTTGCAGCCAGCTGAAGGAGGCAGACAAAGACAGGCGGTTGTCAGTGGAGATCTGGGACTGGGATCTGACCAGCAGGAACGATTTCATGGGCTCCTTGTCCTTTGGGATCTCTGAGCTGCAGAAGTCAGGCGTGGATGGATGGTGAGATGGTTTTGTTTTATCCACACCGTGCACACAAAGCAGCCCAGGGAGCGTGGCAGCCCCTCAGACCTCGCCAGCTTCCCTCTGCTCCAGCCCCCTGTTCCAGCTGCTCCACCTCTGGGGTGCCATGGGGGTGTCTGTGTGGCACCCGGGGGTGCCAGGGCAGTGTCCGAGTGTCCAGCGCTGACTGGCTTGGTGTCACCTCACCCACAGCCTCGGGATGGGGGTCCTGGGGGCTGTTGTTTCCTAGGGCACACCCAGGTACCCAGGGCTGAAGGGCTGGTGCTGCAGGGGCTTGGGGAGGAGCTGCCACTGCCTGCCAGCATCTCCACACAGGCATTTTCCAGCATTCTTCTGCTTGGATCCCCTCTGTTTCTGTACTGGAGGGACACTGTGGCTTCCTGGGGCGTGTGGGGGAGCAGGGCTGCGAGGGGAGGTGGGGGGACCCCTCTGAGCTGTGACTGCTGGCTGAGCTCACGGGGGCACTGCTCAGAGCAAGGGGAGCTGTGTGTAATTACAGCCACTCGTTACCACCGAGCCATGAGCGCAGCAGCTCTGGAACAGCCCTGGATGGGTCTCTCCATTTCCATTTCATCTCCCCCAGCAGGACACACGGTGCCTTATTTCCCTGGTTTTCCCCCAGGCACTGGTGCCTGAGAGCTGTGTTACCTGTCCACAGCGAGTGTAATAATTGAAAAGGGATGTTAAAAGTCTTTTGGAAACCAAACCCTGCATGTAATTAAGATGAGTGGATGCCCCAGACTGGTTTTTCCACCATGGAAGCTGGACATGTCTCCCTGAGAGCAGAGAATGGAGAGGAGGAGGAGGAATTAGGTGGGTTGGGTGCCCACTGTGCCACTCCTGGGTGCTCCCTCTGCTCTCCCTGTCCCCAGTGAGCACAGTGGCATTGTGCTCCTCACCTGCCAGCCCTGATGGGGACAGGGGGAGCTCTCCCTTGCCCAAATTCCCAGTCACCTGTGAGGGTGTGTGAGTGCCACACACTGCCAGCCAGCTCCTGATGCAGCCCAAAGCCTGAGCACTTCCCAGCCTTTTAAAAATCATGTCAGTGGAGATCTAAGTGATTTTCCTTGTCACAGTGCTGGCTGGAGTAAACTGAAGGAGAGGGAGCTCTGATCCATATTTCAAACCTAAACAAGTGCAGTTAATGGAGAAAACAAGCTGGAAGGCAGAGCCTGTGCTGTGCTGTGCCTTTGTTCCTGGAGCCCTGGGATAACACCAGCCCAGGATCCATCCTGGGGCTGTTCCCCCAGCAGGGTGAGACTCCTGGGATCTGCGTGGCACTTCCATGATTTCTGATAATTGCTGTGCAAGCTTTTCTGCTCCTTTGGAGGAGCATCCTGTCTGTGTGCTCGGGGTCAGCAGTGCCAGCCCAGCACTGGCACGTGCCAGGTCCTGTCCTCGTGGGACAGCTGATGGAAGGGGGTTTGCCCACGCCTGTGCCCGTGACTGTCACGGGAAACACGAGTTTGTCTGTGGGTTTGGGGTCAGGGTTGATTTGGAAGTGACCCCATTGCTCTGTGTGCCCAGCACAGTGGGCAGTGGGTGCACTCCCCAGGCTCGGGGGGCCCCAGGACAGCAAGGGACCCAAAATCGTCCCTGCAGCCAGGGAGGGTCTGGGGCTTGCTGAAGGGGATGGTTTGGGGACCCTCCTGACATGGGGAAGGGTCCCCAGGATCCTGGAACAGCAGAGCTGTGCTGGGGCAGAGGTGGGGTCCTGCCTTGCTGCAGCCCCTGACCTGTGTTCTCCCTGTCCCTTTGTCCCTCCCTGTCCCCCTCTGTCCCCTCCCTGTCCCCTCTCTGTCCCACTGTCCCTCTCTGTCCCTCCAGGTTCAAGCTGCTCAGCCAGGAGGAGGGCGAGTATTTCAACGTCCCGGTGCCTCCCGAGGGAGAGGAAGGAAACGAGGAGCTGAGGCAGAAATTTGAGGTGAATTGATTTTTCTTGGACTCCCAGGGTTTTTGCCTGCCCTGCCCTCAAGCAAGGAGCTTTCCCTGCCAGCCCTTTCCTGGCAGTGCAGGGAACGTGGGGCAGGGTCCAGCTCCCCAGAGAGGCTCCAAGGAGAAATGTCTATTTACTACTTAATAAACCATGGAAGATCTTGCTGAATGATTGATCCACACGCTGCTGAATTAGCAGAAATTTGCCATTTTTCAGTGTAGCTGAAGTCTCCACAGAACCCTGGGAATGAGTGTGATGCATCTGGAGACTCACATGCAATGAGCCATAAGAAATAAGAGAGTTGCCCTTATGGTTCCCAGCATGAACTCTGTAATTGTAGCAGAGTCTGCAGAGTTAGCTCCTGTTCTCTTTTCTTTATTATCTTATTTATACAAAACTTTCCTGAATATCCAAAGAAAGACAGCTCTAATACAGTGGATGGCCACAAACAATTTTTGGCTGTACAGAACTAACAGCTGTCTTTTATTGTATTTCATGGTGTTCCAGTGGTGTTAAAATGGTCAGGGCAGCCAGATGGTGAATTATCTCCAGATCAGAAAACAAACATTGTCCAGAGGTGCCTGAGCACAGCTGTCCCCTAACCCTGCTGTGTGCAGGGAGTCCCTGTCCCAGGTACGGAATCCCCTTCCAGCTGAGGTGTCCCAGGTATGGAATCCCCTTCCAGCTGAGGTGTCCCAGGTATGGAATCCCCTTCCAGCTGAGGTGTCCCAGGTATGGAATCCCCTTCCAGCTGAGGTATCCCAGGTATGGAATCCCCCTCCAGCAGGGCCATGGCTCCTGCTGGGGCTGGAGTGAGGAGTTGAAGGTGCTGGAGCCCAGAACATTCCAGGGCACAGCCATGGTCACACCAGTGGTGTGTGAGTGACAATCCCAGAAACCATTCCTAGGGTCTGCAGTGCAGGAGCTGTTCAGGTGCTCAGAGGTGCTGCAGGTGACCTTGAGTGGGGAATTCTGCAGCCTGGAGAACCTTGAGAGAAGCAATTAGCAGCAGCAAAGGCTCGAGATTGCCCGTGAGGGGCTGGGGGGGCTGCCAGCAGCAGCCAGATTGAACCTCCGGGATCAGGGTAATGGAATTTCACACTCGGCTGAGCTCGGCACAGGCCTCACACGGCCACGCTTTGCTGGAATGAAAAGGGAATAAATTGTGAGAGAGCTTTTACAGGAGGATCAGCACATCACAGCCCTGGCCTGGGGAGGCACTGCTGGGGGCTGGGTTTAAAAATGGGGTTTGGGGTTTCAGTGAGCAGCTGGGGGCGCAGGAGAGGCTGTCTGTCTGTCTGTCTGTCTGTCTGTCCTGGACTGTTCCAAATGGATTGGTGCCTTCCTCCAGTCTCTGATACAATCCCAGAACATCTCAAATGGAGGGCAGTAATGGATGTGGAGCTGGATGAAAAGCCCCATGTTTTACCTTCATATATTTAAATTCCCCCTTCTCGTTCTGGTGAGGTAAGAGACAGAAGCCAGTTTTTGCCCCAGAAGAGCTTCTTTAGGTCTCTGCTGTGCTTTGGATGAGCTGGACATGGTGCAGGGGAGCATGGCAGGCTGCTGTGTCCTGCTGGCACGGGCAGAGGTGATTCCCAGTTGCTCTGGCAGAGTTAACTGGGAAGCAGCTGAGCAGTGCCACGTGCGAGGGCTGGTGACTTCTCCAGTGCCTTTCCTGGCTTTTTTGGCTGTCCCCATCACGCCCATGGAAAAGGCTCCCAAAGCTCGGGGTGGTTTTTGAGCTGCAGAGATGGGATTTTGGGAGCACCCACTGGGTTTATAATGCCCGTTCTCCCTGCTGTTCTCAGTCATGTTTTCTCTTTCACCCTGCCCCATCTCCGCCTTTGCAGAGAGCCAAGATTGGAACCGGCTCCAAGGCTGCAGATGAGAAAACCAGAAATGCCATTTCCAAACTGGACAACAACGGCAGCCGGGACCGGATGAAACTCTCGGATTTCAACTTCCTGATGGTGCTGGGGAAAGGAAGCTTTGGGAAGGTGAGGTTCCCCCTGTGTCACAGCAGGGAACACAGAGATGTCTGATGAGGCCGCCACAAAATCCATCCTTTTGGGCAGCAGGGGATGAGCTGTGTCTTCAAAGCTCTTTTTTATTTGGTTGGGGTTTTTCTTATTCTCTAATAATTACAAATATATGGGAACATTTTAATTAACTTCCCAGACCGGTTGTGAGCAGTAACAGAATTTCATTCTCCTGGTAATTATGTGACTTGGAGCCTTCATTTTTTTCTTGGGGTCTTGCCAACTCTCTTGGTTTCCATGGGGGATCCCGGTGCTCCAGGGCACGCTGGGGCTCTGAGGGAGGTGGGTGCAGTGTTTGCTGGTGTGATGGCTCCACTCTCATTAGTGAATTGCCTTAATTGCAGGGAATATTGCTGTGCCTGCAGGCTCATTCCTCGGGCAGGTAGCAGAGATGAGGAGGGTGTGCAGGGATGAGCACGAAGGTGCAGCAGGAGCATCCCTCCCTTCCCATCCTTCCGCTGGCATTGGGGCTTTGGGAGGTCTCCGCTTCTCTGTGGGCGTTTTCTCCCTCTCCAGAGGGGCAGAGCGCCGAGATCCATGGCAGCATTTGTGACAGGCAGGGAATGGGAAGGTCCTGATGGTGCCCAGCCCCCAGAGCATCAGCCCTGAGCTCGGCGTGGTGCCCCTTTGCTCTGGGTTGGCATCCTGGGCTGCAGGAAAGCCCCGCGCTGCTGTCACACGGAGATGTCCCCTGTCCCCTCCCTCCCAGCACCTCACCCCCTCCAAACCCAGTGCCTGGCAGCTGCAGACTCTGCTGTGCCGTGTCCCCCGCCGCCTTCTTCCCTTCAATTTGAGAAACATTAGCAAACTCCTCAGTCGGCTCTGGCTTATATAAGGGAATGTGTGACAGAAACTGTTCCCTGGAACAGAATGTTATAAATATGCTAATTAGCGCTAATTAAAACAGCCCGTTGGTTTCTCCGGGTAGATGCAGCCTCGCCCTCACGTGTGCCTGCATTTCCCCAGGCATCCCTGCTGCCCCGGCATCCCGGCACGGGGACACCCAGGTGCCACTGCCCCCCCTCCTGTGCATCCAGAGGTGCCAGGTGTTGGGGAGGAGCCAGGCAGAGGTGCCTGGAGCAGGGAGAACAGCCCAGCTCCCCGGCCCCCGGCGTGGCCAGCAGCTGGTTGTGTCCATGGCGCTGCCATCCTTCTCCGAGGCTGGCACCGTGTCCTTCCCTCTGCAAGGCTGGCACCTGCTCCTGTGCCTGGCTGCCTGCTGCCAGCCTGCCTCCTGCCAGTCCCTGCTGCCTGGGAGAGCTCCTGGGCTGCAGTCCCACTGTTTTAGTGAGCCTCTGTCTGTCCCTATTAACCCTTTGGCATCGGGACCTCAGATTTACTGCTCAGTACTTTTCTCTCTCCGCATTTGGGTCTCCAGGGTCAGGAATACCAACATGTTGGCCTTGGTGCAGTTTGACAAACTTGCTTTCTCTGTGTTCAGAATATCTCCAGTTCTTATGCTGGAGCATTCCCAAACAAACACTCTGTATTACAGGAATAAATCAAGTTAAATATCAGCTTTTTTTTCTGCACCAATAAAAAGTTAAAAAAGACTGCAATCTGCTTCCCAGCGAGTGTGCTGGCAGATGGAGATCCCCCGAGCCAGGCAGCCGGGTTTAGGGGGTGGAAAATGGATCTGGTTTGGAAAAGAGGAGCTTGGGGGTGTGTGGTCCTGGCTTGGCATGTTCAGCCCCAAGACGCAGATGCCCCTGGCCCTCTGGGGTCCCTGTGGGCTGCCCAGGACTGTGGCTGGTGGCAGCTCCACGGGGCTGGCACGGGCAGGGAGATGCTCCCACAGAGGGAGGCAGTGCTTGGCACAGCCCACCCTGGGTTTGCTTTGCTGTATTATAAATAGAGGAAAGTGGAATTAGGTGGCTTGCTCATGTTTTTGCAGCTAATCAATCTGTCGTGCTCTCGAGCTGTCAGGCTTTTTGGGGTTTGTGTTGTTTGCTGAGCAGGGCGGAGCCTTTGGCCGCTGCAGTTCTGGGTTCCAGTGAGCTGGGAGAGTTCTGCTGGGCTGTGATAACCTTCAAGCTGTGAAGTGCTCTGCTCTGGGTGTGAAACGTGGCAGAGGGCAGGGCATGGGCTGGGTCCCTGCTCCCCCTGCCACCCATCCCCATCCTGGGCTCTGGGCTGTGCCAGGGGCCCTTGGCTGTTTGGATCTTTGGTATCTGAGCACCTTCTGCTATCAGGAAGATAGCAGGAGGAATTTCTTCCTGGAAAGGGTGGTCAGGAAGGGGCTGCCCAGGGCGGTTTGGAGTGTCCATCCCTGGAGGTGTCCAAGGAAGGACTGGAGGTGGCACTCAGTGCTCTGGGCTGGGGACAAGGCGGGGATTTGGTACAGGTGGGACTCGATGGTCTTGGAGGCCTTTTCCAACCTCACTGGTTCTGGGATTCTGTAATACAGGAGAGGGGAATCCAGCCCAGACGTGCCTCAGGAGTGCAGCAGTGGGTGGTTTCCTGGGCACACCCTTCACACCTGGCCATTCCCTGTGTGTCCCCCAGCTGGATCTCAGCAGCTGGAAACTCCTTTTGCCTTTCCTACGCCAGGGAGCAGGGCTGGCTCAGTTTAGATCCTGGCTCAGTTCAGGGCTGTCCTGTCACTGGGAAGCTGCTTCATGACCCATTCACCTCGAGCAGTTTTTGCTTTTTTGGGGTACCCCAGCCAAGCTCTGCACTGCAGAGGGGAGTGGGAGCCACGTCCTCAGCAAGGTCCCTCCTCCAGGGCAGAAGCAGATGCCAGGCTCAGAGGCTCCCTGCTTTAGTTAACTTTCCTCTGAGAGGGCTGTGGATGGCAAGGCAGCTCTGTATATAACTGAGATTGTATAGAATGCTCTAACACTCAGGTAACAGGTTTAATTTTCCCTCAGAATAATTACTACTTCCTTTCCACCAATTTTGAGCAGCCAAAGCACTTCTGCTTTTATCACCTAAAAGTGAGCTCTGGTTTTAGCACCTGTGCGTGGTGCCTTGTAAAGCTCATCTTGTGTAAAATGGTGATAAATGGAGGCAGTGAACCAAACCAGCTCTGTTTGGGCAGAGCCACGGGGGAGGACAGAGGTGCAGACACTGTGTGAGGCAGCTGTGTCTGCTGCCCTGGCACAGAAGCAGGGAATGCCTGGGGCTGGAAAAGACTTTAAAGATCACCCAGTACCACCCTGCCATGGCAGGGACACCTTCTACTGTCCCAGGCTGCTCCAGCCTGGCCTGGGGCACTTGCAGGGATGCAGGGGCAGCCACAGCTGGTCCCAGTGCCTGTGCCTTGCTGGGTTCCCTCCCAGCCTCACAACGAGCTGCTCTGGGCTCCCAATGTTCCTCAAGGATCCGTGAGTGAATAAATCCCATCCCAGAGTCCCTGGCACAAACCTGCCACCACTACCCCCTGTCCCCAAGTGCCACATCTACTCGTTGTGAAATCCCCCACTGCCCCAGGCAGCCCGTGGAACACAGGAGGGCTGGAACATGAGAGGGTTAATTCTGCTGTCCTTGGTGTCTCTAAAGTCACCCTGAGCCCCCTCCACGTGTCCACTGCCCCTGCCCAAAGCACGTTCCAGTTCCACCCTATCCACGTTGACTTCCCATAATTTATCTCGCAAACCCCCGAGCTGCTGTTCCTGATACGACTGGAGGATTTCTGCCAACTGCTTCAAATGAAAATCAATTCATTTCCACCCAGAGCTCCAATCTGAGGCGATGAGAGAGGGCGAGAGGGAAAGCAGGAACCCAAGTGAGGTTTCAGAGTCACTTTATTTGCTGGCAGCACAAGGAGCAGCTTAGGCTGATGGAGCGTGGAGGGTCAGGCAGGGGACCCTGGCTGGGCTGATGGGATTAACCCGAGGGATTTGCACCAGCAGGAGCAGTGAATCCCATTTACTGCAATAAATAAACCTGCAAATGGGTGGGACTAGTTGGAAATGGGAGGTTGGATGGATTCTCCTGGCTGAGAGGGGGCCTTGGCTGGGTGGTGAACCAGCACGTGCTGGGGTTTGCTCACTGCTGTGGAGGGAGGGGGTGAGGCAGAGAAAATCATGTGGGTTTCTTCTTACTGTTCACTAGAGACTAACTCTTTTCCACTTTAAATATTTACCCCCTTGTAATTTGATGGACTTTGTGTTCATCCTCTGATGGACTCTGTGACACCTCCCCCAGTGCTGGTGACACCCCAAGGGTGCCAAACCAGGCTGTGACCCAGGGGTGAGGGGTGCTGGAGGCTGAGCTGGGCTCAGGTATCATCAAACAAACCCCTCGTGCTGGGCTCCACGAGGCAGTGAGGTGGAGAGGGAGGAGACGTGTCACTCCTTAGAGTTCCTAAATGCTTTTGGGAATAGCCCTGGCAGCTTTCTGTGGTTTGGCACCTGCAGCTCTCCTCAGGGGAGCCACAGGACAGCGAGCCACCAGCTGTGCCTGTTTCAGCTCAGGACACTGCAGGTCCACACCTTCCCCTGATCCCACACCTTCCCCTGATCCCACACCTTCCCCCAGTCCCACACCTTCCCCCAGTCCCACACCTTCCCCTGATCCCACACCTTCCCCTGATCCCACACGTTCCCCCAGTCCCACACCTTCCCCCAGTCCCACACCTTCCCCCAGTCCCACACCTTCCCCCAGTCCCTCACATTCCCCTGATCCCACACCTTCCCCCAGTCCCACACCTTCCCCCAGTCCCACACATTCCCCCAGTCCCACACCTTCCCCTGATCCCACACCTTCCCCCAGTCCCTCACATTCCCCTGATCCCACACCTTCCCCCAGTCCCACACCTTCCCCCAGTCCCACGCCCTCGCTGTCCCTCGTGCAGGTGATGCTGGCAGAGAGGAAGGGCACGGATGAGCTCTATGCTGTGAAGATCCTGAAGAAGGATGTGGTGATCCAGGATGATGATGTGGAGTGCACCATGGTGGAAAAGCGAGTCCTGGCTCTCTCTGGGAAGCCTCCCTTCCTGACCCAGCTCCACTCCTGCTTTCAGACCATGGTAAGAGCTGGTGGGTGCCACAGCTGGTGCCCACCAAGGGGCTGGTGGACTGGGTGGAATGGTGTCCCAGGGCTGGACATCAGGGCTTGGAGCGGCCTGGGATGGTGGGAGCTGTCCCTGCCATGGCAGGGGGTGGCACTGGATGAGCTTTAAGGTCCCTTCCGACCCAACCCGTGCCAGGATTTTATGTTCTCTGTACATCACTGCACTTGCCAAAGCAACTGTGTACTCTCTGCCTTGGCAGCCTCACACCTTCCCAGTTCGCTGGCAAAAGTTCCTCCAGGACCAAAGTGTGGGTGTGTGACATGGAAGTGGAATGCACAATAGCTGCAGCCTGAGATGTGCTCAGCAGGGAGCTGCTGGTGGCACTGGAGGTGATTTCCCAGCCCCTCAGGTCCCCCCAGCCCACAACATCCCTTGTGGTTCAAGAGCAAAGTGCTGCACCTTTTCCCAGGACTCATTCCTCTGATCAAAGCCCTGAGCAAAGGGACGAACCTAATCCAACGTTCAGGAAATCCACTTTTCCATGGCTGTGTGATTGGGTTTGTATGAGTCAGGAGTGGAGAGGGGGATGAGGGACCTTTAGCACAATCCCTGCCCTGCCCTCGAGCAGCCTGTGAATGAGAATGTCCAGGTACACATCAGTGGGAATCAGCAGAGTCCTTTAGAACGGTAACAATGCTTTCCAGGAGGATTACATTTTAATATTATCCCAGAAATTTCATTTACCAAACACATTGAGTGTATTTAAAGCCTGTGGCCCGGCTTTGCAGCACAGCAATCAGGATGTGGCAGGAGCAGCTATTTCACACAGCATCTCCCTGGCATCTGAAGTGAGTCAGAGCAGGATTATTCCTGGCAGACCTATAGTATCTTAATAGTAATCGTATTTGTAATGTAATCAAAATGTATAGCAGGGTGTATTATCAAATGCTGGCACAAAGCACTTTGATTTCTGGGAGCACAGTCCAGAGCACAATTCTCCACCGGGGCTGTTGGCTCAGCAGCTTCGGGAGAGAGAAAAGCCCTAAATCTGTGTTTTAAAGAAAGGGGGAAGATGAGCAAGGAGAGAGCTCCTGCCTGGGGCTGGAGGGTGAGAGGTGCCTGTGCTGGGGGATCTGGGGTGCTCTGCTCTGAAAGGTCCCAGGTCAGAGCCTGGGCTCTGGGATAGGGGTGAGCTGGGGTGAGCTGGGTGTCCCCAGGTGCCTCTGCTGTGACCTCTGGGGCACAGCAGCCACAGCCACACTGAGATGATAAATCACAGAATCACTGAGATGATAAATCACAGAATCCTGGAATGGTTTGGCTTGGAAAGGACCTTGAAGATCATCCCATGGGCAGGGACAAATTCCACTAGTCCAGGGTGCTCCGAGCCTGGTCCAACCTGGCCTTGGGCACTGCCAGGGATCCAGGGGCAGCCACAGCTGCTGTGGCACCCTGTGCCAGGGCTGCCCACCCTACCAGGGAAGGATTTCTCCCCAGTATCCAGTGAGGTGTGGATGGGGAGCATGTCCTGGTGTCCTAGCTCTGCCTCTTGCTCCCAGAGTGCAGTCGGGCAGGGGATGGAGCAGTTAATTAGCAGGGGATGGAGCAGTTAATTAGCAGGGGATGGAGCAGTTAATTAGCCCTGGAAGTGGCACCCAGGGAAGGGGCAGTGCCACCAGCTCCATGCCAGGCTCTGGAGTGCATCCACATCTCCCTGCTGTGCTGCTGCTCCGTGGGTTTGGGTGATCCAGACTTGGCCAGACACTGCCCATCCTTGGTGGCACTGCCAGGAGCCAGGCCAGCTCTGTGTGCCCATCCTTGGTGGCACTGCCAGGAGCCAGGCCAGCTCTGTGTGCCCATCCTTGGTGGCACTGCCAGGAGCCAGGCCAGCTCTGTGTGCCCATCCTTGGTGGCACTGCCAGGAGCCAGGCCAGCTCTGTGTGCCCATCCTTGGTGGCACTGCCAGGAGCCAGGCCAGCTCTGTGTGCCCATCCTTGGTGGCACTGCCAGGAGCCAGGCCAGCTCTGTGTGCCCATCCTTGGTGGCACTGCCAGGAGCCAGGCCAGCTCTGTGTGCCCATCCTTGGTGGCACTGCCAGGAGCCAGGCCAGCTCTGTGTGCCCATCCCTCCGTGCCCGTGGGCAGCCCTGCCATCTGCCTGCTTTAGTCACTGAGCTGCTTCCCCTGGAGCACCAGCTCTCCTTCCCCACCCAAAGGAGGAGAGTTCAGCTCCTGCTTTTAGAGCTCAGCTGGCTCTCTCTGTTTCAAGAGCCCGTCTCTTTAATATTCTTGCTCCCAGAAGCAGATCGATATATTTAGGAGGCAGCTGCAGCCCAGCCGTGGCAGTGGCTGCTCAAGGTGACATTGCTGCACATGGCCAGCCCCTGCCAGGGCTGTCCTTCACACAGGGGGTGCTCCCGAATCCCCAGGCAGCTGAAAAGCCAAATTCCCTGCTCCATCCCATCAGTGCCACGTGTTTTACACCGTTGCCCCTCTGCTGCTGTGTTCCATCCCCTGGGGCTGCCCCATGGCTGGGGGCTGTGGGGGGCTCCTCTGGATGGGCATTGCCAGGCTGGGCAGTGCCCCGTGGGTGCTGAACCCCAGTTCCTGCCCAGCCCTGGTCATGGCAGTGCTCCAGCTGCATCTCTTGTGGGCTCCCTGTCCTTTCTGTCTGAAAAGCAGGGCAAGGCTTATCTAAGGAGGAAATGAGCAATGGGAATTGTTTTTATTATTATGTAATGCTGCCAACCTGCAGCTCCTGCAGTGCTCCAGCCTCTGTGTCCTTCCTTCCTTCCTTCCTTCTATGGGTGGGATGGGGCAGCCCAGGGTTGTCACTGCAGGTCTTTGTCTCCTGTCCCTCTCCAGCTCTCCTGGAGCCCCTGTAGGCACTGGAAGGGGCTCTGAGTTCTCCCTGGAGCCTTCTCTTGTCCAAGTGAACATTCCCAGCTCTCCTAGGCTGGCTCCAGAGGGGCTTCAGCCCTCAGAGCAGCTCCATGGCTCCTCTGGGCTCCCTTAACCCCCTGTGAACAGGACCAGAGTGACCCCTCAGACCAGGCTGGGAGTGGGGAGAGGGGTGCAGCCCCTCCTGCCTCCCCGGCTTGACCAGGGGTCCCCTGCAGGCCGGAGCACCCCCACACAGGGTCACCCATCCCTCCTGGGAGTGGCACCCATCCCACCTGGTGTTTGGTCCCCATGGGAGCTGCTCATATCTCCTGTGCATCCCTTGACTGAAGCCTGGGGAAATGCCAGCAAGGACCGGCAGAACACTCTGGAAATGGCTTCTGTCAAGAAATGCATTCCTGGGAAGTGCCAAACCTCTGGTTTAGGGGTTCCTCCACTTGCCTTCTCCAGTGGATCTGACTGCAGAGAGGCAGAGCTCCAGCCCTGAGCATTCCCAAGGAATTTGTACTCATGGCTCTGTATGAACAGGAGCCCTGCAGCCCGTGGGGAGGACAGGGATGATGAGTGTATTTCCCTGGAATTACAGATTGCAGCTGCCAGTCACCTTGATTTCTGTTTCTGACCCCTGCAGATTCCCTGCTCTGATAATCCTGCTGCTAATTGCTTGGGGACTTTTTTTGTTTTTGTTTTTTTCCTTCAGGATCGCTTATATTTTGTGATGGAATATGTGAATGGTGGGGACCTGATGTACCAGATCCAGCAGGTTGGGAGGTTCAAGGAGCCCCATGCTGTGTAAGTGCAGTGGTTTGGCACCTGTGGGGTGGTTATGGGATGTATCTGTGCCATGGGGCTGGAAACAGAGTCCAAGGCACAGACTTTGCAGTGCAGCTCCTGGGCAGGAATCAGGAATGGGAAGATACAGAACTCTTTGCCATTTTAAGGAAGCTGGTGCCTCCACCTCACCCTTGGGGTGCGTTGTACTTGTCATTAATTGAGCTAAGGAGGTAAATTTAGGTACATAAAGGCACAGGGCAGGGAGGTTGGGGTTTGGCTCCTCTGCCAGGGTGGCCAACCCTAGAGTTAAGTGGGGGGCTTTGGCTCCTGTTGCTGACAGCCTCCAGATGCTCACAGAAAACCCACAAACGCTGAGCCTGGTGGTCTGAACCAGGGTCTTGTGTCTGGCAGAGTCTCCTGAGACCTGGAATATTCCCAAAAGGCAGTGCTGGTCCCACAGTGCCCGTGGCTCCGGGAGCAGGGATGACTTTCCCAGCTGCACTGCCAGCATGAGGAGCAGCCCTGGATCCAGCTCTTGCTTAATTTGTGTAACCACAAGTGACAGCCCCCAGCAGCCTGGTGGCATCACTGCCCGGTGTGAGCTCAGGCTGCCTCGGGTCATCCTCGTGTGATCCTGCTCTGGAATTTCTCTGCCTTGTCCTCTGGTCACATCTGCCTGACGCGTCTCCTTTGCTGCCATCTGATCAGGAAGGTTTTCATTTATCTCCTGTAATTCCTTTTAAACCTCCTCTTTCAGATTCTACGCAGCAGAAATTGCCATCGGGCTCTTCTTCCTGCAGAGCAAAGGCATCATTTATCGGTAGGTGAGCGGGTTCCTCCTGCTCCTGCTCCTGCTCCTCCTTCTCCTCCTCCTCCCTGCCTTCCCCTGAGCTCCGTCCAGAGCTGCTCCTGGGGTCCCACCCTGCCTGCAGCCCCCAGCCCAGGACTCCCTCTGCCCATGCCATGGATGGGGTCTGGCAGCTGCCCAGGTAGGGTGGCAGGATCCTTAAGGTTGGAAAAGACCAGTGGGATCACTGAGTACCTGTGGGATCACTCAGTACCACCATGGACACGTGGTGTGTCCCCAGAGGGAGCTGGGAGCCGTGGGGTGCCCCAGGTTTGGAGGTTCCTGCTTTACCCCAGTTCATGGGAAGGCAGCTCTGGTTCTCTCCTGGCCTTGTTCCATGTGTTCCTCTCCACACAACACAAATGCTCCCTGGCAGCTGGAGCAGGTCCAAGCCCCGAATTTGGCTGCAGGGCCCTGCTCTCTTACCATTGCCACTGGAGTCAGCGCTTGCTAGTGGCTGCTCTGAGCTCTGCAGTGCCACTCTGTCACTTCTGCTTCAGCCACCGAGGCTTCTTTGCCATTCCCAATATGATCCCAGCACCCAGAGGTAGCTGGGTCGCTGCCATGTGTGGGAACCAGGCTCACAGGCTGCTGGTTTAGCTCTGAAACCAGCGTTCACTGCTCTTCCCTGCCTGGGAGGGTTCCCAGAGCCCAGGGTGGAGCAGAGCATCCTAATGAGTGTCAGATGCCATTAAATGCTCTGCAAAGGGAGATGCCAGCACTGCTGCTGGAGTCAGGAGATGCTAAAGATGAAAGAAGTGGAACAAACTTGACATGAGGGCTGTTCTTTGCCATCAGCTGCTACAGAGAGATTCTAGGTCTGTTGGTCCCCAGTGGCTCCACTTCCTTCCTTCCTTCCTTCCTTCCTCTGAATCCCAATCCCAGCTCGTGTCCATCTGCCTTTGGCCTGTCAGGGTTCTGAGCACTGATGTGATAATTAGAAAATACAACCTTAAATCCAGCAAGAATTTTTAAACTGCCCCAAAATACCCAGTGCTTGCTACAGAAGTGTCCCTGAGGCTGGAGCTTCCACTTCTGGAGTGGTGGCTCAAGGTTGGGATTCAGATCCAGGGATCAGTGCTTGGATCCACTTCTACAGTTTGTGCAAAGGAGCAGAGCTCCTGGGGGCTGGGTACCCCAGCTTTCCTGGGAGTGAGGATCAGAGGGAAACACAGTGGGTTTGTATTCTGGGGGGGCAGAGCACAGGTGAGGCAGGGACTTGTGCTGAGTAGGTGCTTCTCCTTCCTGAGAGCTCGAGGTGCACTTTGATTTTCACAGCAGCGAAAGAAAAAAATCAATTCAATCCTTCTCCTGCCAGATGAGTGTTCTCCATCACACACTTCAAAGGGCTGTGCCCAGCACGGCATTCCTCTGGGTTAAAAGTAAACTCAACACTCCATCCTGACAGACCTCTGACTTATTTAAACTCGTTTCCCCAAACATCCTCCAGAGGGTCCGGGTGTGAGACGCAGGCGGAGCTCTGGGACACTCACTGTGTGTTGTGGCACGCGTTTGTTCTCTCCCTGCAGAGACCTGAAGCTGGACAATGTGATGCTGGACAGCGAGGGGCACATAAAGATCGCCGACTTTGGCATGTGCAAGGAGAACATCTGGGACGGGGTGACCACCAAGACCTTCTGCGGCACTCCGGACTACATCGCGCCCGAGGTAGGGACAGGAGTGCTGGTCCCTGGGCAGCCTCCCTGCTGCTCCCTCCCCCGGGGTCACCGTGCTTTGGGCAGCTTTGCAGCTCAACCAGGGCCATTCAGGAGTTCACCATCAGCCTGCAAAGCTCGTGCCCTCGGCGCTGTCCATCCCCACGTCCCCCTAAGGGAGCGGGGATGCTGGATCTGCCTCCCTGTCCTGCTGTGTCCTGCCTCCACCTCAAGGAGCAGCACATCCTCCTGCTGCTCTCCCTGCGGCGTTTTCCCTCGCTGGGGTTTTTCCCATGTCCATCCTGCTGGCAGCTCTGTGCCTGTTCTGTCCTTGGCATGCTCAGACCCACCACAGGTTGCTCCTCACTTGTTCCCTTGCTCCTGGAAATGACAAACCCAGGAGCTCAGCTCTGCCCCTCACTGTGTGTGATAGAAACTTCCAGCACAACATGGCCAGTGAGAAACAGGGAATTGTCAGCGGGTAAGATTTTCATGTGGAGTGGAAATCCTTAGATCTCTCCAGCTCACTGTTTGCAGTGAGGGGCTCCCCACCTATGGCTCTAGATCCCCACAAAATGACTTTGCATTTGGTTATTACTGATGTGATGGAGTCACACAGGACGCTTCCATGAAGTGCTGTATGGGCACAGTTTAGTGCCAGACTTGTGAAATTCAGAGGAGCCATTATTCTTAAATGTCCATTCCCTTTACTTAAAAGTATCCCTCTAAACTCTTGTCACTCTGCTGAATTTTTGCAATGATGAAGCTAAAATGTATTTGTTTAAATGTTTTAGAGAAAGAGATTCTCTTTGCTAGGGCATCAATGCACTTGTGTGCTAACCCACATTGTGTTTGCTGCACCCAGTGAGGTTTCCCACATCCCTCATCCCACCAGCATTAATACTGGTGGTGCAGAGCTTGTCACTGTGGGTGATTAATGCTCCTTCAGAGCAGGACAAATGCCCAGTTTTTCATGTGTTTGCCCAAGTGTTTTCACTTTAGCTCTTATTTTCCTCTCCTTGCTGTAATTCGTCTTTTTTCCAAAAAAAACCAAAACAAAACTAAAGAAAAAAGAAAAAAAGCAAAAAAAAAAAAAAAAGCAAATGGGAAATGAGGATACAAATTACTTTGGCACCCAGGAAAGGCGTTAAAGCCCGTGGGTCTCAGAGGAGCAATCCCACAGCATTTGGGGACAGCAGTAGTTGTGGTGCTGTGGTCCCCCTGCTGCTCTGTGCCTGCTCCTCCGGGGAGCTGCAATGTGCTCAGGACAAAGTGGCTTCAGGGTGGAACTGTCCTGCGATGTGCTTGACCCACTTCTGGGCCTTTTTCTATTCTGAGCAAAGCTCTGTGTGCTCAGGTGACAGGGACAGCCTGAGAACAGCCCCGTGTGTGATTCCCTCTGAGCAAAGCTCTGCTCACCTGCCGGGCTGTGACCTTCCCAAACCAGCAGTGGGGCACTGCACAGGACAGGGGATTTC
The DNA here is from genome assembly GCF_963662255.1 of Cinclus cinclus. Taxonomy (NCBI): domain Eukaryota; kingdom Metazoa; phylum Chordata; class Aves; order Passeriformes; family Cinclidae; genus Cinclus; species Cinclus cinclus. The sequence continues at coordinate 774,099 of NC_085061.1, read as the reverse complement.
TTCTAAAGGTGTTTATGGTGTGAACTGTTCACACCTGAACTTTGCCAGGGTGAAGAGCAGGGGGAGGGACTCGGGGGAGAGATTTCAGTGCTGGAATGTGTCCCAGGGAATAGCCCTGTCCTCCTGCCCGCTGCAGCTCAGGATGGCTTTGCCCTGTGCCACCAGCTCGGGCTGGGGGTGTAATGCTGCTGGTGCTGTTTTTGCAGATCATTGCTTACCAGCCCTATGGGAAGTCTGTGGATTGGTGGGCCTTTGGAGTGCTGCTCTATGAGATGTTGGCCGGCCAGGTAATTGAGTTTTAATTGATTCCTCTGGGCTGGGCCACATTGCACTGTGAGCACAGGCTGCCCTGGGATTTGCCGTGCGGATGGGGCACCCCTCGAGCTGGGGGTGACACTGGGCGTGCAGTGACCAGGCTCGTGTCCCTGTGTGGGGCTGGCTCCGTGGCCAAGGACCACAGCAGCACGTGGGAGCTTTGAGATGCAGGATCTGGAGCTGGGTGTGCTTTGCCCTAGGCCCCCTTTGAGGGAGAAGATGAAGATGAGCTCTTCCAGTCCATCATGGAGCACAACGTCGCCTACCCCAAGTCCATGTCCAAGGAGGCAGTGGCCATCTGCAAAGGGGTAAGGGCTGGGCTGGGTCCTGTGCTGGGCTGGGGGAGTGTCGGGAGTGAGAGCCTGCAGCCCTGGGGCTCCCAGCTCACCCCAGTGCTCCCCAGCATCACCAGGGTCTGACACTGTTGGGTTCTGGCGCCTGTGCCCTCCTGTCCTAAAACCACAACTTGTGCTGCTGTGTGTGTGTGCACTAAACCCAGGTTAAAATAACTCCTGCGTCCTGTCCAGGCCCTTACACTGAGCAGAAACACAGCTGGGACCTGGGGCAGGGCAGGGGCAGGGGCAGGGGAGACCTGGGCTGTTGGCTGCCAGGTGGGAAGGGAGGGCTCACACAGCCTGTGCCCCACCAGCTGAGCACAGGGCAGCTCTGTGAACCTTGGCCTGAAATGAAAAATGATGCTCAGAGAAAATGTGATTCCCAAATAGTTTTCCCAAGATCAGATACAAAACCTTCATCCCTCCACTTAGCTGTGATAAGTTGTCCTTCAGGACCACCTGAAGCTCTGGTGGTGTCTCCACGAGGTCAGGGCAGCATTTTCATTATCCTGTTTCTTAATTTGCAGTGAAGCTCTTCCTCACCCAGCATCCCAAGCTGGGCTCTCCATGGACTGGGCCTAGGCCTGACTTAATTGCAGCCTGAATTAATTTGGGATGTGATGGATAAAGGCTGGCAAGGTCCTGATGTTGTTTTGTGTGTTTGGGACCGAGCCTCATCTCACCCCTCAGTGCCACACACTGCTATAAATAAGTGTTTGTGTAGGAATTTAAGAAATGTTTGCTTATAATAGTTAATATTGAAAATATCTGAATGTTCTCTGTCTCAAAATAGTCTTTCTATCTACAAATGAGACATCCTGTGCTCAGTGCTCCCACCGTGGCATTTCAGAGCCTCTTCCTGGCGTTGCCAGGATTCTGAGCTGGTGTTCAAGAGGAATATTCACTTGTCCCATGGGGAAAAGCTGCTGCAGGTGTTCCCACCTGGAATGGGGTGCAGGGAAGGGGTGCTGCCCTGCCACACTCAGCAGGAAAATCGAGTCCTTAATTCAGAAACCAGGGGGATTCCCATAGAGGCTGTGACCATCTCCCATCCTCTTACTGGTGTTGTTTGGGATGGAAAGGGAAAATCCAGCGTGTTCCTGGTCAGGCAGGGGCTGGGGACACTGCTGAGCATCCCCCGGGCTGGGGCAGCAGAGGCTGGAGCAGGGTCCAGGCTCAGAGCTGGATTTGTTTGCTGCTGCACCAGGCACAACGTGGGTGCTGTAAATCAGTGAGCAGGGACTGCAGGGACTGCTGGCTGTAGCTGCTGTGGCTTTTCTCACTCTGAGGATGGGAGGATATTTGGGCAGGCACGCAGAGTTGGTTCTCCATCAATTCCTGTGGTTTTTTTAGCAGTGGTGGTTCCCTCTGTGTTACTGTTGTTTCAAAAACCTCATGGCATTTTTTGCCACCACTAAACTGCTACACCAGAAAGTTTTAATTAAAAGGCTCTGTGGGATTTAAGAACTTTTCAGTAAGCTGGGAACTCAGTGTTTACTCCTGAAATAGTGAAATACCTCTTGAGGAGCTGCAGCAGCTCTGTGAGTGCCTGGTGAGGCAGGACTGCCAGCAGGGCACTGGAGAAACCTCTGCCTTCACTGGTGAGGGGCTTAGGATTTCACCAGCACCTTCCCCAAACCCATTTCATTGTTCCTCCCCCCAGTTTCACTCCCATGTGCCAGTGCCAGCCACCCCTGCCTGCTGCCCTGCCGGGAGAGGGAACGTGTTTGTTCCTGAGGAGCTGGGAGGCTGCAGAGCCCAGAGCCAGGTGCTCACCGGGGCTCACCGGGGCTCACCGGGGCTCACCGGGGCTCACCGGGGCTCCCCAGGCTCGGGGGCTCGGTCCCAGCAGTTCCCACATCAAACAGAGCACTGCCCTGCTCTGCTGTCAGCTGCCTTTGCTGCAGGCTGACCTCAGAGCTGTGTCCGTGTGCAGGTGCTTCAGGGGGGCTCTCCTGAGCCCCAGGTTGGTTCCCAGGAGCCTTTCCCACCCCACGGGAGGGGTTTGGTGGTGCCTGAGCAGAGCAGCCCTTTCCACAGGAGCAGCTTGTTCGTGGCTGTCAGCTCCCTCTTTAATTTCTGCCCGACAGCGAAGGCATGGAATGTTCTCTGCAGGATTTGGGGGATATTTACAGGGGTTTTGGGTGGCATTTCCCCCAGTGCTGCTGCCTCATGCGTTTTAGAGGCCGGGACATGTCACCTCTGCCACCTTCCCATGCTCCTGGCATTTGTCCTTGGGTTTTTATTTTATCAAGGGTTGCGTGCTGCAATGCCAAGGGAAACTCAATTATTAATGAAAAGCAAGTTGGAAGAATATTCTTGCTTTTGTTTTTGCTGGCCCCTCCCTCCCTGGCCCTCAAGCTTGGCTCCCTGCTTGGGGATGAGCTCTGCAAGGCTGATGCTAATGCCAGTCACATCCTCACCCTGAGGAGAGGCTGGAAAATCCCTGGCCCAGCCTGCAGAGCCTGCCAGGCCCTTGCTGTTTGTGGATGGGCTTTCCAGGGAGGTGCTGCCTGGTGGAAGCTGCTCTCCATCACTCTCCCAGCTGCAGATGCTGTCACAGCTGGAGGCCAGGGATGTGGAGCTGTTTGCTCACAGAGCAGTTGGTGGCTCTGCTCTCACCTTGTATCTGTTGCAGTTTTTTTTGTCTTTTCAGGGTTTTAGTTTTTTGTGGGGATTTTTTTTGTTTGTTTGGTTGGTTTTTTTGTTGTGTTGTTTTTGTTTTGTTTTGTTTGTTTTTTTTCCCCAGGATTTTCCTTGCTTTCAGTGCTATTCCACTGTTAAAGATTGGCTTTCCTGAGCAAGTTTGTTTGGTGCCATCGGGGTGGCAGGGCTGACCTGTGTCCAAGCAGTGGGTGGGAGGTCTCTCAGCTCCCCAGCCAAGCACTGGCACCTCCTGTCCCTCCCAGGGACAGCCCTTTCAATAAAGCAGTGCTTTTGTTGTGGGAATAAAGCTCATATTCTCCATCTTTATCAATGTCTTGTGAATCTCTGGAATCTCCATCTGATCTCTGAACAGGGCTCAAAGCCTGCCCCAGGATATTAATGTTGTACAGCTGTAATTCCTGGGGCCCCTCTCCCTTATTGAGCCAGGGAAGAGGAGAAGTTTAGGTGATAAACAACATTAATGGACTGTTCGTGCTCTTTTTTTCCTCCAAATTGACTCTCTCATTAGAAATCCACCTCGTGTCTGTGCTGCCACAGCTCCAGAGGTGAGAGAGTTCTGCTTCCAGGGCTGCTGAAAGTTTTGGAGGGCAGATCGTCCATCTCAGAGGGGCCAAGGGTTTTAGAGTTAACTCTGCAGGTGCTGAGAAGTTCGTGCCAAGCAGAGGGACGGCCGGGCAGGTGCTGAGGGAGCCCTGCCAGCACCCCGGGGCTGTTCCTTGGCAAACCAGTCTCATTCCCAGACAGAAAGGGGATGTGCCCATGCCACCAGCGCTCACGTACCTGCCATCTGCACAGTCTGCTCTCATGAGCCACTGTCAACCTTCCCTGAGTCACTCCAGCTTCCTCCTCAGTGTCCTGTCCTTGGAGCCCCAAAGGCATCTGGAGGAGACGGGACCCTGATGTGGGGTGAACACAGCTCCCAGGGGGCTCCTCCGAGGGGACCCTCTGGGGAGCAGTGGGACACGCTGTGACTGTTTCCTCCCTGCTGTCCCCAGCTGATGACCAAGCACCCTGCCAAGCGCCTGGGCTGTGGCCCCGAGGGGGAGCGGGACATCAAGGAGCACGCCTTCTTCCGCTACATCGACTGGGACAAGCTGGAGCGCAAGGAGATCCAGCCCCCGTTCAAGCCAAAGGCTGTAAGTGTGCTGGGTGTCCCTCTGTCCCACTGCTGGGTGTCCCTCTGTCCCACTGCTGGGTGTCCCTCTGTCCCACTGCCTTGTCCCCCCGTTCTCCTGCTGCCAGGGAGTCTCTGGGGTCTCTCCCAGCCTCGGTGGGTGCTGCTCATCCTGGAGGTGTCTCCTTTGGAGATGACATTCCCTGGGATCTGACACTGCCCACTGCTGGGCCAGAAGTCCCTGATGCCTGGTCCCAGCTCTGCCTTGCAGGGGTGGCAGCTCCCACATTCAGCTCCTGGACCCCTTTGTCTTGCAGCCTTGTTTGTTTTGTCATCCTGGGTCTGTTGGTCTGTTGGGTTTTTTCTCTTTTTCTCAAGATGACCAGGTCTTTCTTTTCCTTAATCCCAACTTTATTTCAAACACCCAAGTCTGCCTGGGTGGGCAGTGGAGCCAGATTTCACCACAGCTTCTCTCCAGGGTGGAAGGAGGCTGATGCCTGGCTCTGTGGTGAGGGGATCCTGGCTGCTCCTCCCCAGCCCTGGCTGTGCTGGAGAGATGTGCTGGGAGTGCAGCCTGGGGGGATTGAGCAAACCCAGGTGGAGGCAGCAGCAGCTGGAAGCTGTTTGTTAAAAAAGACAGGAATGCTTGAGTGCTCCTTGTCCAGCCGTATTTGCAGTGACATCTGTCCTTGTGACACCAGAGCAGGGGTGACACCAGAGCAGGGGTGACACCAGAGCAGGGGTGCAGCCTGACCCCCAGTGTGGTTCTCCCTGCCCATGGTGCTAGGGCTGCTCTGTGTCCCCAATCTCTGCACGACCCCTGATGTCCCTGTGCTCTCCCTGCCCTTCTGTACCCTGGGGAACAGGGCTGTCCCTCCCTGGATTTCTCTGTTTCTCTTTGTCCCTGCTGGGACTGGCAGTGTCTGAGTCTCTCTGTGAGGCTCCAAGTCCTTCAGGCTTGGATTGTTCTCGTGCTTCCCCCCTTGCTGGCTGCAGTGCCCTCGCTGGGCACTGGTGTTTCACAGAGAGCTGAATCCACGCTGACTGAGCTCGTGGCTGATGTTTGTCACCAGGCTGGGGATGTTCCTTAATCCATCCTCCCGGATCACAGAGTCCAGGAATGCTCCGTGTGTTTACCTGCAGCCTCCCTGTCCCACTGCCCATAACTACCTTCTGCACATCTGCTTTTCCTCTGCTTTACAGATACCCTGTTCGTTTGAGGGCCCCCTTTGGTGCTTGGATAAACTCTGCTTTCAGGGAAAACATGGAGTGGGAGTTCCTTTGGTGGAGGGTGCTCGGTGCCTTTAGCTCTGCTCTCTCTGTGCCTCTCTGCTCCAGCAGGTTTCTCCCTCCCAGAGCTCCTTTCCTGGCTGATCAGAGTGGAATGAAACACCCCTGTGGTGGCTGGCCAGGAGCCTCCACAGCCTCATCTGGCACGCCTGGGGCAGGGATGCTGTCCTGGAGAGCTGCCCCTCGCCCTGGGGGCTGCTGGCCCTGCCCCGCCTGTGCTTGGGGCTGCTTGTTTGAATTTGAGGCAGTTGTTTTTTACCAGGGTCACTTCTGGCACTCCCAGTGCCTTTGGGGTGCTGTCCTTGGGGCTGCCCTGCACTGCACAGCCTGAGCTGTGTCCACACCACTGAGGGGCAATGTCCTGCTGTCCCTCCTGTCCTGCCATAGGGATGGTGACACACAGGTGCTGGGATGGGCAGCACAGTCTGGATTGCTGCCTGCCTTTCCCTGGGAGGGAAGGGAATTTCAGGGCTCTGGACCATGTAGGAACAGCATCACTGGGACAGCTGTAACTCAGATACCCAAGTCTCACGGTGTGAAAGTGTCTGGGGCTGTTTGTGCACCCCATGGGTTGTTGTCTGGGGGTGGGATCCGACCTTTGTGCCAGGGATGCTGAGGTACAAGGGGGGATCCAGGAGCTCCAGCTGTGGAGGGATCCTGGTCCATACCTGCATTCACTGATGGGGCACCAGGGCTTCATGGGGTTACTCTGCAGAAGTCCCTCTCCTGAATCCATAGCTCCTGCCATTTCCCACCTCTGTGTCCATTTTCCAATGAAGCTGCTGCTGTTGTGTTCCCTGCACCCATCTCTCTCTCCCTGAGCAGCTCCCCAATGTCCCTGCCTGCCCTGGGTGTTGGTGTTTGGTGCTTTACAGTGAAAAAAACTGAATTCCATCAAAAGCACTTCCCTACTGCTCTGCTACTTTAAAATGTGCAAATTTTGTCCTGTTTTAAATGTCTCCTTTCTTTAAAAATCCCTCTGACACCAGCCCTGGGGAGGGGCACTGTAAGCTGCTGGCTGTCGCTTCACCCAGCAGCTGGCACCCAGAAAATTCCCTGTTTGATAGGACAGGGAGATTAACAGCAGCTGATTTGGGATTTAGGGAGGATTAAGACAACTCAGGTACCTGCTGATAGCTGATATTTCTCCAGCAGTGCCTCTGTGCTGGAAAAAAAAGCTGTTTCTTTGGTGCCTGCCATGAGCACAGGGCAGAGCAGGGGATGGGGCTGGGGCTGGGACATTGCACAGGACATTTTGGGGTGACAGGGGAAGTGTGGCCAAGTTCTTGTGACCTTCAGGTGGCCACACCAGGGCCAAGTGCTGCTGCACAGTGGATTAGTGCTGGCCTGGCTCTTCACCTTGGCTTAAGTCTGTTTTCTTTTCCTTTTTTTTTTTGTTTGTTTGTTTTTTGTTTGTTTTCCTTTTTTTATAATTAGCATCTATAAAGGTCAGGCTGCAGGAAGAGCTTCAAAATAAGGAATAAGATGCAAATGAGGGCTGGGAGTCAGACCCCACCTGTCCCCATCCTCTCCCTTCTCCAGCCCCATCCAAATTATCTTCAGCCTCATTTTGCTTCTGAGGCATCATCAGTCCAGGTTGGATTTGAGCTCAGCTCCTCAGCCCCTGCCAGGCCCCACAGAGCCACCTTTGCTCCACGTCCCTGCTGCTGCACCCACCAATCTTTTGGCCACATTTCTGGGATCCTGCAGCCTCTCTGCAGTTTGGGCCGGGGGCACTGGGAGGGTGCAGGGGTTGCTGGGCAGGGAATTGTACCCTTCCCAAAAGCTCCATCGTTTCCCACCACCAGCAAATGGAGGCTTCAGCCTGGCCAGGCTGCTCCGTGCCCGAGCTCCGAGTGAATTCCCAGGAGCTCCTGTGCTGCTTTGTGCTTGATTAACCTTTATCACAGAGCAGGAACAAGACAGATCAGGGGCTGGGTTGTCTTTGGTGGTTCTGACGTGGGGCTCTGCTTGGCTGCTCCCTGCTCTGGCTGGTGCATAACAATTCCTTTCCTGGGCCCGCAGTTACCCTGGGAGTGTATTTACACTTCCCTGCTCTCCCTGTCTCTCGTTGAGATAATTATTGTTTTTGGTATCTAATTACTCCTTTACTTTACATAAAGCCTAGTGATTTGAAAAGTCTCATTTTGAAAGCACTGAAATCACACAGCAGAACCCAGGATTATTCACAACAGCAGCGGGGATTTTAAAAAATTGCTTTTAATCTAATAATTTTTAATTGCATAAATTAATTTCCCCCTAATTGCTTGGAGTTAATTAATATTGAAATGCCACTTCCTTGCACAGGGGGTTTTGTAGCCTTAGTTCAGCCTGTACAAGGTGAGTTCTAATGTTTGCATAAGCAATTTCCTAATTAGATGGGATTTGAGGATTGAGGGGCTGACATGGGGCAGGTGGATGTGCTGAGGTTAAACATCTCTGGTAATCCAGTCAGGATTTGCTCTGGGAGACCCAGGGCCCTGTAAAGGCTTTCCCTGGGATTTCCCAGACTATTCAGCCTCTGGTTCAGTGTATTAGGCAGAAATTTGGCTTTTTCCCTGGGAGAGGGATGGTCCTACACCAGGATCCCTTGCAGTGGATGCTCCCTTTGACAGCAGCAGGGACAAAGGGATGTGCTGGAGCATCTCAAACCGGATGCCAGACACAAGTGAAAGGCACCACTGTCCCCCCTGACCAGCACAGGGACCCTCAGTGTGGCCCCAAGTTTGTGCTGTGACCCAAATTCCCCTAAATGCGATTGCCAAAAGAGCCCTGATCCTCCCCGGGGTGCAAGGAGCCAATTCCCTGGCCCAGAGCAGCCCCAGGAAAGTCAGACTTGCCCAGGAGGTGCCTGCAAGGTGGGATTGTGGCTGTGCCACTGGTGTGGGACTAAACCCTGGGAAATTGAGGATATCAGCACCTCCCCTTGGCACTGGGAGCCAGGGTGGGGACAGCAGCATCCTGTTTTTCTTATGGTTCTTGACTGCATCCCAGGGGTCAGTGGAAGATATTTTATTGTGCCTTTTGTCTCTATTGGAAATCAAGCAGGGAGGTGATTAAATACAAGGCCATCTTTGGAGCTGACAGGTTTATTTCTGCAGCTCAGGGAGAAAAGCCATTCTGTGCTGGCTATAAATATTAGACAGGACACACCAGGATTTATGTGAGATAAATTCCCACCCTCCCCCTTTCTCCAGTCAGGATGGAGTGATGCCTGTACATTAATATCAGACTAAAATGAGGACAATTTTTCACTAGATGGCTTTAGATAAATGTAAAAAATCATATGGCATCTGTGTCCATTAACCAGGAACTTAAATTTGGGAAGCTGTAAAGAAGGTGCTGGTGCAGACAGTGACAGGATCCTCCCTGCTCTCCCTCATCCAAACCTGGGGCCTGGGACTCAGCTCCTCCAGGCCTCAGGGTTGGGCTGGGATGTGCCTTCTGTAAACTCAGAGGCAGTTGTCAACTTTAAAGTATTGATTTTACCCATCCATTTCATCTGCATCTGAACAGAAAGTCCATAAATTCCACACAGCAGGGCAGGAAATACCATGGCTAAATGCAACTTTTCAAATTTTCCATCCACATATTCTTACCTCATTGCGAGGTTTCTCACACAGTGAGAAATTAGTGAGAAATTCCTGCTTGCCAATATGTATATTAAAATATATTTGTGCTTCCTATTCCAATAACTGGCAGCCTCTCATCAGAATTAATTTTCCAATCTTTCTGAGGGGGTTGCTGGTTTGATTTTTTTATTTTTATTTTTTTTCCCTGAGCACATTTGTGCGTAGCCAAGAGGCAGGCAGTGCTGTCAGACCCTGCTCGTGGGCTGCCCTGGGTGTCTGCATGGAGGTCTCCTGGAGCTGAGAGGGGATGACAGCAGGGCTGGGGGCTCTGGGGGGCTCTGGCAGCTGCAGGTGAGCCCTGCCAGGGATGGATGAGCCAGAGCTCTGCAGCTTTCCCAGTGATCCTGTTCCCAGTCTGTGCCACCCCAGTGGCTCTGCCAGCCCAGCCTGGCTGCTCCTGCCCTGCCTTTGGCTCCTGGGCTCTGTGCAGCCGGCAGCTCTCGTTTGCAGGATTTAATTGCTGTTCTGATGTTCCTGTGGTGGTTTGGGGAAGGTGTTGGGCTGGGGCTGACTTGTCAGACGTCTCAAACATCCTCCCCAGAGCTGGGGCTGCTGTGCCCAGGAGAGGGGCAGGGGAGCCGGGCTCAGGGCATGGGCAGGAGGCACCTTGGGGAGCAGAAGCTTAACCAAGCCAGACTAGAAATGTAAAGATGTGACCTTACCAGGGTGCCCATGCTGGAGGGGCTGGAGCTGGAGTTAAATCCACTCAAACATTGCCCCTTGAGCTTTGGCTTGAGGTTTGAGGAGACCAAGTGTCTCACCTGGTGCTGTAAGGACATACAAGGGCTGCCAAAGGAGCAGGCCGTGGATATCTGATGGATATCTGATGGATATCCATGTTGTCTTCCCTGAAACCTCTGAGCTGAGGAAGGAACTGGGAAACATTGACTTCTGCATGTACTTGTCATTAATATTTTATTATATTTAGTCTGATGTTTATTAAAAATGCAGATCTGTTTACTTAACAAATGAAAGTTAAATGCCCAGGAAAAATTGTGGCAGTGCTTGGAGCTGTGTTCTCCCTGGGGCAGTGGGAGAAAGGCCTGAGGGACTGGGAGGTGCTGCCTGAGCATCTCCTCTGAAGAGCCAGAGCCTGGAGAGCGCTGGCTGTGTGTGTGACAGGAGGGACAGTGGAGCAGAGTGCCCTGTGCCAGCCGTGGGGATGTGACATGTGGGTGACAGGCAGGGATGGAGCCTGTGCAGCGTCCTGGCATCCACCTGACCCCAGCTACTGCTGTTGTCACTCCTTTAAATCAGGGTTTGCAGCCTGGGAAGCTGCAGGAGCCTTGTTGTGATTGCTGAGGAAATGTAATCAGGTGTTTGGCACCACTGGGGACCGTGAGGCCATGGGCCATCGTGGTGTGGCTGGGCTGCAGGGAAGGGACAGCCCTGGGAAACAGAACCGTGGACTCACAGAAGGGGTTTAGGTTGGAGGGACCTCAAAGCCCACCCATTCCCACCCCTGCCATGGCAGGGACACCTCCCACTGTCCCAGCTGCTCCAAGCCCCAGTGTCCAGCCTGGACACTGCCAGGGATGGCTCCTCTCCTCGAGCAGGAGGAAACCTCTGAGCGGTCCAGGTGATGGAAACCTCCTGCTCTGGGGCAGGGGGGATGCCCAGGTGGGCACGGGAGTGATCAGGAGCCATGCCATGCCATGCCATGCCATCCCATCCCATCCCATCCCATCCCATGCCATGCCATGCCATGCCATGCCATGCCATGCCATGCCATGCCATCCCATCCCATCCCATCCCTGCTGCAGCCCTTCCCGTGGCACAGCCGGGCTTTGCCAGCCCCTGGCCGTGCCGTGCCGTGCCGTGCCATGCCGTGTCGACTAACAAAGTGTGATTTGCACCTCATCCCACGCTTCCTGCCCCACCCACCATGGTTCTTTTCTCCCCTCTCATAGTGCGGACGCAATGCTGAAAACTTCGACCGGTTTTTCACTCGCCATCCACCCGTGCTAACACCTCCCGACCAGGAAGTCGTCGGGAACATTGACCAGTCAGAATTCGAAGGATTTTCCTTTGTTAACTCTGAGTTTTTTAAGCCTCAAGCCAAGAGCTAAGTTGCTGTGCAGATCTCATCCCTGCATCTGTCATCCGGCTCCAGCTGCTGTTGTGGTGACACATTCCATTGCAAAACTTGCATCCGTGGGTTGTCTTTAGTTCCTTGCTAGAGTGACCATATTTCAAGTGTCTTCCTGTTATTTGGGGTGTCACTGGAAGGGAGTGATGTGCAAGAAATGCTGCAAATGGGCTTTTGTAAGATTTTGTTTGTAGAAAATGGGAACGGCTCAGTGGGTAACAGAATGAAAACAGAGACACGGTGACAACTGGGAGAAATCCCTTCATCGTGTGCTTTAATTCTTGCTCTTTCTTTTTTCTAGTGTTTTAATATAATCATGAAAATTTAATTTTTAGCCTTCTTAGCCTTAGTGGCAAGTAAGTGTTTTTAATGAAACCATTCCCTGGAGTCTCTCCTCCCGAAAGCTCTGCAGAGCCAAGTTGCTGGTTCTGGTTCCTTTTTTTTGGCTGTCCTGCTGTGTGTCCAGCCCCTGCACAGCTCCCCTTCCCTGCACAGACATTTTGGGCTGGTTCGTTCCGGGTGCTGGGTCCCCAGCAGTGGAAAAGTTATTTGGGAAGGCAGAGCTGCCATTGGCAAAGATTTCTCCCGATTGTGCTGTTTCTAAGTAGCTTTTTAAAATCAAAGCAAACAGTGGTAAACGGGAAATTTGGAATCCGTGGTCACCCTAGTAAACATCACCAACATCCGTTCCCCAGTGAAGTTTTTTCTTCTTTTCAAATGCCAAAGCCATTGGTGGAGTTTGTTACCTATGTTTTAAATGTGTCAAAAATGGTATTGACCCAAATGGGAGATATTTAACTCTGAGCAGTATTGGGAATTCTGGTATGAAGCGTGCAAAGATGCTCATTTCAATGGATGCTTCTATCCTTAAAAATTGCTCCTGGATATTGAAATGACCCGAGTTTTGTTTCTGGCATCAAAGGAAACATTTCAGGAAGGCTGAATTTCTCTTGAAAGGACAACAATCACCCTGCTTCCTTTTATACCCCTGCAGATGTTCGTGGGCTGTCACTGTATCAATCCGCTTGATTTGTAATGTGCCAATTTATTTTTTTTCTGATACTGATTATAAAATAAAAAGTGAGAAAAACACGGCCCAGATACCTTGATGTGTTTGGCAATAATGAGTTTGTGCAGTTCAGCCAGGTGATTCCTTCCAACAGCTGGGGCTGGAAGCTGCCCTGGCTGCTGGGGGATGCTGGTTCATTCTTCCTCTGCGTTCGTCCCAAAAGATCTGAGCTGGGATGTACTGGAAGCATCATCCAGGAGGGAGTGATTGCTCACAGCCTTCTGCACAGCCCCGCTGGGGCTGTCCCAGCACGGCCAGGGGAGGACACAGCCCGAGGTGAGGACACGGGAGCCCTGCTGCTCGGGGATCTCCTGCAGAGCCTTGACTGCAGCATCAGCTCCAGCTCCCCGAGCCTGCAGAGCCCGGGAGGCAGCGAGCGCCGCTGACTCATCCAGCTAAAGAGGGATTCCAGGTTCCTGTTCGCCTCCCTCCTGCCTTTGGGGATCCACTCCTGCCAAGGGCTGCGGGTCCGGACGCTGCGAGCTCGTTCCGAGAGGTTCCCAACATCGGTGGGAGCTGATCCTGGCATCTTCCATCCCGGCAGCCCTGGAGCTGTGCCACGGGGAGGGGGCTCCTCGGCAGCAGTCAGGGAGGATCCCCATCCCTGGGAGCCAGGCAGAAATACTGCTCCAGGCCAGCTGTACCTGGAGCACAGAGCCACGGGCAGTAGGACATCGCTGTCTGCCACGCCGTGCCACCACCGTGCTGTGCCACCACCACCACACCGTGCCACCACCACCGTGCTGTGCCACCACCACCACACCGTGCCACCACCACCGTGCTGTGCCACCACCACACCGTGCCACCACCACGTCATCCCACTGTGCTCCTTGCTGTGCTCCTCGTCACCTCCCAGGGTCAATTCTCGCACTGCCGGGGGCTCTTTCAGCCCTGAGCATCCCCTCTCTCCATGAACGCAGCCGTTCCCTGCCTGCTCCCACACTGTTCATCATCCTGACAGAGGCAACATTGCCACCAATTCAGGCAGAATTCAAGGTAAGGCAGCAGCAACCTGCGCTTTGCCATGCCCAGCTCCCAGCCAAGGCCCTGAGGAGTGGGAGCTGCTGGAGAGGGCAGTGCAGGGGAGTGGGCTGCCCTGAGCCCCCTCCCGGGCACATCGCAGCCTCTCCCAGCCCTTTCTGCTGCCGAAAAGCAGCAGCAGGAGATTTTCCCACTCCAGAGCTTCCAGGCTGAACACTCCTGAGGGCTGGGGACCACAGTGGCAACTTGCAGCAGTCACATGTGGATGTGTCATTCCCCTTTGCAGCATCCCACAGCATTCCTGTTCAGAAGCTCCTGGCTTGGTAGGACAGTGCTGTCCTGGCCCACGTTGGTTTGGATGGATGTGGCCTTCAGGAACCATGTGGTCAGCTCAGATCCCTCCAGGAGCCTGGAACCACTTTTCACAGAGAGACCCCAAGCACAGCCGTGACTGCTCTGCCAGGACCACCCTGGGGGGACCCTGCTGCCACCAAGGTGGGCTTGTCCTCACATTCCAGCTGCTTCACCCTTTGCCCGCAGAACTCTGCACCTGAAGCTGACCCCTTCACCCTGTCTGCCCTTCCCTGCTGCTGCTCTGTACCCCCAAATCCACTTCTTCTTCCTTCTCTGCTGGAGAGAGGAGCCCTGGAGGGACTCTGGTGCTCAGGGATGGACTGGGAGCTGCGGACTCCGGTGCCCTGTGGGGCATGGCCGAGTGCTCAAGGCCTGACAGCACAGCCACACCCTGGCTCTCCTGCCTTTCTTCTCTTGGCTCCTTCGGTTCCATCCAGACTTGGTTTTTTCCCATCTCGTCTCTTCTCCACCATCTTTGGCTTTTCCTGATCTTCCTCCCCAAGGCTGAAGCCATCCTGATGGGATGTCTCCTATGGAATCTCCAAGCATCTCTGGAGGTCCTGATGCATTTCTGGTTCATCTCCCAGGGCTCAATCCAGCTTGGTGTGGTGCTCCTGGCCTGTCCAGGCTGCCAGGAAGACCTGGCTCTGTGTCCTGGCCGTGCTCCTGCTTGAGGCACGGAGGTGCCCCAGTGTCCCACCTGGCCAAGAGGGGCTGCAGGGAGGACACAGCATCTCTCCTCCCTGAGGGGTGGGCTGGGGTGCAGGACACAGTTATTTTCCTCAGTTCAAGCTGACAGATTAATCCAGAGTTGGAAATCCTGGTGCAGCAGAGCACACACAGGACCTGGCATGGTGGGGCCACACTTCAAACACAAAGTCTGGGGGAAAATGGAGAACAAATACAGGTTTCTCCAAGGCATCAAATTTTTGACAGGGTCCTCCCTGTGTCACGGCAGGGGAAGGTCACCTCCAGCCGGGATTTGGGGTCTCTCCTGTACAGGGACACAGAAGAAGGGGTGAAGTCTTTTGTCCCTGCTTTAGTAACGAGGCAGAGCAGAGCCAGTTCCAGCCACCCCTCCAGCCATGGTTCTGTCACTTCCCACAGCAGGACAGCCCTGAGGCAGGGCTCTCTGATCTGCAGGGTTTGGAATAGGAGCCCACGCATTCCCAGTGCTGACTCTGCAGTGCTGATCGCAGGTTCCCAGCACTAATCCTGACATTAACATCCTTTTTTCCCCCTTTTTTTGGCTTGGGTGTTGCTGCAAAGTTGTTCTTCCTAAGAAATTGCGAGGAGAAAATGTTGCATATGGGGAATTTTCCTTCTCAGAGGTTTTGAAGTGCTGTGTGTTTTGTCTGTACAACCCTGGAGCAAATCACATCCTCCATCAATGAACCAGTGTTGGTTAACACCATATCACGGCATCATTCAAAAATCAAGCTTAAAGTAGAAAGAGCTCTTGCAACTGATTATTTTGTGCAAATTTTGACATGGTAATGACTGTTGCTGCCATTTCGAGGCATGTTGCTTCCTCCAGGCTCCTTCCTCCTGTGCAGTGCCGAGCTCTGGTTGCAGTGAGGGCTCTGCATGCTGAGAACTGCTCCGTGCTCTCTCCCACAGCAAACAGAAGAGCAGGGATGCTCTCTCCCAACGCGCCCGGCTCTTACCAGTCCCTCTGTGTCCTGCTCGTGTGTTTCAGGCGTGCTAAACTGTTCTTCTCTTCTTGCTGGTGGTGCAGGGCTGCTTCTGTTGTACAGGGCTGGGAGTTCCTGCTCGGTGGCAACTTGAGAAAGCGGCGTGGGGTGTGGAGTGCTGGGACAGCTCCCCGGGGACTGCACGGCTCCCTCGGCCCTGCCCTCGGGTGCTGTCACCTCTGGGGTGCTGTCACCTCTCGGGTGCTGTCACCTCTCACTGCCTCCCTCCTTCCCCAGTTTAACTCTGTGCTTTCCATTTAACAGAAAGACAAACGCGACACTTCCAACTTCGACAAAGAGTTCACCCGGCAGCCGGTGGAGCTCACGCCCACGGACAAACTCTTCATCATGAACTTGGACCAGAACGAGTTTGCTGGATTCTCCTACACCAACCCCGAGTTTGTGATTAACGTGTAGTCGCGGCGCAGCCCTGTCCTCGCTGTCCCACGCCAGGTGGCCCTGTACATAGGACACTAGTCTTCCAGGATTAGCAGTGCAGACACACATCCCCTCCCGCCAAACACGCCGGCCGCTTCTCCTGGAGCCTCTCCATGTCTGTGCCACTCGCTAGCTTGGTTTCCCTACCAGAGGTGTCCGGGGTACCAGTTACGGGTCAGTGATACTTCTAGGAGCTATAGTTGGTGGTGACTAATAGAGTTTTTAAACAGAAATATACCAAATTGCTACGGTCTCTGTAATTTTGCAGTGGGATGCTGAGATCCCAGTGACCCAGCTAGTCCCAAAGCGTTGCTGTGGAATGCTAAGCATGGTTGATCGCTTAAAGCGTTGTGCTGAAGCTTGCGATGAGTGTGAGCTTGTCTTAGAGGAGCCTTTTGTTCAAGACATGGATATATTTGATCAGTGTGGAAAAATCTGCTTCTAGACCTCTATTTTCCAATGCATTGTCCATAGGGTCGGGATGCTCTCTGGAGCATCCCCCACCATCCTCCTTCCCCGCGCTCGGGCGTTGCGACTCCAGACCACTCCCATGCCAGTTCTTGTACATCAGAGCAAACCTTTTTCTAAGTGAAAGGTGGGGTTTTTTGTAACATCTGGAACAGTTTGCAGTTTTGATACGCTCTGTCAGCACTCGCATAAATCTTTCACAGACACTGTTGAGATGTAACAGCTCTGTAAAGGATATTAATATTCTGCCAAAACAAAACACATTTATATTCCTGGTTTACAATTTACCAACTGAAAACAAGCCCAAGACCAAAGGGCTGCACTGAGGGCTATTTATAACGGAAACTTTTCTACTTTCCACCCTCTGCTATTCTCTTCCAGACTCCAAAACCATGGATTTCACAGACATCTTGATTTTCCTGATTTCCACCAAATTCCTGGGGGTTTCAGTCAGTAATTCAGGACCTTCTGCATCATTTTAAAAAAAAATTCTGAATGAGAAGAGACAATTCCAGCAGCTGTTTGTGAGGCAGAGCCGTGGCATGCAGGAGGGCAGGGGAGGCAGGAGGGAGCAAGGACAGGAAGGAGAAGATGGGGGTGGACAGGTGAGGGCAGGGGCAGGCAGAGGAGGGCAGGAGGAGGCAGAGGAGGGCAGGAGGAGGCAGAGGAGGGCAGAAGGAGGCAGGAGCAGGCAGAGAAAGGCAGAGGAGGGCAGGAGCAGGGAAAGAAGAGTAAGACCAGGGAGAGAAGGGCAGGAGCAGGCAGAGGAGGGCAGGAGAAAGCAGAGAAAGGCAGAGGAGGACAGGAGCAGGGAAAGAAGAGTAAGACCAGGGAGAGAAGGGCAGGAGCAGGCAGAGGAGGGCAGGAGAAGGCAGGAGCAGGCAGGCACTGCCCATCGCTGACCAGCCAGTGACCCTGGCTGACTGCTGTGTTCACAGGGGCTGAACATCCCCCCCAGGTGAGCATCCCCCCAGTCCCTGTCACCCAGTCACAGCCCAGTCCAGCTGGTTTGCAGAACCCAGTGTGTTTTCTGAGCCAGCACTGGTTCTGCTGGATGCAGCCATTCCTCCCGGCCCCAGGGAAATGGGTGGGATTTTATCCATCATGAGGAATTCTACAGAAGAAATTCTAGTTTGTAGGTATTTTATAAACATGAAACTCTACCTTTGGAAATAATTTGCTTCTTTTAATGATTCCTTGAGAACTAAAGGCTGCCAGCAGCTAAGGCGCTGTCCCAGGTGAGTGTCCCCCTGTCACTCAGCCACGGGCACTGTCCTGTGCCTGCTGGGGCTGAGGGCTGAGCCCGTGGCCTTGGGTCCTGCCCTGGGCTGGAGGAACCCAAACCAAACCCAGAAAAACTGCAAATTGTGCCAGATCCAGGAGGGGGTTTCCGAGGGGCTCTGCCCCGGGCGAGGCCCAGGGCTCGGGGGTGGTGGCTGGCGAGGGCTCCCCCGAGCCTGGCACATCCCGAGGACATGGTGCCATCCTCTGCAGAGCGCAGCTGATGTCGGAGCACGTGCGTTACTGTCGCCTTCCAACCTTTGCTGCAGAATTAGTATTACTTCAGTGGTGAATGTTTTTAATTTCCGTCTCTTTGGCTCTGAAGGCGCTCCCAGGTCTGTCCAGGATGCTGCCGGAAGGTCTCCGGGGCTGAGGGGCACCCCGGGCTCGTGGGCATAATGCAGGAGCTGCTGCAGGGGGAGTCACATCTTTTCAGTTTGGGACTTCTGTGTCTGTGTTGGGGTGACACTTGTGCATGGAGCAGGCGCTGCTGGACGCTGAGCAAAGCGGGTGGCCTTGGAGGGGAGGCTGGGATGTGGCACCAGGCAGCTTTGGAGGCAGCTTTGGGATCGAGATCCACACTCCAGGGTGAGCTTGGCAAATGCCAGGTGCTCTTCTCAGGACTCATACCTTGAGTATTCCTGACGCTGTCCATCCTGCTGCTTGCCAAACTCTTATTCCAAGACTTATTTCCAGATGACCTGTTTCTTCTGGGAAGGAATGTACAGTGGGATGTGCCTGGCCCTGCACAGACCCTCATATATGTGTGGACTCCTCCAAGGAAGGGCAGAGTGACAGGGGTTGAGTCACTGTTTATATCATTTGATGATTTAATCTGCACTGTTGGACGGGGAAAGCAGAGCTTATGGAGGATGCTCAGAGCTGAGAGTCTCAGGAGAGCCCTGGTCCCCAGCCCCCAGGTGCTCCACAGCTGTGTGAGGAAATCCATGCCCAGACCATACCTGGAGCTGCTGGGGATGCAGGGGAAGGGGGCCTCAGTCTGGTGTCCCACCTGGATTCATTGGGACTGGCAGTGGAATCCCCTGGGGCAGAGGGGGACCCAGAGCCCTGGGGCAGGGCAGAGGAGGGGCTGAGGAGGCAGGACATGCACAGGATGGCGTCTCCTGACTTTGTCCCGGGCTGGATTGCATCCCAGTGCTGCAGGTAAGTGTGCTCAGGCTCTCAGCTGGTTTCCTCTAGGACAGGGTGGGTCAGACAGTCCCCCCAGGGCTGTGCTGACCCCTCGGCTGCTGCTCTGTGGCAGCTCCAGAACGTGCCCTGCTCCCAGTGTGACTCCCCTCGTTCATGGCTGGGAGCTGCTGCTGTGCCTGTCTGCCCTGGCTGGGGCTCTGAGCAGCCTGCTCCTGCCCCATCACCAGAGGAGCTATCGATCGCTTTAATCCATTTAATAAATAAATGTGGGTCTGTGCAGTGGCCAAGCCGTGTAGACAGGTGGGAGATGAGTGGGAGCAGGGCAGTCGCTGTGCTCCGGTGGTTGTGAGTCCCAGAGCTGTAACCCCAGGGAGGAGCCAAGGGGATTCGAGCACGGGACACAAGGATCCTGCTGTTCCCAAAGGCAGGGATCGCACCTGGAGCTGCAGCCTGCTCACACTGCCAAGTGCTGTGGCTGCTCTGCTGTGGCAGGAGCAGGTGAGGCTGCGTGAGCACACGCCTCTGGCTCCATGCATGGAAGTGTCACCTGAGCTGTTTATTTCTGATCACATTAAAGTGGCAATTAAAACAAGGAGGGAAAAAAAAAAAGAAAAAAAAAAAAGAAATGTTTATTGTTGAACAGTTTGTGTTTGTGAATTTGATTTCACCTGCAAGTATTTGATGACTTTTCTACATCCTAGACTACCTGCTGTGTGTTGTCAAACAGTTCTCATGAAGACCTCCTTTTAGATGGGCATATACTCTTGATTCAATTTGCTGCATGTATGAAAAAAATAAAATATTTAATTTTAAAGAAACCCTGAGAGCTTGGCTTCCTTTGCCCAGAAGACTCTGGGGACGAGCTGGGCATGGGGTTTCCCTGGGGGCCGGGGTGCCCTGGAGGGGCAGGAAATGCTGGGAAATCTCAGAGGTTTGGTCAAAAAGCTGCACAGCTGGGGACTCTCAGTGGTTGGAACTGCCCCAGTGCAGGTCCCAGAGAGGAGCAGCTGCACCCAAAGGCGCACGGTGCGGACGGGGGGCACGTCCCTTGTGTCATCTGTTAATTGCTCACTAATGAGGTACTGAAAGCTGCGGGACAGGCTCTTCCCACGAGCACAGCCCCAGTCTCTGGCACTGGTGCAGGGCTGTGGGCACGGGGTGGCTGCACTGGTGAGTGCTGGGAGGGGGGGTCGGGACCTTCTGGGATCCCCCAGACCTTGCAGGAGCTCCGGGGGCTCCTGGCCGAGGGCACCTCAGTCTCTGCTCAGGTCTGGCAGAGCTGCCTGGCACATCCCTGCCTTTCTCCATCGAGGAACTCCCCTTGTTTAGCGAGTGCCCGTGTGAAACCGGGGGAGTGTGTTCTCCTCCTGCCTTTGGGGATGTCTGCTGAACTTCCAGCAAAATATCCTCGTCTCTCCCACCCCGTGCGGCTGGTGGTCACCGGGAGCACCCCGATCCACCTGGGGGTGGGAAAACTGCCGGGCTCAGCCGGCCCTGGCACTGCTGGAACAGCGTGGCATCTCCTCAGGCTGGGCAGCCCTGGCGGTGCCCCCAGCCCCTGCTGCTTCCCTGAGCCCCCAGCCACACCAGGAAGGCATCCCCAGCCCAGAACAGGGCTTTGGGGTGCCTGGTTGAGTCCCTGCCCAGACTCACTGCCGTGCCCATTCCCAACATGTTGGAAACGCTCCTGAGCTTTGCCTCTCCTGGCTTGTGTAAGTGAAACATTTGGTTTTGTGACACTTTCCTTAATTATGGGAGCTAATGACAAAACCATTGTGACAAATGACTCAGCTTTTGATAGTGAAGTTAATTAATTCTGAAGTTAGAGCCTCCATTGGAGTATCTGGAAAAACCCGATTAGGAAGTGTGCTTACCCAGCGTGACACGGGCAGCAGGAGCTGTCCCTGTGACAGCCAGGTAAAACCCTCCCTGCCCTCGGCTGGGAGGGATCATCTGCCCCGAGCAAGGGGATTAAAGGCCAGACATCCTGGTGCTTGCCTCCTGATCCATCCCTCCATCCATCAAAGCATCCAGGGGAACACAGCCTCATTAATGCTGGACCGAATGACCAGGAGCAGCTCTGCATTGGGCGCTGACCTTCAAGAGCGTCTCCCTGAAGCCATCTTTCATCTCTTTCATTTGCATTACAATCCTGTTTGCCTCATTATTCCTTATCCACTTCTTCTTCAAAGGGTTTAAATCAAATCAATTAAATTGTGGCAGGCTGGAGCAGCAGTGAACCTTTCCTTGTGGTTCAGCGTGGTCCAGCTGGACCTGACTACAGAATGGGTTTAATCTTCTGCTATTTGTTCTTTTATTGCTTCTGGGCTACCACTGCCCACAGATGCCTTTGTTCCCTGTCCATCCTTCCACCCATCCCATGCAGACACACTCCATGGACAGGCTGGTCCTTGTCTGACCTTGGGGAAAGGATTCTCTTGGCTTCCCTCACACAGCCTGGGATCAGGAAGACGGGGAGCTGCTGGCCATGGAATAGATGTGGGAGCCCTGGGGCACTGCCATAATGTTTGCTGTCCTGTGCCATCCCTGTGCTGGTTTTGTCTGCTCAGGGAACCAAAGGATCCTGGAATCATTCAGGTTGGAAATGCTCCCCAAGACCATCGTGTTCAACTGTTCATCCAGCACTGCCAAGGCCACCACTAACCCGTGTCCCTTGGTGCCACATCTACACAACTTCTAAATGCCTCCAGCTATGGGGACTCTACCGCCTGGCAACCCTTTCAGTGAAGAAATTTTCCCTAATATCCAATTTAAACCTCCCCTGGTGCAAATCAAGGCTGTTTCCCCTTGTCCTGTCCCTTGTTCCCTGGGAGAACAGACTGACCCCACCTGCCAGCACCCTCCTGTCAGGGAGTCCAAGTATCCAAGGGCGGGGAGAAATGCTGAAGAACATCCCAAATGTAGGCAAACCACCCCGGATGTGGGCCCCGGAAGATGCGTGGTGCTGGCCCACACACGGCCACCCCTGCTCCCCCAGCATCGCTCAGAATAAAGAGGCTTAATCAGAATGGATTTCTGTTCCTCCCCTGCTATTTTTATTGCGACTCAACTGCCGGAAACCCAGCAGGGAGAGCAGAGCTGGTGGGGACTTGCACCAAGGCAGCCAGCTCGTGCCATGGGCACTGTGGCACGGGTGCCACCGCTGGCACTCCCTGGCAGCACACAGGGACGCACCAGCTCACCACTGGAGTCCTGCTGGAGCCAGTGGATTGCAGCCAGCACTTCCAAAGTGTGTGCAGATATAAATAATCCCCTCGTAGGAGTGGGGAAGGATGAACACATGTGCCGAAGGCTCTGGAGTCCTTATCCCCTCGCAGCCCCCGGGAGCAGAGAATGAAGTGAAGACTAGGCAGGGCTGGAGCATCTCCCTGCATCACCAATGACCCAAACTCGCCTTGTATCAGCCCCTCTTCCTTCAAAGAAAAACCTAATCCAGCTAGGGATTATTTGTGACTGCTTACTTCCTGCCACTTTGCCAATTTAAATGCAGCAGAGCTTTCATTGCTGGATTTGGGAGGACAAAGCCTAACAGATCTCGGGTTAGGACATTTTTGCCTGGAAGGACAACACTTTTCTTGCAGGAGTTGTACAATCTTTGCAGCATGGGCTGGATTTTGTTACTTGTTTCTACTTTGCCCAGCGCAGTAGGGTCCAGGTCCAGGAACAGGAAGATGATGATGGGCAAGGCAGGGAACAGGAGGAGGTGATGGAGCTGGAGCTGGAGGGGCCCAGGCTGCCCTGGTCAGGGTGCCAGGCTGTGGCCCTGCAGTTTGAGTTGTAGAACAGGACACCAAGGTCACCAAATTCTCCTTGGTCCCAAATCTTAGTGACTGCCTGGGGAGGCCAGAGCTCCGAGCTCGCTCCTGGAGCTGACACTCCATTCATGGAGCAGTGAGAGGGGTGCAGGGGTGTCCCCACCTCCAGCCCCACAGGGGCCAACACGATCTGACACGGACTTTGCTTCTGTTTGAGCTCGCTTTGTTCAAAGCCTAGGAAACGGTACATGTGCACTCTGCTCACACCTACACACGCTGTGTTAAAATAACACAATTAAGGCTGCAAAATCCCCCACTCACAACGCAATTTGCAGCCCCTCAGCTGTGGGTGGGAGATATCTTTGCTGCCTCTGAGCAGGCCGGGGGCCGGGCAGGGTGCTGGCGTCAGGCACTGCCCCACGCGCTGGTGACAGCCAGGGGGGACAGCCAGGGGCAGTGGGGGTGGCAGCATGAGGCAGATGTCCCACAGAAACTTGGCCTTTCCCTGAGCCGTGCTCTGAGCCACCTTCACAGCATCCATGGGATTGCTCAGGACCAGGGGCTCAGGAAAACCACGAAGAACAACTTTTTGCATAGTGACAGGACAAGAGGGAACGGTTTTGAATTAAAAGAGAACAGATTTATATTGGATATTGGGAAGAAGTTCTTCCCTGGGAGGGTGGGCAGCCCTGTCACAGGGTGCCCAGAGAAGCTGTGGCTGCCCCTGGATCCCTGGAAGTGTCCAAGGCCAGGCTGGACATTGGGGTTTGGAGAAGCCTGGGACACTGGAAGGTGTGTCCCTGCCCAAGTCAGGGATGGGACTGGATGATCTTTAAGATTTCTTCCAGCCCAAACCATTCCGGGTTTCTGTGGTTCCATGAGCAGCATCCCAGCACAGCCCAGGGCTCATCCCAGTGCCCAGTCTGTGACACCAAGCTGTGACCTGGGAGCCATCGTGTGCCTCTGCCAGCAACTCTCCCCAAAACTGAGAATCGATAACGCCTCCTCAAAAACGCACAGGAAGACCCATGTGGTGCAGGGTGGGTGGGTGCTGCTGACCCCAGCCCGTGTCCCCATCCTCACACTCCTCAGAGGGCTGCGTCCCCTCCCAGCTCTGTCCCAGCTCATCGAGCACTGCCACTCTCCAGACGGGAACGATGCGAAGCAGGAGCTGGTGCTGTGAGCCCAGGGAGCCTGGGCAGAGCTGCACCGCCTCCAGCCTGAGCTGGGAACCAGGCACGGGGCCCGTGGGGAAGCAGGGAATGAACCAGGGTGATCCACAGCCAGGAGCCAGCGGGGCAGCAATCAGCGTGCCCTGCCTGGGGAGCGGCACAAACGGTGATTTCAGGCTGAGGAGCCACTTAATTTTCGCATTCTTAATTTCTCAGTACTTTCATAATTCTCTGTTTGCCTTTTTGGAGTAAATAATTAGTATTTCCATGTGAGTGCATACAGATGAGGGCTGGGGAAGCACACACCATCGTGTAAATCGTTCGCTTTCCCGTCTCACCGTGGCCCTTACAGGACCGTGAATTCCAGAGGTAAGTGTGTTCCAGGGTTGTTGGAAAGGTCGCATGAGTCATGGGCTCATCCGGCCGGCTGAGGGATGTTTCAGGGAGATGAGGAGAGGCAGAGGGCAGGGGGGTTACCGCTGGCAATGGTGCAGGAGTGGATTGCGGCTACAAGGGATGTTCAGGCTGAACCAGCGCCTGGGCAGGGGATAAACACCGGTGCTGGCAGGGCAGGAACATCTCCGTGTCAGCGTGGGAAGGTGCTGTGCCCCCCCTGGGGTCCGCTGTGGGGGTGTGTGGTCCCCAGCCTCTTGTCCCAGATGCCGCCCGGTGCCCGGTTCCGGTGCTCAGGCACCGAGCAGGCTGAGCTGGGGGCAATCGGAACCGAGGGGCCCCGTGCCGGGGGCTGCTGCGGATGGGGGACAGTCCCTGGGGCGGTGCCGGCACTTCCAGGGGACTTCCACCCTGTCCGTGTCCCAAGACGGTCCCGGTCCGGTCCCAGCATCCCGGGGCGGGGTTCCCGGGGCGGTCACGGTCTCGGTTCCCCGGTCCCCGCTCAGTCCCGGCACCCAGCGGTGGGGTCCCCCCTCCCAGCCCAGGTATTCTTGTAGGGTCCCTCTCCCGATCTCCCGGGGCAGTCCCGATCCCAGCATCCCGGGGGAGGCGGGGGGGGTGGGGGGGGGGGGGTTCCCGGGCCAGTCACGGTCTCGGTCCCCGCCCAGTCCCGGCGCACCGGGGTGGGTTTCCCGTCCCCCCGGTGCCGGTCGCCGTCCCCTCCGCCGGCCGGTGGTAGGAGCGGGCGGGGGGCGGTGTCCCGGCGGCGCAGCCCCCCTCGGGTCCCGCCCCCCGCTGCCCCCCGCCCCCGCCGCCCCCCGCCGCTGCCTTGGCCGGGCGGCGCGGGGGAGGCGCCGGGAGAGGCGGCGGGAGCGCACGGAGGAGCCGCTCCGCTCCGCCGGGCCGGGCCGGGCCGGGCCGGGCTGGGCTGCGCTGCTGCGCTCGGGCCATGCGTGCCGGGCTCCCCGGGGCCGGGCCGCCCCGCTCCGCGCCGCCGCGGGGCCCCGGCTCTCCGCCGGCCGCGGGGGCATGAGGCGGCGGGCGGCGGGCGGCGGCGCCGGCCCTTCCCCTGCGAGCCGCCGCCGGAGGATGAAGCAGCATGAGGATGTGTGACAGAGGCGTCCAGATGCTCGTCACCACGGTGGGAGCCTTCGCAGCCTTCAGCCTGATGACCATCGCCGTGGGCACTGACTACTGGCTCTACTCGCGCGGCGTGTGCAGGACTAAGTCCGTGAGCGACAACGACACGAGCCGCAAGAACGAGGAGGTGATGACCCACTCGGGGCTCTGGAGGACGTGCTGCCTGGAAGGTACCGACCCCCGCGGCCCCAAAACTTCGGGGGAAGGGTTGCATCGCGGGACCCCCCCACCCCAGATCCGGGCCCCCGGCGAGCGTTGCGTCCCCGGCCGCCCGAGCATCCCCCGGCCCGGCGGCCCCGCCGCTCCCCGCTGCCTCCTTCCGAGCCCCTCCCCGGGCACTCGCGGTGGCACCGAGGTGGAACCTCACGGGGGGCTGCTCCTGGCGGGGCGCGGGGCCGCGGGGAGCGGGGCTGCGCCTCCCCCCGTGCTGGGGACCGGCGGCAGACTCTCTGTGTCCTCCCGAGGAGCTCCGGGCTGAGGGGCCACAGGTCCCTCTCCTGATCAGCAATGTGTGAGCGAGAGGCCCGAGGATGCTGCCCCTCTCCGGGGCTGCTCCGGCCCCGGGTCCCTGTCACCGGGGGGAAACCCCACCGCACCCGGCGTTGTCATCACCGAGCCCCAGCTCCAGCGCCAGCCCTTTCCCTCCGAGCAGCACAACGGGGCAAGGTGGGCACGGCGGGTCTGCCCCACCACGGCTGCCCCACGGGCCAGCTCTTGCCTGCCCATCCTCGCTGCTTCGCCCCGCTGCTTCCCTCCCGCAGCAGTGCCCGGCTGGCGAGGCCCCAGCAGCTGCCGCCCTCCTGCAGCACAGGCCACAATTCGGTGCACTTTTGCCCCAAAGCTGCTGGTTGAGGTGTTTCTGAACACCCACAGACTGTGCTTAAAGATGAGCTTTAACAGAGCCAGGTGCTGGGACCTGCGCAGCAAAAAATGGCCGGTGGCATCACCCCGGGCCCTAACTTTTACAACGAGTGGCAGCAGTGGGTGTCCTGTGTGCTCAGGAGAAGCTGCCCCACTATCCTGTGGGGCCCTGGCGGTGTCAGACTGCCCCAGTCCAGCAGCGACCCCTCCAGTGCTGGGGGCAGGCGAGCCACGGCGCTGAGCTGCTCCTGCACGTTGGAAAGTTCTCGGTGAGTCACGGCCAAGGATGCAGAAATACCCTGTCTGTTCCTGGTGCTCCGTCCTAAACCAGTCAGTCTGAAGTCAGTCAGAGCTTTCTTATTGATTCAAGGAGGGTTTGGATCATGCTCTAATTCCATAATAAATAATTTGAGATAATCTGTCTCCCCTCTTGGTCTGAGGGAGCCAAGGTGGCAGAAGCCAGGGATGTGAAAGATGGGATCGTTGGAGCCATGAGTAATTTCCAAAATTCTTCGGTTTGCTACCTGTATTTTTTTTTTTTTTTTGCCAGCCAATGTTTTATATTTCCCTCACTGTGATCAATCACTGCTTTGGAAGGAGCCAGAGAGGCCCCGCTGCCCTGGGCACAGCTCGCTCGGGAAAGAGCTTGGCAGTGCCACTGCAGAGCTCAGAGCTGGATCCCAGCCCACCACCCTGAGCCTGGGCACGGGGCTGTGAGCAGCAGGGCATGGGCTCGCCGTGGGCTCAGCACTCCCTGCTCCACATCCAACCCCGCGCTGCTGCTCTGAGAGCTGTGGGGTGGGAGCGGGAGTGGGAGCGGGAGTGGGAGCGGGAGTGGGAGTGGGAGTGGGAGCGGGAGTGGGAGCCGTGCGGGGCTCGGTCTGGGGCTGCTTATCACCTTCCTGAATTGTGCAGGAGAAGGCGCCTCGCAGGCTGCGTTAACCAGCGCGGCGCCGGGAAGGGAAAACTTCCCCCAGCCGAGCTGCGCGGGGCTCTGGAGCCGGTGCGGGGAAAGGACCGCGCCGGGGCGGGGGCTGAGGAGCCGGGGCAGCGCTGGGGGCACAGCCCTGGACCTGTGACATGCAGCAGGTCCCGTGCGATTCCTGCTGCAGGCCCCGCTGGTTTCCGTGCGCTGCGTCGGGCTTGAGCGGGGACAGAGGCTCCGTCCCCGGTGCCGGGACCGAGCGCGGTCTGTCGCAGGGGCCGGCTCTCCTGCGGCGCACGAGATGCTTTTAGCACTGAGCAGAGCTCCCTGCTCCCCCGGGAGCCGCCTCAGGCCTGAACTTTCCGCCGGCAGCGGGGGCTGGACGCGGGTAAGGCGGGGGGAATCGCGCGTGGAGCCCCCGGGCTGAGCGCGGAGCTGCCCGACGTGAGCCCCGAGCATCCCGAGGCTCCGAGCATCCCTGCCGGTCCCAGCGCCTGCGTGGGAGCCACGCACCACGTGAGCGTCACAAGCCCATCGGCGAGAGCGGATAAACGCTGAATGGAGCCGCCGCAGACCCGTGGAGAGCCACCCACACTGGGAAACACAAATTCTTGGTTGACTCAATCGCTGGAGCCCGGGCAGGTGTTTCCAGACTGCTGGGCCGCGATAGTCTGCTTGGAATCGCAGCGTTTGGATCCCGGTTATGGCTTTTTCGATGTGTGAATGCTCGGCGGGTGTCCCCTCGATTGTCCAGCTCGGGTGTGACCGGCGCAGGTCGGTTCGTGTCCCCCGCGGCTGTTTCAGTGTCCCTTGTTCCCCTCTGTGCCTGCTGGGTCGGTAAGGAAGGGAGGGAAGCACACGGCACTTCGGGGAGAGAGCTGAAGTTGGGAAACAGCTGCTTAGGCTCGTGGTGTTTTCAAGAAAGTAACAGAACTTTGGTTTTCGTCAAACTTAATTAAATTCAGCATCATTAAATGCAGCATCATTAAATGCGGGGAGGCTCCGTGTCCTCCCTGCTGCGTGGTGTAGATTGGGACTGGCTCCATGGCATCATGCGGATCTGAAACAGGCAGAAGGAGCAGGAGGATTTGGCCAAGGCTGCTCAAAATACCATATTTTAAGGCGATGTGGTACTTTTCCTTTCCTCCTTCATTTCCCTCATCAGAATAAAGTGCTCTGTCATTTCTGGAGGAGGCCAAGCGTTGCTGTGCCTCCTCCCTCACAGAGGATGCTCAGCATCCTGCATTCCTCTGGGGTGGGATGTGGGGTGTTCTGCAGGAGACACAGAGATCTTCTGTCCCAGAGCTGGCCTTGGACTGAGCTGTGCCCCTTGGGCCCAGCCTGGCCCCTCCAGTGTCCCCCACAGCCTTTGCCAACACAGTTTCTCTCTGCTGAGCCTGGGGAGTGCCAGGGCTGCTCTTTTGGGATGATCCTGTCTGGATTTACACACAATTTTGCAGGTACCATCAGCTGACCCCTCAGGACCCTGCCCAGTCCTTTCTACACCTGAGCTGCAGCTCCTGCATGGCTCGGTGCTGGGTGGATGGTCACTCCTGGAGGCTGCACCTGAGGGTGATGGGCCATGTCCCTGAGCCAGGGGTTCCACTGGACAGCCCCTGAGCTCCTCAAACTCCCCTTGAGCACAAGAAATGGTCTCTGGTACCTGGGTCTCCTGTAGCCACGGGGGCTGTCTGGCCATGTTCCTCCTGCTGGGAGTCTGGTTGCACTCTGAGGCCACTGAGCCCCTCACAGGGAGTCCCCAGAGTGGTGGCACCCCCAGCCCATCTGCTGGGGCTGAGCAGCATCTCCCACCCCCAAACTGGAACTTGCTCTCCTGGTTCCTTGCTCCTAGTCCTTGGAGCTGGCTGTAGAGGGACGGCCATGGCTGAATGAGCCCAAGGTACCGAGCTGCCCAAATCTGCCTGACCCACCTCCCTCGTTTGTCAATATTCCCGTCAATCTTTTCTCTGCCATTTCCCTGGTTTACTCCCAATTTTTTCATGTTTTATTCAATACTCTCAATGAAGACGTTGTCATAGCTCAGCAGTGTCCTCATGCAGGAGCATCCCTTGGATGAAGGGACTGTCTCTGTGAGCTCCCAGCCCTGTTCATAAGGCACTGTTGATTCTGCATAATGCAGGTCTTTAACTTCTTCAGGAGAGCTAAATCAAATGCCCTGTGGAACTCTTAAATGTATTATGTTACCGACTCCCTTTATCAACTGAATTTGTAACTATATCAAGAGAAATTTATGAAGTTTGGTAAATCTGTTTTCCACGAGGCTGTTTGACATTTGCCTCCTCCTCCGTTCCCACCTCTGCTAACCCATGGGCGGTGCTGGGGACACAGCTCCTGCCATTGCCCATCGCATCACTCCTGGCATTCAACCAGCTTCTCTCGTCTTCTAGAAATTCAGCAGAATGCCAAGGTTTATTAAAATCCATTTTAGATCTTCAGAAGCTTTCTCAGCCTATTCTCTGAATGCTCCTGGGAGAAAGTTCTCTAGTCCTCCTGATTCTGTTTACACTTTGCAGTTGCTGTTTAGCATCCCCCCAGCTCCTGCCAGAATACAGGAGCCTGTTTGTCTCCAAGTACAGAACAGAAGTAGCTGATGAATAAATAAGCATGTGTCACTTCTGCTCCATGACTGACAGTTACACTGTCATGATCCAGTGGTGGTTTACACCTCAGGAAAACTCCTTCCAACACAATGAATGAATTCCACCTCGTTTTGCCTTGACCTTTCAGTTTCAGGTTTATTTTAACTGATCCCATCAGCTTCTCCCATCAGCCACTTGTGAGTGGCCTGCTACTTCCCATATCAGAGTCCCCAGTTTTTAATTTTTAGATTCAATTTCCCATTCCCCTTTCCAGTAGGCCTGGCAGGGGTGGGGGGTGCAGGAAAGCACCTGTCCTTGCTCCTGAGTTTCCATTTTCCCCTGATGGTTTTGTCCGTGGCTGGTTTTGGCTCTGCTGAGCTGAGTTGGGTCTCAGTGAAGGCTTTAAATCAGGCTGGAAGAGGCTGCCCTGGCCAGGCACCAGCTCTTCCCCTGCCTCCAGCTCCTCTCAGCCCTCTGAGTGAGGCCAAGCAGAGAATTTCCCCAAGGTGACAGCAAGATTGTTTCTGTTAGAAAGTTATTATCTTTAATTTTTAAAAGCGCCAAGCAAATGTCCCTGAGATTGCAATCACCCATGATGGAGCACTTTTTCTCACTCCTCATTATGGGCAGGTATTTAAGGAGCTGCTCAATCTGTTCCTGTGTCTGGTCAGAGTCGGTGATGGATTCTCATCCCCTCGTGCCACTTCTCAGCAGTGCCCGGTCCAGCTCGGTGCCAGTGCTGGGGTGAGGGTGAGGATGTGGTGGGGGTGCCATGCTGCCCTCCAGGACCCTGCTGACCACACTGACCACCCTGCCCAGCGGCCCAGCACCCCTGGCGTGGCTCCCCACCGTGCCCCAACCTTGGGGGTGCCCATGAGGAGAGCCCAGGGATGGCAGCTCTGGGGCAGGGGTGCAGAGATGGGCACTGCCAGGCAGGCTGGAGAGGATGGAGGGGGACAGGGCTGGTCTGTGCAGCCAGGCAGGCTTGGGGGGGTGCTGGGAAGGGGCTCTTTGCTCTCTTTGTTACCTGAGGGCTGGGAGGTATCCAGCTTTGCTGTATGATGGAGACAGGATGTTGTGTGGTGCCATGGAGGCACCTGAGGTGAGGTGAGGGATGAAGGTGGACACGACAGTTACCTGTTTGAGATTACTTGATGGGATTACCGAGCTGCAATTCAATGTCCAGCGAGTATTTCCATCAGGCCAGCCTGGAGCAGGGACAGCCCAGCCCCTGGCACTGCTGGCACACAGCTCTGAACACATGCCCTGGGCACGGGGCTCTGCGAGGGGTCACATTCAACACCGAGGCACAACTCGGGTTTAGGGAATCCCTGAGCCTCTCCTTGGTGGAGGATGTATTGGATAAAAGTGAATTACTGTCCTCTAATGGAGATGAAAATGAGGCTGGCTGGACCCTCGGGCTGCTCCAGGCCCATGTTCTTGTGGCACATGGCCAAATGCCACGAGTCATAAGAATCCTTGTGGACACCGAGGGTCTCGTGCCCCTGCCAGCTGGCACGGTGGCTCCGAGCAGCCGAGCCTCCAGCTCCACGGCTGGTTGGAGAGTGTCCGGGGAGGAGCTGTGCCTCAGCTCGCTGCCACCAGCTCTGCTTTGAGCACAGGGTGCAAAACTCACCCTCCTGGGATGCTGCGGTGTTTTCTGGGCAAAATCCTGACTTGTGAGGTGGGTTAAAGAGCCGCTTCCCTCACTGCCTGCGAGCAGCACGTGATGAATAAAATGCTGTGAACAGCTCAGAAACAGGCATTTTACTGCTGCATAGGCGTGGTGCAGAGCCTGTCATCTCCGGAGCTGTTCCCGTGTAATAGAGGTGGAAGGCTGAATTTGAATGAGGCTCAAGTGGTTTTTTTCCCATGCAAGGTTACTGGCTCCATGCCGGCTGGAAATAATTAGGGATGGCTAACGAAGGCTGCGAGCCCCGGCGCTGGCGGCTGCGGGCAGCTGTGCTTTGGGGAGGATGCCCCAGGGATGGATGCGGGATCCTCCGGGACTGGCCAGGAGGTGCCAGCGGTGACCTTTGGCCAGGGAGAGATGCCCGGCTCCAGCGCCAAGAGCTGCGTGGCCTTTGGTAAATCCCTTCTCTCAGCAGTTCTGCCCTTTGCAAGGTGAGGCCAGGTGGGTTCAGCAGCGCTCACCTCCCGCAGCTCCGGGAAGGGCCCCGCACCGTGCCCGCAGGTGATGCCCTCCCGCGCCCCGGCACAGCCCCGGGCACGGGCCAGGTGTGCGGACCTGTCACGCTGCGCTGTGTGCGATGAGCTGAGCTGAGGCAGCCCAGCATTCATCCTGCTCAGTGCTCCTCGCCTCTCTGTGGTTCCTGTTCACATGGGTTTCATCATGGATTTTTAATGAACGCAGTGTGCGCTTCATAAATAGACATTAACCTCCTTCTTTTGGGAAAATCAAAAATGCTCTTAAAGTTATATAAATGCGCTAATCCGGAGTTGCGGGGCGGGGGGGGGGGCGCTCAGTTGCTGCCCGAGGGGTCCCACTCGGCAGGGAGGTTCTTCCCTGCCTCACCTGCTGACAAGTGCCGCTGGCTCACGGTATCCACTGTCACTAGCAGTGATTAACCTGCAGCAGCGCTGCCAGGTGCTGGGGCAGGTCAAGGCTTCCGAGGGGAAAGGTGCCCACCCGTGCCCTGAGTCCCTGCAAGGTGCCCGCAGGGAGATGGGGAGGGGTCCTGCCCACTTCTGCCCACTCCCGTTCCAGAGGGGCTGCAGCTGCGCTCCGGCACCTACAGCCCGCTTCGGGTGGCCCTCGGATGGAGATCCCCTGAAGCCGGTGGATACGTTTTGGGTTAGTGCTCGGTGTGGGAGAGCTTGGAGGGTTTCACGTCCCTTGTGAGGGTTCCCGGGTGGGTTTGCTTTGGCCAGTGGGCTCCGCTCCGGAGGTTTTGGGGAGCTTTCCTCGGGATGAAGAGCCGGGAGCAGCTGGCTCTGCGCAGTCCCACGCGGGCTCGGGGAGCGCAGCAGCTCCAGGGAAGGGCTCCGATGGAGACAGCCGCTGTGATGAAGAACGACAGTGCCGGGGGGACAAGGGGTGTCTTTCCTGCGGTGTGTGCGTGCTGGCAGCTCTGCGGCGGGGAGGGGCAGGGCTGCATCCCGCAGGGATGTAACACACGCCTGGGACCTGTTACACACGCAGCCGCTGGAAACGCCGCCCTGTCCCGGCTCTGGGCACCGCGGGTGCTGCGGGATGCTCCGATCCCACCCTGCTGTGATTTCCCTGCCTTCTACCTGCAGCAGGTGTTGCAGTGTCTTCAGAATGAACAGTTCAGGCCGGGGTATGCTGCGTGCTTGGAACTGCCCTGTGTCTTTTGGTCCCTTCCCAACAATTCGGGGGTTCTAAGATTCTGTGATCAGTTGCCCAGAGAAGAAGTGGAGGGTCTTCTTGCAGTAGGCTCTTGGTCCCTTTTTGAGATGTGTCAGGGCTTCGCTCATCCCCTGAGCATTGCAGGAATCCCTCACTTGTGAGGGGCTGAACACATGAGGGCTTTTCACCGTCACGGCAGGGAGAGGCAGGAGGAGGGATAGGGGCTGCTGAGTAGGTGATAGGGTGTGATGATTTTCTCAGATATTACCTATTTCTTATCTCCTGACACCACAATGTAATGACAAATCTCGTGCTGCTGGGCAGCAGAGGGAGGCTGAGCTGTTCCTGTGCCAGGTCCTTGGGAATGGGTGGGACTTCCACGGTCCTGTGGAAGTGCCAAGGTGGCAGGGAGGGCAGTGGGCAGGTTTTGGGGCATGTCAACCCCTTGTGCCATCCTGTCCTCCTCCCTGGGGCTCTGTGTTTGCTGTTTGCCAAGGGGTTTCCGTTGAAGGAGGACAATTGAGGTGGACAGGAGCCCCGGGGTGGGGACAGGGACAAGGTGGGGGGACATGTGACCTCCCAGCCTTTCTGGGGATCGCTGGGCACTCATGGGGATGTTGGCATCGGTGATACATCCTGTGGCATTTGGGCAGTAGTGAGCAGTGACAAAAGTGGTGTTTGAAGGTGACATTTGTGTTCATGCCTCTCCAATAGTCACAATTCCAATTTCACTGCTGTTTTGGTAATTGTCCCCTAATTATACCTTTAATCTCAGCTAGTGCCTGGAATCACAAGGGAAGGGGAGGGCACCCCAGAGAGACTACCAACAAGCAATGACCCTTTTGAGGTGTGCCTGATTTAACTTGTTAAAATCAGCCTTGGTTTGTGCTGCTGGCACTGCCATCAAGCAGTTCATGTCCTGCAGAACTTCCCTGGTCGCAGGGATGACACCTGCATCCCCCTGGAGAGGCCAGGCTCCCTCCTAACATGGAAGAGGAACCCGGGCACCGCTCCGGGTGGGCACGGGCAGATCCCCCGTGCTCTGCCCTACCCTGCCCTGCTCTGCTCTGCCCTGCTCTGCTCCGGGGGCTGGGAGCCTCTAGAGCTCCGGGGCTCCTTCTCCCTGTGCTGGGAGAATCTCTTGTCGCTCCTCAGCACAAAGACTGCGCATCAGTCTTTGGCCTTCTCTCCGACGTGAGGAGCCGGAGGAGGATGCGAGCATCGCGCCTTGCATAGGAAGCAGGAGAGCTGCGGCGGGGTGTGAGACCCCTCCGGCGGGGAGGAGCAGGAGCCGGGGGCTTCTGCTCGCGTCTCGTCAGCGGCAGCGCGGTCCTGCCAGGGCAGCGGGGCTGGGGGAGCCGTGTGCGCGTTGTCAATAATTCCGTGATTATAACAACATTAAAGACGCTCTATCTATCTATTGCCCTAACCTGCCCCAGTCCCCACTGCTGCCGCCCCCATCTGCCTGCAGCAGCTCCCGGGAGCCCGGCCCGGCCCCGATGCCGTGTCCGTGTGGCTGCGCTGCCAGACAGACCCGAGCCCCTGGGGACACCGGGGACCGAATGTGCCCGCGGGAGCCCCGGTCACGGTGGCACGGGCTCTTCGGGAGCTGCAGTCCATCGCAGCCCGCAGTGCTGCGAGCCGCCCGTGCCGCTGTCCCGGTGACAGCGCTGTGCCTTCAGCGGGGGCTGCTCGGGGCACACCAGCTCAGTCACCCTTTAGAAAGTACTCGCGATGTCAGTTTGAACGGATCCCTCCTTGGGGGTGAAGGGGAGCCTTCCATAGAGCAGCAGAGTCAGAGCGTCCCATCCGGAGCTGTCGTGGGGCGGGGGCTCAGCCCCGCTGGCGGCGCAGGCCGGGCTGTGACAGCAGTGTCACCTCCCGCGCAGAGCCTGCTCCAGGGCTGTCACATCCCCGGCTCTGCGCGGCTCCAGCTGAGCACCCGAAGTGAGCAGATGCTCGTGATCTGCATCTCTCCGGCGCTCCCCTACCCGGCTGTAAATTGGGTACAGCGGAGTCACGGAGCTGTGGAATGGTTTGGGTTGGAAGGGACCTTCAGGATATTCAGTACCACCGCTGCCATGGGCAGGGAAACTTTCCACTGTCCCAGGCTGCTCCCAGCCCTGTCCAGCCTGGCCTGGGACACTTCCAGGGATCCAGGGGCAGCCACAGCTTCTCTGTGCCAGGGCCTGCCCACCCTCCTAGGGAAGGATTTCTTCCCAATATCCAACCTAAGCTTCCTCTCTGTCAATGTGAAACCATTCCCCCTTGTCCGCTCATTCCATGCCCTTGTCCACAGTCCTTCTCCAGCTCTCCTCAGGGCTGCTCTCCATCCATCCATCCATCCATCCATCCATCCATCCATCCATCCATCCATCCATCCATCCATCCATCCATCCATCCATCCATCCATCCAGCTTGTACCCAAAATGCTGGAGCATCCCCCAGGGAGCAGGTGGGTGCCCTCAGGGATAACCAGCTGGAGCTGCTGGGCTGCAGCTGGGTCAGAGCCATTAAAGGGCTGCTGCAGGCACAGCCCTCGGTGTGGTGTGGGCTGAGGGCAATGCCACAGATCCTGGGCATGATCCAAAGCTGAAAATAGGGGAGTAAAGCCACAGGGGAGGTCCAGGTGAGTGCCAGGGGTCCTGTGGAACTCCTGCTGTCCTTGAGACTGATGGCAGAGCAGCACTGGCTGCAGCACCAGCAGGATGGGCTCTCTCTGTGATCAATGTAAAAGAGGAAGATGGAAAGCATTGGGTGACTGGTTAAGCTCCCAGCTGTGACCCATCCCGGGGCTTTCACATCTTTCTTCTCTTCCCCTCAGAGCTCTTGTTGTCTCTTGGAAGGGCAGAGCTGTGGGGGGCTGGGGTTGTTTGGTGTTTGGAATGGCAGGGCCAGACAGACCTGGGGTTGTTTAAAAGTTCAGACTTTTTCTAGCAAAGGATTCTGTGCTTTGAGCCAGGTTTGGGAAACAGGGGAAGGTGAGGCTGTTTAATGGCCAAGGTGATGGTGTGAGTGACTCAGGGACCACGAAGCAGCTTGCCCAGCTCTGACCCAAGGGGAGCAGCTTTGTAGCCAGGAGTGGGGTCCTACTCCCGGGGCAGGAGGGTGCAGCGTGGGCAGGGACCTCACAGCCTCAGATAGAGGAATGCCACGGGCTGGCTGGAGTAGGGGAGTGCTTCAGGGGCCTGGAGCAGCTGTCTGCCATGTGCTGAGGCATTTGGTGCTGTAAAATCCCAAAGTGATGTTTGATGGACAAGATGCACCCTCCCCTGTCCCTGCCCAGGCAAGGAGCTTGCTGCCAGTGCGGTTCTGCCAAGGTGTGCCTTGGGAACGACTCTGGGGCTCTGGGCAGCTTTGATTTCGTGGATGAGGAAGATGAGGTTGTTGTTGCTCACTCCTTTACCAGCAAGGTTCTCTCCTGATGCTCCGTCTGCGAGAGAGTTCCTTCTTGTTCCTCCAAAAAAAAAAAAAAAAAAAAAATGCTAAGAGTGAAACTATGGTGCTACTCCTGAATCTCGCTTTTTCCATCTGGGTCTTGGAGCTGCTCCCCGGGGCTGCTTCCCTCCCGCAGATGGTGAGGAGGCGGCGCTGCCTCCGGCAGGCAGGAGCTAAATCCGTCCGGACCGGACCCGCAGCCCCGGCCAGGGGGAGCCAGCGGGGAGGAGAGCGGGGAGCTGCGGTTCAGGGATGCCTGCACCCCCCTCCCACAGCAGCACAGTGCCCGCTGCATTCCCTGCAATAAATAGGCTGTGATGGATCGAGGCCCTTTTAGCACATCAGCTGAAAACTTCAAATATTTATACCGGGAAGATGTGACAGAAGTATAGATATATTTTTAAAAAGGCAGGTGCTGGAGTGGCAGTCATGTATTTGAACTTCAAATACTTACCTTCAAATCTATGCTATAAAAGAAGAGGAACATAATAAATTTAATATCGCTTTTTTCAGGGAAAACAACCTGCCGAGCCTCCTCCCAGGCTAAATGTGCTTTAAAGATTGACTGTGCAGCTGTAATAACTATTGATGAACTGTAAACATGAAAAGATCTCCCTGCTCCCGGCCTGTCAGGAGCATTAGGGTGGAAATGCTCTGTGCTCCGCTCTGGCATGACTCACCCAGGCCTCAGCAAATGTGTTTATTTGTAAAGATCCTTATTTCAGAAATAGTGACCTTTTTAATGCCTCGTGCAGCGAGCTCGGAAATTCGAAATTGCCTTTTGGCGACTGGCTCGCCTTGCTGCAGCTCTGACAGTGCTTTTCATGGCCATTTACATATTTTTAGCCTGGATATTCTGCACTGCACTGTTCGGCTCCCTTGGAGGAGGGTTTGCTTTTTGCAGCCCTGGTCCTGCAGTGCTGGGCTGAGGTCAGGCTGTGCTGGGGGTGTGGAGGGGCTCAGTGGCCCCTGGGCTCCTCTGGCACCCCCCGAGCCCCTGCCCTGAGCCCTCTCTTTATGGGATGGATTTGGTGACATCCTCCTTCAAACACCAACCATGGTGTTGATAGCAAGTTTAAGCAGATGCTTCACCTTGAAACAGGGAATATTAAGGGTGGGCAGGCCCTGGCACAGGGTGGAATTCCCAGAGCAGCTGTGGCTGCCCCTGGATCCCTGGCAGTGTCCCAGGCCAGGCTGGACGGGGCTTGGAGCAGCCTGGGACGGTGGAAAGTGTCCCTGCCCATGGCAGGGGTGGCACCGGATGAGCTTTAGGGTCCCTTCTAGCCCAGGCCACTCTGGAATTCTGTGATGATTCCGTGGATGTTTTCTGCTGCTGTACATCACCACACCAGGATCTCCCTTTCGGCCCTCACGCTGACCCTCACCATTCCTGTCACTGTCACTGCCCCCCTCTGCTGCTGGCTGCACCAAAACAAGAGTGACCAGTGACCTGTGCCAGTGGCCTGGCCCCTTGTTCCGAGTCCCTGCTCGCGCCCCCGGAGCAGCAGAGGGGATGCAGGAGCCCTGCTCTGGGCAGGGTGGGCAGAGCAGCGTCTCAGCCTCTCCCCCTTTCCCAGAGCATCATTCCACAGGGCTGGAATTGTTCAGCCACCTCCTTCCACCCTCGCCGGGCTCGGGGATGAGATGCTGCGCGGGAAGTGCCGTGGCTGTGCTCAGCTCTCTCACATTTCTGGGGCTGTGACTAAGGCTGCGGCGGGTTTGGTAGCACTGCTCCTTGCTGCTGCTGCTCGTCCCAGTGCGCTGGGGAAGGACGTCCTGATGCTTTTCTGCTCTTTGCTCCAGCCTTCATCGGTGCTCTACAATTCCGAGCTGCTGATTTATATTCAGAGTTATGAATATCTCCTTTCTTCTCTTTGTTGGGCCTGCTTTTATTTTTATAGCTGTTTGCTTATTAGCCAGGCAGTTTCTAAACCAGTGCAAACTCCCGTCATGGTGATGAGTTTTTGGGCAAAACACTCTTAAATCATTCTCTGTACACAGTTGTGCTTTTATGCTTAAATCCATTCTCCTAAGTGATTTGGCTTATTATTGTTTTCTGCTCTGTGAATTGACCTCTCCAGGCACCAGGAGCCTGTGCTGGTGCCTCGGACTCACCTCTGTGTGCCCATAAGAAGCATAATCAAGCCATGATTGCTTGGACTTGAGCAGCAACTAGTTTTTAATTCTGTGATCCATTCCCCTTCAGCTGTCAACACAGAATCGAAAATAGCACTCCCCTGTGCTGGATGCCACGCTTCACAGCTATGAAATTGTCATTTATAGGTTTTTAGAAATTCAGAGGACATTTTAATACTGGTGAAGTGAAACCTCCAGCTCCCCATCATAATGCAGCTTCTCTCCTCCTTGGTATAAATAGGTGCTTAAGCAGCCTAGGGATGATCTGGCCTCTGCTGAGCTCGGGGTGGGAGCAGACACCGGAGCACCCACACCCACAGATTCTCTTTGTCTGAATTACTGGCAGCTCGTTTAACCAGAGGATGCCAGGCTTTACACTCTTGACTCTTGGTTTTCCCCCTGGTCTCAGCTGGGCAGATTTTGTCCCCAGAATTCTGGACGTGAAACTTGTGGATCAAACTCACTCCTGCAGATGAGTGTGTCTGGATCTGTCTGTTAATTATCCAGCTGGATAATGGGATCATGGAATCATGGAATGGTTTGGGTTGGAAGAGTCTCTAAAGACCAGGCACTCGTACCAAGGTTGGGCTGGGAGCTTCTGCCAGCTCTTGGACTGCTGGAAAGGGGAGGATGGGGATGACCCCAAAGCCTCATTGCCAAATGAGCAAGGAGCTCCCACCCTGCAGGACAGATCCCCCTTCCCTACACCCTGCAAGAAAAAGATGTGGGATCCAGGAATGTCCCAGAGCTGAGCTGGCTGCCGCTATTACCTTCAGCCAAAGAGGAGGCTGGAAGGCAAACCCTGCCCAGAAGCCCATCAGTTAACCCAAATAAATCTAAAATATTCATTAAACAGGGAGAGTGGGGAGAGGGAGAGGTCCCGGTGCCTCGGGCGCTGGGATGCTCAGCTGGGGCCAGGCCTCCCCCTCTGCCCCATCTCTTACCATCAATGTCTCCAAGCAGGCAAACAAACCAAAGATCATTATTTTTTTTTTATAATTGCCAGAATTGTATTAATTTAAACAGATAAACTCAATCAGTGAAGCTCATTAAATTCTAGCACACGGCTTATTTACGCCGATTCCGGCTGCTCCAGCGCTCATTGCGCTCTCATAGGAATGTCAATTACCTTTTAAAATAAAAATCAATGTTTATCCACTGTTAAAGATAAAACATGAAATGATTTCCTAAGACATGCTGATGAGTGCTCTCCTCCCCAGCATGATCCGAGGGCTCCGGGCACTGCTGCCCATTGCCACGTGCCAGGGGGGACAGCAGGGAAGGGGCCACCCAGAGCCCTTGCACTCACCTCTGCCCCTGCACCTCCCTGCCCCACCCCACCATCCTCCCAGGAACGTGGTGTTTTCCTGCCATGAGCTCCAGCAACGTGGAAGGACAGAGGGAGGAAGGTTGGGAGGATGCAGGGAGGAAGGAAGCTGAGGAGAGCGTGGGGGGAGCCCCTGGAAGCAACTCCAGAGCGTTACCTGATTACTTTTCTAATGAGGAAAAATGAGAAAACCCTCAGAGCAAAGGGCTGGAAATTACCCATCAGCTGCAAACTCTTTTTTCCTTCTCTATTATTCACAATTGTTTTGCTTTTCTGAACTGCCTTGTGTAGGTTGCACCAACCCCACAGATTCCAGAATGGGAGATGATGAGTCACTGTCAAAATGTAGATTTTTTTTCCCCCTTTTTTTTTTTCCCTTTTAACACTGCTGAGGGAGTGAAGTCCCTGTGCCACGCGCCGATCACTGGCAGGAGCTCCCAGCCCACCCGTGGTGTGAGTGCCAAGCTGTGCTTGTGTCCCCCGTGGGGATGCCCATCACGGGCATCTCCTGCTCCCCACACCCCACCAGCCACCATTGAGGGTGCTCAGGGGCTCTGTCCCCCTGCCAGGTGTGCTCAGGTGTGTGCTCACACTGGCCTCTGCCACAGCCACCTCTGCTGCCTCCTCACTCCTGCAATCCTTTCAACTGACTTGGTTTTTTTCCACTGGTGGGGTTTTATATATATATATATATATACATATATATATAAAAACAGGGGAAAATGTCCTTCAGAACAGGCGTAACTGTGTAGGTGCCTCTGCTCAGCCACAAGCCACCACCGCAGAGAGGGGGAGAGGGTGTGAAATGGAGACGGAGCCAGATCCCACCCGTGGTGCTGGGGGAAGCTGGTGTGGGGCTGCTGGGGCGACGGGGATGTGCTGCAGGAGAACTCAGTGCGGGAGAGGAGGAGGAGGAGGATTCCTCCCACTGCCAGGTGTTGAGGAGCCCAGCACCCACCCCAGCCCCAGAGCAGGGTTCTGCTGACATTTGGCCGCTCTCAGTGGACCTGGGGCCCACAGATGATGTGAAGTGGTGGTGGCAGTGAGGTCTGAGGTGTGGCAGAGCTGCTGGCGTGGCAAGGACAGGACACCTGGCTCCCCAGGGCTTCCCTGCCCTGCTGGAGAGCAGCCCCTGTGCTCAGCTCCAGCAGCAGTTCCAGCAGGGCTGCTCCATACTGAGGATCGGGGGCCTGCAGCCATCCCAGCAGCCTTCTCTGATGCTCCTCTAAGCTGCTGTTGTGTCTGTGAACTCAGGCTGTGTTGAAAATTTGGTGATGCAGGAAGCAAACAAGGTGCTGGGGGGTGGCTGAGACCCCCAGCCTTCCCCAAGGCCACAGGAGCTGCTCGGTGCCACCCACTGAGCCCTGTGAAGTGGCCACTGGGTGCTGGCCATGGCTAGCAAATCCCAAAGACCCAAAACCCCAGAACTCTGCAGTCTCACACCGGGGACCTTGTGCAAAGAGCCTCAGGATCCTTTGCAGAGCCTGGAGCTGGGGAAGGGAAGGAATACCGATGAATTTCTTTCCATCTCTCCAAGCATCTGGGAGGTGGGTGGGAGGTAAAAAAAGATGAGCCCTGAAGTTTTAATTCCTCGGAGATATTTAGGTATCTTGCTCTTGTTACTCAGGGAGCGCAAAGCCTGAGCATCTCTGGGGTTGTGCAGCAGGCTCCTTCCTACCCCAGCACTTCCCAGCTCAGCTCCGACCTCTGGTTCTCCAAAATATTAATTTTCAGAGAACTTAGACCATAATGCCCCGCCACTTCCTTCAGATGGATTCAGTGTAACACAGTGTCTTTAGGAAGGGCATTACTGGAAACCACAGCCTGGGAGATAAATCACTTGGATTTATCAGGAGGAGCATAGAGCTGAGGGCTGGAATGTGACCTTGGCTCCTGGCTCAGCCTCTACAAAGGGAGCGAGGAATTTTGTTCTCATTTACGAGTGGTCTCAGCTCATCCTCCTCAGCCCGAGTCTTCCTTTGCACACACCAAGCAGCACCCAGAATGATCCCTGCAAAACTGTTCCAGCAGATGAAAAGTAATGAGATTTTAACACCATAACTGGAGCTCTTTAGTCTTCTGCCTCGTCGGGCTGGGATCGATATACTCGGCTGTATTTCCCTCACAGCCCCCTCCCTGGGGAAAGGGCTCGGAGAGGAAAACAACCTGAGATCAAATCAATTAATTGCCTCTGCATGTGCCGAT
This sequence comes from Cinclus cinclus, assembly GCF_963662255.1. Lineage (NCBI taxonomy): Eukaryota > Metazoa > Chordata > Aves > Passeriformes > Cinclidae > Cinclus > Cinclus cinclus. Next base: position 731,916 of record NC_085061.1, on the reverse strand, counting down.
AAAAGCGGTGCGGGAGCCCAGGGTGCAAGGCAGAGCAGAGAAAGCACAAACCCTGCCTGGGGCTGGGGGCTCCGGAGGCTCTCAGAGCGCCCAGAGAGAGCCTGGGGAGGAGCGGGGCTGGAGGGATGGGAACATCCCTGCGGGACAGGAGGGGACGGGAGGGATGGGAACATCCCTGTGGGACAGGAGGGGACGGGAGGGATGGGAGCATCCCTGTGGGACAGGAGGGGACGGGAGGGATGGGAGCATCCCTGCGGGACGGGAGGGGACGGGAGGGATGGGAGCATCCCTGCGGGACAGGAGGGGACGGGAGGGATGGGAGCATCCCTGCGGGACGGGAGGGGACGGGAGGGATGGGAGCATCCCTGCGGGACGGGAGGGGACGGGAGGGATGGGAGCATCCCTGCGGGACAGGAGGGGACGGGAGGGATGGGAACATCCCTGCGGGACGGGAGGGGACGGGAGGGATGGGAGCATCCCTGCGGGACGGGAGGGGACGGGAGGGATGGGAGCATCCCTGCGGGACAGGAGGGGACGGGAGGGATGGGAACATCCCTGCGGGACGGGAGGGGACGGGAGGGATGGGAGCATCCCTGCGGGACGGGAGGAGACGGGAGGGATGGGAACATCCCTGCGGGACAGGAGGGGACGGGAGGGATGGGAACATCCCTGCGGGACGGGAGGGGACGGGAGGGATGCCCGCACAAACCTGCGGCCGCACGGTGTGAGAGTTAATCGCTTCCAAATTGAATTCGGTGTCACCCACCCAAAGGCAAGGCTCGCTGCGAGAGCCGGGCAGGGACACCCGCGGTCCCGTTGCTGAGATATCCAAAACCACTGGAAGGTTTCCCAGCTGCAGGGGATTCCCCGGATTGAGGCGAGACCATGCCATGGAGAACTTGACCCGCACTTGGGTGAGGCGGGGGCAGAACGTGGCTGGACTTGATTCTCCTGCCGGGGCTGGGTGGCAGCTGCGGACGGTGGCCACAGAGGTGGCACCTGCCTGATGGCACCAACTGGAGGCACCGCTGGGGCTGCTCACGCCGAGCCCTCCTGTTGAAGGAGGGGCAGGGGGGTCTGGCTGCCCGGTTTGGGGGGCTCCCAGCACAGCCTCCTTCCCTGAGCCTGGGCTCCAGCAGGGAACTCCAGCAGGAACAAGACGGCTAATTGGGATTCATACTGATAGGGAGAGGAAATTCCTGAGATCCAGCACCGAGACAGGGAGTGGGCACGGGCGGCAGCACCGCCTGCGCTGGGGCTCGGCGGCCGCAGATGAATCAAACCTGGGGCTGTGACTCAGGCTGCCAGCACGGAGCCAGGCACAGGCACGGCTGGGAAAGGGCTCGGGAGCAGGCTGGGATGTGCTGGAGCCTGGCATTCTCCGGCTCTGGCAGCAGCCCCCACTGCAGCCTGTCCACAGAGCAGCAGCCACGCTGGGGCCAAGCCCAGGGCTGTGCCCAGCTCTCTGTGCACTGCTGGGTGCTGGGACTGCGAGTACCCAGAGCCAAAGCACAACCCCCCGAGACCCCATCCCAGTGTCCTTTAGCCAGGCCCAGCTGTAAAGCCGGGAGAGGAACACGTGGAGTTGCCTCTGCAGTCTCTGGGGGACGGGGACCTGGTGGCTGAGGATGCGACATGCGGCCCAGCCAGGACCCTGAGCAGATGCCTCATCCATCCCTGGAGCCATTTCCAGCTGCAGCTCCCAGGGACAGGATTTCCTCCTTGGGGAGCATCTAGGAGGTCAAAGGGGGATTTTTGGGATCGCAGCCTTGTTGTGGTGTGTGCTTGGAGGCTGAAGTTGTGTGTCAGGTGGCTCAGCATCGCCATGACGACGAGCATCAGTTGGTGAACAGAGGGAGTAAAGGAGACAAAATAAATGTCAGAGTGTGAATGGATGCTGTGGAGCCAGGGCTGGCCCTGCCCGCCCCCTCCCCTGCTCAGCCCGGGGCTCCTCGGTGCAGCCCTGCCCCATGGCAGGGACTCGTGGGGGCAGCTCTGGGGTGTGTGGGGCAGAATCTGCTGCCTCTGGGTGCTAGGAGAAGATGGCTGGAACCCCAAAGCTGGGAGGAGGAGGAGGAGGAGGCTAGGGGCTGTGCTGTGGTGTCCTCACTGTGGCCAGTGCATCCCCTTCTCCCACAGTTCCCAAAGCAAAGGGAGAAGGCAATTCTCCCTGGGATGCAGTGTCTCCCTCTGGGTGACAGCTTGCCTCCTCCAGAGCTTCATCTTCAGGTTTTAATTGATGCCTGTCGTGCTGCTCAGCTCCCCCGAGCACAGCCTGGGAGTGTGCCACTGTGCAGGACACCCTGAGGCTTGGCTTGTCCTGTCTGCTCCCTGGTCCCTGGTGACATGTCCTTCCTGGTCCCGGGCCAGAGGGGACAGAGCCAGCGTTACCTGACCACAGCTGCCCTTCTAGGGAGATGCTGCAGCTCCTGCCACCACTCCCTTCCCCTTGCTGCTCCCACACTGTGCCTCAGGGTCCCCATTTAGAGCAAGAAGATCCCTGGGCTGCTGCACATCCTGGCCAGTGCAGGGTTCTGAGCATTTCCTGGCTTGTGTCTCCCCAGGAACCTTCCGAGGAGTGTGCAAGAAAATCGATCACTTCCCTGAGGATGCAGACTACGAGCAGGACACGGCCGAGTATCTCCTCCGTGAGTCTGCTCCCCCGTGCCACACACCCCTCACACTGCAGGCACCCCCTCCCTGTCCCCCAGCATCACCCAGCAGGAGGCTGAGGGGTCACAGCCCCCCAGGCTCCCTGTGCAACATCAGGGACCCTCTGGGTTGCCCGAGCGTGGCCATGTCACAGTGCCAGGTGTGAGTGGCACACTGGCCTGGCACTCGCTGTCCCTGTGGCCGGTCCCAGCAGCTGCTGCACAGCCTGGGTCTCTTGGTATCCCCCCATGGGGGCTGGGACACCACAGGGACACGTCTTCGTGGCCTGCCTGTGCTGGTGTCCCCGTTCCCCGAGCCTCCAGCCAGGCTGGGTTTGCTGGGAGAGCACAACGAGCAACTGCCAGGGGCAGCCAAGCACAGGAAGACAGAGAAACTGAACTGGAAGATTTCTGAGAGAAGTGGATCCTCCTGTCTCAGGGGCCAGTAGAGCTCCGGGGCAGAACTGCTTTCACGTAGAATCCCAGAATGGCCCACACTGCAAGGGACCCTAAAGCCCAGCCCAATCCACTTTCCTACATGGATAATCTTCCAGAATGCCAGTAGAGAGTAACAAATGCAGAGTAACAAATGCTGCACCAAAAATACACTGTACCTTGGCTTGGGCTCTCATCCCTCGATTAGGGCTGTTATTAAAGCAGAGAAATACAGAGAAGCTCCATTAAAATTCCACTCCTGGGGGCTCTAAAATAGACTTTTTACTTTAAATGTGAGAGGGGGTGGGAGAACTTCAGAACTAATCTACTAAAACTGCAACTCTCATTTCATTAAACTCACTCTCCTCTCTGCTGGGTGAGCAGAGATCTGGAAATTTGAAAGTCCAGAGCAACAACTGGATAAGCAGCAGCTGGGTCAGTCAGGGGGTTGGGGCCATGGGCACAGGACCCTTCTCCCAGGATTCCTGCCAGCCCCAGCAGCTCAGGGAGCCCCAGGGCTGCCTCTGCTGTTGTTTGGAAACGCAGAGGTTTGGGTGAGCCCTCGGCAGTCTGGCACACCTGTGGCTCTGCAGGTCAGGGGTGGCATTTGTGTCCAGCCTCTCACAGTGCCCAGCAAGGGACAGTGCCCCTTGTCCCCAGGGTCACCCTCATCCAGCCCTGGGACTGCTCACACTTTCTGCTGAAAGAGGGGAAATGTATGTGAGATATACAGGAGGAATCCTTCCCTGGGAGGGTGGGCAGGCCCTGGCACAGGGTGCCAGAGAAGCTATGGCTGCCCCTGGATTCCTGAGAGTGTCCAAGGCCAGGCTGGATGGGTCTTGGATCAAGCTGGGATAGTGGAAGCTGTCCCTGCCATGGGCAGGAGGGGGGACTGGGTGGTTTCAAGGTCCTTTCCAACCCCAACCATTCCAGGATTCCATGACAAACAGGGGATGCATGGTGTGGCCCAGTGCTGGGTCTCCCCATCCATCCTGGCAGCACAAGGAGTGCCCTTGCACTGATTCTTCCCAGGTGCTGGTGTTGGTGCAGGAGGTTCTGGGGGCTGATCCTGCCCATGTCCCTGTCCCACAGGTGCAGTGAGAGCATCCAGTATCTTCCCCATCCTCAGCGTGGGGCTGCTGTTCTTTGGGGGTCTGTGTGTGGCCGCCAGCGAGTTCTACAAGAGCAAACACAACGTCATCCTCAGCGCTGGCATCTTCTTCGTCTCTGCAGGTATGAGCTGCCCAGGGGGCTCCTCCAGCCTGGGGGGACATGGGGGAGTGGGAGGTGTGGTGTGGGTCCTCCCAGGCTGTCAGCACAGACAGATTCTGAGGTTTGAGAGCTGTGAAAAATCCCCACAGCAGGGAAAACCATCAGTGGTCTCTGGCCATGGTCACCGTGCCAGGCAAGGCTTCGAGTGCCCCCCTGCTCTGCCTCGAGCAGGGGCTGTGTGGGGACACAGCCCAGGAGGGGTTCCTGGAGTGCAGCCTGGAGTTACCAGAGCCTGGGGGCTCTGCCCCCGTCCTGGGCAGTCAGGGGGCACTGTGCCAGCAGCAGCAGAACCAGGCAGAGGAGCTGCCACAGCCCCACATGGAAATCATTCTCTGGAGAGGCTGTTTCTGCTGGATTACTCATTGCTCTGTGCTGTTCCCCAACGCTTCCTCTGATTATCGCGTGACAATGTCTTTGTCTCAAGGAACCACTCTATTTTGTGTTTTTCTTCTCCCCACAAAAAGACAAATGACTCTCCCTCCTCGGCTGGCAGGAGCTGCTGATGGAGATGAGAAAACAGCAGAGAGAACATAATCGATTCATTAAGTAAATCTGGGAATGCACCAGCCTCTCCCCAGCCTGCAGCACAACCCTGCTGGCTGCTGGTGAGGCACAGGCTGCCTCTGTCCCAAACAAAGCCTCAGGACTCCACCGCAAATGGAAAGAGCCAGAGCCATTGTGGCTTCCCTGTGCTCCCAGAGCCATGGTGAGCTGGGGTTCATGCTGGGGGGGGTCCCCCTGTGCCCCTCAGGCTGGCTCTGCTGCTGCATGACACCAGCCAGAATCCTGCACCCGCTGCTCAGCAAAGCAAAGCACAACCAGCTCCTGAAATGTCCCTCTTCTAGACAAAGCAGTGGTTGTTGCTCCTTCCCTTCTGATGCCCGGGAATAAGCAGGACTAAGGGAGTGTGTGAGGGAAAAAGCATGTAAAGGAATGTATAGGTATATAGGAAAGGGGATATATAGTTATCCTGGGGATAACAGGATATACAGATATATAGATATCCTGGGGATATCAGCAGAGGTCTGCAAGGGGATTTGGTCCAAGTGTGCTGGCAGAGGGACACGTCCCCCCATCCACCCCTGCCACTCAGGTGAGCGCCTGCCCCGCTGGTCCCCCCTGCAGGTCTCAGCAACATCATCGGGATCATCGTCTACATCTCGGCCAACGCGGGGGACCCGGGCCAGAGCGACTCCAAGAAGAGCTATTCCTACGGCTGGTCCTTCTACTTCGGGGCGCTGTCCTTCATCATCGCCGAGATGGTGGGGGTGATCGCCGTGCACATGTACATCGAGAAGCACCGCCAGATCCGCGCCAGGTCCCACTCGGAGCTGCTCAAGAAGTCGGCCTTCACCCGCCTCCCCCCCTACAGGTACCGCTTCCGCCGGCGGTCCAGCTCCCGCTCCACCGAGCCCCGCTCCCGGGACATGTCGCCCATCAGCAAAGGGTTCAGCACCATCCCCTCCACCGACATCTCCATGTTCACCCTCTCCAGGGATCCCTCCAAGGTTACCATGGGGACGCTGCTCAACTCGGAGCGGGACCACGGTTTTTTACAGGTCCACAACTCCATCCCCAAAGAGTTCAAGGAGTCTTTGCACAACAACCCGGCCAACAGACGAACCACGCCGGTCTGAGGCGGGCTGGGCCGTGGGCAGGCTGCATGGCATCACCCTCGTGACGGTGTAACCTGTGAAACCCCGTTTTTAAGGACAAACCCAGAGGCTCCCTGTGCCCCTGCCCGTGGGGCTGGTTTTCACTCCTGAAGTTGCCACTGGCCGGGCCAGGCCGCTGTGCCCGCGGTGGGAGCGGGACCCCCGGCGGGGAGGGGAGGGGAGGGGACGGGGCCGTGCTGGGGACCCTGGCCCCGGTGCCCTGCGGACTGAGCGGGCTCCAGCCCCCCGGGACAGCAGCTTCCCGAGGTGTCCATCGTTCGTGTGGCCATAACCGCAGTGTTCCCATAGCTGTGTGTCCATGGAAATGCTGGCGACAGCCCTGTCTGTGAGAACCCTTAACCCGGTAGTTCCATTTCAGTGGGATCGCCTGGAAGTCCGGAGCTGGAAGCACTGAGCTCGTGCCGGAGCCATGCTTGTGTTCCGAACCCCTTTCCCTGTCGTGCTGGACGGAGTGCTCGGGCTGGGCTCCTCTATGGCGTTTCGTGCATGCATTAAATAGCTTGGAATTCAATTTTGTCATGTCGGGTTGGAAGAAACATCCTTTTGCAATTTTCTGTGGTCTCGAAAGGGCTCATTTCCTTCCTTCCTTCCTTCCTGACTTCCTCCCTTCCTCCCTTCCTCCCTTCCTTCCTTCCTTCCTGACTTCCTTCTACTTCCTTCCCTCCCTCCCATGAAAGGACTCAGGAGCAGAATTACTCCAGTGGCTGGTAGCAAGTATCCAGCGTTTAATTCACCTCTAATGCTGTAAGAAAATGAATGACTTCCCTGCAGTTGATACACACACAGTCAGAGATGACTGTCTGGGCACAGCCGAGGGGGCAATGCGCGACCGTGGTGCTGCGGGTGGAGTGTGATTCCCTAATGGCTGGGAGATCCACAAGAAAAACAATAAAATTGTCCAGTTTGGCAAGTTCCTTGGCTGAATAGGTCACACTGACCCTGCAGTGGGCACTGGAGAGCGGTGCAGGGAGGAGGGAGGTCAGTCTGGGACTGTGTGAGCAGACAGAGATCGGCTTTAAACTCTCCCACTGGAGCAGAGCTCGTCTAAGCAGAGGCAGTTTTGAAGCAGTTGGTCTGTGTCACTTGTGTCACTTAATTGAAATTTTACTTAACCTTCTGACAGCAGTGGCAGATCCCCACAGGGTCCCCGGGGCTGCTCTGGGGCCAGCCGGGCTCTCGTTCACTCGGCTCTGGGCAGAAAGGGGAACATCTGGTGTGCAGTGTGCGAGTCTGAGCAGCCTCACCCTGCTCCTGCTGCCCAAAATCAGAGCTGCCTGCTCCTGGCCACATCCTAATCCTTCCTGGGAGTAATGGGCCGGCCACTGAGAGACCTGGCACAGGAGCTCTGCTGGACTGAAATCCTCCCTGGAGCCCTACAAACAGCCTCAGCAAGGGCTGAGCAGGGTTTGCAGGCACTTTCTTCACTGGATGCTTTAGGTTGAAAGGGTCCTTAAAGCTCATATCCTTCCATGGGCAGGGACACCTCCCACTGTCCCAGGCTGCTCCAAGCCCGGTCCAACCTGGCCTTGGGCACTGCCAGGGATCCAGGGGCAGCCACAGCTGCTCTGGGCACCCTGTGCCAGGGCCTGAGCACCTCACAGGGAGAATTTCAGCTCCCTCACCCATATTTGCTACTACTGCAATGGGGGCTGCTCGAGAAGGCTGATTCAGATGCTAATTAGGCCTCTTAATTGCCGTAGTTGTTGATTGCATGTGTTAAAAACAGTCAAAGGAGAGTTGCACCCCCATCTTAGGGCAATATTTAAAAGCAAAGTAGTGGAAGGGCTGGCAGTGCTAAACACGGAATACAATGGAGTGGAGCAGCTCAGTTGGAATGAGAGTTGCAGTGACCATCTGGAACTTCCCGAACAATTAGGTTTGATTGTGGCTGACCTAAAGTTAAACCAGGCTCTTAAGGGCACAGTCCAAATCCCTTTTTTCATCCCTGTCAGGCAGTGGGGCAGGGACCCCGAGCAGCCTGGGGGCACAACCGGGCGTGTGTTGGTGCTCACGGAGGCAGAGCAGTGATTGAAGGTGTTTACTGCCACGTGTAATATCTTCCTTTTGTGCCCATGTCTTTCCCCTGGAAGAGAAAATCAATACCCAGGCTAAATCTGGAGGCTTCAATATTTCTCAGAGAAGTGCAAATCAATATGGATTTCTTAACAAGTTTAATTTCAATACCTGAAAGTGCACATTCTGCCCATTTCCTGACCTTTCCAAGCCCCAGGGGAGGAGGATCAAAAAGATTTATTCAAATTCAACGAATTGAATCAGCAAATGCCCCATTACCTTGTTTTCTTTCCGCCAGACCTTGATAAACAGTATGATAGCCCATCACCTACACGTGGCAGCCGCGCCGACCCGCCGGGCATGGCAGTGCCCGTGGCCACCTCCACCGTGGGGACAGGAGCCCAGGGTGGTGACAAAGGGCCGGGTGTCATGTGGAGATGTAGGGATGCACCCGCTCCCCTTCTCCGAGTGCCCACATCCCAGCCGAGAGCCCGATCTGATTTATGGTGCTGCAGTGCTCTATATTTATCCTACAATGGCTTTGTGCAGCGTTAGATCATCGTGGGAGCACTGTAAACACTGCAAAACGAGCGCGTGGGCTCCACTGGCCCGAGCAGAGCACTTGGAGTGATTCAGTCTCTGCCCTTGGAATGATCCCACGGGCAGGAGAGCGAGGAGCATCCATCCCGAAGGGCACCTCAGGATACCTGTTGTGTCAGGGTCAGGTGCAGCAGTGGCTGCCACTCGGGGTCACCCACAGGACCCTGCAGGAAACGGGATCGGGCATGGTGGGCACCTCAGGGTGTGCCCTGGGGCGCTGGTCCAGCCCCGGTGGGCGCTGGTCCAGCCCCGGTGGGTGCTGGTCCAGCCTCGGTGGGTGCTGGTCCAGCCCCGGTGGGCACTGGTCCAGCCCCGGTGGGCGCTGGTCCAGCCCCGGTGGGCGCTGGTGCTGCCCTGCAGACACACAGGGCTCTCCCGGGGCATCTGGATGGAGATGGTTCCCGGTCCCGGCCGGGGCGTTGCTGAGCCGGTGCCGGGGCTGGCGCTCCCCCTGCCTCCCCAGGGAGGTTTAATTGCTGTGTTGGTGCTGTGCTGACAAAGCCGGCGGTGAAGCGCTGTCAGCCTGCGGGAGCTGCTGCTGGCGCGGAGCCCGCGGAGGGGAAATGGCAGCTGCGTCCTGGCTGCAGAGCAGAGCTTTGCGTTTCACCCTTTTTCCCCTATTTCCACATCTACGTCAAGGCACGGGCGCTGCCCTCTCCGCTGTGTGCTGCGAGGGGAGCGGTCCCCATTCCTGCAGGCTGTTCCTTCCTCAAAATCATCCTTTGTCCTTTCTGGGTTTGGATTTTTGGGGGGATTTTTACCGTTTGCCATAGCTCATGAGAGCCTGGGTAAGGCCAAACCGTTTATATCGTGTGTTGATTATTTATTTGATGGACAGTAATGGTTTCTGTGGTGCCATTACTATCTGTCATCTAAATCCAAACGCTGAGGTGCTGTAAAGGGCAGCCTTTCACTGAGGGCTGGAATAGCTTCTCCAGCATCGTTACCCTGCACATCCGTAAATCTCCAGCCACTAAACACAGCTCTCCAAAGCTCCCCAGAAAATTTTCAACAAATAAGACTTTCACCTGCTCTTTACTAATAAAGTCCTGTCCCTCTGCCATTATCCTCCCTCCAGTCACTAGAGGAGAAAATCCTCCTTCACCACCAGAGCTGGTGTTGGAGAAGGAGATGGGGAGGGGTTTTTTCCTGTGGCTGCAGCTCTGGAACTGCTCCAGAGCTGGGGAACCCTGACAGGTGGCCTGGGAACACCATGGGAAATAATGGTGCAGGTAAATGCAATTAGGAATTAATTACCACAGTTTCTCATTACCTGCTCCTGGTGTTCCAGTACCCAAAGGGAACCTACAGGAAGGATGGAGGGAAACTCCAGAGCATGTAGTGACAGGACAAGGAGGAATGGCTTCACACCGTCAGAGAGTATGTTCAGACTAGATATTAGGAAAAGCTCTTCCTTTGGGTGGGGAGACCCTGGCACAGGGTGCCAGAGAAGCTGTGGCTGCTCCTGGATCCTTGGCGGTGTCCAAAGCCAGGCTGGAGCAGCATGGAACAGTGGAAGGTGTCCCTGACCGTGGCAAGGAGTTGGTTGAGGTGCTGCTCTCACTTTGCTGAATTAAAATTTCAGCTTCTTTAATAACCAGCAGGTCCGCTGAAAAATTGTGACGAGTGGCATCAAGAAGCAACTCGGTAAGTTTATTTTGATGAAATACAATAATTATCATGCTTAGCAGCTGTTGCTATTTAAAATAAGAAAAAACGGGGCTTGCATTGAAAATGTTTTGTAAACCATGTGCACCAACAATCTGTTCCAATGAAACCAGCCATTATGGAAACGGTATAATAGCAGGAGCTCATTATGGAAAGTTAAATTGCAAATCATATTTTGTTTCAAATGAGCTGGATGAATGCATAATTTGCCTCAAAGAAATAGTTTTGTAGTTCTGATTCTCCTGCCAAGAGCTGAAGCTCTTGGGCTGCAGCTGCCGGGGCGGCCTGATTGTCCATTTCAAACTGCAGGAAGTTTGGGTTTCAAAGGAACATTTGAAGAGAGAAAAGGGGGAGAAAAAGTGAAGGAATAAAAGGCAGAGCAGTGGGAGCTCTCAGTTGGTTTCCTATGTGAGATTCTGGTGGCGCAGGGCGGGTTTAAATCACACCCAGGGCGCGTGTGGGGCTGATGCTGCGTCCCTGCGCTGCAGCAGATCCCACAGCACGGCAGAGCCAGCTCCCCAGGAGCTGAGGTGGCAGCCGAGGTGACGGCCGTGCCTGGGAAGGGCAGTGCCACCCAGGCAGCCGAACACAGGGTTCTGGGGTCACCCCGAGCTCCCCCATGGCACGGCACTGAGGTGTTCCCGAGCTCTGCCAGCCCTGAAGCCACGCAGCCACCGCGCAGGTGACAAACCCCCGGCCCCGCAGGACCTGCTGCCGTGGTGCCTCAGTGCTGCAGGGCTCTAACACGTGCTGCTCGTGCCCAGAGACCTGACCTACGCGTGGTGGCACGTGAGATGCCACACGAACAGCTGATGGCGTTTCCTGGTCGTGGGTGGCTCCAGGGACGGGCAGCGGTGGCACGGGGGACACGGAGCCTCCGCTCGTGGCTGAAGGAAGAGATGGGCAGGTGGCCACGGCCGGACCCTCTGCCATGGGGGACAAGCCCAGGAACTGCCCGGGAGCCTCCCTGCACCCGCTGGGATTCACTCACCACAGGTGACTCTGTCCCTTTTGGCAGGGGCACGTGTCACAGCTGCTGTGCTCTAAGAACAAGGTCCTTGAGCCAGGGTCACCCCAGCTGTGGTGGTTTTGCAGGACCAAGGAGCTGCCCCTGTCCTGCATCCCAGGCTGTCCCCAATACCTGCCCCAGTGTCCCCCAGGCCTGCTGCTGCATCCAGCCCAGAGGCAGTCTCATTAAATATTTAATCCAGCAGCTGCTGGCAGTGTTGGAGGGTGGGTAAAGACAGCAGAAGCAATTTGCAATTAAAATGTGTTTATCTTAGGAAAAAAAGTCCCGGAAACTTGTAATTAAAATGTTTATACCAAGGGCAGGATTTCATAGCCTGAACCTTCAGAAATTTTAGTGAAGCAGCAGTGGCACAGATGAGGTTGGCACAGGACAGATGGGAGCTGTGGCTCCTGGCAATTCTGGGCACCCAGGAGGGTGGTGGGATGGTGGGGAACCACATCCAGCATGCCTGGAGCAGCCCCACGAGCTTTGTAGAACAAAAGCTCTCACCCAGACACTGTGCCCAAAGGGTGCAGGAGGGCAGCAACAGATGCAGGACAGCAGCAGTGGATGCAGCTCTTCCCCTGGTGATGCTTGGCCACATCACTGCAAGGCACAGCCAGGGTGGCTGGGGTAGCTCCTGGCAAATACCCCAGCACCCCCCAGTCCTCTAGGGGTGTTTTGTGCATTTTCAAGCTTGTTTGTCCCCCAGTTATGGCAGGTAGGATCTTCCCATGCGAAGCAGGTAATATGAAAACATCTCCTGATTTGGGAGTTGTACAATCACAACCCCAAGCTCCCCCTTTTCTGGTCCTGTTGCAGCAAAGTCTGGGTTCAGAGTCTGAATTTAGATCCTCTTCATATTTATTTCACAGCGGTAACAAGAAAAATAAACAGAAGTAGAAGGGCATTGCACTGGCCCTAGGTGAGTGGAGAAGACATAAATCACTCTGAGTGTGTCCCAGAGGCTCTCACCTCAAGCTCAAGGGCCTCTTAACCTCCCAGATCATGGAAACCCCACAGCTGGTGCTCTTGGGCTCCATAAAAGCCTTTGGGGCAGTTCTTCTCAGCTGAACTAGATTGAGTGCCCTGCACTGCTGCCCCTCTCCCAGCCAGCCCCTTCAGCAGCCTCAGCTGCAGCCTCTCCTGGCTCTTCTCCCATTCCTTTATGCTGATCCAGCTGGCAGGGAGCTCTCTGGAGTGCTGGAGCTGCCCCTGCCCTGGGTTAACTGGGACTGCCAGGATGTCAGGGCATAAAACCCAGAAGAGAAAATTATATTAAACAACTGTGAAAGAAATCATTTATTTCCATATTGTCTGTGTTTTGGACTGAAGGAAAAAGCCCACAACTCCAGCAGTCCCACTTCCTGCCAAGCCACAAGCAGGCAGTTCGTTTGCTTGGATCATCACTGCTCAGAATGTAATAATCTTTAGAATGAATAAAAATTTAAACCCCACTGATCAGAGGTTGCTGAGGGCTCGACACCTTCAATATCCCCCCTCCAGCACCTGGGGGTGTTGAGTGACCCCTGGTGTGCCCAGCCTGGGGCATTACAGGCTAAGTGCATCCTGCTGGGAGTTGGGGACGTCACTGAGCAGACCTGTCCTGGTGTCCCCACCTTTTCCCTGACTTCTCCCCTCTGCAGAGCAGCAGCTGGGAAGCTGGAGCCTTTCCTTGTACCACAGCAAGGAGCACACGACTGGATTGGGAGCTGAAGGAGCAGACACTGCCAGCTTTTTGCAGGGTCTTCAGAGAAAGAATCAGAGATCCCCTAACTGCTCTGGGTTGCAGAGGACATTAAAGATCAACTCATTCCAACCCCTGCCATGGGCAGGGACACCTTCCACTGTCCCAGGTTGCTCCAAGCCCTGTCCGACCTGGTCTTGGACACTTCCAGGGATCCAGGGGCAGCCACAGCTTCACTGAGCATGCTGTGCCAGTGAAGTGTTGGTCAAGAGCATGGGTGAGTGCCAAGGGCACGGGGTGAACCTGGTGCTGGACTCTTCTGGTCTCAACAATGGTGTGACCCCATGATGGGGCCCACGTGGAGCCCACAGGCTGGGCTGAGGATGCCAGGGGAGGTTGTGGTTGTGGGATGGAAAGGTCTGGATGGAGAGGAGAGCTCAGCACAGCACCCGCAAAGCTGCAAGTCCACCAGTGCTCTGCACCCACGGATTAAACCTGGTGCTGGAAGCACAGAGGGAAAGGAGTGTGAAATCTGCCTGCAGGGCTGGCCAGAGCTGCTGGACAGGGCAGTGGGACAGGCCTCAGAGGAGCTGCCAGGCTCTGCCAAGGCTTTGTTGAATATTCATCTGTAGGAAATGGTTATTCATGAGCACAATGAAGATTATCGTTCTGAATTCTGAACTACTCAGCCCAGCTCAGTTTGATGTGGTGAGGCTCTCACAGTGCATTTGCATTAGAGAAAGCATTACTACTTTTGATGAGGAGAAGGATTACAGGAGAAATCTGCATAAATTTATTGGTAAATGTCATCTAACATGTGTCCAAGTGTAATTCATCACAGGGCTGTAGTGCAGCCTGGTGACTCATACAGGGCTGGGGTTTTTCAATAGACGGATAAATAACCCTTGGGACAAAATTACCTCATTGATATTAAATCACTAGAGCTGCAGGTGAGCAGAGCCTGCTTGGGACAAGCCCCTCAGGGAATGCCAGTCCCGGGGGATGAGTGATGGGAAATGCCAGTCCCGGGGGATGCTCACTGCTCTTCCTCTGCCTGCTGAGCCTCACCCAGCTCTGCTTGTGTGCCACCAGCCTGCCCAGCACCACAGCCCTCTCCATCTGCCTCCAGCCTCACTGCTCCCTCCCGGCACAGAAACGTGCTGAGGACTCATCCCAGCTGTCAGGGACATCCCTGAGCTCCTGGCTTCTCTCCAGGAAGCCCCCACAAGCCCAGCCACTGCCAGGACCTGCAGCAACCTCCTTGGGAAGGGCTTCCTTGCAAATCAGCAGCTGGGTGCCACTCCAGGCTCTGTCTCTGCCGGGGTTTGTTCCACAGCTGCAGGGGTTGTTGTGTCCTCGATTAACTCTCCCAAGGGAAGTGCTCATCCGCAGCAGCGTGTCCAGCTGTGATCTGGGATTTCCCTGTGTGATGTAAAGACGTACATGCTGGCTCTGACAAGGTGAGGACTTTGTGACAGCCAGCACCTGCCACAGCGACTGTGACGAGCTCGGAGCGGGTCCTGCCAAACCAGAATGTCAGTCCCAGGGCTCGGCTGGAGCTGGATGTGGTTGTCCATCCCCAGAGACACCAGTGCCTATCCCACAGTCCCAGAGTGGCTTTAGCCACGGTTCCAGCCTTGCAGAGGTGAAGGTCACTGCAGCAATTTCATGGAATGTGATAAACATGATGGCACTGAGTCTCCTACCCCATGCCCTTCTTGCAACCTCCCTCTCTCCAGAGGAGGAACATCCCAGGGGTACTGGGAGAGCAGCTCTAGGCAGGGATTAGGGAGCTGCCTCTTGAGAACCAACCAGCCACTGGCTTTTTTTATTGAATTTTCCACAAATGGAACAAGGTACACCCAAACTCCTTGAGCTGGGGAGGAGGAAGCAGGCACATCTGCATCACACCCGCCCTGTGCTTCAGGTGCCCTTGACAGTGGCCCTGCCTGAGGAAGCCAACCTGAGCACTGGCAGTTCCAGCCTGCTCTGGGCTCCAGCCCTGGCCAGGCTGGAGGCTGAATCCAAGCCTCAGTGTCCCCAGCCCAGGAACATCTCTCTGCTCTGGGATATCCACGGCTGCAGCCATTTCTGCTTTCACACATCTCTCCAAACAAGCGAACTCCTGCTCCATCCTGACTGCCTGATACGCCTTATCATCATGTTAGCAATTAATATTAGCATGGTAGAAATTGCTAATTTGCGATATACAATAATTAGAATTCAGTTTAATTGCTCTAAAACTCTGCATACAAATGTGGCTTCCACTCCCTGGTCTAGGGAGAGTAAGAGAGGAGGGGAACATCATCCCTGATGACACGGGTGAGGCCAGCACAGCAGGGTGTCCCACCCTGTGGGTGGGTGGAAAAGCTGGGAAAAGCAGAACAGCATTTCTTGGTGCTGAGCTCACTGCCTGGGTGGGTTCTGTGGGAGTTTAGGTGGGCTAGATCAGGGCAGGCAGTACCCATTGCTCACCTGTGCCTCATTGCAGGAGAGGATGGGGCTTTTCCTCCTGCTTCTGGGGCTTGGGTGAGGTTGGGAAGAGGGATGCTGCTTCTGGAAACAGCAGAGGCTTCATGAATCACTGCAGGTACCAAAAGGAAATAAAGGAGTGGGAATCAAAGAGGATTTCCCAGGGATTGATGCCTCTCAGACCCATGCTGGGCCCTGCCTTGCAGGCTGAGATGGCAGTGGGTGCAGCAGAGGGTGAGGGCATGGCCAGGAAAGAGCATGGGCAAAGGGGAGGAGGTCTCAGAGAGGGGGAGCACAGGCTCCGGGTACAGGGTAGGGACCAGCACACATGAGCCCAGTGTGATGATGTGGCTCGTATTGGTCCTGGGTGTTCACAGGGAAATACCAAATCAATTCTCAGAGAGGAAGTTATCTCGACACAGCACCAGTGAGACCAGGAACATCCTGGGGGCAGTGCTGGTATCTCTGCTCCCAGCAAGGCTGAGAAGCTGCAGAGCCCAGGCAGGAGCTGTGAGAGCTGCTTGTGGGCCAGAAATCTGCCATGGGGTGAAAGATTAAAGAGGTGAGTCAGAGGGATTAAAGATCACTCAGTTGTGGTCTCCAGTTGCCATGTGGGAAGTTTCTGGTGATGGATGGCACAGGAAGTTGTGTAAGTGAGAGAGATTTAAGCTGGGATAAAACACACCTTAACAAAGGGAGAAATTAAACTAGGAGTAATTTACTGACAGACACATGGAAGGTTTTAGAATGAAGGACATAAATGATGCTGGATTTCAGCAGCTCACCCTTGCTGAAGGAGGTGTACCAAGCACAGGAGGGTCCTGCTGGGGAAGGGAGGAGATCCCCAGGGCCTAGGAGGACAGGAGGAACCTGGTGGTGTTTACCTCCAGGGTGAATGGTTCTGGGAAGGCAGGAGCCCCTGAGCAGGAGTGGCTGAGAGGCCTGGCTCTGGTGAGGCTGGCTCCCAAGGTGACACGGAGCTGGCATGACGAGCCACCCCACAAGTGTGTCCTGGAGTGCTCCCAGCACAAGCTCAGCTCACACGGATTTGTTCCTGTTTTGAAGAGCAGAGGCAGCAGTACCTGCGCGCAGAGCTCTGGATGAGGCCCTTATCTCCAAGGGATTAACGGCTGCTCTGACTCACAGGCGAGATGACTCAAAGACAGACAGGATCCAGGGATAAAGTCAGCCGTGGTCCCATCACCAGCCAATTCCACAAGCTCAGCACCGTCTCCTGAGCGATTAGTGCAGCCAGACAGGGAGCTGCAGAGGAGCAGTGCTCGGGTTTGGCTCTCCCTCTCCTGATCCTCAGCATCTGCAGCCAGTGATAGCTGCTGTGTGCAGCCAACTGGGCATGGCCAGCCTGGCAAGGGAGGGCTCCGGGGGACAGGGAGAAGGGGCCTTTGATCCCTCTAATTAATTCTGGTTTAAAATGTATTGAGAAGTTAAGAACGAGGAGGGAAGCTGGGGCTGCTTTGATGTGTGAGTGGATGGATGCAGACAAGAGGCTGCACAGAGGGCAGAGATTCAGGAAGCAAGAAAGGCTGGAGGCAAGGAGCTTGGGCAGAGGGGGCTGGGGTGTGCTGATGGACACCCTGGTGCTCCCACAGGAGCTGGTGGCACTGGGACCAGTGCAGGAGCTGCCAAGTGCCCGCTCAGTGGTGCCCAGTGGTGTTTGTTCTCTGCAGAGGGCTCGGACACCACGGCACAGCCCTGGCTGCTCCATGCCCTGGGAGTCACCATCCCTGGGGCCAGGACACTGGGACCAGTGTGTGCGGCTATGCTGGGCACGAATCGTTGCTGATTTTGCTACTGGACAAGACTTGAGTGTTACCAGGGGGACATTTCCTGCCCTCTGAACAGAAACAACGATCCAAAACAGGCACCAGAGCTCTTTGTTCGGCTTTTTCAGTAGAGTTGTTCAGCCTGGAGAAGAGAAGGCTCTGAGGTCTCCTTTCTGTGCCTAAAGGGACTCCAAGAGAGCTGAAAAGGAACTTTTTACACCACAAGGGGGAATGGCTCCAAATTGTTAGATTAGGTATTAGGAAAAAATTCTTCCCTGGCAGGGTGGGCAGGCCCTGGCACAGGGTGCCAGAGCAGCTGTGGCTGCCCCTGGATCCCTGGCAGTGCCCAAGGCCAGGCTGGACAGGACTGGGAGCAGCCTGGGACAGTGGAAGGGGTCCCTGCCCAGGGCAGGAGCCGCCGCTGCCGGTCCCTATCCCGGTGCTCAAATGACCTCTAGTGGCAGGCGGGGACGGGGGCGGAGGGTTCGCTTTCCTCGGGGAAAACAAAACAAAACATCCCCCCAAAAAAGAAAGAAAAAAAAAAGAAAAAGAAAAAACCCCTAAGCTAAATTAAAAAGCAAATTGCGTCGGGCTCTTTCTCTCCCGAGATAGCAATGGTCAGTTAGTTTTCACTTTTACAGCAGTTTAATTAGTGACTCGAAATTCATCAAGCAAGAAGATCACCCTGCCGCTTTCACACAGAGGGGGCTCAGGTCGGGAGGTGATGCCCGGCAGTGTCGGTGATGGCAAGATAAAGAGCCGAATCCTCCCAGAGCCTCTGGATTCCGGGGAGGAAGGCGAGACGTGCCCAGGAGCAGCGGTAATCGCCCTCTGTGCCCGCAACTGGGCACAAGGAGCAGCAGGAGAGGGGATGCTGTGGGCTCTGCTCCAGCCCCAGCCCTCCCTGCCAGGGCACAGGGCTCCGGGGACAGTGCCAGGACAGAGCTGAGCTCATCTCCTGGCATCCTTCGGGGGCAGGACCAAAGGAAAGCCCTTTGCAGAGGAGATCCTGCTTTATTTGGGGTCACCACCCAGGGAGGGCACTGGCCCCGAGAGGATGGATTCACTGTGGGGCGCTGGAGCCGGGATCCTCAGGTGGGAGCAGCCCTGATCTGGGATGGGCTCCTTGGGGGACACTGCTGGAACTCTCCGGATGACTTTTAGGGTTTCCTGAGTAAATTAGCTCTGATTATTATGGAAGAAGTTCCTTTTACTCTGATAATAACTCTTCTGCTGTTCACACAAGGAGGAGCTTGTCCTGCTATGCCTCTCCTGATTCATTCTGTGATGAGGAATGAGCTCTCGTCTTCTTTCTGACTCGTTGGTAGGGTGAACCTCCTTAGTACAGGGGGTATTAAAGTCAGGCTGCAGTGGGGCTGTCCAGGGCTGGGAGCCTCTGAAAACGGGGTCAGCACCTTCCACCAGCCCTCACGGCTGAGCAGGGTCAGGGGTGTGCTGGAGGGTGTAACAAAGCCAAGGAGAGAGCAGCTCCCTGGACTCTGGGTAATTACAGGCTGGGGTTGCTTCTTTGCTTCCTTGTCTGCTCCTTACCTGTGACCTAAAAGCAGGTTTCTGGATTCGTTTAAGTATTCCAGCACAACTCTCAGTTTCCTTCAATTCTGAGTCCCTTGAGCCTCGGGGAGCTGGCAAACACTGATGGATTGCAAACCAGTAGGAACTCTGGAAAACCATCAGTCCCTCTTAGTTAAAGCTCAGCTTTAGCCAGTGCCTGCCCACAGCAGCTGGGCCCCTCTGGGGTGCAGTGATGGCACCGGGCTGGGGCTGAGGGAGCAGTGTGGGTGCTTCAGCAGAACTGGCCTCGCGGGCTCAGCCTCGGCAGGTCCTGAGCTGGGCTGGGGTCTTGGATCACCCAAGCCCCGAGTGCTCAGAGCAAGGTGAGTTCCTCTCCTCTTACAGAGATCACAGCTGAAGTCACAAAACAGAAACAACTAGAGTCATTGCTGCTGCCAAAACAAACTGGAGAAGGAAATGCAATTCCACACCCTGCCACCTTGTCAGACCTGATTTGTCCTGCTATGCTTTGAAGTTCTGCTTGTTTCTTTTTGTACTGTTCAGTTGTACAACAGGGACAATTCTGTACCAACCTCAGTCCAAGGTTTGAAAACAAATGTCACAGCCTTAGATTTCCTGAGGGCAGGGTTAGATGGGATTTTGGGAAGGAATGCCTGTCTGTGAGAGTGGGGAGGGACTGGTACAGGGTGCCCAGAGGAGCTGTGGCTGCCCCTGGATCCCTGGAACTGTCCAAGGCCAGGCTGGACAGGGCTTGGAGTACCCTGGGATAGTGAAAGGTGTCCCTGCCATGGCAGGAGGTGGGACAGGATGAGTTGTAAGGTCCTTTCCCAACCAAACCATAATATTATTCTACGAGTCTGCAATTCAAGCACCTGTGTATTTGAGAATTAAAGCAGCAAAGACCAAAGCTCAGCCAAAGGTGCTCTGAACAGCAGAACTGTGTTCAGATAAAACTTCTTCTAAATCAGTGAAGTACTAAATGAGATGAAGTTCCCTCACAGCTCCCAATAATCCACTATGGTAAATCACTGAAACTCCACGTTACAGCAAATAGTTTCTGTATATTGCTCTTTTTTTAGCTAATGTGTGAGCATGACCTAAAAAAGTGCCAACACATTTTACACTGTTTTACAGAATTTAGAGAACAGTTTACTGCTGGACGTATTTGAAATGAAAGATTTCAAAGTTTCAGAACTAATTTAAAGCTACAAAAATAGCCCTGGTACCCACAGGTGTGCAGAGACCACCAAGTTTCAATGCTGCTCTATAGTGTTCAATGGCTTTCAGAGTAACCCAGCTCCTCTGAAAGCCACGGGGTGTTTCCTTGCCTCATCAGAAAGTTCATGTTTTGTTTTGTAAAGTTATGAATGTGGGTGGCTGAAAAGATTTGATGTGACATGAGCATTTCTGTCCCATGCAGGAAACAGCCTGGAGCAGGCACATCAGGCCTTTCCTTTGGGTCAGACAGGTTTGGTCAGGTCATGGAAGCATTCCCTAAACTGGGAGCTGGTGACACATCCTGGAGTCATGGAATCGTTTGGATGGGAAGGGACCTTAAAGGACATCCTCCCCATGCCCAGGACAGGGACACCTTCCAGCCTCCCAGGCTGCTCCAAGCCCTGTCCAGCCTGGCCTTGGGCACTGCCAGGGATCCAGGGGCAGCCACAGCTGCTCTGGCACCCTGTGCCAGGGCCTGCCCACCCTGCCAGGGAAGGATTTCTCCCCAGTATCCCACCCAGCCCTGCCCTCTGGCACTGGGAGGTCAGCACCCTCCTGCTCAGATCCCACAGCTCAGCTGCTCATGGGAGCATCCCTTTAGTCCAGCCATGTCCCAAACCCTTTGTCCAGCCGTGTCCTCAATCCCCCTGGTCCAGCCGTGTCCAAGCAGCAGCCGCAGCCCCCACAGCCCAGGCCGAGATTTCCACCAGGCCAGGCCCTTTGGGCTGGAATGTTCCAGGCAGGTCCTGTTGGACACAGGAGCCTGATCACCCTCAGGCTTCAGAGCTCACCGGCTTAGACTAAAATTTTACATGAGTTTATTCCAAGGCTTCATTATTTTTATTTGAAAAATTAACTTGTCTTTGGATTGATTTCTTTGAGACAGCGGGAGCTGGTGGGCAAAAGGTTTCCTGTGTAAAGATTTGAGAATTAGAAAATAAATATTTGTGTAGTGAAAGACTGTTGTAATTAAGTTTTAATAGATGGGTTAAACGCGACAGAAGCACATAACGTGAAAGAGGCAGGGTTTAAGTACGACATGCCGGCGATATGAAGCCCAGAGGACGGTGACTATTATGGGCTGTAATGTCATTATTTCCCTCAGTCCCATCCTTACATTTCCCGCGGCTCCGTGAGGGGCGCACACCAGGCGCTCCGCTAGGGGACGCTCGGGGCCAGGGGCGGGGCCGCCGCGCCCACGTGACGTAGTGTCACGCGCGGCGCCGGGTCACGTGCGGCGTGGTGGACGCACTTCATCTGCGCATGCTCGCGCGGCCCGTGCGGTGTCGGCCGGGAAACCCCTCGGCGCATCGCTGAGGGCAGGGGCGGCCGCGGGAGCCGCCATCGGGGCCGAGCCGGGCCGAACCGGGCCGAGCGGGACCGAGCCTGAAGCAAGCGGGGCGGCGCCGGGCCGAGCGGGCCCAAACCCGAGCCCAAACCGAGAGGGGCCGGGCAAAGCCGAGCGGGGCCGAGTCCTAGTCGAGCCCAGTCCGAGCGAGGCCGAACCCGAACCGAGCGGGGCCCGGCCCGTGTCGAGCGGGGCCGAGAGCAGGACCCGGGCGGGTGCGCCGCGCTCGCCGAGGGCCGCGGTCGTTGCGGGGCGGGGACCGCGGGCTCACCGCGATGGAGACCTGAGGCCTGCCCAGCCCCGAGCCCTGAGGCCGCGGCCCGGCCATGGCGCAGCGCCGCGGTCTCTGAGCGCCGCTCGCCGCCCCAGCGCCGCCGCCCCGGCCCCCGTGGGCCCTGCCCGACCCCCGCGGCCCCGCCGCGCCGGAGCGGGCGCCGCCCGCGCCCCGCCATGTCGTGCGTGCATTACAAGTTCTCCTCCAAGCTCAACTATGACACGGTCACCTTCGACGGGCTGCACATCTCCCTGAGCGACCTCAAGCGCCAGATCATGGGTCGGGAGAAGCTGAAGGCGGCCGACTGCGACCTGCAGATCACCAACGCGCAGACCAAAGAAGGTGCGTGGGGTTCGGGGCAGCGCTGATGGAGCGGTGGCCGCTGTGGGCTCAGAGCTGCTCCTTTGTAGCTGCTGCTCTCACAGCACCGTCCCAGCAGTTCTACTTGCTGAGCACGGCTTCGTGTGCCACCGTGCTACAAAAGTTTTGGTTTCCTGGAGTTGTAGGTAAAATGGGGGGGATGGGTGGGTGGGGGAGAGGATGTCTTAGCATAACAAACCTGCCAGTTTGCTTTGAAATGTGGTAGAAAATTGTCGAGGTGGTGGGAATATAGCACATGGCTAATTTGAATGGGAGGAAAAAAAAAAGTGTGTTTGAGGACTGAACTTTGTCTTCAACTTCTATTTCCCCCCTTCATTGGAAGGTGTTTTGCAGCCTTTTTTACCCGCCTTTCATTGAAGTGCCCGTTGCAGTAATTGCTTAGAAGCAACAATTTGTATCGAGTGTATCACTGAGTTACAATTTCTGCAGACCTTTAAAGCTTCTTGCACAGTCAGCGTTCTGTGTAGCAAAATTACTCTTGGGAATTCCTAGATAATGCAAGTTTTCCAAACAAAGGACACCGTAATTTGGATACTGCTGAGCATCATTTCATCATTCTTGTCTAATTTATTGTTTTTCTTCCTCGCACTCAGTGTTTGCTGTATCAGGGTAGTACTGAAGTTTTAAGGTGGAACATTTACAGAGAATATATGTAAGAAATGTTCTTCGGGAAGTCATAAATTCGCTTAAATCTAATAAATAGCGCTTGACTCTGCGGTGTGAATATGGGCTTGTGTAACTATGATGCTTCAGTTTGGTAATCTGCCATCCTGATATGTTTGAATGTGATTAAAGACTTCGGAGTGTGACTTTTCAGAAATAAAAATAATTGTGTTTTCATTCCTGCAACGTTAAACCTTTTTATTCCACCCCCCCCCCACCCCCGTTGTTCTGTGTCTCAGTAGTTCTTTTCTTCAAAATACGCACTGGTTTTTTTTTTTTTTTCCTCTTTCAGTGTTATGTGTTGAAGTTTAAACAGAATGCTCTGTAACTTCAGCCCTGACATTCCGAGGAGTTGGAGTTAAAGCATCTGTTTATCTACAGATATTTAAATTATTTCCGGGAGAGCGTTGAGAGAATTCCCAACACAGCATTAGGGGTGCAGGGGATGCTGTTGTGTTGAAGCTCAGAAGTACTGGGTTTTTGTAACAGTATTGAATCAAGCTGTGGAAAGCTTTTGAAGCCTGGGTTTGGTTTGCAGTGCGGGCTGTGCTGGGGAGGTCCCTGCGCTGTGTCCGGAGCTGTGGGACAGACGCTCTGGGCTCCCAGAAGCAGCGGCTGGTGTCACCGGGGCTGGGCGGGAGCTGGGCTGGAGCCCCGCTCTGGGAACAGAACAACTGCTTTGCAATAGGCCACACGCGTGGGGTTTGGTGTAGCGGGTGAACAGGGAGCCAAGTTAGGAGAAAAAAGATGCTCGTAAATGTCACCTCATAAAGTATTACTGCAGCATCCGCCGTGCCGAATTTACCAGGGTGTTACTTTGTTTTCGTGTGTAACCAGAGTCCGGGGAAGGAAAAGTGTTAGTCTCACTGGTAGGTGTTAAATGTGGTGCTGCCTCAAGGTGAAGTTACAAAAGCGTTGTCCTGGGTCCTATAGGCAGGTTGTGTTGCACTTTAACCTCTGCAAAAACCACTATTAAATTATAAATATGTAACTATGTAAAATACGTAATTTAAAATTCTACATTATTGACACGGATGCTTATTGAAGCTTTCCTAAGGGTGTTTTCCATGTGAAAAGGCAAAAATCCCTCTGTGGTTTGCAGAGTGTGTATTTCCAAAATTTATGTCTGTCAAATCTTTGGTTTACATGCATAAATGTGAATCTCAGTTTTTATTAATCAGAGGTAGAGGTTTAAATTAACCTGCAGAAATTAAAATAACAGCTAGACTGGGATATTCTACCTAAGTGGGATGTTAGGAATTCTTATGTGTGGACATAAGTGTTGAGTTTTTATAACCTTGTCTATTCAGGAGTCCTGAGTAAATGTTAAAATGATCTTTGGAAAGAACAAAGTGAGCCATGAGCAGAGATGTGCTGCATATTCAGATTGTTCCAAGATCCTGTAAGCTTTTACAGTTCTGGAGCTGTTACTTTTCCTAATGGAAAACTAGTAATAGGAGATGCTAACATAGGCTAAAAGCCCATGGGATTTTAAATATTGGTGGGAAAAAAGGATCTGGTGGACTGTGTAAGATCTGGGAATGCAGAGTGAGTGAGTGGGACCTGTTTCATGTAGGGGGTTCCTGTTCCATGCTTGCTCAAAGCATGTTCTCTAAAGCCTGTGCTCAAGAGTGGTGCTTTCAAACCTGCTCCATTTCCCTGGATCTGGATTTGTTTACCTGTGTTCTATACCAGGTGTTCCCAGAATATTGTGGAAGAGCTGCAAGCTCCACAACTGAGGTTTCTTGAGTGTTTTTTCTTGCGCTATGACATTCTGAAGCAGATCACTTGGAAAATGTGCCGTCGTACTTCCAGGGCAAAAAGCAAAGAAAAAAGTAAAACTGCTCTGAACTGGTGTGGGATGGCAGAGTATTGCTCAGGCACTTCAGCCCCACACTCACACCACACCAGAGCCAGGAGGACCCTGAAGCAGGGGGCAGGTGGTGTAATGGGATTAATGACTGGAAGTAGGGTGGATTTGATTGACTCATCCCTTCGGAGCAGGGCAGTGGAGATTCCCTGGGCTGCTTGGCCTCCTGAGCCAGCTTGTTGCAGAGGTGATGATGTGCCTGCTGTAGATGAGATCAGGGATTCCTGTTCTGGGGGAAGCAGAAAATCCAACAGGATTACAGGATCCAGGCTGTTACTCAGGAAGTTTCAAGGCTGCTTTCATAGCAGCTACAGCGATGGCTTGTCCCAAAGTGAGCGAGTGGTGGTGATGAGAACACAGTTAAATCCTGCCTAAGGAGAAAATGTTCTGGGGAAATCCCTGTGTTGTGGTGGGGACAGCCTGGCATGCTGGCAGACATTGCTGCTCTTCCCTGCACATCCCAGCAGCTGCTTAGCCAAGCTTTTCCCTGCCCTGGCACACCTAGGCTTGCCTTCCAAGGACTCCTGGGAGTTCTGTACTTCACCTGTGTGAAAAACCTCTGCGAGTGCTCAGAGCTGCTTGAGCAATGCTGTCATATGAAACCAGGGATGAAAGCAGGCCAGAAAATAATGTGGGAACTTTTGTCAGTAACTTGTTTATAGTATACATAAACACAAATTTGTAAAACTAGCAGAAATCCTTATCTTAGATAAATTAAAAAGTGGGGGTTTTAAATTGCTCATTCAATGTGAAGCAGCATAAAAACTTGCCAGCAAATCTGAGCTCTTTGCATTTAGCTGGTAGAAGGTTGTGGGCTGTAATGCAGTAGTTGATGTCAGATTTCTGTGTCAGTGTGAGGCAGCAGTCAGGGTAGCTGCTGTTAACTAGTTTTTCTCTATTCATGCCTTGAAATACTTCTTTCTCTGGACTCTTTCGAGCTGCTGTTTTCTTGTAGGATAAATAGCAAGTTTTAGACTGTTATGTCTCTTCTGCTCTTGCCTTTAATATCCATATCTGTCTTTGTTTTTGCAGGCATTTTGGGTTAGTTGGGTACTTTTAGTCACAGCTCAGATGGACAAATTCTAGTAGCCACTTCCCAGCCATCACTGGTGGAAAAGCAAGCTTGTGCTATGTGGGAGTGGGAATGAACAATGTTGTTGCCTCCAGCTTTGAGTGTTTCTGTTGAAGCTGTGCTTGGACAAGTGTGAGCAGTAGCTGTGTGGAGTTTGCCTCACTGTTCACCTTGAGGTGTGGAGT
This sequence comes from Cinclus cinclus, assembly GCF_963662255.1. Taxonomy (NCBI): domain Eukaryota; kingdom Metazoa; phylum Chordata; class Aves; order Passeriformes; family Cinclidae; genus Cinclus; species Cinclus cinclus. The sequence goes on along the minus strand of NC_085061.1, from coordinate 706,105 downwards.
CATGGAGGGACAGTGCCAGGGCTGTGCAGGTCCTGAGGCTTGTGAGGCTCTGCCCAGGGGATGTTGCTGCCCATGAGGAGCAAGTTCCTGTTGGGAGATGTCAGTTTAATCTAAAAGCCTTTTTTGTGAAGCCACTGTTGCTTCTCTTGTATCTCTGAAATCAGAGTCCAGTGATTTATGATCTGGAGCAGAAAGAAAGAACACTTTGGTTTGACTCTGGTCCCCAAGTAGAAACAGCTGCTCTGGGCTGCAGAACTGCACCATCTTCCCGGTGTTTGTCTCGGCCTCAGCACTGCTTGAGCTCCTTCTCCATCAGAAAGTCCCAGTGCAGCCTCTTGACAGGTGGCTGCGTGAGGAGCAGAGCTCCAGGGCTTGTGTCAGGATGTGACTTCTGTAAGAGCTGCTGTTTCTGTCACTGCTGGTCCTTTCACCTGCAGTTTTAGGCTACTCTGCAGTCCAGAGGAGTCTCGCTGTTTGGTTCCCTGGGGGGAAGATCAGGAATTAGTTTCAGCTAAATGATTTCTCAGTTTTCTGAAGAAATGCTCTGGTAGTTGGAAATAGAAGTAAAATTTTAATTTTATGGTTGAAGTGATGTCTTCTGCTAGGTATGTTTTGGTCTAAGGGAGGTTCCTGCCTGTGGGAATAATATACTGAAAAATGGAGCATAAATTATGAGATACTTGTATTTTGTGTGTGATCACTGAGCAGACTCATCCTGACAGAGTTTGACTAGATACACAGCAGCTCTGGGTTTCAGACCAGTGTTCTGATTCATTCTGCAAAGGCAAGGGGCTGGAACAACTAACACTGCAGGCACATCACAGGGAAGGACTGCTCACAGTGCTTTACAATATCTAGTCCAGCGTATGTAAGTTCTGTATAAAAACCATTCTTATGGAGAGGCCTTTGCATTTTAAGCTTATTCAAAGTGTGTCTGAGAGTTGGATTTTTGCTTGAGCCTTATGTGAAAGGTCAGAGGGCTTTTCTTCTCTTTGGACAAGCAGCACAGGACAGGCCAAGGCAGAGCAGGCTCCAGACACATGCTGTTTTCCAAAGGCTTCTCAAGGCTGCCTTCTGAAGTAATTTTGTTTGAGTCCCTCTTCTCTACAGAAAGTGAGTGGAAAAAACTTGTATCCCTTTGATTAATTCAGGCTGGATGGTGAGCTTAAGGGGGGAGGTACCACTTTAGTTTGAGCCACTTCTGTCCTACTTGTGAAAGCAGGCTCAGAAAATCCCCAAGTTTTTGTGCTCTGAACTGCAGAGCTGCCAGTTTCAGTTGCATTTCTCTGTCAGGCCCTGAGCAGCTGCCCAGCCTGGCTGGGGACAGTGCAGCTCCAAGCACAGAGCTGGTGGCTCTGCTGTTCTGCCAGGCCTGACAGGAGAGTCAGGAGTACTTAGCACACTGAAAGCACTGGTGCAGAATTTCCCTGCTTTAGCTGGTGCCTGGTTTGTTCAGGACAAACAGAGACTTTAGAGTCTGTTTCATGCAGGTGACGCTTAGCTTTGGTTTGTTTTTCTCCAGAGATCTCTTGGTTTTGTAGCCAGAGAGAAGCAATAACAGCTTAAAACAGATCAGGGAAAATCCTCGTGCATTATCAGACTGCTTTAGTGTAATTTGAAACCATTTTGCTCTTGGCATTCAAGCTAACTTTAAAAACTGAAAATTATTTTGCTGCTTGTGTTTGATAATTAAACCTGAAGATTTCTTGACAGGTGCTGTTGTTGTGTTGAGAGGATGAAAGCCTGATGTTATGTATAAAATTTTGCTTTTAAATCTGCAAAGTTATTCTCAGAAGTGCTCTGCATTACGTATTAAACACATTCTTACAAACAGACTAATATCTTTTCTGTACTGATGTTGTTTCCAGAATACACCGATGATAGTGCTCTGATTCCCAAGAACTCATCGGTGATTGTGAGGAGAATCCCCATTGGAGGAGTTAAAGCTACCAGCAAAACTTATGTTATGTAAGTACTGCAAACATTCTCTTCTGTGGGAGGGGTCAGTGTGCCCCTTGTTGTTGCCAGCCCCTGCAGAGGCACTTGGGTTGTACCTTGCTTGTTAAAGCTGCTGCTGGTGTTTGTTGTCATGGGGTAGATTTCAATATGTCTGTCCCAAAGGAAACTTAGATTTTGGTGTTCAGACACCAACAGTGGTAGCTTTCAAGATGATTCAACTGAGTCTGGTTTGGGGTTTATTCTTCTGAGATTCAAGTGCAGATCCTGTTTCCTCTACATGGGGAGATTCCTTATTTTGTGTGTCTGCCTTTTTAACAAAGGCAGATATGCATTGGAGTGTAGACTTAACGTTTGTTCCTGTCTCAGAGGAGTTTGATTCTGGGTGTGGGACTGTCACCTGCACTTGGGGGAGGTGGGGCAGGATATGACAGCTATTTTTCTGCCTCAGATCTGGGGACGTTGAATAGTAGTTGTAGAGGGGAGACCAAGGGTTGCCAACTGGTGAACCATGCAAACAAGAAGTTTCATTCCTAAGTGATTCCTGTGCATTTCCTAAACACACAGTATCTGAGGCAAGAGAAAAAGAACCATATCCTAAAAGGTGCTGGCTTTTGTGCAAGTACCATGAAGGAACGGTTAATCCTGTCCAAACTTAAATCTCAGAAGCAGTTTAGCACATTACCAAATGTACTGGTTACCTTTCTGAGTCTGTCTGTACCCAAGCTGGGATGTGTGCTCCAGGTTTTAATTCTGTATTTCTAAGGTTTACACCTGATTCTCTGTCCTCAGTATTGATTAAAATCACAGATACTCAAATGCAATCCTGACTACAGGATTATTGCTGCATGGATGTTTTCATGCAGTCCAGATCTATAGTAGCTACATCAGTTCTGTTAGAATGGGCATGTTTATCAACCTCCTTAAAGCCATGCCTCTTCACCACCAGCAGGAGATAATATTAGCTTGTGGTTTTGCCATGTCTTTCTAATGTTGGTTCTCAATAAAGTACCCTGAGGAGTTACACTGTGTCTTGAGCAAACAATACAGCAACATCCTGGTACCCATGAACCATTTGCAAGCAAAAACCCCAAATGGAAGTGGCTCTGCATGTAACCCTGGAGCATGTTACTGCAGGACTTGGTGCAGTGCTTTCTGCCCCTCCCTCGGGGTTCTGCACCCACAGCTTTGTGCCTGTAAACACAGCCTTGCTCTGGGGCTCATTTCAGCTGGGTGCTGTCCTGCCAGTGCACCTCACCTGGCATTGTACAGCCCTCCAGAGAATCAAAGCTGGCATCAAAAATTCTGTCAGCACTATGGGGGGATCAGGAAAGAACTGCGCTGCTGGGGTGCAGTTGAAAATTAATCAGACATATGAGCTGGAAACACTGCAGGGACCACTGGTAGGGTGGTTAATGTTTGGGGATGGGGAATGTCTGCTGGAATGGTGGAGAGGCCTTCAGAAAGGCATTGCTCACCTTGCAGCAAATGGCTGAAGCAGCTACTGTGTGGTAATCCAAAGTATTTCCGTGTATTTCCTCACCTTCAGGAGGTGTAATTGGGAGCCTGGGGGGGTTTAGCAGTGGCAGGAAGCTGAGCCTCTCCATTGGCATGTGAATTCCCCAGCAGCCTTTGCATTGCTTCTGCTCATGGGACTCTGGATGATGTGTGGATTGTTTGTTAGCTCTCTCAGTGGCTGCATGTGTGGTTCATGGTGAGGAGCATGCAGGTCCAGACCACCGAGTATGTGGAATCTCAGCAAGTTTTCAAATGTAATAATATTTCCTAAAATATTGTAACATATTCAAGATTATCTTATAGCAAATTCTGGCAATTAAGACCTTTTTTTTTGTCACAGGACTCCTAAATCGCACAAAATCCTAGAAACTACTTTCAGGTGACATTTCTACTACTACTTTTAGTCAATATAGCATATGTAACATGTTTAATATTTTGGCACTTTGATGACTAAATATAGTGGATCTCTGAACACAGTGCTTGGGCTTCCACAAAGAAACACTGTTCTAGAGACTGTGCTGCTCACACTGTTATGTTGCCCCTTTGTCCCGTGACTGTGTTTTTCACCTGAGCAAACTCACACTTGTAGATTCTCACTGTTCTTTCATAGAAACTGAGGCCCTGTACCTGGTACCTGTGTGTGCTACCAGGGATGTACATGTTGGCCAAAGCTACCACGTGCTTTGGTGATTGGTGATTTGAGAACACAGAGCTCTAGTACAGACCTCATGGATTTGATACTTAGAGAGCAGAGACAAAATCTCTGAGGACTTCCTCTTGCACTGTTGTGTTCTAGATCTGTAAGTCTTGAGTAATTTGTGACAATGTAGAAATGTGATTTTTGGGGGGTTTTTTAGTTGCACTGAATGTACCAAGAGAGAACAGTTTATGTTATAAAAATGTCTAAATTCACTAGAGTATTGGAGCATAATGTGCTGTTCAGATTCTGGAATCTTTGTGTCGGGTGCAACTGATTTGTTTTAAATTCTGATCACCTTTATTTCTTCTTCTAGAAGTCGAAGTGAGCCAGTGAGTGGAACATCAAAAGCAGTATGTAAAAACACAATCTCACACTTTTTTTCCTACACACTGCACTTAGTTCTAAACAATGCAGCCTTTTATTAATTTGCCAAACGTTAACTTAATATATTTTCCAGTAAAACCTAGTGTATGTTGTAAATACATTGTATTTGATTCAGCATAGTAAAAACTGGGTAATGCCATCATTTACAGAGTTCTAATGTGAATATTGGTATTTGTGCCTAGTAATGAATTGTATTTCATATTGAATATGCCAGAATCTCTCCTGTATGACTCTGTGTTGTACAGATAATGTATGATCATTTGCAGATCCTGTAGGCTCGAGGTTTGCACACTGAACATGGTGCCATGTTCTACATCTGTCTGTCTATAGCTAGTGATATGTATGTTTGTATAGGTTGTTGTGTGCTTTTTGTTTCTTGCAATAAAAACTGTTTGGAGTGTATTTTTTGCCATTTTCACGTTGTATCACTTAGCTTTTGTTTTTAAATACTTTTTTTTTTTTTTTTGCCTAATGGTTTTTGAAAATGTTATCAAAAACCACTGAGAAATCATTATTGTGAAACTTGGTGCTGTTCCTTACTTTTGACTTGGGGGTTCAAACAAATACCAAACCCAGCCTATCCCAGATGTTTTCAGGACAGTTCTGTGCAGCTAAATGATTCTTTCTTATGTCCTTAAATATTTGGGTATTTGTTCCTAAAACTGTATAATGGAAGTGATATTGTTTGGGGCCCCCTGAGTACAGAAATGTCTTTAATAGCCTGACGTGAATTTCAATATCGCTGCTACACAGAGTGGTATTCTAAAGTTCTGATTTGATCTCTCCCCTTTATCTGGTGAAGCAGTTTAGTTCAACAGTTTGTCTGCAAATGACAATATGTAACACAAATTTTGGCACCAGGTTAGAGCCTGGAGCATTTGGGGGTGAAATCCCTGTCACTTTTCTTAACTTCTGCCTGCAGCACATTTTTGGGTCTGGGTGACTCCATGGTTGGCTGCTGCTGTAATCCCCAAAGATGAAGCTTTTCTTTAGTATACCACCACTTGGAATTCACATTTGGAAAAGGGGCAGCATTTTCCTTCAGGTTTGCAAGCACTTGTACTGCTGCTAACATATAATCCCACATGGAAACCCGTGCCTGGCCATGGGCAGATCTTGGTGTGCCACTTGGGTCAGTACTGTGTGCAACTGTGCTTTTCCAATAGTCCTTAGAGTATCAAAGTGCTATTTGGTGGGGTTCATTTTTTATCTTTATTTTAAATATAACTGCTTCTCCTTCACTAGACTGGTGTGAGGCATTACACTAACCCTGGATCATTGGTTCTGATCACTTGATCAGCTATTAGGATAACTTAATCTAGAAATTCCTGAACTCTGGGGCTGTGTTCTGGGAAGAATGCAGCCTCTGGTTCCCATGGAAACAATCAACTTCAAATTGAAAACTTGCTCTGTGTAGGTCTAAAAGCAGTAAATGTGACATCCATAATTCTATTGCTGATTGATTGCAATTCCTTTTGGACATTAATGCCTCTCATTGTGAGCTGGAGTTAGCTGAACTGGCCCAGTGACCCTAGCAGTTAATGTAATGCATTTATGTAAACTACATTTATAGTATTTGATCTAATTCAGATGGGTTTTTATTTCTTGAAAACAGTTCTTTTTCTTTTTGTTTACTAGCATGTGTATAAACACAAACCACATGTTCATAAATAAAGTTAACATTCTTTTAGCCTCGTGTGTTCCCTGGCATGTCTGTATTACATTGCTCAGTAGCATCTTACCATAAGCTAATGTAGATGTGTCAAAAGAAAAAAGGAAAAATCCCAGAGTGGGAGGGAAGACAGTGTGAGTGAGAACTAACAGCAGGAAAGGAAAAGCAAAGCCATTCCCTGGTCTGGGAGGGTGGAAGTCTTGCATCCCTCTGTACAGGCCCTCTCTCTGGAAAAGCCCTGCAGCTTCTGGGGCTGGAGACACAAATAGTTTATTCTTAAAGCTAACTCAGGTCTTGGTGTGGGGGGAATGTGTGCCTTTTTTGGGTTTTTTTTTTTAAACACACATATTTCTGCATGTATTTCAGAGCAGAAGCTGGGTCTTGTGTAGTTGGAGTAAATCACTAGGAATCTTGTCAGTTATTGATGGAGAGTAAAGCTGCAAGGTTAAAATCGGTTTTCTTTTTTTAAAGGATGCACAGAAGCTTCTTCTCTTTAGTATTTTTTCATTGTCATGCTCTTGTGCCAGCTGCCATGCCCCCTTTGGCACAGCCAGAGCCAGGTGTGGGGCCTTTCTGCTTTAGGGTTGGTGTCCCCTCCTTCAGGGCCCTTGCAGGCTGCAGAAGGGCCGAGCTGGGCTCCTTGGTTTAGCACCACTGGCCACAGCTGGAGCCTCCCTGGCTGAACTTCTGTGTAGCCAAGCCCTTGCTTGGGGGGAAGCCCTGGAATTTCAATGTAGCAGCAGTGAGATCAGCCTTTTCCTCTTCTTTTCTGTCCCCTTGCCCACTTGGCTTCCTGTTAGTTTCTGTTCAGTCTGCTGCACGACATGGGAGTTAACAACACTGGCTGTTGAGTTTAGAGTTTGGGGCTTACTTTTTCTGGGTTGTTTTTTGGTTTGTTTTTTTTTTACAATACTTCTGCACTGTTATCTTAGGGTTGCCTACAAATTCATGGAGATGTTGTTTCTACTTGACTCTTTCAAGGGACTGCCAGGAAATACTTCAGTAGAAATTTAAAAGGAAAAAAACCTGGCAAAAATATAGGATAGTTGAAAGATGGCCATGGGCAAATGCACTGAAGAGTACATTAATTGTCTGTTTGCTGCTTTTGATAACTGTTCAGTATCACCTCCATTAAGAAATTAAACTGTTGCCTGCAGTCTGTATAATAGCAGCTTCCTAAAAAAATAGAGGAAAGAATTAATAGTTTATTAACTGTTGTGTTTCAGTTCTTGGTCAGTACTAGACCATTTAATGCTAGAGCTTTCCTAATTTCTTGCTTGTTTCTGAAATAAACATAAAATTATAGCTGTGCCTACCCTGAGAGAACACTGGCCTGCTTTTTCACGTGTAAAAGAGTGGCATATGGAGCATGAAGCTTCAAAATGCTTGTGCAGACCTCCTTTTGAACAGAACTAGGTACAAAGCATTCTGGAGGGGAGGAGAGGTGAATCTTGTGGTAAGATTTGCAGAGGAATGAAGGTCCTTTTGTCTAGATCTGTGTTCCTCTCCAAAGACACAAGAGCTCTTCAGTCAGTAATGCAGGAATGCTGTAGGTGCTTTCCTGAAAACACAGAAAAGGAGCAACTCACTGGTGTGAGGAAGTAATCTTGTGCATGGAAATGCTTTTTCCCAGTCTGTTAAAACTGTTCCCTCGAATTCTCTGCTACATTAGGTAGTGAAGGACAAGATCTTTCTTAAGGAAAGGTTTTAATCTCTTTGCTGACCTGTTTAGTGACTTCTTGGAGAGCTGTTCAGTTCCCATTGTGAAATTTTATTCTACATTTTTGAACAATTTAGATGTAATAAGCAGTGATTCTGTCTTTCTGGTCCTGTTGTGCTAGCTCAAGTTCTGCTCATGTCATGATATAATTCAGTATACTGCAGAAGGAACTAGATGGAGTTAACCTTTTTATTTGTGGCAAAACTGCTCTTCAGCATTAGTTCTCTGGCTTCTGTTCCTGAGAGCTGTTCCATAGGCAGCTGGGAGGAGAAAAACGGATACAAAAATTCCAGGCTTATGCTCTGAATCAATTTTTTTATCATCAGGAGTGTGCTTTGCACTTTCCTTTATTCATTTAACCCTGGGCTGCTATTAAAGATCAGGTTTGGTCTGATTGCGAGGAATCACCTGAATTCTCACTGATGGGTGGTAGGGCCTGTGGTCTACAAGGAATCCATTTTCTCAATTTTTATTGTCTACTCTGTCAGAAACACCTCTATATAAATGATTTAAGCAGTTGTTTTTTCTCCAGTCCAAGTGGCAGGTTGTGACTGCTGTGCTAGATTGGCTTTTATTTGGGTTTATTTGGGTCTGACAGGAGGGGCAGAGTGTGTTTTTTGGGCTGCTGGGGATGGCCTTTACTCTGACAGGCAGATGTGGGTTCACTAAATCATCACTGTGTGCATATAGAAATGATGAGACGTTCACTGATTCATTTACAAACTACACTGATATTACATTAGCTGGAGTGATTCTTCTTCCTCAAATATTTTTTTTAAATCCTTTTTAGCTGAAAATTGACAGCTTCCTTACTCTTTTGAAAGAGATCCCTCTCTGAGATATTCTGAACAATAAGTAGATCTCCAGTGGGGTTGGTTATTTTAATTTCTTCTCATAAGCACGTAGATACTCTTAAGCCATCATAGATTTGGACTTTGTTTTGAATAAATACAAATTACACTGGGTTGGGATTTCCTTTGGGTGACACTCAGGGGGGTAGTGCAGACATTCAGACTGTGGTAGAGGTTAACTATTGCTGTGTTTTGACTGTAGAACTTGAATATGTGTTTAATTTTTTGTGAACAGATTGATGACTCTTCTGCATCTATTTCTCTGGCCCAGCTTACTAAGGTATATATATATATATATATATATATTCTTGTCAAATACTTTAAAAAGTGTTTGCTTCCTATTTTTAAATTGATACTGTGATCTATAGGTGAATAACTGTTGTAATTGGAAAGACCCCTTTAATTTTTATTAACTTAAAGTATTTATTTTAACTTTAAAATGTGTGTATATTTTGATACTATCCTGTAAAGAGTAGTTCCCAGTTTGGGAAGATAGAAGGGGAGTACCTTATCAGCCTCAGCATAATGTTGCAGTATTACTCATCCTCAAGACACAAAGAAGAAGCTCTTCAGAAGCTGTTTTACCGTTTTTCATACGTTTCATTAATTTTGCGTTGGAAACTAACCCAGTTTGTACAGAAGAATTAAATTGGCTGTAAGTTATGGACATTCCAGGGGGGTGTGACCAGCCACAAGAGAAGCAGTTCTGTACCATGGACAATTGCATGGCTATTTTTGAACCCCTAGTCATAGTTACAGACCCATTCTCTGAATGCTGCACAATTCCATAAATTGTGGGATCTATACAGTGGACAACCCGATCTAATTTGTTTGAACACAGACTGTAAATTGTGTAAATGTACCTCATTGTTTATAGGAATATACCAATGTGTATGTGTGGCATCTGAGCAGCTGTGACCTTCTGAAACTGTTGTAATGCCATGTTTTGCTCGGGAACTGCTTGCATTTTTGCTCAACCAACATGTAATTTGTCTGGGAAAGCACTAGTGACTGCACTGTGTGGACAGGCAAGTGCTCAACCACCAGTCCCTAAAGCTACAGGCACTAGAGTAGGCAGGGCCTGGGGCAGAGCAACTAGTTAGTTCTTTGTCATCAAGATAAAGGCTGGAGTTCATTTCTAACAAAAAGAAATCTCTTCCCACTGGTAACTTTTCCCCTCCTCACTATAGAAATTAAATTGTATACATTTGGGGGGGGGAAAAAAAATTATATATAAATATCTCTAGTTTGGAAGGTAGCCATGCAAAGAATTGGTCCCCATTAGTGCTTCCCTAATGTGTCCTCGGGTCTGTAACCTGCTGTGAAGTTTTACTCTAAAATGTGCAAAGCTGTCCAAGGGGTGGGGTACACATTTAAGCTTTTGAGGATATTTAAGTACCTCAGAAAAATGCAGGAAGATGACACCAAGTGGCTCAGCACTGTTGCTCCCTCTAATGGCTCTAGTGCAGCCTGGCTCAGCACGGAGGCAATGTGTTAACAGTTCTCTGGTGGTTATTACTATGTATGAAATGCCATATTTGAATTTTGGTCTATTCCTACTAATGTTTTGTGGCTTTTGGACGTGTTTTGTAAACCGTTTGGGTTCAAACAAATTAGTCAAGTATTGTCTGTAAAGTTTTCTGTAACTGTTAATGGAAATGATTTCATAGTTGGCAATCTGGATTCTGTTACTGTGGAGAAACACTGTGTATATGAAACAACCATTTAATAAAATGTTGAAACTAGTTGGTTGCTTTTGTGAATGAATGCATACAAAACCAAACCATGAGTGCTTGAGCTGAGTGATAGGTGCTTGAAGGCCCAAGTCATTTACAGTCACTCCCTTAGACCCTGCTTGTATCTGGACTAGTGTGTAATAAAAACATTTGAACGAATTAGGCTTAAAAATCAGCTGGCTTCAGTAATTTGAAGATCTAGTTGTGCAGAAGGTTTATATTACAATTTGTGTGTTAAAAGGACATGTTCAACTGGAAAATAACTGCAGATTGTCTTCACTGTAATTAAATCATTTCACAGGAAGAAGTTAGGGGAACATGCAGTTTGGACTGCCTGCAGCTTCTGCTGGAAAGAATTTTGCCTTGCTGAGGGATTGTAAAATCCTTTGGTCCTTTTAATACTTGTGTGTCTGAAGCTGAGTTTCAGCAAGCAAACCTAACAGCCCCACCTCTGCAGTTCTGTGTCCTTTTAATACTGCAAAATGTAAATAATGCTGCTTCTATCCATATCAGTTCTTTGTCCAGTGGAGAGCTTCTCCTACAAATAGTCTGGAGCTTAAAAATCCGTGTAAAAATACTGGATGTTGTTGTTTATCTACACATAGCTTCGGTCCTCTGAAAGAAATTGGATTGGTTACACAAGTCTTGCTGTAAGGTACAAACAGAGCCTAAGGTTTGAGTGCCCAAGAGTGCTCTTTTCTAGTAGGTTCTCTAGTAGGCACATAAACATCATGTCATGGCATAAGGACTCCCCAGACCATCTTCAGTACAAATCTCTTTGGTATAAGCAGCTGCTCTCATGCAAGCTCAGCTAGTGTAGTGCTGCTCTTTACAGGATTGGATGAGTGGTGTTGTCTTGGGCTGCGTGGGCTTAAATGTGTTTCTAATGTGTGTGTCAAATAATTACCTGTTGCACAGACTGCCAATCTGGCTGAAGCCAATGCTTCCGAGGAGGATAAAATAAAAGCTATGATGACACAGTCTGGCCATGAATATGATCCAGTCAAGTAAGTGTTGCTAATGTGAAACTTGTTCTTTGAAGTTGATGTAAAAATTGTAGAGATGGTTTGTTTTAAACAAGAGAGACACATGAATATCTTTTCCATTTTTTCCCCCAAAAACTTGTAGTTACATGAAGAAACCCGTGGGGCCACCTCCACCCTCCTACACCTGTTTTCGCTGTGGCAAACCTGGGCACTACATAAAGAACTGTCCAACAAATGGGGTAAGACCTGGGGCACTTGGGGGGTGTTCAGTTTTTAATTTTTATCTGGCTAGTTACATTCGGATAACAAATGTGAATACTCACAGTAAGAATTGTGTCTTTTGGTGTGAAATGCAGAGGTTACATGGCAAAACCTTTTGGATTCAAAAAAAATCTGGAATTGTAAAATTTTCTTTTCGCTAGGTCGGAGGCACTAAATATTCCCATGAATCTCTCTCTATGAACCCCTGTGTATAGTTTCATATATCTCAAAATTAGTTTCTCCAAGCCCTGAATCCAGCTCCCTCTGAATTGCCCTTTGGAGGAGGAGCAGGTTTGAGGGGGTTTCACCTTTAAGGAACTTGTAGTTAAGCCAAAGAATGTCAGTGAGTTCAAAACATTGCTCCAGCCTGTGGAACACCCTGGCTGCATTTGTTTAGGGAAAAGAATACTTTAGTCCAACAACCCTTACAACTAGGTAAGAGGAGAGGGTTCAAGGTTTTTGTGCTTAAAATAGTTGCTGAAATCTTCTTTTCAGTGTGGGGTTGAGATATGTCTGCATTTCTTAACAGGACAAAAATTTCGAGTCTGTTCCCAGAATTAAAAAAAGTACAGGAATTCCAAGAAGTTTTATGATGGAGGTGAAGGACCCCAACACAAAGGGTGCCATGCTGACCAACACTGGGAAATATGCAATTCCAACCATAGATGCGTAAGTATGGGATTGGTTAGACTGATCCAAAAAGGGAATAAGAAAAACCAGGGAAATGAGTGGTGGTGCAGCCACATTTCCAGCACCTGGAATTGTGGGGAGGAGGCATTGGCACTGGATCTCAACTTCAGAATCCATGCTGCTGCCTAACATTAGAATGGGGTCCTGCTGCTCACGCCCCTGGGAGCTGTGCTGAGACCATTTCTGCAGAACATTTCAGCAGCATTTGTGATTGGGATTGTTCCCTCATGGAGTTTGTTTTGCTTCTAGTTTGTCTTTCACAGGTTTCATGTAAAAAGTAATAAAGCAGCTGTTGGACTGTGACTCCCTCAGAGATGAGGCAGGGTCTAGTTTTCCTGCTGTTATAAACTAGGAAAACACTTGTGTGGCTGGTCTAAAATACTCTTGGTAGCCCTTCAGATTTTCTCTCCTGGATGTCCTTTTTTGGAAGCTGTAACACTGACTTCTTTCAGTTAGAAAATGTAATTACTGGGAGACTAGCTTTATCCTGGGCCTCCAGTTTACATTTAGCCTCTGGCAGAGGACAGCTGGGATTCATTTCACCTGATATGAGCTGTCAAGTATTTTTGTAGTCTGAAGTGATTTCTTGGTTGAGCCAATGAGCAGGATAGTTCTGCTGGAGAATTCCTCCCTCCTTCTATTTGTGTTAGGTCTATAGAAAAGTAGTTCAAACTGAACAGTTGTGTTTAGGAAGGCCAATGGAGATGGAGAAGAATTCCACATATTATCTTCCTTTGATAAAATTCAAAGCTTGGAAGAGTTTTAGCTTCTTTTCTTTTGCTTTCCCCACTCTACATCCAGGGAAGCTTATGCTATAGGAAAGAAGGAGAAGCCTCCCTTCCTGCCTGAGGAGCCATCGTCCTCCTCAGAAGAAGATGATCCTATTCCAGATGAGCTGTTGTGTCTCATTTGTAAGGATATAATGACGGATGCGGTTGTTATTCCCTGCTGTGGAAACAGTTACTGTGATGAATGTAAGTGTCAGGTTTGTTCATTCCAAACATCAAATTTGATCTTCTGAGAGCAGAAATAGGAGATAAGGAAATTGCTGTGTTACTTTCATGTCCTGAGCAGGGAAAGACTCTTCTTGTGTAGATGGTGGAAAAAAAGGCAGAAAGGTTTTTTTCCCTCCTTAAGTTTCTAGTTAAATCCTCTTTACCTGCAGAAGGAAGAGGATGAGAGGAGTGCAGGTGGTTACACTACTAGATATTGAATGCACTTCTGTCTGCAGCCCTTTCCCTCACACAGAATTATGTCTCCAACTTTGGGCACTGTGGACTACAAAGAATTGACATGGAGTCATTTCATCCACATTCTTCCCTACAGCTAGTTAAAACCTTCAGAACTCAAAGCTCCTCATGGTTTTTTGAAATGTGTTTTATTCATTAGCATGGAACAACTTCTTGCTGTACTAGAGTGGAAAAAAGATCAGTTGTGATGTTACATGCCAGTCTGCTCTTCATCTTTACATATTACCTCAGTGAAATATCAACCCTCTGCTGTATGTTAGAAATTGCTGTAGAATTTCAGAATGGTTTGGGTTGGAAGGAGCCTTAAAGCTCATCTTATTCCAACTTCCCTGCCATGGAAGCAATAGCCCATGTTGCTCCAAGCTCCATCCAGATTGAGCTTAAACGCTTCCAGGGATGCCACAGCTTCTCTGGGCAACCTGTTCCTCTGCCAGTTTTTTGCACTATAGAACGTTTACAGCTTTGTGCTTTCCATTCAAGACTATTTCCCTGTTAATCATATGCTTGTTTGTGTAATTAATGAGAATCAAAAAAGTTTACTTAGTTTGGCTACAAACTACTGGAATATTTAATATTTAGGTATTAGAACAGCACTGCTGGAGTCCGAGGAGCACACATGCCCTACCTGCCATCAGACAGATGTTTCTCCTGATGCTTTAATCGCCAACAAGTTTCTGCGCCAGGTAATGTGGTGACTTTAGCCTGAACTCCTTGTTAGAAAAATCTATTTGTAAAGAGCTGAAAGGGATGAAAATATTAATTTAGATCTCTGTAAGCAAGGCTGAACTCAACAAGGCTAAGTTTGCTTCTCAAATACATTGCCTGTTTTTACAGAAGCCTACGGCTCATTAGAGACAATCTGGCGAATTCAGGACACACTTGTGTTTAATGGGATGTCCTCACTTTCAAATTGGGTATTAGCAGCAAAGTACTTTTAATTCAGAGACTCTGAGGTACCAGTCATTAATACCAGAGTTTCGTGGGATGTGTTCACAGCTGTGTGTTGGCTGGTTTAGGATTAATAGAACTTACAGGAACACGCAGTGATTATCCTGTAGGGACACTTTTGTTCGTATTTCTACTGAAGTTTATTCTCACCTTTTCAAACACGTTTCCCTACCTCTAGGCTGTCAACAACTTCAAAAATGAAACCGGCTACACAAAAAGGCTCCGTAAGATTCAGCAGCAGCAGCAGCAGCAGCAGCTGCCCCCACCGCCGCCCCCACCACCCCCCCCTCTGATGCGGCAGACCATAACGCGCACGCTGCAGCCGCTGATGCGGCCGGCCATGGCCCGCCAGCAGGACCCGCTCATGATCCCGCTGGCCTCCCTGGCCTCCCGCTCCGCCCTCTCCTCCCTGGGCCCCGGGCCGTCCATGGCAGCTGGGCTGCCCGTCAATCCCTCTTCTGTGGTTGTCTCCGATCTCCCTCCAGCAGTGTCCCTGTCTCTCCGTGGGGAAAAGCCAGACGGGCCTTTCCGGTAAGGAGATCTGGAGATAACGGCAATACAAAACGAATCAAAATGCTCTGGTTAGATTTTTCCTGAGCTTCGCAGCTAGCGCCCTGTGTACCATTCAGTGACAGCTGCAGGTCCTTGTGGAAGTTGTGGCTCTGTTTTTACTTGCAATGAGGACGCTTCAGTAAGCAGAACGTGTACCTCTTGCAACAATTTTCTTGGCAGTACTTCTGTTTGGTTCCCTTACCAGTCGTTCAGATTTGCCCTGAAGGAGGGACTGGCTTTGAAGTGGCCAGCCATTCCTAGAGTGGCCATTTAGTTCCATCAGACCTTAATTAATTTCTCTTTAGTACTGTGGAAATAATATTTTCGTGCAAAAATCTGTACCACTGTTTAGAGTTACATCCTTTAACCCTGCTGCCTTGGAGGCACGGAACCAGGGTGACCAGAGACCTGCCAGGCTCACCTGGGCCATCAGTACAAGAATCACAGCTCAAAGGAGCACAGACACATTTTCTAATGGAATTTCAATTGTTGCATCTTCCAAAGCTGAGATTCAGTGCATGGGTTATATGGATTCTCATCCTTTCAAGTGCTGCTTAATGAAATATTTTTCCAGAGAGCTTCCTCCCTAAATGCCAATATCCAAACAGACTCCTCAGCAGTGCTTCCTCTGGAGCCTGCCAGCCTCACAGGTATAAATCTGGTGAAGATTATTTTAAAGTATTTTTTTCATTTAGTGAAATCAGCCTTTTCTCACCTCGGACTTTATGTTTCAAAATATATATTATATTTCACTTCAAAGCAGTGTCTCAGTAATAAAAATGTGTTGTTTTTGTAGTGATGCTGATGCTGTTCTGCCTCCTCTGATGGCAGCTGCTGAGCTTTCCAAATCTTCCCCTTTGTCAATCAGCAGTTTGTTGGAGGAGAAGGTAAATTTTATTTCAACATATACAATGATTCTTACGTTCTAGTAGAGCTTATTTGGTGATTGTTTGCATTTATTCCCAAGGGCTATCAGGTTCCTGTCCTGAGACAGCCAGCGATACCAAGTCTTCTGGGCCCTCAAGGACAATCAATACCCACAACTGGTAAGAAACTAGAATTTTAGAATTTCATCCAAAAACTTGTCTTCAGATAAACTTACTGGGATTTTTTTTTTCCTGTTCCCACTGCAACAGGTCATCCAATGAGAGCTGGTGCACTTCGCAGGCCAGGCTGGGAACTGTAAGTATTCAACAAAAATTTAATGTATTGCTAGTTGTAACTGGTTAAATTAATCTGTAACACATCACTTAGACAACAGCTGATTTATAATTAAATAATGGTTATGGAGAATTCAAGTGGTAATTAATTTTCAAGTGGCTTAATTTAAATTAGCTTTAACAAAGGGGACCTGTGCTTACAGTAAGATTACTGAAAAATAAAACTCCAGTACATAATTGAAAAGAAGATTCTGAATAATGAACACTTCTTAGGAAACCTAAATTACATATAAAAATTAAATGTAATTAAAAGATCAGATGGAAAAGCACCCTTTTGATTGCTGACTGAATAGGGCTGAAGAAATTGATTTCCCAGTAGAAATCACCCTCCAACATTCTTTCTTTAGCAGCTTAGTTGATACTGATTGAGCAAACTGTTGAAAAATTAGAGGCTTTTATTTGTATGACAGTTTTGTATTTCTGCAGTTTAGTCATCTCAAAGTGCCAAGCTGCTTTTTCTCATTAGAGAGAGAGGAGCCTGTTTATCTGTTATCACAGTGTCTAATTAGTCCTTGATTTGTTAGAGATTTGTTACAGCCAAGCTGTAAGGGTCATTGTTTGTATAACAGCTGAAAGGTAAATCAAAACAAAATCCAGGATCCATCCCCCAAATTATCCAAAGTCTCAAACCCAGTAAACAAGAAAGAAACAATTCAGGGACAAGAACAGGCCCAATCCATCGTGAGGCAGGAGCTCAGGAAACAGAAGTGGCAGAGGTTAGGAGAGGTCTGAGAGGTGAGTTAATTCCTGCGCAGTGCTTGGAGTGCGGAGCTCGAGGTGTGTCCAGCAGGGGCACAGCAGCCCTGAGTGCTTGGGGGGCTCATGGCAGCCTCGCCCACTCCTCGCCCAGCCCCAAAGCTGAGTGTAAGGAGAGAAGGCTGAGGGAGCTGCTGGGGCGAGGATGTGCAAGCCGAGTCCGAGGCTCCAGGACTGAGTGTAGTCTCGAGTGAACAGCAGGCCAGAGACCAGTGAGAGCCAGGAGTGCTCTCGCCGTGCTGCCGCTTCACTTTCCTCTGTACGCTCAGGGCAGGGCAGGCTGTGCCAAACAGTGACACGTGTTTTTGGGTTTCTTTAAAGTTCAAATCGAGGACGCCCGCACAGTGACCGTGCCCAAAGGACTCAGGCCCCATCACTGCCAGCATCAGCACCAGTCTTTGTGCCTGTGCCTCCACCTCCCTTGTATCCTCCACCACCCCATGCTCTTCCTCTTCCTCCGGGGGTACCACCACCACAGTTTCCTCCTCAGTTTCCACCTGGGCAGCCTCCATCCGCTGGGTACACTGTCCCCCCTCCCGGATATCCCCCAGCTCCTGCAAACATGTCATCAGCTTGGGTCCCAACAGCAGTGCCAGCGGCTCATTCAAACACCATCCCAACGACACAAGCACCTCCTCTTTCTAGGGAGGAGTTTTACAGAGAGCAGCGGAGGCTTAAAGAGGAGTAAGTATTTGGCTCACTAACGTTGCCTTGTTTTCTTGTCTGTATCGGGGGAGCGTATCGGACTGCGGTTACACTAAAGTGCATCTGACCTAGCAAAAGTGACATAGTGTTTCTTCCAATATACTTTTTCATTGCAGATGGTAAATATGCAAAGCTAAACCAAGACAAATGTAATTCTAGAACTTTTCCTAAAACTTGTAGGAACTGTTTTTGCTTAAATAGGATGTTCACCTTTTGCATTGCATGCAGTAAACATTTTCTCATATTGGCCATGTTTTGTTTCTTGATGTCTTTTGTCATAAAGGTCAAACTATAATTGTAATAAAGGTCAAACTTATTTTAACAGGGAAAAGAAAAAGTCCAAACTTGATGAGTTTACAAATGATTTTGCTAAGGAATTGATGGAATATAAAAAGATTCAAAAGGAGCGTAGGCGTTCGTTTTCCAGGTAACTGCTTTACATGTCCGTAATGGAGAAGCAGATTGTCTAGAGGAATCAGGAGCAGTTCCACTCCACCTCCCTGTCGTTAGATGGATTGGATGATTGAGGGATGAGCAGTGACAGGAGTGTCATAGGCAGGTTATTGGCTCCAGTGTGGCAGAGATTGCAGGTGACTGAATTAGCATTGGGCAGCAGGCACGAAGGAGCGCTAAGGGTCTGTCTTGCTGAGGTGTCTCTGCAGTGGTGTCCTTCGCTGCCTGACAGCCCTGAGGGGGCCAGGAGCAGAATAGCTGTAAGGGCTGGATTTTCAGCATCTCGCTATTCTGATTGTAACCAACCTGTCTGAGCAGTTTGGAGGAAATAGGTGAGAGAAATCATCTTCATCTCTGCTTTTGTCCATCTCTTGTGGATACATGAAGTGTTTGAACCTGGACCGCAGACTGGGGGCTTTCGCTTGTTGGGTGACATTGTTAAACTTTTCTTGGGAATTAAACACTCAAACTTGTAAGGAAATCTGAAGTTGGTGAGGGTCTTGGAGAGGAGGAATTATGCTAAGAAACATATGAATTGTGTGAAATGATTCATTAAAAAATAGTAGAAGAAAAACCTGAAGGTAGCTGCTTCAGAAAACCAAGGGTTTTCTGTCCCCAGAAATCCCTTGGGCAGGAGTAGTTGTTAGCAGTGCTGTCAGGAGCTTACCCAGAGTCATGGCATATGACTAGAGACTGAGATTAAAAGTTTCTAGATGGGATTTTTCTTGCAATGCAGTCACTTGCCTTCGTTAGAGCTGGAGGGATGTGCAGGATGTTTTTGGGACACATGCCTGGCAGTGTGGATTCCACAGGCCTGTCTGTTGGTCCTTTGCAGTATTAGGATTGCGCATCCTGTCCAAATTCCCAAAAAAGGGTGAAGTTAACTAGACCGAGCTGGTGTTTTAACATTGGGCTTTGCTGTCTTCAGACTACGTGGTGTTTTCTCGGTGTGATTCTACACTGTAGCCGCTCAGATTTGCTCTTTTTGCATCTTACTGCAATAAAAATGATTTGCACTGCATGTGATTGCTGAGTAACAACAAACATGTGTGTTCCCGTACCAGTAGAGGCCAGTGTAACCACCTGAAATGTGTCAGTGGCTCTGGTAGCTCGTGTGATAGAGTGAGTGGAAGTAGACTGACCCTTCTGTGTGTTCTGACACTAACAAAGCAGCAGCTGTTCTGTCATGTGAGCAGAAACTTTTACATGTTATCAAGTTCTTCAATTTGCAGTAGCTTTATGTCAGCAGCTGAAAGAAGCTTTGACATAAGCATGTGGAGAGGAAAGAAAAAATAAATGTGGGAGGAAAAGATTTGAGGAGAACGACTGTTTGGAATTAACTTCATCTATTTTTTTTTTGTGTTGTGTTTTTTTAAGGTCCAAGTCTCCCTATAGTGCTTCATCTTACTCTAGAAGCTCGTACACCTACTCCAAGTCCCGCTCAGGTTCGTCGCGCTCCCGCTCCTACTCGCGCTCCTTTAGCCGCTCCCATTCCCGCTCCTACTCGCGCTCGCCGCCGTACCAGAGACGAGGCAAAGGCAAGAGTCGGAACTACCGCTCCCGCTCGCGCTCGCACGGCTACCACCGCTCCCGCTCGCGCTCGCCCCCGTACCGCCGCTACCACTCCCGCTCCAGGTCCCCGGTGTTCCGGGGCCAGTCCCCCACCAAGCGCGCGGTCCCGCAGGGCGAGGCCGAGCGCGAGTACTTCAACCGCTACAGAGAGGTGCCTCCGTACGACATGAAGGCTTACTATGGCCGCTCGGTGGACTTCAGAGACCCCTTTGAGAAGGAGAGATACAGAGAGTGGGAGAGGAACTACAGGGAGTGGTACGAGAAGTTTTACAAGGGCTATGCTGTGGGCGCTCAGCCGCGGCCTCCGGTGAACAGAGAGAACTTCTCTCCAGAGAGGTTTGGCCCACCTGGGACCAGACGAGAGAATTCACCGTATGCTCGGGGGCGGAGGGAGGAGTATCCCGCTGGGCAGAGCCACAGGAATCGTAATGTAGCTGGAAACTACCCTGAAAAGCCTGGGAGAGAGAGCCATGGCATCAAAGATCCTACAAAATCAAAAGAGAAAGAGGTGGAAAATCCACTGGGAGATGGCAAAGGCAATAAACATAAAAAACACCGGAAGAGAAGAAAAGGGGACGAGAATGAAGGATTTCCCAGTGCTGAGCTGTTAGAAGGGGCAAGAAAACCAAGAGAGCCAGTTCCAACAGAAGATGCTAAAACAGACTCTCTATTCATGCTGCCAAGCAGGGATGATGCCACCCCTGTAAGGGATGAGCCCATGGAAGCGGATTCCATTGCTTTCAAACCAGTGTCTGAAAAGGAGAAAAAAGAGAAGGATAAGCCAAAAGCAAAGATTGAGAAAACAAAGCGGAAAGTGGAAGTGGCGGCTGCTCCGAAGAAAGACAACGTAGCAAAACCAGCTAAAGCTTCCCAGGAAAAGGCGGACCCCGATCGCGAAAAATCTCCTCGAACGGAACCTCCTGTGAAAAAAGTCAAGGAAGAGCTGCCAAAGACAGACAGTGTTAAAACCTCTTCCTCTCAGAAGGATGAGAAGGCTCTTGGCACACCACGGAAGGCTCATCCCAAAGTGACAAAGGATCACCCAGAAACCAGACCAGCCAAGGAGGAGAAGGCAAAGAAAGAGCATCCTAAAGAAGCCAAGGCAGAGAAGCCCTCCAGCAAGGAGGACAAGTCCAAAAAACCTGCTGAGAAAAGCAAACTTTCTGATGCCAAAATTGAGAAAAGGAAAAGAAAAGCAGAGGAAAAGGCTGATAAAGAGCACGAAGCCACTTCTGCAAAGGCCTATAAACCTGAAACTGCAGAATTAAAAACATCGCCCAAGGGGAAAGCTGAGCCTGAGGGGGAAAAAGGAGAGCGGACACCAGAAAAGGATAAAGCTGCTTTTCTTAACAACCCGTCCAAAAAGATTAAACTTAACCGAGAAACTGGAAAAAAGATTGTGAGCGCAGAAAACGTGCCACCTGGAAAAGAAGCTGTGGAGAAACCTGAGCCCAGCAGCAGCAAAGTTAAAGCGGAAAAGGCAAAGGGAAAAGCAAGGAGGAAAGTGACGGCAGCTGACGGCGCTAGCTCGACTCTTGTGGATTACACCAGGTACCTCAGCAGTTCTTTTCCTTTTTTTCCTTTCTTTCCTCCTCCCCCCCTCCAATTCTTTCTAGTGCCGAAGGAAAGGAACAGCTGAATTTGTGCTAAACAAGGGAATAATCCATTATCTTCTTTATGAAACTGTACTTGCATCAGACTCAGATGTTAAGGAAAACAAGCAGTTTGTGCTGCACAGGAAGCTGGTAGGGTCAATTCGTTGGTGATGCAAACTCAAAATGTTTAAGACATTTGTTGAAGACTTATGACAGTGTCTTGGTGATCTAAAAAGCTTTTTAAATGTACGTTTTTCTAGGGAAGAACTGGGTAATGAGAGTAAAACTTTGCCTGTCTGTACCTCTACATAATTGCTTGCTTTCATGTTGAAAGAGGAATGGATATCTGATTTATCTGCCATTGGGAGAAATAGGGCATGAAGGAATTACCAGATCAGACAGTCACCAATCTGATAATCTTGTGTCTTTGTTAATTAAATGTATAGTAGTGAGATACTAAATTAATTGATTGCTCATAATCTCAGCCAGTGGACTCAGCCTTTGTCTTGTCTGTTCTCTTCATTGAACACCCTTGAGGAAAATGCTGAGAATTTAGAACTCAAACACAAGCCAGTTTATAGAATGTTCCCAGAGCTGGGTGTGTGTGCATCCCATTACTGATATCTGTGTTTTTCCTCCCAGCACGAGTTCCACTGGGGGAAGCCCCGTCAGGAAGCCTGAGGAGAAGCCAGACACCAAAAGAACTGTCATTAAGACCCTGGAGGAGTATAACAATGACATAACAGCCCCTGCTGAGGATGTCATTATCATGATCCAGGTCCCTCAGTCCAAATGGGATAAAGATGACTTTGAGTCTGAAGAGGAAGACGTCAAATCCACCACCCAGGTACCCCCAACTGTAGGAAAACCCTCCAGTGTTATCAAACCTGTGAGTGCAAAGGCAGCAAACCCCCTCAAACACACTGAAAAGGAGACGGAGCCTCTGGAGAAAACGCAGAAAGCTGCAAAAGAGGCAAGTTATGAAAGCACCCAACACGATGCCAAGAGTTCAAAAAGCTCCATGTCGAGTGAAAAAGGTAAAACTAAAGACCGGGATCATTCTTTGTCAGACAAGGACAGTTCTGAGAAGAGGAAGAGCAGTGTTCAGCCAGAAAAAGAGCACTCAGAACGTGCAGCGGAACAAGGAAATGGAAAAGCTATATCTCAATCTTCCAAAGATGGCAGATCTTCAGAGAAGCATGACAGTGGCCGTGGCTCCGCTGCGAAGGACTTCACTCCCAACCGAGACAAGAAGTCTGACCACGATGGCAGCAGGGAGCATTCGAGTTCCAAGCGCAGGGACGAGAAGAGCGAATCGGCGCGGAGGAAAGACTCCCCATCCCGGATCAGAGACTCCGCGGCAGTGCAGAAGAGCAAACCAAGAGAGGAGCGTGTGGAGCCGCCCAAGAAGGGCCCTGCAGAGGCCAAGCGCAGCAGCTACAGCCCCCCACGGGAGCGCAAGCCCCCCGAGCACAAAGCTGTGCACGACCCCAAGCGCCCCGCTGAGGAACACAAACCTCCAGATAAAAACCCGGGCAAGGACAAGGACAAGGAGAAGGAGAAGGAGAAGGAGAAGCACGTACCAGAAGTCAAGAGCAATAAAGAGAAAGAGCCAGGTGGGAATAAACCGGCAGCGAAGCAGGACTCACCAGAAGTGAAGGTGGAGAAGGAGACCATGGCGGCTCAGAGCGATAAAGGCGCAGCAAAGCCCAAGGCGCCCGTGAGCAGCGCCGCCCGCCTCTCGTCCGACCTCGCCCGCGAGACGGACGAGGCTGCCTTCGTGCCAGACTACAACGAGAGCGACAGCGAGAGCAACGTGTCTGCAAAGGACGAGGAGGCTGCGGGGAAAACGCCCAAAGAAGCGAAGGAAAAGGCTGTGGAGAAGGTGAAAGAGGAGGCGGTGGCCCCGGCTCCCGCCGAGCAGCCCGAGGTGGGCAGGAGCCAGAGCCAGAGCAGCCCCAGCGTCAGCCGCAGCCGCAGCCACAGCCCCTCCGAGAGCCAGACACGGAGCCACAGCAGCAGTGCCAGCTCAGGGGAGAGTCAGGACAGCAAGAAAAAGAAAAAGAAGAAAGAGAAGAAGAAGCACAAGAAGCACAAGAAACACAAGAAGCATAAGAAACATATGGGAAATGAAACAGAATTGGAAAAGAGCCAAAAACACAAACACAAGAAGAAAAAATCGAAGAAGAGCAAAGATAAAGAGAAAGACGACCAAAAAGTGAAATCTGTCACGACATAAACCGACAGATAATGAAAAAATGACTTAATTACTAAGTCATCTGTATGATCTTTGTTAAAATGTAAACGACTTCAAGCGTTGTAAATAATGACATGAGAGACCCTGTGCTGCACTTAAAATATTGCTGCTTGATTATTTGATTTTTACATCAGAGCTTTATAAAAGTGAACATTTTGTACAGAATTGTGAGTTGTGACCATGTAACATGAAAGGTTTTGCTGGGGCATCTTCTTTTTAACCACCGTTAATTATTTTGGGTGGAGTTTACTGTACTGTGAAGATTTTCACATTCGGGTTTTTTTTAATTGCCTGGCAGAAGCAGCTGGTAGCAGTTACCAAATACCAGCGGATGAAATGCAGAATACATTACAGCCCTGTTATGTCACTTTTTGATTACAATAAAAAAAGTTTTCAGTAAATGACCCAATGTGAGATTTCCAGTGGGAGTTGCACGTGAGCAGGGAGCATCCCAACCCTTTCCATCCCTCAAAGTGTCCGAGGCCAGGGCTTGGAGCAGCCTGAGGCAGTGGAAGGTGTCCCTGCCTGTGGGACTGGGTGGGCTTTATGGTCCTTTAACCCAAACCATTCCAGGATTCTAACAGTAGTGCCAGAGAGAAAGCTTGCTGTGAACTATTTTATGTGAAAAATAACTTACAAAGGGGTTTAATTTTGGGAAAACTGGCAGGACCCACCCTGGTGGAGGACAAGGAGGTGCTGGGATGGTGTGTGCTGCCCCGTGTGCCAAGGAACTGGCGGTTCGTAGGGTAGGACATGGGATGTGGCCCCAAAGCTGCAGCCCCTCAGTGCTGGCACTGACTGCTTCAGGTAACATTACACATGGAGCTGCCACGGGGCTGCTTAGTTCTGGTTGGTTTGGAAAGCTCTTGTCCATTGGAGTTGGAACTCTGTGGTCATTAAAGTCGCTTCCAGCCAAAACCAGTCTGGAATTTACCAGCACAGGGTAAAACAGGGTTTGCACACAGGGTTAAACTCCCTGTAATTTGCATTTTCTCTCCCAGTGCTGCTTACCAGGTGTTGATGTTTTAAACAGAACTGTTTGGCCGATGTTGGATATGGAGGTGACACCTGACAGCCCTGACCCCTCTGTGATATGTGGGGCTCAGAAGGGGCAGGACAGGGAAGCCTGGAAAAGCAGGATCTTGCTCTGAGCAGTGGCAGGAGATAGAAAGTGGAAATTATTAGCTGGACAATTATGAGATGTAATTTTAACAAAGAGGTGGCAGTGGCATGAGTGTCACTAAGGGCACGATATGCCCGTGAGTGTAGGATTGGGCAGTGACAGCTCTTGACCAAGGGATTTGCCCGGAGTTTGGGGCAGAAATGTGTGGGGAAGTGGCATTTCCTGCTGGCAGAAAGCATCACCGTGCACAGGGGCCGTCCTGAGGGCTGAGCAGCACAGAAACGCTAAAATGGGACATTCATCCTGGTTCTCCTGGGGGAGAGCCAGCACCTCGGACATCCCGGGTGAGAGACGGAGCATCCCGAGAGGTAAAACAAGCACACCAGGATCACTGCTGCATTACACCCCAGGACCCTGTGCCTGTTAATGTCAGGCCTTCCTGGTGAATTCCAGGTGTTTTCTGCCCAAGAAAAAGGCTTCCAGTTCATCTGATCCCTTTTTCGCTCTCCAGCACAAAGAAGCACAGGTGGGTGATGGTGTTACAGGTGCTTGGCAGAGTTTTGTTGTGTGTGGGGCAGGGTGGGAGCACGGGAAAAGCGCACTCAGAGTCTCCCTTGGCACAGTCTGTGCTTGTGAGGATGAGGGTGGAAAACAGCATTGATTTTGGACTTCTCTGGGTGCTTTGGCCTAATGAAATTGAAAACTCAGGAATTGGAGAAACGGGTTTCTTGAGCTGGCATGTGTTAAGTGCTTTATTATTGAGCTTAAAATTACTGAGTAAACTTGCCCTGAAATCAAATTCTGAACTTTTTGAATGGAATAGCTCCATAAACCCAGTAATATTCCGTATTTTTATATAACCTTGTGCTGGAAAGCTGTCGTTGAAGTCTGTTCTAGTGGCCAGTTGGAGCTGTTGAGGTGTTGAACACGTGCCCGGACTGGAGCCCTGTGCTGGGGTTTGCCTCAGGCCGGCAGGTGGAGTTTCCTCCGGTCTCAGTGTCCTTCATTTGGCCTCCCTGTTGTGTAATTTCAGAGTTCATTTCAATTAAAAGTGAAACGTTTTGACCATTCCCAGCCTTATTTTAATTCCCTTCTGTGCAGAATATGCTGTAAATTGATAAAGCCCGGAATCCAGCACTAAAAGGCAGCGCAGGCACTTGGCACTGCCATGTCCAGGTTAGGAAAAACGGGATGGCTTTGTCCGGAATCTGCCTTTGGGGCTGCTTTTGCCAAAGATTTGGTGGCTCTGCAGGCATTTCCTTGCAGCCTGTCCCCGGGGTTAGAGGGCCCCGGCTTGCCGGCAGTGCTGGCGGCGAGTGAGCCGCGGTGCCCCTGGGCACAGCCCGTGGCGAGCGGTGGCACCTTGGCGACCCCGTCACGGCCGCATTGGTGCCCAGGGCAAGGGAGCAACGCGCGCTGGGCAGCGGCGGGAGGGTTCTGGAGGAGGAGGAGGATGGTGATGAAGAGGAGGATGGTGATGAAGAGGAAGGGGCACGCGGAGCCCGGGCAGGGCTAGCACGGGGCTGTGCCGCTCGCCGGGCACGGGGGGAGCCCGTGGCCCGCTTTCCCTTCCCTTCGAGGGCTCCGCTCGCCAGTTCGAGCTCCACTCCAGCGCCGGGGGCTGCCGGAGCCCTCCCCGCGGGTCCCTCCGAACGGGCTCTCCACCTCCTCCTCCTCCTCCTCTTCCACCTCCTCCTCCTCTTCCTCGGCTTCCATGGAAATGCCCCCGCGAGCTCTGCCCGCGCCTTTGGGAGGTAAATGAGAGTTGAGGAATTAGCGATGGTGCACTGAGGGGCGAAATTCCTCGGGTTCCGTTTCCATCAGCTCCGCTATCGCTATCGGCTGGGGATGTCCGGACGCCCTCCGCCCCATCACCCTCCGTGGGGCCGGGACAGGACGAGGCTCCGGCGTTTGTCCATCCGCCGTGTGTGTCCGTGTGTCCGTGTGTCCGTCCGTGTGTCCGTGTGTGTGTCCGTGTGTGTGTCTGTGTGTGTCCGTGTGTCTGTGTGTGTCCGTGTGTCCGTGTGTGTGTCCGTGTGTGTGTCCGTGTGTGTCCGTGTGTGTGTCCGTGTGTCCGTGTGTGTGTCCGTGTGTGTGTCTGTGTGTGTCCGTGTGTCTGTCTGTGTGTCTGTCTGTGTGTTTGAGTGTGGGCACACGCCGGAGCTGCTGCCACCCTTTTGTGAGTGAAATGGCTCTTTGGTAGCAGCGATCGAGGGCTCCTTGCCAAGCTGCCTAATTAACACGAAGCATATGCAGATTCGCCTTGTTTTCAGCTAATGACAGCTGCGAACAGTTATTTTGTCGGGCTCGCTGGCGCTGGCTTGGTGACACGAGGCCAGCGAGGACTGAGTGACCTGGCCGTGCAGAACGGGCGAGGGTGTGAGAGGCATCGGCTCCTGGGGACCTCTGGGGCTCAGCCCGGGCCCTCGGTGCTCCCCAAGGGACCACCCAAGGGGTCAGCCCTGCCTCGCATCCCGGGCATCGCCCCCAGCTCCTTGAGTTGGAAGCTGCCAGGGAGGGGATGTTTTGTTTTGTTTTGCTTTGCTTTGCTTTGTTTTGCTTTGAGCGTTGCCAGCAGCACAGACACACCGTGATGTTTCACAGGAAAACAGATAAAGATGTGTGCAAACATGGGTGACATTTGTGGTTCCCCAGCCAGCAGCCTTCAGCAGTGCTCTGCCAGCTGAGAACTGAAGCAGAGGTACGTGCCCCAGCCCAAAGCCCTGCTCTGAGGGCAGCTGGCAACTCTCCAGAATCCCTGGCTTCCTAAGGATGCTCCCAAAAAGAGCGTGTTTTCATTGGTTTTATTGTTATTGTGATTATGCTGATGGAAGGAGAGAGCCTTGCCCAGCACGGGAGGCCTGAGCTAGTGAAACTCTGTGCTGTGGATAAAGACACTCCACGTGGTTTGAAGGATGCAGAGAAATGAGGACATGGAGAAAAGTCACTGTGCAGATATAATTAAGTCCTGTTTGACACACATCCTGCTGCTGAGCTGTGCCTCGGGTCTGGGATGCTCTCATGTGTTCCCCGTCCCCACAGCCTGGCAGGAGTGGATGTGCTCGGGTCTGGAATCAGAGCATTTGGGGATCCCTCCCTGGCTGTTTGGCCAAGTCCTGTACATCTATTCTGGCTTTCTAACCCAGGGCACGGGGCAGGGGTGGGGGACAAGGGCAGCTCTGCTCTGCCCCATGAGTGTGGGGTAGCCCAAAATCTGGGAGCTTGGGCTAGGGTGCAGCCCTGGCCCAGATCATCTGAGGACCATGCACTCCCATTATCCCATCCCATCCCATTATCCCATTATCCCATCCCATCCCATCCCATCCCATCCCATTATCCCATCCCATCCCATCCCATCCCATCCCATCCCATCCCATCCCATCCCATCCCATCCCATCCCACCACTGCCTGGTGGGTTCTGGCCACATTCCCAGCCCACCAAGCCCTCCAGCCCTGAAATGAGCCCGTGTTCCTCCCACAAGGAGCTAAGTGCTCAGACACTTCTGAGAATATTTTGGAGCATTCCTGATTTTAATGAGGTTTATTTAATTATTATTTACTTTGACTGAATAAACTGTTGTGTTTAAATAAAGCTCATTTTTGCCAAAACGCTGTCAGGGAGAAGCTGCTTTCCCTTCAGGAGCCCTCAGATGTGGGCTGCCCTCCAAGCCCCTCACACGGCAGCGTGGAGCATCATCACCTGGAGCACCCTCCTGCCCCGGGGACGAGCCTGCTCCGTTCCCAGGGATGGCCCCGCAGCCAAGGGGAGGGACACCGGAGCTGGGGAGGTGTTTCCAAACACACCCCCAGCATCACTCGTGGGCGCCTGGCAGGGCTGAAGGGCTTGGCTGTGACTGTCCTGCAGCCAGGCAGAGCCCAGCTCCTTGAGAATTTTGTGAGGCAGAGGGAGAACGGCTCCAAAAAGCATCTGAATCATGGGCAGGATGAACAGCTGAGCTTGAAAAACTGGGGAGAAAAGAGAGCTGAACTCCAGGGATGGAAGCAGTTGGTGAATATTGACAGCACCAACCAACAGTGGTGAAGCCTCAGTCCAAATCATCTGTGGGGCTGGTTCTCGTTCATTTATTTTCTTCTTTATTTTTTAAATCCCAGTTGAATCCCATAGAGAGAGTTTGGGGGTGTTCAGCCTGTGGCACTGCATTAGGTGATGTGTTAGGTGATGGAACAGCCTTTCTTTGGAAACAAGGGCCCCATGATGGGCTCAGGGCTCTCCCCCTGCCCAGCAGGCCTTGAGGGCCCCAGCAGGACAGACACCCTTGGGACACACTGCCCTTCCAGCACGTGGGGGTGGTCTCTGCACCAGCAGCAACTTTTCCATCACTTGGTTTCCTTATTTAGTATTTCTTTAATAATTAGTGGCAGATTTTGTACTTATGTTTGCAATTATCTGGATGCCTCTGGGACATGTTCTGCTGGATAATTGAATCTCCTGGTCTGTGACTGCAGGGACTGCTGGGGAGAGCAGGCTGGAGCCCAGGAATTCTGTGCTGCCTGTTGGTATCATGTTAAGACAAATTGAGACTTTTAATTTCAAAAAACTGCTGGAAACAAAGCATTTTGCTTTGATGTCCTCAGCACAAGCTTTGCCAGAGCCTGGACTAAAGAGGAAAATTATTATAATTATCAGTAATTAGCTGGATAAATGTTTTAACGAGATGCAGCGGATCCTCCACGTGTCCAGCTCCAGTGATTGACACTGGGGAGATGTGGGGCAGTGGGAATGGGGGTCCTGGGCACACAGATGGATGCTGCATGCAGCTTTTGCTGGGCAGCAGAGGGGCCTTGCCTGGCACCCTCTGCTGCAGGGAGCTGGGTGTGTGCAGGGCATGTCCTTGTCCCTCCAGAGGGATCCCAGTATGTCACTCCTTCTGTCCTAGCATGTGACACTGCTGTGTAAAATGCCAAGTGAGGGAAAAGGACATAACCCAGCGCTGACAGCTCTGTGCAGCAGCACTGGAGTGACAGATGAAGCCAGAGCACTCCTTCCTTTCAACCAAAAGGGAAGAAAAGCTCCTGGAAATGCTGTAAATTCTGCTGGGAATCCCACCATGTCCTGGACATCTCAGCAGTTTGGGGAGGGGATTGAAACAAGCTCCCACTCCATCCTCAGCCTGTGCACAGAGGGAGGTGTGGGCAGCACTCCAGGGACCCCACTCTGGGGGCTTCGGCTCCCCCTGTACCAACTCACCCTATGCTGACATTACCACAGGTGTTAAATCCTGCCCTTTTTGGGCTACCAGCTCCAAGGAGCCACCCACGCTGAGCTCAGCAGGGGCAGCATGGGGGACAGCGTGGTGTGACTTGGGTATAATTTGGGCTTCCAGTGCCAGGAGCTGCCCAGCACCCCGTGCAGGACCCCTGCTCCCCACCACTCACGAGCTGACGGAACACGAGGTGAAAATTGGGTTTGTGTCTCTCAGCTGCCCTTTTCCCTGGCAGGTGGGCGTGGGGAGTTCCCTCCCCGCAGTTGCTGAGCTCTGGAGCTGCAGCCAGCCCTGTCCCGCTGCTCCGTGTGCCGGGAATGCCAATGAAGCCCAGTGCTCAGAGCTCAGCAGGCGCACCGCAGCACACATCCACCCGGAATGCAGAGCAGCCGTGGGTGCAGGAATCCAGGCACTCAGTGCCGGAGCCGTCGTCCAATTAGTTAAATTAATTGCGAGTGAGGACGGCTGGCAGGTACCCACGCCTCCCCACCGACACCTCCAGGGTCGGACCCCGACCCTCTCCGCAGAGCTGGGGTTTCTGATTTTGTTGCTCTGCTGGATTCCCAGAGGGAAGATCTTCCCTTGTGTTTCCCTGATCTATACAGATCAGTGTGCAGGCAGAACCGCGGTGGAATCACAGCCCGTGGATGCCCAGTGGGGCCGTGGCTGGTTTGTAACCCTGTCCTTGTCCCGAGTCTCACATCCCTGTCCCTGCCCACCTGCACTTGGGATGCTGTGACAATCCTGTTGTTGCTGATAGAGTGAGCAGCCCCTGCAGTCCCACAGAGGGGAAGGTCGGTCAGCTGGGGAGGGGGGAGGTATTTGTTTGTGGAATTGCAGAAATGTACGTGCCTTGCTATTTTTTGCTTGAAAATAAGATCATTTCAAACAACGCAAAAATTCTGCTCTTCATGTGGCAGGAAGGAGCCTTTGGAAGCATCCTCTGCTGTTTCTGGCTGGGAAAACAAGACATGCACAGACATTTTTAAATATAAGTACGCAGTAGATCTATGAGGGTTCTATAGGGGCAGCAGGGTGGGGCCCAGCCCGGTGGGGATGGGCAGGTGCTCACTGAGCCCCACGTCCCTCCCAGTCCACTGTGACACATTCCAGCTTGATTGAGGCACAAACAGCAGCCCACAACGGCAGCATGGATTTGGTTACTAACAAAGGATGGATTCAGTCGGTGCTGGCGCCGCTCCAAGCGCGGGAGCTGCTGAGGAGCGTGGAGGGTGTATTAAATATTCATCAAAATCTTGGCACTTCATTCCCACCTCTTGCTCTCCCGCTCCCTCCCCTCGAAATTATTTGGTCCTAAAGGTTAGAAGCCTGCTTTGAAAATTAATTATTTCATTAACCCCTTTATAAATTAGGTTTTTATGACTAAGTTTTTTGGGATCGAAGCAAAATGGGTCGTGGTGGCACTTCATCAGGTTTGCTCATCGCCTGAGCCCTGACCCCAGCATGTGACCCTAAATGCTACGTGAGCTAAAAAAAAAAAAAAAATAAAAAAAATAAATCAGCGGGTTTGTCTCCTGCCTTCACCTGGCCGGCTCGGTGCTGCCAAGCCCTGCCCTCCGCCCGGCACCACGGCTCCCATCCGGTGGGTGAGCAGATCCTTCCAGCAATTAATCGCTGCTGCCTCCTGCTTCATTATCATGCGGGGCACTCGTGGGCTCCTCCTGCGGCCTCGCACCACGGCCGGGCTCAGGTGCCAGGGCAGGGTGGGCTCTGCGGCCAATGTCCGAGTGTCCGTCCTCCCAGCGTCCTGGCGCTCCACCGGGGGCTCCTCGGGGCGGGGGTCCGGGCGTTCCGGGGCTTTGCTGCTCCGTGCCAGGGTTTAAACCTGCCCGGGTGGTTTTGGGAGGCTGGTTCCTCTTCCTCTGCATCCCAGGGCGGTCGGTGCCGGCAGCTCAGAGATGATGCCGGGCTGCCAGTCCTGAAGCGGCAGCTCTCAGACAATGCAGGTTTAATTTTAGCGCTCATCCGGTGCCTTGCCGCCCCACGGTGATGTCCCCGGTGATATCCCCGGTGATGTCCCCGCTGGACTGGGGTCACCCGGTGCCCCCGATCGCTGCCGGTGCAGGAGCTGGGGCCGGAGGGAGGCCGCCCATCATTAGGATGCTGCTCCATCGCCATCTCCCTGGAGACCATGGGAACTGAGGCCGGGTGAATCGTGGCTGGCAGCCGTGCTGGGAGAGGGCAGCTGCGTGCCGGGCTGGGAATGAATTACTGCCCTGCGCCGCCTCGGCCTTTGTTCCCCCATTGTCGGAGCAGGGACTGGGGAGCGGGGAGAGCGCCCGGGGCACGGCCAGGGCCGGCCCCGCCGCAGGCTGAACCGCCAGGAGCAATTTCGTATTTTCTGTCCTTGAAGTAATTGTTCGCAAAAGCTCTTTGGGGCTGACACCGACAGGGGCTGCAGTTCCAGCGCGGGGCTGTCGCGGCTGTGGTCCCGTATTTAACACCCGGGGCTCTCCCGGGCCACTGCGAGCCCTTTGTGCCGCTGAAGGGAGCCATGAGGTGCAGAGGCATCTCCGAGGATGTCGCTGGAGCAGCAGAGAAAGGGATTTCTGGGATTTCTGAAAGCGGCTGCCAATCACCCGGCCTGGAACGGGCGGCTCTGGCGAACACGGGTTCGTGTTTGGAGTCGGGATTTGCCGTCCGGGGGAGGGAGCTCCGCAGGCTTTTAATTGGCACCAGCGCCCGCCCTGCCCTGCTCTCACATTTGCAGCCGCTCCCGAGTCCGGCTCCCGTTTAATTCCATCGCAGGGGCCGCGGTGGCGCTGCTGGAGGATGATTTTTCCCTGCCGCTCACACGGATTGTCACTGAGCACGACAACCAGCCCCCGCAGCACTTTGCTCACATTCCGGATTTTTATTTGGTTTAATTGGCTCTGTCGTGGTCTCGTGGCAGGAATTCTGCTCCCATCAAAACCTGCTCCTGTGAATGTTCCGCTGTGGTAGAAGTGAGCTAAGTACGAGGGAGAGGATGTGGTGGAAACCCCAGTGCCAGCCTGGCATCCCCCAGCTGCTGGGCAGCCCTCGTGGGGCACATCCAGCCCGTGGGTCTCACCTGCGCCATGGGCACAGCTCCTGGCAGGTGCCAGGACATCGACCTTGTGTCTCAGGGCTCAGGGCCACTCCTGGGTGCCAGCCTTCAGCTGTGCACCAGCTGTGCTGGCTGAGGGACAGCCAAATCCCACTGCAGCAGCTCCTCAGGTCACAAAGCCAGACCCACCCCATGCAGGGAGTCTTCCTCCCCTCTCCTCCTCCTCCTCCTCCTCCTCCTCCCTCCCGTTGCTTCCCTCCCAGCTCTGGGGCCAGCAGCACTGGGCCCAGCCCTGT
The DNA here is from genome assembly GCF_963662255.1 of Cinclus cinclus. NCBI lineage: Eukaryota > Metazoa > Chordata > Aves > Passeriformes > Cinclidae > Cinclus > Cinclus cinclus. Next base: position 672,630 of record NC_085061.1, on the reverse strand, counting down.
CACTCCGTGCTCTGCTCCCACTGTTCTCTGTGGATCACGAGCCTCAGGGCTGCCCTCAGCTGCTTCTCTTCCAGGCCCTGCTGCTGCTCGCAATGCAGTTCATGTGCTGATCTCTCCTGAGGGACTGGGAGCTGCAGAGCTGGGAAGACACCTGATGCAAAGAGAGGGGACAGCCACCCTCCAGCAGCCAGCTGGGTGCCACCACCAGGGACCTTCCACCAGGACCTTTCTCCAGGACCAGGAGCCAGATCTTTCCTCAAAATCTTCCCATGGGAGCTTCCTGACTACCACTGCAGTTCTCCCAGGTGCTCCATCTGCACCTTGGACCTTGTGCCGCGTGGTTCCCGCAGCCATTCATGCTTCTGAGTTTGCTCCACAGCTGCACATGCTGCCAACACTGAACCGTCAAACATGAAAGATGAACTCTGCAGGACACCAGAACTCTGCTGACAGACCTGCCCAGAACCCTGAGTCTCCCAGCCCTTGCTAAACCCAGAGCCAAGGAAGCAGAGGAGAGACCTCATGGACAGCTCAGAGAATTAAGAACGAGTTCATCAGAGGCTGTGAATAAATGAGCGGTAATTAAGACCCCCAGCAAATACCAAGTTTGCTGCATGCAGCCCAGGGAGGCCGGAGGGGATGGGGTTGGGGTGAGCAGGCTGTCCCTGCCTCGTGTCCTCCGCTGTGGCTGACGTGCAGGGCACCTTGGGCTGCTGGCAGCAGGAGAAGGAGCCCACGGGAGGCAGCTCCACCCTGAGTGCTGCCTCAGAAAAATGGACCACGAGGGAGTTCCAGGTCTGGCCCATTCTGCTGGAACTGAGAGTCCTCACAGGGACCCACACCAGCTGCTTCCTGACCTGTCCACAGAGGGCATGGAGAGCAGCTTCTTCCTTCCCCCTTGGCAGCAGCTCTTTGTCCATCACAGAGGGGACAGCAGCTGGCTCTGGGGACGTTTGTACAGCCTTGGACCCGGTGTGGGACAGGGATGGACGGGCCCCAGCCAGAGGGGTTGTGCAGGAGTGGGGGGAGCTGCCAGGCTCTGCCCAGCACTCCTTGCACTGTGGTTTTTATTCCTTCTCTCACCCAAATGAGCAGGGCTGGAGCACCCGCTCCCTCCTCACCAGCCAGGGGACAGCTGGCTCCACACTCCCCTCTCCAGGCATCCCCAGCCACTCCACCAAGTCTCTGGGATCCTCTGCACACAAAGCAGAGCTCTCCCTTTTGATTTAATAAGGATCTGAAAATGTCATAAAAGGTGGGATAATAAAATATCAGATGCAGGAAAACGAGTAGACAAAGGCATTGAAAAAAGGGACAAGAGTAAACGCAGCAGATTAAGACACTAATTCCCATTCCTTGTATGTTCTCCATCTTTTCTTCGTCTTGACAGGCAGAATTAAATTCCCCCACTTCCCGGGAAGCACTATCTGCCTCTCCCTGCTGAATTGTCACCACGGGGTGCCCACAGCCCATTTGTCCTCCAGATTCGATGCTTTGTCCCTTTTCAGAGGAGAGGCTGGGCTGGCTCATCCCCACTCCCACTGCCAGCACTCACACTTAAAGGGCAGGACAGATTCCAATGGTAATGGTTAAATTTGGGGTTTACTGCTCTAAAGTATCTCTGCAAACTAGAGACACAATTTGTGCCTTTGTTTAGACCATGCAACAAAGCAACAGGAGGAAAAACAGAGGCAGAAAACAAATCAGTCTCAGGGGTTTTGGAGAATCCGGCAGGTCCTGCTGTGTCACAGTGAGAGCTGGGCGTGGGGATTTTCTTCCAAATGTAGATTTGGAGCAAATCAACTGCCAATAAATTCCCAACACAGGGCTGTGAAGGTGGGGGCAGGATCAGCAACAAGGTGATGGATGTGTTAATGCTGTAACAGGCCAACCACCTCATAAATAATTTCCTGGGTTCTGGAGAAGCTGACCTGGTCACAATGGAAATAAAGGGCGGTCCCCCGGGCTCTGCTCCAGGGACCAACAGTCCTCCCATGGAAAGGTTTAAGTGGCTTTTAACAATATCTATTTTATATTGTCGGAGCTCAGTGCTGCTCTAGTGCCGCCATCTGTGCAAGCACCATTGCTTCAGCTCTGGGAATACTGCAGTTAAAAGCCCCAGAAATGTTCACTGGGAGTATGGTCACAGCTCAGCTCTGTGTTTGCTCTGTGGGAGCAGCGTGTGGAACATCCCCTGGAACTCGGCCGGGTGGGGAGGGATGGAACTTCAGCAGTGCCCAGCCCAGGGGAGCAGTGGAGGGTGACCAGCCTGGGAGTCTTCAAGGAACCCACCAGGGATGGGTCCAGAGCCACCACCAGCTCTTCTGACCAGCAGGAGCAGATGGAGCCCAGGCTGCAGCCAGGAGACCAGGCTGTCCTGGTGGATTCATCTGTGTACTGGGAATTCTGTTTCTGTACTTAGTGTCCCTCTGGTGTCCTGGCTGTTCTGCTCAGGTTTTGGTTGCTCCTGGGGCGTTCCTGTCATTTACCAGGCATTCCTCCTGTGTTATTCCTCCTCTGGTATTCCTCTGCTGTCCTGGACACCCTTATCCTACGCTGCATCCCACTCTCCATGCTGGCCCTGGGAGCAGCATTCCTTGGTGTGGGGCAGGGCTGCTGCTCAGTTCTTTGGGTTCCTAAGCCTTGGGGTTCAGGCTGGTCATGGCACCTGCAGCTCTACCCACAGCCACAGTGTGATGCTTTTAGGTTTCTCTGTGCTGCTCGTTGCTTAGTTCCCAGATTTTTCCCGAGTTGCAGCAGGCCGTTGAGTTCTGAATACGTGGAGCAGGGGTATTTGTCCCACAGCTGCTTTGCTGCAGGATGGGCCAGCATGGCTCTGTAATTTTGGTTTCTGCAGCTGCAGATAAGGGAGATTCCAAACACTGGAGTCATTTGTCAAGCAAAATAGATGGCAAAAGTTTCTAGCATGGCACCTCCAGCACAAAGATGGAACTAAATGGGAGACAATGAGGAAACAGCTTTGGAGGGCAGATCAGCACAGGCAGCCCCATTCCCTGCTCCAGCAGCACAGGGACGGCCTGGAGTGCCCATCCTCATCCCTGGCTCCCAGCTGTTCCTGCACTCCCATGGGAAAATGCAGCTGAGGAAGGGGAGGAGGGCAGCAGTGCCCAAAAGGGGCCAAGGTGAGGACGGGTGCTGATGGTGGCTTCCTGTGTTCATTTTGCTCTCTTTTGGGCTGTGATCTGCACCCACTCTTGTGCTGGTGCCAGTTTCCTCCCAGGCAGCAGGAGCAGGGGCAGAAATCCCACCTGGGCAGTGACTGGCACCACGTCTTGCCCTCTCCCTCTCCGTGGGCACTACTGAGCCTGACCCGTCCCTGCTGGGGCTCCCCCAGGTTCCCTGCCATGGCATCCCCTCGCCAAAACACATTTCTTCCCCTCTGAGCATCCCTCCTCCCCGCCACCCCCCTGCACGCACAGCTTTGTCCCAGCCACCGGAGGCGAGTGTGGGTGCAACGAAAAGTAAATTTTACATCCTTGCCCCTGTTTTTGCAAACGAGTGTAACTGTCAACTGCAGAATAAATGACACCTAATTACTGTTGGGGGGAGTTCAGGCAGGAGGGCTTGGCTGGGAGGGGATCACAGGGAAGCTCCAGCACTGATGGAAAATGAACAAGATTCCGGCTGTAAGGAGCCATAATTACAGAGGACTGACACACTGTGAGCTGTTTATGGTAATGAAGTGGTGCATCAAATCAAATTAACCTTAGTTATTTAACACAGAATGCACCGAGGACTTGGCTCAGTAGATACTAAATCCAAACCCGGAGCCGTGCCCGAGCCAAGGAAGCGGCTCCAGCGCTGCACGGGCGTCGTTTTGATTTTGGTTCCGTTCAGTGAGCGGCCGCAGCTCCGGGACGATGGCGAGGGCGAGCGGCGGCTCCGGCGGTGCCGGGGGCTCGGGGAGCCGCGGGGACCCCGCGCTCGCCCCCGGCATGAGCCCCGGGCCAGCGCCGGGCCAGAGCCCAGGTCAGTGCCCGGCCCCGGGACGAGGGGATTCTCTCTCTCCGGCGGGCACCGGGATGCTCCCTTGGCCGGAGCGCCGGGCTCGCCGCTGGCCGGCCCCGGGCAGGGGATGCGAGAGCGCTGCGCTCCCGCAGAGCTTTCATTTCTCCTCTCTCCTCCCCACCAAGGCTGCGGCGTGCGCAGGAGGAGCGCTCCCGTCGGGATCCCTTCACGCTGACGGGTGAGTCCCCTTTCAAATTAACCCGAAGGCTCCGTTAAAGATTAGTGAGCTCTCGGAACCAGGGTCCCCTCTGCGCGCCGGGCCGCGGCAGCGCTGCCCATCGCTCCGTGCTGCGGGAAAGCAGCGCCGGGGGCCGCGGAGGAGACGCCGGCTCGGCTCGGCTCGGCTCGGCTCGGCTCGGCTCGGCTCGGCTCGGCTCGGCTGGGGCCGGTCGGGGCAGGAGGGCGAAGGCGATTGAGGACGGCGGTTGTGCAGATGATGCTGGAAGGCTGGTTGTGTCAGTGGTGGTCCCTGGATAGCGGGACGGGGCGGCGGGGATGCGGCAGGGATCGGGGCAGGGACGCCCGCGCTCTGGGCTCGCTCCGGTGCGGGCAGAGCCGGGCTGGCTTTGCCAGGCAGGAATGGGTGGTGCCGGCAGCGGGCAGAGGCACGGAGCGCCCTGGGGAGCTGCCAGCCGCTGGCACGGCCCAACAGGTGGGTTTGAATCGGTTTGGATTAGGAAATGTTTTTTCAGTGCCCTGAGAGCCGAGTGGCTCCTCAGGGAGAGGATTCCTCCGCAGGACTTCTCACTTGTTGGAACAACACCAATTACATCTCCAGCCAAAGGCTTTCCTCTGTGTATTTCACGGAATTTGATGATTTTGGAGTACCTGCAGTCGTGTCCATCCCGAATTATTTTTTTCCAGGAACCTGGTGGTTCCCCTCCCAGCTTGGCAGATCTTACCCAACAGCATTCAGAGTGCTGAGCTGCCCTGCCGCTCCTCCGAGCCTCTCATGCTCAGCCCTGCTCTGGAGGCTCCCCTGAGCACAGATGAGCACCCCAGGTGTCATCCCAGCAACTCCTCCCCTGGCACTGGCTCTGAGTCCTGCTCTGTGGTGGAGGCATTGGATTTTGTGGTTATGAGTTCATTTTGCCTCTTCCCATCAATATGAAAATGCTGTGTGAGTCCAGAGAGTTAATCACTATTGTAGGGGAATAAAGAGCAGAGATTTCCTCTAATCCCTTTTAAATGGCCTCCAAATGAAGACTCAGCAAAGATGACTAATGACAGACACGATTAAACTAATTTAGTAGGTGAAGTTTCTGTGGAAGCCCCAAAGCCCAGGTACAGCCTTGGGGCCCAGCTCCTCCAGCTCACTCACAGCCTCTTTGCCCTCAGAGCTGAGTAAAACAAACTCATTTGTTTTGTTTTGTTACGTTTTATGTTTTGTTTTGGGGTTTTGTTTTGTTTTGACCAGAGGATTCCCTTTTTCCATTGAAAATATTTTTGTCTCTTTCAACAAACCTTTTTCTTGCTGCTGCCCAACACCATCTCCCTAATGGGATGGTAAATCCAGTTTCAGTTAAGAGCCAGCTGCATCCTCATCCCTCACCTGATCCTGTCCCTTGAAGGGTTCCCACTGGACACACATCAGTCTCTCACCAGCTGAAAAAAGCAATGAAATAGAAAGTCAGTGGAATTTCTCTGGGGATCTCTGGAATGTGTCTGGGGACCTCTCTGAAGAAGGTCCCTTCCAGGCCCATAACATACCAAAACCTATGCAGAGTAAAGGGCAAAACAGGGGGTCCCATCCCCACATCATTGGGAGTGATTAATGAGGCATCAGTGCTGTCCATCTTGCTTTTGTTCAGTTATCTTTTTTGTACTGTTTGTGTCTCCCTAGACCCGGCTGGACAGGGGTGGTTTGATGGATTATAAATGAAATCCAGGGCAACATATCCAAGTGTTACTGCCTCAGAATTTGCTGCACCACAGAGGCCAATAGAGATGCCTTGTGTTATTAATTATGCCAATATACTTTCCTGAGCAATGTGATTAATTAAACTGTGTACAGCAGGGCCACGGGCCTGTGCTGTGGCTGTTCGTTCTCGGGTGGAGGTGGCTGGAATGGAGAGCAAAATCTGCAATTGGTCTTGGTCCTTCTCTTCCAGAGCACTCAGGGGGAGATACAATTCCTGACGTTGCATTTTGCATGCCAGGGAGGCACAGGGCTGCAGGGAGCTGCCTCTGGCTGGGCACGGGGCCAGGGGAATGAGCAATGCCACAGGGACCACAAGATGCCACCCAAAACCACATGGCCTCGTGTCTAGCACTGCAGGGGTGGATTGCACTTACATTGCAGAGACTCTTCTGTTCTCACTGAATTTCTGAAAAGTGGATCCACTAAGTTGTTCCTGTAACTCATTTCATTTTCTTTCACAAGCTCACAGTGCAGTGTCTGTGCTGTGCTGTGGTCTCACAGGAAGTCTGGACCCCATCCCAGGTGATATCCCCATAATTGCTATCACTCTGCAGGGCAGAGACAGAACACAGGATTTGCAGCTTTCAGAGTGTGACAATACTCACAGAAAACCTTTTTTTTTTTTTTGACAGAAGCCTCCTCAACTTGCCAGGCAAATTTCCTCAGAGTCAGGGCTTCAGCCTCCCTGGCAGCCCTGAGCCGTGTGGTCACTGTGCCACGGCCAGCACTGGGCACGGTGTGGTGCCCAGCCCAGCATCCCAAAGCCTGGCAGACGTGGTGCTGGATCATCTCTGCTGGGTTTCCCATGGGGAGATGATCCTGTGCCTTGTCCCTGCCCGTCCCTCAGCCCTGGAGCTGACCCCTCTCTGTCTTTTGTCTCCATTAAGGTCAGAGAAGAGCCGTCACTCTTTAAGTGCCAAGACGAGGTCTCCCACCCTCCGGTGCCAGAAGACTGGGAACAGTAAGGCAGCTGCTCACCTTTCCAAATGGTTGCTCTGTGGTTGCATGCACACTGGGTTTACCCTGGACATTTTCCCCCTCTTTGTCAGGAGTGTGATTTTGATGGTTTGTGTCTTCCACGCCACTTAGTCACACTGTGCTGGTGGTGGGAACTGCCCGGTCCTCCTCTGATGCTCACAGACCCTGAGCTGCAATTTCCCCATCACCAAGTCATCCCTGCTGCAGAAAGGGCAGAACATGGGGTGAGGGGCAGTCCTGGCTTCCCTGGGCATCAGAGCCCCTCTGAGTGCACCAGCAGCCCTTTGGGCTGTCAGAAGCTCCAGCCACAGTCACAGATCCCTCAGAAAATGAGCTATTGCTGCAGGGGCTCGGGGCTGTCTGGGATTTATGGGCAGCAGGAGTTCCCTGTGCCGTACCTGGGGAAGCTCCATGCACCATGACCACTTCCAATTTCACACCACTTTGAACTCGCTCTCACTGAGGCTAGGGACATGAAAAATGTCTTTGTTAAGGAAACTCCCGGGCCCCTGACCGGGAGCTAAATGTTGCTCTAATGTGTGCAGGGAGGGAGCCACGGTGGTCCCTGGGCTGCCCCGGGGAGTCTGGCAAGGTACAGCACGTCCCACGAAGGGATTGTCCCTTGGTTTTCCTGCTGCTGTGCCCCTCTGGAGCAGGCTGGTGGCACTCACTTTGGCCAGTGAGGTGGGGTGTTGACCTCACCATTGCCCCACATTTCCACAGGTGTGCTGGGAGGTGACCCTGCTCCGCAGCCCCCGTGCTGGGCCCACTGCAGAGCTGTAAAACACCGGGGCTTCAGGAAGGGCACAGGGCTTGTGTGATGCTTCAGATGTTCCTCTTCCCTTCTGTCAGGGCTCTGCTCCTCATCTGTGGGTCCGGGTCAGTCCCAGTACAGCACTTCCTCCCATTCCCTGTCCCAGTACTGCTCTGCTGCCCTGCAGCAAGGTCCCCAAGATCCTTGCTCCCAGTCCCCTGGGCCAAGATCCCCCTGTGCTGCAGAGACAGCAGAGAACCTCCCAGAGCACTCGTGTTTCTCATTATCCCCTGGGAACCAGCCTTGCTGATGGCCACGGGCTCGCCCCAACCTCCCGAGGCTGTGGGTCCTGTGGAATCTCTCGGGTGACTCTCTAATGACCTCTCGCTCTTGCAGCTGTGTCTTTACCCCAGGAATGGGGCACTAAACCCGGAGCTGAGTCAAGCCCAGACCCTCCTCTGACTCATCCAGCCCCACAGTTTGCCCAGGGCTCTGTTATTATCCCGCATCCCTGTAATTAGCTGCTTAGGCTGTGATTGCCCCATTGTCCGCTGGATGGGCTTAATCATTCTTTTCTCCTACAGTGGCAATTTTGTTCCAATTAATTATTTCAGTTTGAACAGCAATAGCTGGTTGAGTTTAGAGAGAAATTAAAAGGGTAGGGAAGGATAATGAGCAATGAGCTAACTAGGGAGAGGTTGCAGACAGGGCTGCACGGGTCCCTGCTTCTCTTCCAGCATCTTGCTTGCTCCCCAGAGAGCTTTATAGGGCTGGGAAATGCTCATGGGAGGGAGCCCAGAGATCTCTCACCCTGCCAGGCTGACCCAAACATTGCCATAAAACACGTTATGTCACAGACAAGAGCAAGCTGACATCACCACATGTCCCTCACTAAGGCTCAGCAGTGTAGGTGATGTTCTCAAGGTGATTTCGGTCGAGATTGAGCTGGATTTTTAAAAATTTAAAATAAATAAATTTAAGGTTAGCCACGGTTTTAGAAGGAGTGAAAAAAAAAAAAGAATGACTGCCTTTCAAGATTTACAAGAATGCTGCCTGTGAAATTCATGTATAATTCAATGAATTCCAGAGTAGTTTGAATATTTAAATTATGTACGGCCAAAGCAATAAAAAATTTGCATTTCCTCACTCTGAGCCCCTCAGACACGACTCTCCCCAGTGCCCCCTCCCCAGGAGGCAGCTCCTGCCTCTGCACTCCCAGAGCTGTGGAGCTTCATCGCTCTGAGGAAATTGAGTTCGACTGGAAGAACGCGGGGGCCAAGCACGGCTGCTGCTCCCTCGCTGGTGCAGGCTGCGAGCTCATCCAGAGGGTTGCCAGGGGATGGGCACTGCTGCCCCCAGCCCGGGAGGGGAGATGGGCACGGCCCCAGCAGAGCCTGGGGCAGCCGCGCTCGCAGCGCTGAGCCAGGAGGGTGGAGGGATCTCATCCCTGCCCTTGCCTCTCTCAGGGTCTCAGGGGCTGCTCTGGCCTCACTGCTCCATCCCCCAGGTGGGTCTTTGGTCCATCCTTCAAACCCCCGTGGACGTGTCCATCCCCTCTCAGCTCCAGGGCTGGGACGTGGCAGCTCCCGCTTCTGGCTGCAGCCATGAAAAAAAAAGAAAAACACCAACAAACTGCTCCCTCTGCCCCTCCCTCCACTCTATCTCCAGATGCTGTAAATTTTCATTAGTATTCTGTAATTTAATGATCTCTTCCCTAGAGAAAATTAGTCTTCAATTTACCAAAACTTCCTCGTTAATTTAAGCACAACAGTGGGGAGTGCTGCACGTGTCGGAGCTGTGTCCTGCAGCCCTGCTCCCCTCTCCCACCTGGGGAAGGGCAAGCGTAGGGACGATTCTAATAATACACTAAAACCCCTCGGAAATCTTTCATCCAGGAGTGTGAACACGTTTCTGGGAGCAAGGAAGGCCATTTACTCCTGAAACGAGAGTTTATTTTGAACCTGGCAAACTCCAGTTCAGCTGGAGGTTGGTGCTGGAAGACTGGGAGAGGCAGAACGTGCTGGGCTTGCTGGGCACGTGCCAGGCCTGCCAGATGAGCCATGGGGGCTCACCCAGGAGACACTGCCACCAAACCCTCGGGGATTTTAAGGCATCAGTTGGCACCGGGCCCTGGAGCATCCTTGGCAGAGCTGCACCATTCTGGGAAATCCCTCCCCTGGATCAGGGAGGAGCAGGGTGGCTGCAGGTCCCTGGGTGCAGGGCTCCAGGCTCTCTGCTGCCCACCGTGCCCAGGTGGGCTCTGAGGGCTTCGCTGCCCAGGTCCTGCCAGGTGTCAGCCCCTCCCCAGGGCACCTTGAGAGGGATGGTGGTGGCTCAGCTCCTAGAGGCTGTGGAAAGAGGAGGTGAGGGAGTGCAGGAAAAGTGCTGCAAGAGGAGTGCATTGACTTGAAAAATTGGGTCCAGAGGGCTCATTTGTCTGAGAGCAGGTCACAGTTTTTTCTAGTAATGTGGAAAATGAAGGAGGGGGATCTGAACCTCTCCTCAGTGACTGGCTCTGTGATTTACCCCTTTCTCATTCACGTACTCGCCTTCAAATTGCCTTTAATACTATTTATTTTCCATGGGCCTTAAGCCTACCCATGTGGAATGTACATAACCCTTCACTCCCATGATACTGCACCTGTGGGACAGAGCAGACATTGGGACCAGTTTGGCCAGCCTGGCACTGCAGGGATGTTTTTAAAGTTCCCTGGTCAGGTCCAAGTGGTCCCCAGCACACCATGTGTTTGTTCTCAGATCCTGGTCCCCAGGTTTGTGTCCCCTGCTGCCTCCCTCGTGCTGCGGGGCTGTGGTGGGGGCTGCTGGGCAGAGCCTGCCCCAAAGTGTCAGGAGGGGCTGACCCCGGGTCTGGCACAGCCACTAATGCAAGGAGGTTCCAGATGCTGTTGTGTGGAGGGCTCCAATGTCAGATGAACCTTTCCCTGATGATTGCCCTTGGTTTTCTGAGCAGATTCAGAGCAGAGGCAGGTGAAGGACACTTGTGGCCAGGACACAGAGCTCCTGCCCCTCTGGGGCTGCTGTCCCACCCTGCTGGCAGCCCCACAGTCACACTGAGTGCTGACTGCAATCCCACCCTTTGCCTCGCTCTGTTCATGAAGGCAGAGCTGCCAAACTGCAGCAGGGGTTGGATGGGGAGCCTGGAGTCATCCCCTGCCAACACACTCCCCTGGCCCCAGCCCATGGCAGGGAACGAGGCTGAGCTCTCTCCATGGAGAGGGGGACATGGAGAGGGGGACGTGGACAGGAGGACATGGACAGGAGGACATGGAGAGGGGGACATGGAGAGGGGGACGTGGGAGGAGGCCACACATGGAGCTCCCTGGAGCTGATGGAGGGGAGGGCTTGGCCATGGGGCTGCCAAGCCCCTGCCAGCACTGCTGCACCCACCAAAGGAGACCCCAGCACCCCCCACCCCCACTGCACTTCTGCTGATCCCCCCAGCCAACCCTGCCCCAGATATGGTTAAATTAGAAGGGAAATCTATTTCCTGTTGTTTTTGTTGTTTTTTTAAAACAGGGGAGTAAGTCAGTGTTAAATATAGATATATGATATGTAAATGAATCTGACAACTAAGTGAATAAAAAATGAAGGTTTAAATTATTGAAGGGTAGGAGGAGATGGCGCATGCAAATAGCATTAATGTGGAAAGAGGCAGTGCTGAGAACAGGGAAAGGAGGTTTTGAAACGTAATTATTTCTTTTAAGAAAAGGGCTGCACATAAAATAAAAGCCAACAGAGCTGGTGCGTGTTTGTCTCAAAGCCTTTTCTCTTCTGCCCATCCCTTTATCTTTCTGGCTTTTTTTTTTTCTTCCCTGCAAAGCAAAGAGGGGAATCAAAGGCTACTGAGGGCTTTTTAGCTTTAATTAAAATAAAATAAATGAAGTTTTAGTTGCTCACAAGAACAAGTAAGACCCAGGGATGTCCGATCACAGGCTGCTGCTGAGAGGGCAGGAGCAGGTGTTTGGTGATTGATTTGGTGGGAACAGGGCTCTGTGGCTGCCAGAGCCAGAGCAGTCACAGCCACCCCTGGAATTGGGGGGGACCTCCAGCACTTTGCAGAGGAAGCATGGGCTTACCTTTCACGGAAAAATACCCACCTGACAATGTTAACCTGAGGATTTCACTGTGCAGACACTTTGTTGGCTTTTGTTCCTGTTCCTCCCTGTGCTGCAGATCCCGTGGGGCAGGATCAGAGCATGGGGCTGGTTGTGGTAGCATCAGCCATTCAGTACTGAAAATAGGAAACTCTGGTGTTTTCTATCAGTGGTAAAGCTGACAAAGAACTCTGGTGGTCGATCTGCAAGTGCAGAAAATGCCCCCATCACCTTCCCCAGTGCTGTATTTCTGCCTCTTCAGAACTGACGGGGCAGGTTATGGGATCCCTTTCCCTAATTCAGAATGTGATGTCTTGGGACGAGTTGTTAAATCTATAGATCAAAATGTCATTTATTAGAAAAGTGCCTCCCTGGGGATTCTCATCCTTCGCTCGTTATTTGTCGTGTGCTGACAGTGAGCTCTGTTGTGTCTAATCTGTCTTTCTGGCTGTTTACACAGCCCTCACTGTGGTGGCACCTGAGTGTCTCCCATGGCTTAAAAAATGATGGTTTGCTTCCAGCTCCTTCTCATGCTCTGCAGAGCCCCAGGGGCTTCAGGCTTTGTGGAAAGCATATGGGAGAGATTTTCCTGTTCCCTTGCAAGATTCCAGCGGTGGAGGGTCCTCCCCAGGGGTCTGTACAGGGTGTGGTGACACGTGGGGCTCACCCACTGCCTGTGACACTGCTGTCACGGGTGCTCATGGAGCTGCCTGGGAGTTCAGGGCGGCCCTGGCGTGCCCCACGTCACCTCAGGCTGCTCCTGCCTGATGTGGGCTGTGGGCAGGTGAAGGTGAAGGCAAGGTTGTCTTCCAGCCCATAGTGGGAGCCCCAGGTGTTCCCAGCCTGCATCCTGGCAGGACCCACGAGCCATCCACGCCAGCTCTCCAGGTTTTGGGACAGGACCCGGGAGCAGTTCCTGCTCCCTAAGTGGTAAATGACCTGCACCAGGGTCAGGCACACAAACCACCAGCCTTTCATGGCAGAATTCTGCCCAGCTGCTCCATCCTTCAGCAGATCTCTGGGATGTGTGGGATGGTTTGCTTTGTCTGTGTCATCGCCCAGACCAGCTCAAGGGTTTGTGCTCCCTGCATGAACTCATTAAAACGGTATTTTCCCCCCTAGACGGCTTTTCCATCGATGAAATGAGGGGGGAAGAGAATTCCTCCATGGATCCCCCCTCGTTTTCACTGTCTGCTTGACAGATGCCATTCACGCCACTTGTCAGGCCAGGTGCTGGGGTGACACAGAGCCAGCTCCTGCTGCAGCCTCTCTGCAGGGCTCAGGGCACTTGCCCTTGCAGTGCCATCTCTCGGCTCCCAGGCCCCCGTGGTTCCTGTGGCTCCGGTGGCTCCCAGTCCATCCCAGTGCGGGTCCTTTCTCCCCGTTTCGGTCTCCATGGCGACGCGCTCTCCCTGCCGCACAGCATCCTCGGCTCGCCACTTCCAGCGCTGCGTTTGTGCTCCCAGCCTTTGTCTCCCGCCTGGCGCTGGCAGCCGGCCAGGCCAGGCATCCATTTCAAAGCAGCCTTTGTTTTATCGGTGCAGTAGCTGCTCAGAAATCCATGGGATTCACTCAGGGCGAGAACACTGTGTTTTTCCTCGCTCTCCTCCTTCCCCCCGAGCTGGTGTGAGCACATCTCCTGGCAGAGGGCAGCAGGATGGGGCTGTGCCGGCGCTCACGCCTCGGAGGGATGGGCAGCAGCAAGTGGGGGCAGGAGTGTTGCTCCTGTCCCCTCCCCAGGCAGAGCTGACATTTCCTTGCACGGTCACACGTGCCACTTTCAGCACAGCCCTGCCCTCCAGGCTTGGTGGCAGCCAGATCTGCTGGGCTGAGATAGAAGATTCCAGCCCCCGGCAGAGGAAAAAAGTGCTTGGAGTGAACTCGGAGCCCAAAGCTGGGATCCTGCCCGAGCTCGCTGCCTGTTCCCCTCTGTGTCTGCCAGCTGGGCCAGAGGCAGGGCAGAGCCAGACAGTGCAATCCATTAATTGTAATATCTGTCCTTGCTTCCAGGGAGTTCAAGGCTTTGAAGAAGGGATGATGTTACACATCTGCTCAAAGATAGATGCAAAAGTTTGCGCATGCCTCTGCAGGTGTATTATTGAGGGTTGGTGGGGACTCCAGGCACTCCTGTCCCTGTGGACCTTCCCCAGGTCACAGGGAGGCAGCCAGGAGGGGACACAAAGGGGGGCTGTGAACTGTCATTTTTGAAGGTCCTGGTGCTCCCCAGGGCACCCCTGCAACCTTCAGAGCATGGAGTGAGGCAGGAGGGAAAAGAGAGGAGAACGGGAGAACGGTGAATACTTTGTTAAGGGCAGAAGAAGCAGCTGTGTGTCAGCCTTGCCAAGAAAAAAAATGTCTCCAGGAGAGCCTGTCCTCTGAAACAGGCATCTGGGAAGGCAGCAGGAGCTGGGCAGCAGCTGAGGAGAGTTTATCCAGCAGTTTGTCCTACCCTACTGCTATGGAACACCTTCAGCCTTGGGCCACATCACTCAGAGCCTGCCTGTGCCAAGCTGGGCTGCAGCTGGAACGGGCACGAGGAGCTGGTCTTGAGAGTCTCACTGAAAGGACCTTTTCACCTTGCTGAACCTCAGACACTCTCCTAAGTGATTCACTGCATTGTTATGGTGAGATGTAGCCACCTCAGCACTACAGTGACTGCAACTGGGGCCACTGGGAGAGCTGGGAGCACAGGAGTTCAGGGTCCCACAGAAGAACCACGATGTGGTTCAGGCACGACAGTGGCCGGAAGAGCCAGACACTTCCCCACCTGGAGACAGTCCCAGAAGGTAAAAAGTGCCAGAGCTCTTGCCGTGGTCTGTGGTGCTGCTCAATAAAGTGTGTCCTGGCCCCATTTATTCTCCATAATTAGGAAACTGAGCAGACGAATCGCTCTCTGAAGCCTAAACCAGAGCATGTTGCTGGCACAAAAAGAACTGGTCTGTGACAGAGCAGGAATTGTTTGTGCCATTTCAGTGAGAAGTGCAAAGGAAACAGGTGAAATCTGTTAATTTGGTGCTGTGCTGAATAAGGGCAGGTGTGAGTGAGGTGATTGATGAGCATCGATTAGCAAGGGCTCAGAGCTGTTAGACATGGTGCAGGACAGAGCACACGGTGGGGTGTGTAGCCCTGGGGCAGATGAGGACTGCAGGCAGGGGAAGCTGCTTCTTCTGTGAACATCAGTGTTTGCATGAGGTCATCACAAATAACTGAGACTGGAGGACAGAAACGGGAGGGAAAACACTTTTCCCTGCACACATCATCTGTATCTTCTTGCTGGTGGGTTGTAGCTCTGTGGGCTCTCCAAAAACAATGCCCCATTACTTTTTGGAATTATATTTTTGGTTAGCAAAAGCCTAGAAACAAGCTGGAAAGAGCCATGGCTGTGGAAGAGAGTCCCGCATGTGCAGAGCCAGCAGACTCCATGTGGGCAAAGCAGCTGAGCTGCCGACAGGGCAGGTGATGCCCGGGCTGGCTGGACAGGGGCACTGCTGGGGCAGCATCTTGAGGGGACCCTCTGGAGCTGGGGGACGCCCCACCAGCCCCCACAAAGGTTTGGGATGGGCCATATTCACTGCCACCTGAACAGTGTGGAGCATGGGACCTGGGCAGGGCTGCAGGAAGCCCAGAGCTGTGATTCCCCGTGGAAGTGCAATGCAGCCCTGGTAAATAAATAGAGGCTGGATCTTGTCAGTCTCTTGTACTGCAGCACTTCCAAGCGTGGGGACGCGAGGCTGCTGTAATTGGCTGGATGCAGAGCGAAATCCAGGCTCAGCGATTCCATTTTGCAGTTGGCAGCCTTCCCAAACACAGATCAGGGAATGCAAGTTGGACTGGCTTTGAAACACAGGGAAATCCTTTATCTTTGATATTTATTTTTTTTTTCCGATTTAAAGGGTTGGATTAAATCCTCATTTAATAACCCCAAGTGCCTGCTCTGCCCTGCTCTGAGAGTGGTGCCAAGGCACTGGGGCCCGGAGGAAAGGCAGGGAATGTTCTCCCAGGACAGATCCCATGGCTGTTTGCTGCTGCAGCCCATGAATCAAAACCGACTGTGTAACCCCCAGCCTCAGCACGGGGGGAGTTCCTTGCTTCCCAGGTCTGTTTCCTGCTGCTTTCAGGGCTGATTGGAAGACAAGCCCAACATTTTCTGCTACCAACTTCCAGTTATGTAATTTGTGGGTTTTTCTCCTAATTAAGGATCCTCAGAGCCCCAGATGTTCCTCTCTAACACACAGCCCAGCTGACTGCACTGACAGGCTCTGGAGCAGGGATTGTTTTATCAGTAAGTGCTGCCTGTTCAGTACCTTTATACTGCCGCCTCTTACCATCGCCTGGGCTATTTTTAAATCCTTAAATAAAGTGTCTACAATGAAAAAGAAAGGAGCCTCCTTGCAGAGGAACGCAGAGCCACCACATTGACGAGGAGACTGTTTTCCCTTGTCTGTCAAACCAGCTCATTTAGATTATTTAAGTCAAGAGCAATTTTGAAAACAATCTGTTTTGCCGGTGACAGCGGCTCCGCTCTGCGTAACGATGCTGAATGGAGCAAGTGGCTGAGAGTTACCGACAGCAAATTCCTCACATCCCCAGGCCCCAGCTTCTCCTGAGACAGCCCCGGCTCTGTTTTTCCCAGACATGAAGCAGAAAGTATTTTCTAACATGTCGGCTTCCTTTGCCCGGAGAGCAAACTGCAGCTGAAGGGGAAGGGCGGAGGGGATGGGAGCGCTGAAATGGCGCCAGCTCCTCTTTAACTGTTTTCAGGCTGTGCAGTTCTCTGTCTCCTGCAGTTTATTCTCTTGCTCTGATGATATGAAAATCCCAATTAAAAAGTGAACGGGGATGTGGCGATGGGAGGACGTGTGTGTGTGTGCCAGGCTGGCAGGGTGCAGGTGGTGGCTGCTGTTGCTGGGAGAGGATATTTGGGGATCACTGCCCAGGAGGGCATGTTTGCCCAGTGGTGAAAGTGTAACCGCACGGGTCCGTCCCTGGCAGCTGCCTTGAATGCGGGCAGCTTGTTTGTCCTTGAAGAGTTGCTTCCATTATTTCTAATTTCTAATGCTGTGTGTGAGCAGAGTGCTGCAGAGCTGTTCAGACCCACATCAGGGGAGGACAGCAGTGCCAGACTGAGGAGGGAGCATCACGGGTGGCACGAGCTGGTTCCTCCTTGCACACACTGCCCAGGGTACTCCTTTCCATCCAGGAGCACGGGGGGTCCTGGGACAGGGATCCCGTGAGGAAGAGAAGCACTGACATTTCACAGATGGGGTTAAGGATTTATCTACCTTTCAAGCTTAAAGCAGATCCCAATTTGGGTGGTTAGGAACATCATTTTAAGCACAGAGGTGTTTTGCTTCCCCTTTGATGGCAGAATCAGAACCCGGGGCCTTAGCAAAGAAGTCCAGAGGTCCAAGCTTCAGAGAGCACCAAGGGACAAAGAATGAACCAAACAACTGTAGTAAGCAGGAGAGTAGATCCTCCAGAACCTCAGTTCCCAATTAATTCTACACTCAGCAGATATCAAGGCTAAAACCAGGAGTGGTTAACATCCAAGTGCTGCTTCCA
Source organism: Cinclus cinclus (assembly GCF_963662255.1). Taxonomy (NCBI): domain Eukaryota; kingdom Metazoa; phylum Chordata; class Aves; order Passeriformes; family Cinclidae; genus Cinclus; species Cinclus cinclus. The sequence continues at coordinate 655,271 of NC_085061.1, read as the reverse complement.
GCCAGCACCCACTACCACTGCTTTGGATGGTGGGCTTTTGCATGGGTGAAGCTCAACCCACTGGTTCTTCTAGAAGAAAACATTCTTCCTATTTGAGGATTCCTGAATTTCCCTAGTCCATGCAGGAATTCACCAGTTTCATTTGTGTCAGAACTCAGCTGAGCTGACAAGTGTCACTTGTGAGGTGAGAGGTAAGATGATGAGGCTGATGCAAGGAGGAGATGACAGGGTAAGTGATGGAGGAGGGTTGGTTCTGCAGAGCTTTTGCTGATGGTGAACAGCCAGCTGCAGCACTTACATGCAGAAAGAAGGCCACTGCTGCAGCAGTCTAGTTGCTAGGAGCACGTGCATAAATAACATTAGAGAAGAACCTAAAATAATAAAGAAAGCTGCAGACCTTGACTATGAATTTTATTGACAGTGGCACAATGCAGTTAACAAACTGACATAACAGGAGTACATAATGAATTCATCAGCCTTCCCAACTGAGGACAGACTTAACAGCAGCCCTCCTACACCACGTGTAGTGCCTCCAAAGAGACATGAAACAGGGCTGCTGTGAATGGAACAGTGAGAGAGAGCTGAGTCACACTTCAGGAAATAATGGCTTTCAGTTACACACAATTACATGACAGTCCAAACTTTTTCATATGAAGAAAAATAAACAAGACCAAATTAACTAACAAGTTATTACAAGACACTGAGAAACTGATTTCAAACTGTCACTTTATGGCTGTGCCTGTTGAGCTCACAGCGATGCACTCTGCATTACTGAGCCTCTAAGGACAAAAATACACTCACTGGCTACTCTGCATTGTCATAAACATAGCCTCAAATACTGTAGGACCTTCTTCAGCTGAAACACACTGTACTTCATCCATGCTGGCAGAAAGACAGTGGATGCTGCAGCAGATCTCCAGGGACAATGGCTCATGTGCCCAGGTCACCCATTTGTCTCACAGAGGAATCAAACACCATTCCTTTTCTCACCAGCGTTGGTAAAAATGGTCAAGGCCCCCTGAAACTGGGCTGGAAAATGCTGGTGCCAATGTACAGCTGGAGGCAAGGAGAGAGCAAGAACCTCCCCACGCCAACAAAGCCCTGGCTGGGAGTGCTTGTCAGAGGCAGAACCACTTACTGGGAATTCTTGTCCACTCAGTTTGGCTCGTTCCTGACATTACTGCTCTCAGTTCTAACCCATTATCCTGTTCAGTCCTTTGACTGGTTTAATTTTTCTGATTTCTGGGATATTGTTACTGAAACCTAGTCTAGTAACAGAGTGTGGCTCATGTACTCTTCACGTGCTGTATTTGAAGTATCTCTGTGTGGTTTGAATTAAGCCCCATGTTCACATACATCGATCTCTCATCAAGTTTGCCAGTGCTGGGGACTTTTCTATTCCCTCTCTCAACCCAACAGTCAGTGGAAGGTTAAGAGAAATATCTATGTGGTTATTTAGACATTAACTCCTTTTATCTGCCAGTTGTTGATGCCCCGACCTTGGCATAGAGCTGGCACAGCAGCAGCACCCTGGGACAGCTGCCACACACAGGAAAAACACGTGTGGAAATGGGTGTTCTGTCCACCTGTGCCATGTCCTGCATCACTTGGGGAACAACTGTGTTATACTGGGGGTGCTTGATGAGACAGGGCCTGGAATTCCTCAGTGTGATTGGGATAACTGAAGACTACATCGGTGTGTGAGACCTCATCGCTCCCCACAACTGCCCAGGAGGGTGTAGTGAGGTGGGGCTCATCTCCTCTGCCATGCTGCAGAGGACATGGCCTTAAACTGAGACACGGGAGGTTCAGATTAGATACTAGAAAAAAAAATTCACTTTTCAGGTGGTCAGGCTTTGGTAGAGGCTGCCCAGGGAGGTGGTGGAGACTCCATCCCTGGAGTGTTTGATCTGGCACTGGGTGATGAAGTTTTGGGGTTTAGGGGTTACAGTGGCAGTGCTGGTTGAAGGTTGGATTGGATGATCTTAAAGGTCTTTTCCAACCGTGATGACAGTGTAACAGACTCTCCTGAGCTGGAGGGGACGCACAGGAACCATCCAGTCCAACTGCTGGCTGTGCAGAGGACTCCCCGGCAATCCCACCCGAGCACCCCCGAGGCGCTGTCCAAACGCTCCCGGAGCTCTGGCAGCCTCGGGGCCGGGACTATTCCCTGGGGAGCCTGGGCAGTGCCCAGCACCCTCTGGGGGAGGGGGAGAACCTTTCCTGATCTCCAACCCCTGACACAGCCGCAGCTGAAGTGATGATTCTGGGACTCTGGGACTCAGGCGGGCCCCGGCCCGAGGCTCCCGTGCTCCCAGCCCCGCAGGAGCGGCCTGGGCCGGCCTGGGGGCCCCGCTCCCTGCCCGTGCCGGGCTCCCGGTCCCGGCTCCACATCCTCCGTGCCGGGGTCCCTGTCCCGGTCCCGCCCCCGCTCCCCCCCGTGCCGGGGTCCCTGTCCCGGTCCCGGTCCCGGCCCCGCTCCCCCCGTGCTGGGGTCCCGGTCCCGGTCCCGCCCCCGCTCCCCCCGTGCTGGGGTCCCGGTCCCGGTCCCGCCCCCGCTCCCCCCATGCCGGGGTCCCTGTCCCGGTCCCGGTCCCGGCCCCGCTCCCCCCGTGCCGGGGTCCCTGTCCCGGTCCCGGCCCCGCTCCCCCCGTGCTGGGGTCCCGGTCCCGGTCCCGGCCCCGCTCCCCCCGTGCCGGCGCCCCGGAAGCGCGGCCGGGGCGGGTTCGCTTCCTGCGCGCGGGGCGGGCGGCGGCGGCGGCAGGAAATGGCGGCGGAGCTGCGGCTGCAGCTGCCGGGCCCTCCCGCTCCGCAGCGCCGGGCTCAGCCCGCCTAGAGCCGCCGGCCGCGCCGGGCCCGCGCCGCAGCCTCCGGGACGGACTCCGAGCACTTTACATACATGAGGTAGCGGGGCGGGCGGGCGGCGCCGGGAAGGGAAGGGAAGGGAAGGGAAGGGAAGGGAAGGGAAGGGAAGGGAAGGGAAGGGAAGGGAAGGGAAGGGAAGGGAAGGGAAGGGAAGGGCGGCGGGAGAGACCCGGAGCCGCAGCGGGTGGGATCGGGTTCCCCGCGGCAGCAGCGGCGCCGCCCGAGGGGCTGCAGCGCCCGCCCGGAGCGATGTGTCCCGTTCCCCCCGAGCCGGGCCCTCCCCAGCTCGGAGTTCGCTCCTGCGGGGCCGGCAGCGCCCGGGGCCGGCGGTGCGGCACGGAGCGTCCCGGTGCTGCGCTCGAACCGCGCTCGCGGGCTGAAGTGATGCAGCAGAATTGTTTCCCTTCAAGTCCTTGAGGCGGTGAAGTGCAAGGAGGGCACGCGGGGATGGGTGTGGGGCGCAGGCAGTGCTCAGGGACGGTGTTGGGATGCGGATGGGGCACGCAGGGTGGCAGCTCTGCGGTGCAAGGGTGGTGCTGGGGTAACAGGGATGGTGCTGGGGTACACAGAGGTTCTGGGGTAACAGAGATGGTGCTGGGGTACAGAGATAGTACTGGGGTGCAGGGATAGTGTCAGGGTTACACGGGTGATGTTGGAGTACAGGGATGATGCTAGGGCACACAGAGATGCTGTTGGGGCTCACGGGGTGGCAGATGCAGGTCCTGCCTGCTCCCCTCGCTGTCCCTGGGCCATCCCTGGTCTCGCCCTTCGCTCCTGACCGGCCCCACCTGCAGCTCCCTGTGCATCCTGACCCGCACCGGTTTTATTTTCGTGCTGCATTGCTGTTGACATGGAAACCAATACCACTTTCTGTTCCAGAGAATTGGAAGCTAAAGCTACCAAAGAAGTCGAAAGAAAACTAAGCAGGTAAGAGACTCATTTAAATTCCCTCCCACAGTTTATGTGGAATGGTGGCCTAGGGCTAGGAATAGTTGTGGGCTTTATCGGGAGCTTTAATCACTTGTTAATTGTAAGGATAAAAAAAAACCTCTGAATTTGAAAACTATTGCATAGAGAAATGTCTGCAAGTTCAATTAATTCTGTAGACTAAACACCTTTTTAACTGGTTTTTTGTGTGTGTAGCAACTGCAGATGTTTAATACAGTTTCTTTAATAGGGGAGGTTTTTGAAAAGAAAAATAACTTTTCTGCACTAAGTTGTAGTACCTAACAATAACTGAAAAATGAATGAAGGACTTAGGGTTTTTTATACACTTCAGCCAAATTCTGTTTGGAGGCAAGACAGGTGTGGCAATAACTCAATAAACTATGTTGCTGTATAACTTTGGCTCTGCCTCTTTTGCCATGAAGAGTTAGCAGGTGAATTTCCTGTTTACGTGTGGTTTTCAGAATGAGAACTTAACAGAAGGGGCTCGGGAGTTAACTCCTTAACTCGGCACCTCAGAGTCACGTTGAGCTGAGAACTCTGTGCTACAACTTGTATCACTTTTGTGTTTAAGTAATTGTTTCTTCTGCACCGTTTGTTTTTGGTCAGGTGATTCTCTCGCAAGTATCTGCTCGATTGGTTATGTTCTTGGTTTTCAACTTCTGTCCTGCTTCCTTTTTGGGTTCTTTTTCAGTTAGACCTTTAAAGGCCTTTTGCTAGTGATCTGTTAAAGGGATTTCCACTGGGGCCATTTGAGATGTGCCCAAAGCCTGAGTATAGCTGATAGACTCTCAGGTTTGGTACCCTGCATTTTTTCCTTCTTTCCTGTGCCTGAGCAGTCTCCAACTCCCAGGCTGAGCTATGAAACTGTACTGTGAATACTGCTTTGCTTCCCCCTGCTCTCAGTGCGTGTCTTCCTTTTTTTTTTTTTTTTTGATAATACACTTAAGCATGAATGATTTTTCCTGTGTTGTTGATGAAATACAGGGAATAATTGGGAACCTTTAAGATACCTTTGGCACATTGCTGTTAACCCATCAGCGTTCAGGGAGTCGCTGCATTCGCCATGCCAGAAGTGATTTCAGAACTGTGTTACTCAGAGTGACAGAGTGCTAAGTTCAGAGCAATACTTGGTGCCAGTCATAGTAAGTCAGAAGATCTTCACATTTTTATGACCGTAGCAGAGATCTTGTCATGCTGGCAGGCAGTGCCGAGAGTGAGAGGAAGTGAAAGAAAACTACAGAACTTCTGAAATTCAGTGCTTGGAGAGTAAATTCTGCCGTGGAACGGGTCCCCATGTCTCTGACACAGAGGAGTTTTTTTTATTCATTTAAAAGATTCAGAACTGGTTTGAAGTTCACATGAATGCCCCAGCTGGTTTATGTTTAGCCAGGGAGCTCTCGTTGTGTGAGCACACAGCTGATAAAGCGTGGCATGCCTGCGCTGGATAAACCTGATTAATTGTTTTACTGGGGTAGAGCTCAGCAGCTAGCCCTCGTTCTTCCTCCAGTGTCATTATTTACAGTCTTATTAAATTTGCAGTGACCTAGTCAAACTGTAAAAGAGCACATATCCTTTCCTGGGAAGGTACATAGACCTGTGCTAGAGTTTATGCTAATCTCAGATTTCACAGTGTGAATGTAGACTGTGAACTCCACGGGACGCTGGCTTTGCTTTGTGTGTGTTCTGAAGTCACTTCTGGAGTTTATGCTTGTAAATTAATGGGTAGCAAATACACTTTGTAATCTTACTGGGAATATTGGCCTAGGCTGTGGGTTTGTGATAGGATAAGTATTACAGCTTTCAGTGCATCTTGCTTATCCCGTTGGAGTGATTCCTGTTTTACACTCGGGATTAGCATTTGGCTTGTCTGGCCTTTTGGAAAAGAATCCTCATTTGGTCTGCGTTCTCTCTAAAATTCACACATGCCTGGTGCTGTGCAAATATTCCTGGTCTCAAAAATAAGCTTAGTGCATGACTTGCAACAGCGATTCAAAGAAATGCATTGCACACTCTGTTGTGGCATCATGTTGCAAATTAAATGTCATCTGAGCAGCCACAACAAGAGCTGTCTGCTGTTAACTGGGGAAGTCAAAGAGTTAAATTTGTTTAAAATCAGGACTGCTAAAAATCACCATTTAGTTCTTCTGATTTAAGCAATAACTTTTCAATTCTGTTTGGTAAACAGGGCTTTCCTGCCTCATTTATGTGGAACTGAGAGAAGGTAAATATCTGAAATACGTTGACAGTCATTTTCCCAAACCCAGGGGTTTGATTGTTGCTTCACGAGCATGCAAACCATAGGGAAGAGTCTCCATTGCTTCCATTCTCCTGTGATTCTCCCCACCTTGGTTGCAGACTGGCCATGTTCTGGGAGAGCAAACTTCTCACCTCTAGATTTCATCCATGTATTCTGTGAAGTTACTACTGTACAATTGATTTTTACGCTTTCATGTAATAATAACCACCATGTTTCTGTGATATTTTTCTTATCTGCTGCAGGGAAAACATAGAGCTGTCCCAGTGATAGACATATAAAACCAGAGCAAAATATAGTTGTTTCTGTTGATGTGTAAGCATTTGATTTTCTGTTGGGTTTCTGGGGGTGGGTCTTTTTCCTGATAAACTTCTATGGAGAGATATCTGCTGTGAAACGGGAGGAGTTTATTGCAGAGAAAACATTCTCTTCGTACTTTCAGGACCTTTACAGGTACTTGGGTAAAATGACACATCCCTTTCCCCTCCACAGACACCTCTTGAGGCTGTGGGGGATTGCCAGGTGGTCCCCACGAGGTCCCTTTGGTGTTGGAGTCTGGCAGCAGCCCCTGTGCAAGCAGTGCTGCCTCTGCAGCAGTGACACTGCAGCAGCCTGGGTGCTGGGCTTGAGCAGTTGATTATGGAGGAGCAGTTTAATCTGCTTTCCTCGGCTCCTCATTTGTTACAGGAAGATAGGGATTGTTTATGGCTGCTGCTGGAGTCTTGTGTAGTTGGATGATAAACTTCTTGGGAAAGAGATCTGTCTTTTGTCTGCTTATGTAGCGGAGAACATCTTGGATGAAACTCGAGGGCAAAACGAGCACAAATATTCCAGAATTATGGTCCATTTGTTGTCCTTGTATTTGGGAGCATCACTGTGATGAGCCAGCTTCTGTATTAGGGAAATGGGAAAGCTGAGTGGATTCCAGGTAATTGGTTGTGGCAGACCTGGTAGGTAGAATTCAGTCGCTTCACTTTTAGGGTGGTAATTTAAAGACTGAGCTATTTAAAAGCAAAAAAGAAAGTAGCTGATACACATTTACTAATTAATTATTCATTGAAGTATTTTTTTCCGGTTTTTAGCTTGGCAGCACCTCTCCTCTGTTAATAGCTGGAAAGAACACACACACACACACACACACACATACTCACACGTCTGGAAATGAGTGGGTTTGTTTTGTTCTCACTGCCTGAGGCTCTCAGTGCTCCAAGGAACACGCTGGGTGGGTTCAGGTGCCAGAGTGTTTCCATCTGAAGTACTGGCAGTGTTGGTTGGGATTGTTTTGTTAACTTCAAAGTACTGGTGTCTGTTCCATAAACTCCAAGTGCTCCTTTGGTGTAGTGTGCTGTAGGAATTGTAGTATCCCATTTTAATCAAAATATACATTTTATTATTGATGTTTGTATAATGCTGGTGAGCAGGAAAGCTAATTGTTGGTTTTTACAGAACCTGAGAAATCACTTTCATTGGCAACTTTATGTAATTGTGTGATTTCAAAACACTGAAAGATGAGGAGACTGTTAGGTCAGAATACAGATTTATCAGTCTCAGCAGCATTTGAAAGTCTGTGTAGAAGATCAGCTGTAGGTTGAACACGTGGTGCTGTCTTTGCAGAATTGTTAAAGATCTTTCAGTCCCTGATACTTACCTGCAGCTACCTGGCAGTGTTCCACCTGTAGCACTGCAAGTTAATTTATAACTAGAAGAAGAACAAATAGTAGAAGGGATTTATTTATTTATTTATTTATTTATTTATTTATTTATTTTAAAAAATTTAATACGTCCATCACTGGAAATTTTACATTGGTTTCAGAAGTTGCTGTGTATAATAATTTCTAATTCTTACTTGTGTGTTTGCTCCATACCTCTGTTCATCTCTCCAGTAATGGGGCTCAGGGTTCTTGTAAGCATCATTTCCTCGGTGTGGTGATAGAATTTTGATTTTATTGTGGCAAAACATGTTGCCCTTTGATATATTGTAACAGCAAAGATAGCAAAGCTGCACAAATACTAATTACTTCATCCTCAGCCTGTCTGCCAGGGGGAAATACTGGTGAACTTGATTTTGCTCTTCTGCCACATAAGAATAAAGGTTAAGTATGGCTATTTCAGCCCAGGTGTTTTTACAATGCTGAACTGGAGCTTTAGAAATTAAAGATTGATAGTACACTTTTTTTCCAAGAAGCAAAGTAATAAGTGAAGCATGTTTTGATACAAATATTACCTGAAATGTTTGCAGTTCCAGCATGCAGTTTGAGCTTTTTCCACTTCAGAAGCCAAGTAACAAATCAAGCCATACAAAAATGAAATGCCTTGTACTGTCTTGATAACCTGCCTTAGAAGACTAAAAAGTCTGTTTTGTTTGGTTTTTTTGCTTTTAATAGCTTAATTGAGGAAAGCATTTTAGTAGTTTGTTGGGCTTTTTTCCCCCTGTATACAAAGAATTATGCTGGGGTACACAATTGGAACAAAAATTTGCTGTTAAATAACTAATGGTAAATATTTATCTGACCCTCGGTCTGCTTAAATTTATGCAGATAACAGCAGCTTCTCCTTGCCCATCTTCAGGGCCATCAAATGTGCAGTCTCTCCTGAGATCAAGATCCATTTTCATTTTGCCTCACTTGAAAATAAAGCACCTTTCAAGTTAAGCTGTTAAAACCAGAGGCCTTTGTTCTGTCTCCTGTGTGGATTTCCTATTGCCAGGGTGTTTTATTTTCACTTGATCTAAATTGAAAAATATGGTTTGCATTTCTGCTAAGGCCATTTAACCTTGAGCAGGCTAATCCTGTTACACAGGAGGAGGAGGACACTGCCTGTGCATGTGTTTTGGGGAAAGTTGGGTGTCAGATAGGGGAAATCACAGAGCCCTGTTTATTATTCACGTTATCAGTCGGAATGCTCGCTCCTTGCTTTTCCCAGCCAGCTGATAGACTGTGTGCTGCAAACACTCTGGCCAAACAAGGTCCACGGATGAATTGTCCCAGGTGCAGGGGAAAGCCCAGCACAGGAGCTTGTTCATTTGCTGGCTCTGTGCTGTTGCCACGAGCCCGGATTGCTGCGGTGCTTGCCCTGCTGTAAAGGACCCTGGAGCTGCTGCTGCTGCTGCACAGGAGCAGGGAGCCCTCAGTCCCAGGTGATAAATGGGAAATGCCACGTTCCACTTCTGTTCCTCAAGGAGCAGCAGCAGTGGAGCTTGTTTGCTACGTGTTCGAAGGGAGCTTGGAGTCAGAGGCATCAATCCCATCATTTGCTGTCTGGTGATGGGGCTGTGGATTTGTGTGCTGGGAAGAAAAAAGGAGACTCGTGCTTCCAGCTGGCAGAAATGGAAATTCAGGTGGAAATTCTGCATGAGGCGCTGATGAATTAAGAGGCAAATGTGAATTTTTGTCCCAGGTTTAAGTTTGTGTGTGAGGATGGTGAATAGGCCTGTCTTACTTGAAGGGTTAATTTTTCAGGGACAGGAAGGGCTTTGCTGCTGCTCCTTGGTTGTGCCAGTTGAGTTAGTTTTGCTCTGAGATTTGATGTTGTAGTGGTAATTAATACTCTTGAAAACTTATAATGAACTATAGGTGGATGGTTTTTATCTAGGGAATACCTAGAGTTCTGATCCTAGTCTTAGAGGGGTTTTATATCTCCTAAGCTTGCTTTGTAATCTAAAATCTGTTTGTCTTAAAAAGATAAAAATTGAATGAACACGCTGTCAGAATTTAGGAGTTCTGTTGCTCCTGTGTGACAAAAACGCAGTGATGCTGTGGTAGAATATTCCAGAGATATTGGTACGTTAGTTGTTAGCATCTGTATTCCTAAAATGAAATGTAATTGTGTTGATTTAACTGTAGCAGGATTGATGAGGTTTTTTTTTATTTTTTTTTTCCCTGTGAAAATACTACTTTGCATTCTGCTTGCTCTTCAACGTGTTACAGCTTTCTTCTAAAAGCAGAATGGTTTTTCAGTTAATGCAGTTTTGGCATGCAACAGACTGAAATTTGTTATACAAAGCAAGTGCTGGTGGCTGTCTTTAACTCCTAGAACTCTGCTGAGGTTATTGTAGCTGCTGTAACTCAGGTGTAGCCCCAGCAGGCAGTCAGAGGTGAGGCCCAGCCCAGGACTGAGTTCCCAGGGAGCAGACCAGTGCTTCTGCTCGGAATGCAAGGAGCTGTGCACGAGCTGGGTATCGTGGAAGGAGCTGGCATCTGTAGGAGCTGTTGCCTCTAATTCCAGAGCTGGTGTTGTTCTCCAGTTCAAATTGCCTGTCATATTTTGGACTGTCCCAAATTAACCCAAACTGAGGGTCAGTATCACCAACACCCCTGTGGTTCCAAATGCTCAGGGTGTGACAGCAAGGGGCAGAACTGACTGAAGTGTCACCTTTGTAGTGCACAGATGTCACTGCAGGTTAATCATTGCCTCAGATTTGCACAGGAGCGAGGGACTCCTCTCAATGAAACTGGCCAGCTGGAATTGTTTCTCCAGTTAGGAGCCTGACCTCTTAGTTGTCCATGAAATCGTTTTTGAGACCTAATTGTAAATGCAAGATGGCTTTTGCAGTGAGACCGTCCTTGGTGGATGTTGCAGCCAGCTGATGAGGCTGTGATAAAATGCAAAATAACCACTTTGTGTTTGATGGATTGTGATTCCTCTGGCTGTGCTCAGGGGGGGTCTCAGAAATAACACTTTGGGGTAATTATTTTGCATACTGTCAAGAGCCATTGTTTCTTAAAAGAAGTAACTAATGCCTGCTTTCTGTTATTAGGAAATGTTAAAAGCCAGAATTTGGTCAGTGGGAGCTGATGCCTGCACTTGCTCTGAAAGGGACTTGAGCTGAGTTAGAAGTATGATTAATTGGTTGTTTATATAGCTAAAAAAGTAATGAAAGTTTTAGTACCTGTGGACTGTCTGGTGGTTTAATACATTCAATTTGCATTGCTTCTGGCAGACATCAAACTATCTTATTTAAAACTGGAGGTTTATGGGTGGTTTGGGGTTAAAAAGGAGCCAGCTCAGTGTTTCTGGGCAGATGCAAACCATGTAGTCACTGCCCCATATTGACATCGTCAGTTCTTCTTCAAAAAACTTTCCAAGTCTGTTTATAAGCAGCAGAAGCTGGCCAGTGGTTTGCTCAGCCTTGGTTTGAGCAGAAATGCTGTGTATCAAGTGCCATTAATTAACGTTCTAAGTTTCGGTTTCGCTTTTGACAAGTTACGCTTTTGTTTCTGGGTCAGGGAGCTCTGAAATGGCCCTGCTGGTGCCAGCTGTGGTCTGCCCCTGCCCACACTGGGCTGTTTCCTGGCAGAGGTGGTTTGGGGCAGATGCACAGGGTTTGTGTGGCTTAGGCTGCGTGCAGGAGCACTCCTGGCTGGGGTGTGCCAGAGCTCAGTGACACCAGTTCAGGGAGAGATTAAACATCTGAATTTGCTGGCTTTTGAACCAGATCCAACCCTAAGTCTTCACTGTAAGCTTTGGAAGAAAGAACTCCTTACATGTAGCTTGACACCACATCTGCACTTGAAGGTCCTGCCACTGGTGGGTTGCACTGACAGCGATGGTCCCTGTAGAAACAGGATCCAATTAGAAGCAAAATTCCCCAGTTCCTTTTGTGTCACTGTGAAATAATTGTTCTAAAATGAATCTAAGTGTGTACAAATTGTATTTTGGGAGAGTTAATTACAAACTGTGTGGTTCAGGGATTTAGTGCAAGAAGAGGAAGAACAGTTGATGGAAGAAAGGAAAAAGAGAAAAGAAGACAAGAAGAAGAAGGAAGCTGCTCAAAAAAAGGTATGTGGAGCACTGAGAATAAACCCCTGTGCTTGAAGGTGACTTGTTCCATCACTAGTAAAAACAGCTGTTTTCTTATTAATTTAATGTTTTAAATTTAAATGGGCTGACAGTTATTTAGAGGTAATTGGCATATTGGACTTTGCCATTGGCTCTGTGTAGTTTCTTACAAAGCTAGATTTTCTTCTTTTTCCTGATTGTCAGTTGAGGCAGTCTCAGGTTTGAAGCACCTCAGTGTTAGTGTGTTTGCTAATAGAATGAAAGTGCCATTTTAAGGCAGTGGGTTTCAGCTGCATCCTTATTTTAATATATCTTCTTATTCTTCAGTATGGAAACATGCCGTGAGAGAATTTCTAGTAAGGAATACAAATTTTCATAAAAAAGGGAATATTGACAAAAATGTTTGGGGATGGAAACATCACAGAAATGCTTGTAAATACTTCAAAATCCCTGTTTGCTGACAAGATCCTCATCATGGCCATTGATTCTAAATATTGACCCTGAGCATGAGAGGAGCTGTAAATGCAGTTTTTAAAGATGTCCATTTAGGTAGGAGCAGAGTGAACCTGCTCAGCAGTTCTCTCTGATTCCTTTGCCTGATGCTGGGTGTGCCCCAGGAGCAGCCTGGTTTGTTTTACAGCCACAGGCTTGCCAGCAAAGCCTCCTGAGCCAAGCCCCAGGCCCTGATGGAGTCTGGTAGAGCCCAGCCTGAACACATTTGCTGTGTTCTCTTGGGCACCAGCACCTCAGCCCAGACAGCAGCCAGGAGCCCTGGCTGTGCCCCTGCTCTCCAGCATCGCTTCAGGTGCTGTAGGTCATCAGAAACAGCAAAAAAAGTTTTGAAAAGTTCTGAGTTCTCATTCTCCCATCCGTGGGCCAAGTGCCAGGCTGGTGAGGTGGGTCACAGCTGGGCAGGGGGCAGAGCACAAACTCTGCAGAGGAAGCTCTGAGCATGCACAGGCACAGCAAGAGCCAGAGAGGCACCAGGTACCTGTGCTGTGAAGGACAAACCAGTGCTTGGGGTTAATACACTGGCTGTTTCAGTAACTGGGACCGAAGGGAGGAGTGGAGGGACAGCAGCAATCCCAGAGGTGACTCTGGGGCTGTGGAAGGGCTCTGCTGTGCCCCCATCCTGCTGCTGAGTTCTGGGTGCATCCATTGCCCTTTTTGTGCACTGCGAACACGTGAGCACTTGGCTCAGCCAGGTGCTGGAGCACAGAATCCTGGGATTCTGAGGGCACAGAACCACCCAAGGCTTCAAAGTAAATGTCTGAACCATATTTGCTGGACAGAAAGCGTGGTGAGCAGTTGCGGTGGTGTGCGGTGGCCCCACGTGCAGCACCTTTCTTTGGGAGGCTGGGGAAGAGGGAGAGCAGCCCCGGAGCACAGAGGAGGAGCTGGGGCTTTTGGGAGGCCCTTCCTGAGCACAGCCTCACTGTGGTGTACACTTAAAATCACATCACTCAGGTGCATTTCCATACAAGAAATGTTTCTCTCCCATTTTGTCCTGCGATAAACTTTTATTCAAACGGATCTCTCATCTTGGCCATGTCACATGTGTAACCCATTGAATCTTGCAAATGAAAGACTTGAAGCTTTGGCATTTGCTCTCTTATTCTTTCCCATTTCCAGGTCACTCCCCCTTCCCTGCCCTGTTCTGCAGTAAAAGTGGTGGCAGGTCTTTGCTTCCAGGCACAGTTTTTAACTCGCTTAAAACATCTTAATTTGCAAGTTTAATTTGGTCTGTTTCATGTAGTTATCTTTCAAATTAATTTTGTCTTCTATAACATTTAAACAGCTTTTTAAACATAAGGAATAGTAGGCCTGGGTTGGTTAGAGAGAGGCTTCTGAAGTAGATAATTAAATAACTTGAAACCATTTAAAAAGGGGAAAGTCAGAAGCTAATGTTGCTTTATGAAGTGACACATGTACATGTGGTTTCTCTCTTATCTGCACAAATCACTGACACTTCTTTTTTCTTTTTCTAGGCCATTGAACAAAAAATCAAAGGTAAGTTACTTTACAGTTAGTTCTACTCTGTGTATTATTTCTGGGGTTTTTAAATATGTTGAATCAAATGTGTCACCTGAAATCTCCTCCCAAAAGTGACAGATGGGACCCTTGAGATTTCAGCTGCACTTTTTCAGTGACCACAGAAGTCTAGAAGAGTAACAGCAAAGTGTTTACTCAGGGATTGGAGTTGCTGATCTTCCTGTTTTCCATTCTTATTTACTTACAGAGGACCAGGCATAGACATAATATCTGAAGTTTCCTTCCTCGGTTGCTTTTTTCCTTTCCCTTTTTTGCTTCATTTGAAAAGTGCACCAACATGTCAGAATAACTGTGTGTAGGATGGATCTGTTTGAAACTTAATTTACAAATATTATGTCCAGTTTTAACTCCTGCAAAATGATCAGGATGCCAGTACCCAAAAGCTGTAATTTCAAGACTCATGGCAGGTGGGAGCACTGCTGTTTTCTGAGTGTTTGTGGGGTTTGTATGCATCTCCATCCCAACCAGCTTCTAAAAAGGGGAAAAATTACTCTTTTCACTTTCTCTTGAATTGTAGCTCCTCTCCTGTTAGTTGGGAAGTGCATAGTGATTGCTGAAGTGATCATGTGGAGTGCTTGCTGAAACCTTTTCTGGGAGCACTGGTTTAATTTAGCCCTTACTGGAGCAGTGGCCGACACTCCAGAAGCTTCGGAGCCCTGCTTAGCAGAGATGTAATTCCTGCTGGAAAAATCAAAAAGGGTTTGAAGACTGCTAGGGCTTGGAGGCAGGGGACTGGCAGAGGACACTGTGCTGGGGAAGAGGCAGGGAAGCACCAATGTCTGTTCCCAAGGGGTGTGGCAGGACCATCCCAGCTGGGATGTGCTGGCAGTGGGGCAGGCAGGTTGTCCTCATGGGCACTGCTCTGATGCTCTGCAGAACCCATTCCCAGCTCACAGCAGGGACAGTTGATCTGGCATTTCTAAGTGCAGTGTGTACTCTGGGTGGGTGTGTTTAAATGGGAAAAATACCTGGATTGAGGGAGGACCAGTGGATTTTTAGTGTGTGAGGATGCTGTGGGGAGGGAAGGAGGGAGGGCAGCTGTGCTGCTGTGGGTGGGAAGTTCTGCTGCTGCCCGGGGAGGCTGATGGGTTGGTTTGGAAAAAGGGATTGCTGGAGGCAGAGGGAGCTGCCAGAGCCCTGAGTGAGCTGCAGCAGGGTCTGCAGCATTCCTGGAGCCACTGGCAACGATGGAAGCTGCTGCTGTGTGTGTCCCACCATCCTCTGAGCTGCATCGGGCTCATCCCACCCTGTAGCCACTGAAATCCACTGGGGGTCCAGCTTTGTCTTTGGGCCCAGGACAGAATAATCAGTAAAATTGCTGGAAGACTGTTTTAATTAATAAATGTTCTTCATTTGTTTTTTTAGCATGCCCTTTTTCAAGCAGTGCACAGAATTGTGTTTGAATACAGGCTAAGGGTTGGTTTTCTTCTGTACGCTCCTGCCAGAAGGCTTCTAGGATAATAGACCAGATTTAAAGAATTGTGAAAATGTCTGGGTTTCTTCTGAAGTGATAAAACATGTCTGAAAAGACAGTGATGATGGAAAATGACAGAATACTTTGCTGTATAATAAGGAGCACTTGGAGTGCCCGTTTGACCAGTGTGTGCCTGGGCTGCACTGGCATCACATCAGGGCTGAGGCTGCACAAAGCAAATGGCTAAAAATAGCATGAACCAGGAGGGCAGGAATTCTGCTTGGGAGGCTACCCGGTGGGAATCTTCACGTGGAATGAAAATGTGTTTTTTCTGAAGGACAGAGTAATTTAAAAATATATTATTTTTTTTTCTTCTTTGAGGCTTAACATTCAATAATGGAAGTGTTAAGTTCCAGCTTAATTATGTTATTATTTAAAGGGTGTTTCATAAAGTCCAGCAGGAATTGAGAGTTGTCAGAGAAACATAAACTGGCAGTGCTGTGGAAGAAAAGGCATCATGAGATGCAGATACACAACTTTTTGCTACAGTTTCTATAGGAACAAAATCCGAAGCTTGTGTTGCACATGGCTCTTGCCTTGTTTCGCCAGTTTTGCCTCCCTGTGTTTCAGGATGCAAATTAATGTTTCATTAGTTTCCAAGTTTCCATCACGTTAATGTCTTAAATAATTTATTCTGTGCATGAGCTGAAGATAAAATACAAGAGTATAAGATCTCTGAATAATTCAGAATTATGTGCCTCTTTCAGAAAAGAAGCTGGTTAAGTGCTGGGGGTAGGAAGGGAGGGTATTTCTTGGTTTTAAGTGTAGTTTGGACAGCTCCAAACTGTTGTTGTAGCTGCAGCAGCCAGCAGTGATCATGTAAAATGACAAGAACCTTCCAGGGAAGTTCACAGAGCTGGGGGTTTTCCTGTTCAGGATTGGGAATGAGAGTAATGAAAAAGATGCTAACAACAACGTTTCTGGTACCCTCAGCATTTTATTTTAATGCCATAGTATCGCAGTTAAAAATGCACATGTGGCATTGCTGCAGATTTCAGGAATTCTGACCTGCCTGGTTTGATCCAGCTGGTTTTATTAAAGGAGGGAAGAGGAGGTTGGGAGCGTTGGAGGTGAGTCTATTAGTTCTATTAATTACTAAGTGGAAAGTTGATCTGTTTGTGCAGCAGCTGGCACATCATGTGCCTTCCCTGTGCTCTTGTACCAGGTATTCTAGGAAAAAAATAAGTATAGTTTTATGAGCTCCTGTTTGTTGAAAACGCTGTAGAATCCTCAGCTGTGGTGTTCCTTCTAGCAAGGCAAAAAACATCCTTTCGGTGTGTTTAGAGGCAGTGCTGTTAGAGACAGAGAAGTTAACCCAGTGATCCCGAATTTCCCCTAGAGCAGAGAGCTCTGATGAGCCCCACACTGCAGGGAAGGCTGAGCTGGGCTGTGCCTGGTGCTCCAGGGTGGCAGCTAAAGTCTTTACCTTTGCACACAACTGGATGTGTGGGTGGGAAGAACGGGATGAGGAGTGCCCAGAGCTGGCGGTGCCTCGGGAAGTCTGGGGGCTCAGGGGAGCTATCCCTGCAGCCCAGAAAGCGCCACTTTCATCGCAGGACAGAGCAAGCTGAATTGCCCGCTGGAAAGGGAAGCGCTCTAAAAATAGCTGGGCGTGGAATTGAAATCTTTGACTCGTGTTTCCCACCTCAACTTCTCACGCGTGTTCCTCTCGGCGGAGCGGAGCGGAGCGGAACGGCCCGACTGCACAAAGCCTGCCGGGCTCCGCCGGGCTTCTCCCGACTGGAAAATCTCTCCCGCTAGCTCCTAAGCGTCGGGGAGATGCCAGGGGCTGCGCCCGCGGCCCGCAGCCCCGCGGGAAGGGCTCGCTCACCTCCGTGCGGATCTGCAGGGGTTAAAGCCTTGGCAAACACGCCGAGATTTTCCAGAGCAGCTCTCCCGAGCTCACAGCTGCGGCCATTTTTCCAGCAGGAAAATTCTAGCACTACATCTTAGGTGTGTCAGCTGGAAGGGCAGGCGCGCCGGGTCGGTGCTGGAGCCTTGCAGCCCTGGCAGCCCCGGCAATGCCGCGCGGCCCCGGGCGGATTTCGGGGCACAGCAGCCGGGAGCGCTCCCCTGCCAGCCGGGCGCCGCTCTTTGTGCGGGTCAGCGGAGGATTTCATCTCTCTGCGCCGGTTTAGTGCGAGGCACAAACTGTTTTCCGTCTGCATTAAAGTTCCTCAAGCAGCTGCTTGCCTTTTTTTTTTTTTTTTTTTTTTTTCTTCCTCCTTGGAGGGGGAGTGTGAGTCCCTGGGCCCCTGCTCCAGGAGGAGTTGGCAGGCAGCTCCTGGAGCAGTAAAATGACACCATGCTTCTCCTCCATTTTCTAATGAAATCTGCAGAGTGGGAAAGCAACACAAGTTGGAAGCGCCTTTCTTTGGAATCTCTCTGTAACTCCACCGTCCCCTGCTCTGAGGGTTTGCAGCAGGTTTGTTCTTTACGAAAATCTGTCCTTTTTAATGCTAGTTTCTGTAAACTTGCTGTTGCTTGTCAATTAACTCTGATAAACTGTAAGTCTGTTAATGTTGTCTTTCTGCCTTAATACAACTAAAGATAAAATACTGGTGCGTAGAGCAAACTTTTCTTAACAAACAGCTAGTTTAGAGCAAGTTAAAATGTTAAGATAACAATTTAGGGGTGCTGGAATTCATAGTAGCCATATTGGAATATTAATGTGTTATTTAGCCTTCTGAGAAGTTGTGGAGCAGAAAATGTTGGACAGGTTGAATTTTACAGCTTGAAACTTACTCTGTGGTTCTGAGGGAAGCAAAGGCAGGGGAATTCTGTTGCACTTTGGATAATTTCAGCTGAAAATTAGCATATAATTGTGGGCTCTGCATATTGTATAGCATAGCCCTGGAACCTGGCAAATGTGTTACACAATTTGCTGATATCACAGTAGAGAGAATTTCCATATTTGCTAAGGAAACAAATGCTTAGAATACATGTGAAACACAATATTTCTAAGGTGTTAGAGAAGTGCTGTTGGTGCTGTGCCCTAGGGCTGGCTGGGCAGTGAGTGCCTTGTTTATTTGTTGCGCTCTTTGATAGTCCAAAGTGATTCGAGTTCCTGCAGGTCCCTCGGGGTCTGTTCTAACACACTTGGTCTTAAAGTGCTTTAATTAGGAAAGTAAAGTGTTAGGGCTGCCCTGGGCTTGCTGTTGGCAGCTCTGTCTGGGTGTCCGGGGAATGTCAGATGGAAATTATTTCACTTTACCCCAGAGGAGCAGTGCTGGGTGTTGTGTTAAAGTCTTTTCAAGTGGGGTGTGCTTGTGTTTTCTGCTTAAGGTGGCAGTGGAAAGAACGAGAGCTGGAACAGTGTGTGCCAGAGGTGTGTGTGTGTCCGTGTCCCAGGACTGCTCTGCTGGCTGCAGGAAGGGATTGTGTGTGTCACAGCTCAGCTGAGCTGTGCTCCGGGCTCTGCAGGGTCGTCCGTGGAAGCAGCTGGGGCAGGAGGCACAGGGAGAGCACCAGAAGTTATGGTTTGGGCACTGGTTACGCAGCTTGTGGAGTGGGAGCAAATGTGGTTTAATTTCAGAGCTCGTTGCAGTACCTGGACGGCAGAAAAGTGCAAAGTCCTTCTGCATTAAATTGTCAACAACTTCTCAGCAATTTGCTTAAATAGCACCTCTCCCCCTTCAGGGCTTAGTTACTCTCAGTTACTTTATTTATAATGCAAGAAATTTTAGAAGCACCAAATGAAGTAGATTTGTTTAATATTATTTCTTATTTGTGAAGTTCAGTTTTGAACCAGAAGTCAGAATTTGTTGTCTCATTATGTACATCAAAATATTTTGCAAGGAACCAGTTGCTTTCCTTAATATAGGGAAGAGCTTAAATTGAGGAAATCTGAAGTGGTGGTTGTGATCTCTATCAGCTTCCCAGTTTATCTGATAGCCTTTCAATACCTTCTGTTCCCTGTGCTCTGTGCAATACATTGAGTTGTGTCCTGGCCCTTCCTCTCCTAAATTCTGTCCCTCTCCAGTCAGCTGTGAACTGGGAGAGCTGGGTTCCTGCTGTGCCCTGGGAGGGGCAGCTGAAGTTGGTTGTCCTCACCCTGATACTTCTGCCCTCCTATTTGTCAAACAAGGAGATCTCCAGAGTTTTCTGTCCTGCATCCCTTAAGAAGCCTAAATGCAATATTCCATTAAAACACAACTCAGGTGCTGATTCTTCAAAGCCTTTATTCTAAAGGCTTCTATTTTGTGTTTTTCAGAATATGTAAAGTAGAAATAAACAGAAATTATATCATAAGTAGCACTTACAACATTCAAATTGATTCCTTAAACAAAAGCTTGAGTTTGTTTTTATTTTTGTTGTATTCCCATGACTCAGTTCCTGAAAGTGAATGATAAAATGGTCTTTAAACATATTTAAAAGATTTTAAAAACTCCTGAAAACAACATTCTCAGTCGTGTAGTAACATTATTCCTGGTGCTAAGGGAGGTCATGGTCAAGTATAGAGGTATCTTGGGAAGCTTCACAATAAATATTAAGACACTTTATGGATATCTCATCCAAGAAATTTGAAAAGCACATGAGCATATCAATACTGTGAGGGATAGCAGTCACACAGCAGTTCCTGCCTGGTGACCTGACTGCCTCCCTGTCCCTGTCCCTGGCTGGGTGTGCTGTGTTCCCTGCCACCTCTGCCCATGCTTTCACCTTCCCCTCGCCTTGCCGGGGCCGTGCTGTCAGGACTGAGATAATTTGGAGCTGCAGTTGCACATTTGGCATTTTCCCAGTGCCAGCACTGTCCTTCCCTGTGCTGGCAGCCGTTCTGCTGGCACCTCTCACTCCAGGGCATCAGTGACTTTTCCTTTGGGTGTTGGGCTCCTTAAAGCAGGGAATCCTTATCAACGTGTCCTGTAGGTCCTGTTTAGCATGCTGTAAATGAGAACTTGGTTAGGAGTGGTAGCAAGGCATATTCCTGCTTCCAGGTCTGTGCCGTGGAACTGTGTGATTGTGGGATAACAGCTTTTCCTCAGGGATGAGTTACAGCTTGAATCAGAAGAAATGCTGCCATTACATCATGTATAAACACCTCTGATAATATTGACTTAGTCTTCAATTTTTTAAGTTGCTGTTCACGTGAATAACTCTGTCCCACTTTCTTTTTCCTGGGGGTGGGGGTAGTGCCAGAACAAACCAAGACAAGTGTAAGCCAGCCCCAGCCTGTCACCTGCACCGGCACTTCCACAGGAACCAGCACTACTAATAATGCCAAGCGGGCCCCAGCCAGCAGCCAGCAGCAGCCCTTGCCTCGATACCCTCCTCGGGAAGTACCACCACGATTCCGACACCAGGAACAGAGACAGCTTCTGAAACGAGGGCAGCAGTTACCAGTGATAGCTGCAAACCTGGGATCCACTCCCAAAGTGTTAAACAGCCAGTCAGGAGGCAGCACTGGCACCAGTAACCAGCCCGTGACCAACGGAGAAGTGCCCAACAGCAGCAAAAAACAGCCAGGTGAGGGCAGGTACCTTGTTTTCCTTCAGCTCAAATCGAGTAGCTTAAATTCAGGTATTCAGGGGAGTATTTCAGCCAACATTATTTAAACTTCCACTGTAAGCTGTAGCATGAGGTGATCCCTTCCTGTGTCAGGTGACAGTGAATGTTGCAGGATGGTGTTGGCCTCTCTGGGCAGGTTCTAGGTTGAAGCTTCAGCCTTGTCTCAGTTGTTGGCAGCAGTAGCTGGCAGACACGGCAGGGTTGGAGCAGGTGGTGATTCTAGTGTGACCTCTGCTGTGCTGCACATCCCCAGTCTTTGTCCTCAGCATTGACCCAGACGTGGTCGTGGTACGAAGCACCTTTGTTGTGTCCAGTTTTGATAGACACATCCCGGAAAGAAGGGTCTTTGGGACCCACCCCTGAGATGGGCTGATCCCACAGCCAGGGGACGGGGGAATTCTGCCCCACTCAGGTGACACCCCACCTGCAGAGCTGCTCCAGCCCTGGGGCCCAGCACAGGGAGCACGTGGAGCTGCTGGAGCAAGTCCAGAGGAGACACCAGATGAGCAGAGGGATGGAGCAGCTCTGCTGGGATGAAAGGCTGGGGGAGTTGGGATTGTTCAGCCTGGAGAAGAGACCAGGGGTGACCTAAGAGACCAGGGCCTTCCAGTACCTGAGGGGAGCCCACAGGAAGGGTGGAGAGAGACTTTTTACAAGGAATGGAGTGACAGGACACGGGGAATGGCTTCCCAGTGCCAGAGGGCAGGGTTGGTTGGGATAGTGGGAAGGAATTGTTCCCTGTGAAAGTGGGGGGCCCTGACACAGGGTGCCAGAGCAGCTGTGGCTGCCCCTGGATCCCTGGCAGTGTCCAAGGCCAGGTTGGGGCAGCCTGGGACAGTGGAAGGTGTCCCTGGCATGGCAGTGGAACTGAGTGGTCCTCAAAGCCACTTCCAGCACATTCTTTACGTGATTCTGAACAGCACCTAGAGACATGGCTTTCAACTTCATACCTGGAGATCCAGCTGGGGTACAGCTTGTTCAGGATATCAGAATTGTCTTTTATTGACAGGTCAGGGTTTTTCTGTTTTTTCACCTGATGCTTGGTTGTATTACAGAATGGACCCACTTTCACCTTTACTGCTATTTAAGTTCAGTCATCTTTTGTTACTTTGGTGTGTTATGCACTCCTTCAATAACCTTTGAAGTCTTTGTGACTCTGCCTGTTACATGTGTGGGATGTGTTGTTCAGTGACTGCACTAACATGCTGTTTGGTTAATTTTACAGAACATTAATGTAGTTTATTTTTGTCTGGGAAAAAAGTAACTTTCTGTGAGGGATCTAGTTTTTCAAAGGGATTTGGTATTAATGCATGCCAATGCTCAGTACTTCCTTATTTTTATACTTGTATTTATATTTTGATGTGCACGTAGCAGTGATGATGTAACTTTTTCCCCACAAATACTTTCTTCTGTGACTTTACTGTTTCTTTCTTTCTTTCTGTTTCTCAAAATTAGTGTTTTATAGACTGCAAAGGATGTGACTCTCAGCCCCTTTAGCAAAAAAAGGAAAGAAGTAATAAAACCCTGAAAAGAGCCTTGATATTTCAAGTTTGAGTTAAATTTTGAGCTGTTCTGATTACTGCATCTTGAAGAAGCAGGATACAAAATGAAACTGCTGGAGGCAGTTTATCCCCGAGTCTTTGAGGAATGTTTCCCATATTGCTTTCCAATATTATTTCTGTAGCATACTGATAGAACTCTTTGCCATTGCAATAGGTAATTTTTAAGTAGCTTATTTTCTTTACTACGCTTGTATGATCTTCCTGTCCGTAGTGATGTTTAAAGTTGCCTTTCATTAAGGTGAAACTTTTCCTGCAGCATGTATACTCTACTGGTCAAGTTGTGTAGCAAAGTGATTTAAATAAGTGGTAATTTAAATAAAAATTCACACATAAACTAATTTAAAGAGTATTACTGCTTACACCACCTAGTAAAGTCTCCCAGTTGTATCCAGAGGATCTGTGTACTCTTCTCCATTGTAATTCTTCCTTGAACACCAGCCCAGTGTTCAGTTAGCTGGATTCCCATTTGTATACTGCATTTTTACTCAGTTTTCCTTGATTTTGTGCTGGTGTGGCTGGACACCATTAGGCTGGGCACTACCAGCATATCCCAGTGCTGTACTGGTGTCTGGGGCTGCTGTACTGGTGTCTGGGGCAGTGTCTGCCTCACTGGGGCAGTTCTGTGCTCTGAGTCATACCCTGATTATTTGGGTGGTGTGTCTGCAGGCCAGGCTGGAGCCACGAGGTTCAGGGACAGAAGGGTTGGCCAGATCACTTTGTCACCTTAGGAGAATGGCTGTGCTGCCTTAGCTCCTGTCAGAGCTCTGTTCCTGGCCCTCCGTGTGTCCCAGGACAGCTCAGAGTCTGGGGCTGGCACTCAGGTCTCCTTTCTTGGTGCCTTGGGTGTGCCTGGAAGGTCTCTTTCCCTGGAATAACCAGGAACAGCTTGGTTTGGATGTTTGGAGTCAGTTTGGAGTCAGGTTTGGTTTGGAGTCAGTTGTCATGTTCTTTCCTACACATGGGCAAGAAGATAATGGAAAGGCAAATATTTTTTTCTGTGCTGGATTTCTGTCCTGGTTTCAGGCTTGGTCTCATGTGTTGCTGGTGAGGTGCAGGAGGCCCCATGCAGCAGGGTCTAATGTTTTCTGACACCTCTGTATGTGAAAGGAAATGCTGTTCTCATTTGCCTGCCTCAGTTTCACTTGCTCTCCCTGCTTCCTCTTTCAGCCTCCACCAGCAGCTCCAGGTACTCTCCTTGTTTCCTCTGGAATCAGAAACCCCGTGGAATTTGGCAGATTTGTAGGTTGCTTCCATAGACAGGATATCCGTGGCCACTGGGGTTAAATCAATGGCTACTGGCATTGATATGTATTTTAGGGATTAAAGAAAAACTGTGGCTTCAAGTGTTGGAGTCAGAATTGCTGGAACTGGGAATGGCTGTGGGTTTGTGTGCAGTTCCTGAAAGGATCTCTCCCCAGTTCCAGCTGTGGTTAGAATGGTTTGGCAGGTGCTTTGTAAAAGCCTGGGAATGCAGGCAGATGCTGCTGAATGTAAAGTCTTTAATTGCCCTGGGCACACTAAGATTTTAAGTCATTGGTATTGGAGAATTTTTTAGATATATCAGTGGTCTAAACCCCATCTTTTTGCTTGTGTATTTTGTGAGCAGTTGTCTCCTGTTTGGGAAATCAGCATTCTTTGTCTAGAACTAAAGATGAAGAAGGGATAGGTGGACTGGGGGTTTTTTTCCCTGCTGTTTTTAGGACATTTGGCATATTGTTTTAGTAAAGACACATAAATGAAGGTCATGTCTTGTAGTGCTTCTGAAACAGATCCAGTCCAGTGCCAAGATGGTTATTTAATCTCCCTAAGCAGCTCTTTTTCAGGACACTTTGATACCCATTTTAGTTGTTGTCTTCACTGACATGCCCCATGTGCAGGCTTCACATGAAAGGAAGGGCTGATTGCTGCCCTGGTGTTTGCTCACCTCTGCTCTGGAGCACCTCGGAATAACCAGGTGGCTGTTCCACAGTGAAATGATTTATATCATGAACTGAGGTATTTCCAGCAGTAATTGCTTTCAACTGTGGCCAGAGCAGAGCAGGAGAGCACCACCAGGCTCCTGGCAGGGCTGCAGTTTGGATTCCTCCTGTCTGCCTTTATCCTGGTGCATCTCACAGCACAGCCACCAAGTTGTGTCCCAGGCAGAGCCTTTAGGAACAAGAGGTCCCTGCTGTGCCCTGGGGGTGCTTCTCAGCTGTTGGAGGAGTCAGGGAGGAAAGGAGCAGTTGGGATTTGCAGTTAGTAGTGATGAAGGTTGGATTTGTTTGGGGAACGTTGCTTTCAGTGTAACAGTTATGGGCTCCAGCTGTAAATTTTGTGAGTTTGAAAGATGAAGTTTGATTCTGTGCAGTGCCTGTGTGGCACAGGGGAGGAGGAGGAGGATGTGAAAGAGGGCAAATGATGGATTGTTGTGCATGGTGCTTAGGTTAAATCAGCATTGGGTCATACTCAGATGTTGCTGTTTGCTCAGTCAGGCAGCAGAATACTGACTTGGAGGTGAAGCAAATGTACTGTTCAGAGAGGGGAGAGGAACTTGCTGCAGTGTCAGGGCTGACTGCTCAACTTCTTAGTACAGTCCAAAATGAACGGGTTTTGGTTTCACTGACTGTAAATTCTTTCTCTATTTTGAATAAATCAAGCTTTTAAGGACATGTTAAATTGGTTCATTAAATGCCAAATGTGTAACAAGTAGGTTGTAATGGAAATGTCATCAAAGCAGCAGAGCTGCTAATTCTCACATTTCCAGGCCAAGTTGTCATGTCCCTGCTCCCTGTTTGGGGAACAGGATTCAGGGCAGATAGTGAGACTGAGCTGGCTCTGAGAGAAACCTGTCCTGAAAAAGGGGTCTAAGGACTGAGTTCACAGCAGTGAGTGCTTTGGGGACTGTTCTCTCATTTGCTCAAGTAACACTTCTGTGATTTTCTTGCTTTTTTTTTTGTAGGCATGCCTCCCATTCGGGACTTGGTGAGCCACTCCCCTAACCAGTCAGGTTAGCTACTTCCATCTCACCTGCTTTTGCACTACGTGTTTGTGGTAGTTACATGTTTCACACAATTTTGTCTGATTTTTTCATTTTTATTTTTATTCTTTGGCTTATGCTTTTCATTGGCATGGGTGTGTGAATGATTGCAGTACACTTTCTCTGTGCCATTGCATACTAATTTGGTTTGACATTTTTAATTTTCTAATTAAGTCAGATTTCATACTATGAGTTTTTGTCACCTTAGCATTAAAATACTGGGGATTTTTTTTACGTTTATACTTCCATACTGACTTGCCTCTTCATGGTATTGATTAATCTGTGCAAGCTTGTGCTTCCTATCAGAGACATGTCACACTGTGGAGGAAATCATGTCTTGATTGTTTGCTAAAACCCAGGACTGTATTTACTAAAATGCATTTGTTCATAAGGCCCAAAGGTGCAGTGATTGGCAAGGTATGGTATTGACAGTCTGGGGTGCCAGGTGTGCTGGAGCAGGAAAAGGAGGCAGAGGGTGCAAGATTCAGGTATTTCTTAATTTACGCTTCTCAATCCTGTTTATTTTTGCCCATGTGATGACAAACTGCTTTTTTTTTAAATGCATACAGTTTTTTGCAAATGTTTCCTGCAGGATAACTCATAGCTGGAAAGCATTAAATTGAAAATTACTGAAAACAATCTTAGCAGATTTCAGAATTTTAAGAAACTCAAGTTTGTGTAAATGTTTTTTTGTCAAGGCTTTAAGCAGCAAAAGTTCAGTTGCAACTTTAAATAGTTTTGGGAAGAAAAGCAAGAGTAGGCTGTTTTGGTTCCTTGTGCTGTGCACCAAGTGCAGTGTGATGTCACATGTCATTTTTCATTTTTGAGGGTGTTCTGTGGTCTCTGCCAGATCAAAAAAGTCAGAGCTAATATCTGCTTGCCCTGTGTTTGTATCCTTAGTCTCTGAAGTTCGTGAGCTGGGGAGGTTCAGGTAGGAATGTTCCAGAGCAGTGGCTCATACTAGACATCACTAACACATTTATGTCCAGGAGAAAGACTGTTGGTCTAAGTAGTTTTGTATGAGAAGATGAGCTGAGTGGAAGTTAATCACTGCGTGCTGGTGGTGGATTGGCTCTGCACAAACTGCATCACAGCTAAGTTAGGGTAAACAGAATTATAATAAATGCAAGCTTGCTTTATGTATTCTGCTGCTGTGCAAGTTAAGAGTTTGTTTTACCATCTCCCACTGACTTGTAGTCCTGACCTGTATCTCTCTGTGCTGTATTCAGGCTGTTTGCCATCTGTGTGCCTTTGTGCTGCTTTTAAAAGGGATGCTGTGACTGGGATGTTGTGTGATCAGGATCTTGTTCTGTGCCATTGGTTCTCTCTCTCCCAAGAGTGCACACAGCTCTTTGATTAGTCCCTTAGTACAGATTAAATGTCCTTCCGTAAAATACCAGGGTGAGAGTTGAAACCTTGTAGTTTGTTGGACAGTTGTTTAGACATGACAGTGTTATACCGCCACACAAACCAGCAGGTTCTGGGTTGTGCTCAGCTGAATCCTGGTTCTCCTGAGGGTGGTGGTGGCGGCTCTCCAGGACTGTGGAGCTGCCAGACACTATCACAGCACTCTGCCTGCCTGCCACGGGTCTTTCCCACTCCTCCTGTTCCAAACTGCCAAGCCACCACTCTTGTTTCTCACATTGATTTAGCAGGTGAAGCTCAGCTTAGTGCTGAGCAGCAGTGGGTGATCCCTGCTCTGTGCTGCTCCAGCTCTGGGTGCCAGGGTCTTGGACTCAATTCTGTTTCACTGTAGGATAAGTAATATTGATATTGACTAAAAATTAATTGCCAATAGACTTATGCATCAGTGCATTCTGAAAGCAGAACTTCAGATGGGTCTTGTGCTTTTTGTGCCAA
This sequence comes from Cinclus cinclus, assembly GCF_963662255.1. NCBI lineage: Eukaryota > Metazoa > Chordata > Aves > Passeriformes > Cinclidae > Cinclus > Cinclus cinclus. The sequence continues at coordinate 627,951 of NC_085061.1, read as the reverse complement.
GCTGTTGTTGTATAAAAGAAAATATCTTGAATAACTTGTACTGAAGATTCTTGTACCACGTCTGTAACGGGGATGGGAAGGTGTGTGCTCTCTAGCTGCTGTCACACAGAGCAGTTGGTACTGCTGGGCCAGGGCCGTGTCCTCTGGGAATTTCTGCCTTTCGGTGGGGTTTCGGGTTTTATTTAGTTTTGTGGGTTTTAATATGCATATGTGTTTCAGAAAATACTCTGTATATGGTGATACCAAGTATTCTTTAAAGAAATGGTTTTCTGGAAGAAAAAGACCTTTAGTAGTCTAAATTTTCTGAGGTTTTTGTGGGAGCAGCCCAGCATGCTGGGAGGTGTTCTGGGTTGTGTGTGACAGCCTTTGGGCAGCAGTACTTAGACCTTTCTCTGTCACTTTCCATGACTGCAGTTTTAACAGAAGCAGAATAATAAGCAAAATAATTCCTGGCTTAATACCTTTATACCATTTTCCCCCCCTCTTCTCCTTAATGAAGTAATAATACCAAACTCATAATAATGCTCTTGGGCTTTCCTTCTTCATTTTAGATCTGAACCACAGTGGTCTAGGATCCCATTATGAAAATTCTCACTGGGGACCAGTCTCTTCAAATAGTGACTCCAGCACAAACTGGGATAAAGTTATCGTAGACGGCTCTGACAAAGAAGCATGGCCATCAATCACTGGCAGTGACCCAGAGCTGACTTCAGAATGTATGGACACTGACTCTGCCTCCAGCTCTGGGTCAGAGAGGAACCTCGTCATCATGGCTTCAGGGAGCACAGGAGGAGAGGGCGATGGCATTCGCAATGGCATCGGACATGGGTCTCAGAATAAGTTTGTGGTTGGTAGCAACAGCAATAATGTGGGCAATGGAAGTATTAATGGGCCCTGGGGGTTATCCCATGGGTCCATAATAAGCACATGTCAAGTTTCTGTGGATGCTCCTGACAGCAAATCTGAAAGTAGCAACAATAGAATGAATGCTTGGGGCACCATAAACTCTTCATCAAATGGAGGGTTAAATCCAAGCACTTTGAATTCAAATGGCAACCATGGTGCCTGGTCCGTGTTGGAGAACAGTGGACATGCCCTGAAAGGGTCCGTGGGGAGTGGGAGTCCTGGCACAAGCATTCAGTGCAGTACCATAGGTCAGATAGCCAACAGCCAGAGTATTAACTCGAAAGTGGGTGGCTCAGCCCACGGTTCCTGGGGAAGCCTTCAGGAAAGTTGTGATTCTGAAGTAAATGGTACAAGGAATGTTTCATTCAGTGGGCAACCTCAAAACCTTAACACTGAAATGAATGGACCAAATAACACTACTAACTTCATGACCTCTAGTTTACCAAACTCTGCTGGTTCGGTGCAGATGAGTGAGCTGCCCAGCACTGCGGGGCCCGGGGCCTGGCGCGTGAGCACAATGAATCATTCTCAGATTCAGGCCTCTCCAGTGGCAAATGGCACTTCCATCTCTCACCTGAGCAACGGGGAGGCCAAAACTGGCGGCTCTTACGGTACTACCTGGGGTGCCTATGGTTCTACTTACTCTGGAGACAAATGTCCAGGCCCAAACAGCCAAGCTAATGGTGACACTGTGAATGCAACTCTAATGCAGCCGGGCGGGAGCGGGCCTGGCAGCACTAACTTTCAAATCAACGGGAATAAAGGCGGAGGGGTGTGGGAGGCAGGGACAGTCAGCTCCCAGAACATGCCCTGGGCAAACGGGAACGGTGCGAGCGCTGGTGGGAGCAGAAGAGGATGGGGCAACCCTGCACAAAACACTGGCACCAACATTTCCAACGGGGAATGGAGCAAACTGCCCGGCAATCAGCATTCCAATGAAGGTATGAATGGAAACAGCAGGAAGTTTACAAATGGATGGAAGTCTACTGAGGAGGATGATCTCAACAGCCAGAGTTCTGCTGCCTCCCAGATGGCTGAGCAGAGCAGCACGTGGGCCAAAACAGGTACGGGGGACAGCGAGGGCAGCTCAGAGAGCACCGGGTGCCATGAGGACAGAGCACCTACGGAAGGCCAGAACCGAGAGAGGAGGAAAGTTGACCAGCACACATTACTCCAAAGCATTGTCAACAGAACTGACTTAGATCCACGTGTCCTTTCCAACTCTGGTTGGGGACAGACTCCAATCAAACAGAACACTGCCTGGGATACCGAAACATCACCGAGGGGTGAAAGAAAAACTGACAATGGTACAGAGGCCTGGGGGGGCTCTGTGACACAGACTTCCAGCTCAGGGGGGTGTGTGGATAGACCTAGCCCTAATAATAACGATACCTCATCTGTATCGGGGTGGGGAGATCCAAAGTCTGCTACAAGGTGGGGAGACTCCAAAGGGTCAAACAGCCAAGGGGGGTGGGAAGAAGATTCTGCTGCTACAGTAATGGTCAAGAGCAATCAGTCGTGGGGAAGTGGCAAAGAGGAAAAGTCATCCTGGAATGACACACCGAAGATGAAGCAGGGATGGGGAGATGGACAGAAGGCCAGCCAGGGATGGGCAGTGTCTGCTGGTGATAGCTGGGGCGAAAACTCTAGAAGTAACCACTGGGGTGAGGCAAAGAAATCCAGTTCTGGAGGCAGCAACAGCGACAGGTCGGCGTCTGGTTGGAATGAGCCAGGTAAATCAAATTCTGTTACTTGGGGAGGCAATAATGCGACCCCAAACAACTCTTCAGGATGGGATGAGCCTGCAAAGTCTAATCAGAACCAGGGCTGGGGAGACCCTCCAAAATCCAATCAGCCTCAAGTCTGGGGGGACTCGTCAAAGCCAATCAACTCTCCTGAGTGGAACAAGCAAGATGTTGGCTCTTGGGGAGCCCCGTCTGCCACAAACAAGCCCCCGGGCTCCGGCTGGCTGGGGGGGCCAATGCCAGCCCCGGCAAAGGAGGAAGAGCCCACGGGCTGGGAGGAGCCATCCCCCGAATCCATACGCCGCAAGATGGAGATTGATGATGGAACTTCTGCTTGGGGTGATCCAAGCAAATACAACTACAAAAATGTGAATATGTGGAATAAAAATGTCCCTAACAGTAGCAGCAGTTCAGACCAGCAAGCACAGGTACATCCGCAGCTACTGTCTTCAAGTGCCATGTCTAGCAAGGAGAGCAGTTCGGGTTCTGGTAAGCCTGGCTTTTACCCAAATTTGTGTTTTGTATTGATCATAAAGCACTTTTTTAGTCTTGCTTCTTAGAACAGTGTTTTAGTTTCAAAGTGGAAAGGGCAAAGTGGCGATGAAGTACAGTTTCTGTTTATTAAAGAAATGAACAGCATTGTCACATTGGCATTGTCGCATTGATGTTTTTGTACAGATTGGGAGATTGGCTCTAGTTTTAAATAACTGCAGTAAAATGGGCTAAACAGCTCTGCTTGAGTTCTGGGGAGTGGGAACACAGAGAAAATACTTAAAATAGTGTCTGAGGATTTAAATATTTTCCTAAATTATTCTAAACAAGCTGAAATTTAATTTTGCCAATGAGCCTTCAAAGAAAAGAAACATGTTGAGCTTCTGCAGGACAGAATGAAGGGTGATGGGTTTATAAGGATTTGGTATCACTTTCTAGTTTTGTAGCTTCATGAGCACTGAATGATGATTTTGGAGAGGAACTTAATGGAACGTAGGAAATATTTTGTGCTGTGTCTCTTTTTCAAGTGCCAGATGGGGTCACTTGCATGTAACGAGCAGCTCTTAGCTTAATACCTTAGAAAATTGTATTATCAGAATGTAATTCTGTAAATACAAAATCTGTATTTTTGCGATAACTTTTTAGCTGAACATCTTGCAGTTGTAACAATGAACCTCAGAATGGAAATACGTGCTCACGTGGTTTTTTACTGTGTGTTAAGGATCTAGAAGAGGCAAAACGCTTGAGTCTCTTTAGGTAGCTTTAAAATCCTGTTCAGAACAATGCCAATAACTGCCCTTGCTTTGCAAAGGTTGGGGAGAGCCTTCTGCTCCAGCCACTACTGTAGATAACGGGACTTCGGCGTGGGGTAAGCCCATGGACACTGGTACGAGCTGGGGAGAGCCTGTCAGCGATGCAGGAGGCACCTCTGGCTGGGGCAACGCTTCTCTTGGGCAGCAGCCTCCAAATAAACCTGGTGAGTGCTCTCAGCATGTTTGAGAAAGGTCAGACACCCCTGGGGAAGCTTCCTGTGTCTCAGGGGTTTTTACCGTGCGGTAAAATCGAGCTGTTTGGTGAAGCTGCTCCTGAAATGTTCAGTGCTGGGGTTTTTTTCCACTACCAGGGCCTAAATCTATGCAAGATAGTTGGTGTGGAGATGATATGCCATTGAGTGGCAGTCGTCAGACCAGCTGGGAGGAAGAGGAGGATGTGGAGATTGGAATGTGGAACAGCAGTTCCTCACAAGAAGCTAACCCATCGCTGAACTGGCCACCCTACGTGAAAAAAATGCCCACAAAGGTGAGAAGCAGCTCGGGGCAAGGCTTGCTGTCATTTCTGAAAGCTAAGTCAGAAGGGATTGCTGCACTTACACAGTACACTTCAATTTTCATTCATAGCACTTTGAGATGTAATTAAAGTAGGATGTGAATATCACAGGAATTCCTTTCTGTTTTTAAGGGAATAATGAAAGGTGGAAATAAGCAGGATGAAACATGGATCAATCCATTCATTAAGCAATTCACAAATCTCAGTTTTTCAGTAAGTATTTGTCTCTGTCTGGCTCTGCTGCCTTTCCACAGGGCTTGTTACGATGCACAGGCACTGAAATGCTCCATTGCCAAGTGTTCATTTTCATTGTGGCTTTCTTTTTACTTGTGTTTGTCTCCCCTGTCAGCCATCCCTTTTCTGTGCATTGTCATTTCAAAAAGGCCTCTTTATTGATGAAAAATGGTTTTGTAACCACTACCCCCATATTCATCCCATAGCCTTATGCTTCACTGCATTTGCAGAGGAGTTCTGGTGGGGAACCTGTTCTTGACTGGAGAGCAGCTGAAGGGCGGAAATGCTTTAAAATAGCATCTGATTGTTTTGATTTTTCTTTCTTGCCTTTTTGAATTGTAATAGTGTGCAGGAATCTATTTGTTTTATCTTTAAAATATTATTATTAAATAATTGTGATTTATTTTATTACTTCAGAGAGAATCACCAGAAGAAACCATACAGAGCAATAAGATGGACATGTCTGGAGGTAAGAACAGCAGAACCAAGCTGGGCTCTATTGCTGCTTCTTCTTCCATGCTCTCTTTTACCTTATATTCTTCTGTAAATTACCTTTTTAAAATGATATGTAGTGTATATATAACTCTATATATTTAAGTATATATTTCCCTAAAGAAAAGGAATGTGCTTGTAAAGTATTTGTGTGTGTGAGTAATGCTGCACACAGAGTCACCTGGTTGCTATAGGAATATTGGCCCTGTATCAAACTAAGCTTATTTATGTTTATATATGTTAAACTGACAGGAGAGAATGTTTTCAGGGTGTGGTGGGTTTATTTCTTGTAATAGAAATATCTTGATTGCCCTCTGGGCACCTCCACTGAGTATAAACAGAAACATACCAAATCCCACACTGGCTCATCGGGTTCATTCTTGGAAACACGTGTTCAGTTCCAAGAACTAAGTTAATACTGAACAATTATTTTAGAAACTTTTAAACCTGAGTGTAAAGTTACTTGGGAGCAGTTATAGTTTATTTGATTCCATTCACTGTTAGGGTTTCTTTAGCAAATAAAAGATAGTATAATTCTTAATAAGTTAATAACAATATACTACGATGATAGAATATTTAACTGAAACTAATTGCAACACTGCAGTTTTTAGTGTAGTTACTCTCTCCAAATTCCACTTGGGTATTTTCGTTTTGGGACTCATAGTCTTTTGGGTACAGGAATTGTTCTTTGAGTTTTAGATTTCAACATTAATGGCAAGCCTGATATTTAAGTTTTCGCAAGTTTAAACAATTGCGCATTCTTGGCTTTAAGAGAAAGCTGAGAGTAACACCTGTGTGAAGCCTTGTGAAATCTGCTGGTGCTGATACCAGGTCTCAGCTGTCTGTAGCCATTGGTACAGGGGTTTCCTTTCCCTTGTCAGTGAAGCCCAGGCAGTCCAGAGCTGCAGCGCTGTTTGTTTTCTGGGTGCCCTGCCGAGGGCAGTGCCAGGGCAGCTGTCCCCAGGGTGCTGAGCCAGCTGTGTGTGTCCCCAGGGTTACTGCAGGACAAGAGGATGGAGATGGACAAGCACGGCCTGGGCGTGGCAGATTACAATCGTGTGGTTGGGAAAGGCCCCGGTTCTCGTCCCCAAATTCCCAAAGAGTCTTCCATGGATCGCGGTCCTTACTTCGATAAGGTCGGTCTGTGACACTGCTGGGCTCCTCCACGCTGCTCCCCAGGGGTGACCTGTGTGCTCCTGGGCTGGCTGCAGGTGCTGAGGGGGGACTGAGGGCTGGTTAATCCATCCCATAGATCTGTTCTTTTGAACTCACTGATGCACAGTACTAAGCACTTTCTGTAGCCCTTCACAGTGCCAATGACTAACCTGATCTCTTTTGTTTTCTGCCTATTTCCTGCTGGTGCTGGACTGTCCTGTGACTCTTCCCTTCTGCTCCTGCCATGGTTTCTCCCTTCTGCTTGCTTGCTGGCTGGTTGTTGTGCCTCGGTTTGTCTGTCCCATCAGGATGGCATTGTAGCAGACGAGTCCCAAAACATGCAGTTTATGTCCAATCAAAACATGAAGCTTCCCCCTTCAAATAATGCACTACCTAACCAAGCCCTGGGCTCCCTAGCAGGGCTGGGTATGCAAAGCTTGAATTCTGTTAGACAGGTAAGGCTGTGTGCATATCCTTGGCGTGTTACTTGACAGCATTTAATGCCTTTTGATACAACGTTGTAGCTGCTTGTGTGATAGATTGGTGTTTAACTTGTAATTGAAATGTGTGGGGTGGGAGGAAGCAGCAGAAGAGGTTTATTGTCGCTGACTGCCCATCCTTTCCCCAGAATGGCAATCCCAGTGTGTTTGGTGTTGGGAATATAGCAGCACAGCCCAGGAGCATGCAGCAGCCTCCAGCACAACCTCTTAATTCATCTCAGCCTAATCCACGTGCTCAAGTGCCTCCTCCATTACTATCCCCTCAGGTAAGTGATAGAGAAAACACTCTCTGTATAAACTACCTAAATGCTGCCTCAGAAAATCGTTCCTTGTTTGTTGGTGTTGCTGATAGTCATTCTGTAATCATTTGGGAACATATTTGTCTTGATGAAGCCAGGCATCTGCTGACCAGAGATTATGGTATTTTACATATTCTGGACTAAGTAAACCCGTTGCAGTCACCTTTGGCCCTGGTGTGTGTTGCAGGTTCCAGTATCATTACTGAAGTATGCACCAAACAGCGGTGGCCTGAGCCCACTTTTTGGCCCACAACAGGTAGCCATGTTGAATCAACTGTCCCAGTTAAACCAGCTTTCTCAGATCTCCCAGTTACAGGTGAGCTAGGCAGGCTGGTTGCTGGCTGCTGGCTGTGGTGTGAGTGAGGGAGCAGAGCCTGGTGTCACTGTGCTGTTCTAACCCCTGTCTGTCTCGCAGCGGCTGTTGGCTCAGCAGCAGAAGGCACAGCCTCAGAGGAGCATGCCTTCTGGGGGTCGGCAGCAGCAGGAGCAGCAGGTAAAGAAACGGATTCATTTTCCCTGCTCACACTCTCCTCATGACTGCTTCTCATCCGGAGCTGCATTTCTTGCTGTGACCCGTACTGGAGTGTGCAGGGGTGGAGGGAGTTTGACAGGCTTTAAAGGAGGGACTGAGTGCTGGGGTTTGGCTGTGCAGGATGCACAGGGTACAGAGGTGCATTTCATTCTCTTTCTCAAAACATGGAAGAGCTTTTGCTCATTGATATTGTAACTGCTCTGTTTTTTTTAAGGGTCGATCTCTTAGTATGCAGCAACAGATGATGCAACAGTCCCGTCAGCTTGATCCAAACCTGTTAATGAAGCAGCAAACTCCACCCTCTCAACAGCAGTCACTCCATCAGCCCTCCATGAAATCCTTCCTTGAGAATGTCATACCCCACACTACTCCTGAGCTGCAGAAAGGGCCGTCACCAATCAATGCATTCAGCAGCTTCCCTATAGGTGGGTGCCCTGCAGTCAGCCAGTGTCTGTGGGACACACAGCTCTGCTTTTCCCCTTGCCCCCTTCTGGAAAATGACTGTAACCCTGTCAGTACTTCCCATTTTAGTGGAAGTAGTAATTCTGTGTGGGGTTACCCTTGTTCACCCCATAACTTTTACCCAAGTATACTCATTCCCAGTGAGTGTCCCTGTCTCAGTGCAGAATACTTTACAGTCCTGAAGAAGGACAGGCTCCTTTCAGTGCTCCTTTTGCCCCCTGGATCCCCAGGGTGATACAAAGTCCTGATTCCTGGAGCTAAAGGACATTAAGAAGTTGAATCCATGCGAATAATCCATTGATGTAGACACATTTCTTGGGATTTCAGAAATGCTTTCAGTGGCTCTGGAATTGCAAAGATAGAACAAACTGTCACTTTGCCTGTTAGTGGTTTTGTCCAGGAAAGAAAGCTTTTGGCTGTGCATTTTTAAAGAATTGTTGACTCATAAGACAAAATGTCTGAACATTTATAAATGCAAACGTGTCCTGTTTCTTTCTCCCTACATTTTCAGGTTTCTGTCCAATTTCTACTTCAGAAATTCCAGGCTTGTATATTTTCTTCTTACTTTAGGTCCCTTTTAACGCTGTCTCACTACAATTTTTTGCCACTTACCACTGTTCCTTACCCCAGTTTCTTTTCCTCTCCTTCATTATTGCTTTTCTTCTCTTTTATTCTAATTGGGTCATTTCTGTTGGGCTGATAGCCTTTGCATTCTCATTGGCCTCTGCAGAGAAGTTTGGTGTCTGGATATGCAGCTGAGGTCCCTGTGCTTGCAGGCAGGGTGGCACGGGCCAGGACAGTGCCACACTGGGGGTGGCTTGTGGCCAGCCTCAGCCCCAGGCTGCTGCTTCAAAGCTGCTAGTGCTGATTGGCATCAGTGTCCAATTCTGCTTTCACTCAAAGGCCAAGGCATACAAATGAAGTTTTTTAGCTATTGGAGAGAATGTGTTAGTTCTAAGGAAGGGCATATTTTACTTTCTTGCCAAACTCTGCTGAGGGATTGCATCCTGCCCAGATCAGGCTCCTCTGTGTTTCATTCCTTGAGCTGGAATTGTTGTGTACTGCTCCATAGCTCCTCACATGAGTCATGGCCACGTCTCAGGAGCCTGCAGTATGTGTAAGGTTGCTTTGAGATTCCCCCAGGAGTCTGCCCCAGGATACACAGGAATTGTTTGGGGTCCCTCTGTCCAGTGATACAAGCACACAGAGCCACACTCAGTCTTCACATAAAGGCTTAAGGGTAGGAAAAGCATGTTGCTGGAATTTCTTCCCCATGTGAAGAGTTGAGTCCAGAGGAAAGCTGTGTCACCTCCCAGTGTACAGTGTGGTGCTGTAGTTGTGGGGAGAGGGAGCTCACCTTGCCCAGCTGTCTGCTGGGAAATCCTGTAGGTTTGTTGTTTCCTCCATGTTCTCATAACAGTGTCAGGAGAGCCAGCAAGGAAAGCAGCAAGGAGGTCCTGTTTCCATTCCAGAGAAGGGGTTTGTCAGGATTCACTAGATATTCACCCAAAGTAGAGACTGGGGGGCCTGAGCACCCTTTTCTCTCCCTGACCAGTTCTGCAGTCACACTGCAATTCATTACAGAATTCATTATTTCTATTAATAAATACAACCTTTATCTGTCAAATAGTGAGCATCACTGATGTAACCCCTAACTAATACTGAGTGCACTATAACTAATAGTATAACTGATATAACTAATATCAAGTCTTCCACAGTAGGATGTGAAAAATTACTTCTGGGAAGAGTGTTTAAATTATGGATTATGTCCAGGGACTGGTATCCATCACTCAGCCCACACATCTCCCACGCAGAGCTGTGCCAGAGCTGTGCCTGCTGTGGGCTGGCACTGGCCTGGTCACAGATGTGCCCTTCTGCCAGCTTGGGGTCTTTCTAACCCTCCTCTCAGAGGTCTGGTCTCTGCAGCTTCTCCAAAGGTAGAAGGAAGGTAACTGTGGTGCAGAGTTACTGCTCTGACAACACCAAAATGCCAGAGGGAGGTGCCAGGAACAGGATCGGTTGGACTTTCCCTTTTTTCTGTTTGAGCTATTGATAGTTGTTATATTTCTTAAAACTCCATCCTGTTCCAAGCACTTTTCGTGAGGCTTTTCAAGGGGAGGCTTTTCTAGCACCAACTCTTGCTCATGCCTTTAAGAAAAACAAACAAAACCCCCTCAGAAAATAAACCAGTTTCTTTATGGCTGTGAAAATCCCCGTAGCAGCAGGAGGAAGCCCTTGTTTGCAGTGCTGAAGGAAGGTGTTTCTAGGAGACACTGGGGGAAGTTCCCTGTGTGTCTCTGGCCTCAAGCTAAACCACTGTAGTGCTCTGTTTTCAGCAAAGAAGTAAATAGATCTGAAGGGCTGGAAAGGTACCCAGGTAGAGTTGTGAGTTCAGGATTCTTACAGACTTGGGAAGGGAGCAGGCATGTCAGGGTCAAAAATGTGAGCACGTTGTCCAAGGCCAGAAGAGCTGGTTCTCCCAGGTACTTGAGTTGGTTTGGGTTGGCATTGTTTTGATTCTCTGGCAGAGAAACATCTGGAAGTACAGACCACAGCTACAGCAGGTCAAGACTAGTTCTGTGTGCCCCATATTTTAGGTTTTTACATTTTAGTTTCTCTTAACTTCCTAATGTCTTCTTCCACTGACATTTTTGCATGAAGACATGAGCTGAGAACTTGGGAGTGCTTTGCATTGCTCAGCTTAGCTTCTGTGTGCAGAGAGTTCCCTGGTTTAAGTGCTAGAATGTTCCTGAGAACCAGAGACTTGGAAGCATGACATAACCATGGTAATGTGCTCTTCAGGGCTTTCTGGGACAGCAGTGGTGACGAGCAGGAGAAGTTCAGTCTGTATCTCATAAACTGTGTGTGCTTTCAGGAATGAACTCAAACTTGAATGTAAACCTGGATATGAGCAGTATTAAAGAGCCACAATCTCGGCTGAGGAAATGGACTACAGTCGACAGCATTTCTATGAACACATCCTTAGATCAAAACTCCAGCAAACATGGTATGTTCAGCATGGTCTTGAGCAGCACTCACAGCACGTCAGCCTGAGGTTCTGGCAGTCAGTGCAGTTTGCAGTGTTTGCTCTGGTTATAACTCCTGGGTCACAGTTTGTATTCTGTTGTCTGCACCAACTTGCTGCTTGTCTACCACAGCAGCCACAGCTTTGCTGACTGTGCTCACAGAATGATCTTGTGATTAGATTAGTAGAAACATTCTGCAGAATTCATTTTTCAACCAGACTTTTCTGTAAGTGTGACTGTTGCTACTGGCATTACCTTAATCTCCTGTGGAATGCTTCATATATTTTTAAGCCAAAAGCTTGGTTTTCAAGTTTTCTCTCCCACCACCCTTCTGTCCTAAGGTGATTTTGGGGGATTTACCACATTCTGGGCATGGCTGACATTTTTCCTGACAGGTTTTGGTTATGAATGTCTATGTTTGCATTCTAAAATTGGGAAGAGCCTTAGAAGGGCTAGACTTGGCACCATTGCTGTCTTTAGTTTTAGAGGAGGTGAACTTGGTTGCTTCATGTTTCATTCCAGTAATCAAGATTCATATGACATTTCAACTGTTTCAGTTGCTTGAAATCTCATCCAGTTAAAATTTGAGTCTGTAGCCCAAGAATCTGTGTCTAAAGATAGTTATAAATGTCCCCAGTCTCCTGTTACTGTTCAGTCTCAGATTGTCAGGGTATTTTTAGGTGCATCAGCTGCTTTGCTGCTCTGAGCTCTCTCTGGTGCCATAGCCTGGAGTGGCCATTCCCTGCAGCTGAACCCATCCCACTGTTGCCATAGGCAGTGGTGATGTTGCTTTACCTGTAGGTGATGTTTTCTGACCAGAGCTAGGAATTTCTGTGTCTCATTGAATCCCTGGTTCCCTCAGAACTGTAGCAGAACTACCTTTACTGTCTGATAACTTTTAAACCATTCCTTGTTCTGTCTCCAGGGATTTTTATTTTTTTTTTCCTGCCAAGAATAGGAATAGAATCTAGAGAGCTTTGCAGTAGCTAAAGATCCTTCACATGTTGTAGCTGTTTCTTTCATGAGCTCTCCCACCACAGAACCCCATTAGTCTGGGGTCCCACAGAATGCTCTTACCCTCTGGAGTGAATACTTTACTTCACTTGAATACATGTTACTTAGAATATATGTACTGGTTTAGTGAAGGGATTTCATGGGAGATTATTCTTAACAGTTTTATCCTGAATTACTGGGACATATTTCGTTTTGAGTTATGATCCTGTACTGTCTCCAGTATAACTTGGCATCACAAGGGAACAGTGTGCTGCTGTGTATTTCATGAATGATTTACAAGGGCATGATTTTGTATATACATATATAGGGATATAAAAACAGGTCGGGAAAAGTATCTGACTACCTTTTTTTTTTTTTTTCCTAATCAGGTGCTATTTCAAGTGGTTTTAGGCTGGAAGATTCTCCATTTGTTCCTTACGACTTTATGAACAGCAGTAACTCTCCAGCCAGTCCTCCCGGATCCATTGGGGACGGCTGGCCCCGTGCCAAATCGCCTAATGGCTCTAGCAGTGTTAATTGGCCCCCAGGTACAGCCCAGCCCTCCCCTCCCCTGCCCCGGGGCTTCTCCAGGATTCCTGGAGTGTTCTTAGCAGATGGAAACAGGGAACGGGGGTTTTATTGTGCTGAGAGAAGTGCATCTGCCAGAGAAACCAGAAATGAAATTAATAAAGTGAAGGCTAAATCATGTAAATTAAATGCTTAAAACGTTTTGGATTTTCAGTCATTAGGAGATGTATTGTTTAGACAGCTTTTTGTTTTTTTTAAAATGCAGTGAAAATAAGCTTCTTTCCTGCATGTGTGTTCCTAGAGTTTCGCCCTGGTGAGCCATGGAAAGGTTATCCAAACATCGACCCCGAGACTGACCCTTACGTCACTCCTGGCAGTGTCATAAACAATCTCTCAATTAATACTGTGCGGGAAGTTGACCACCTCAGGGACAGGAACAGTGGTATGCCTGGGGAACTGGGTGAGACCTGCCTCAGCCACACACACGCTGCTCTCGTGGAGATGTTTCTGCTTGCTCCCCTCCTGGTTTATCCCTTGTGTTTCCTCCTTGCTCCTCTCCTGGTCGTTCCCCTGTGTTTGCTCCTTGCTGCCCCCGTGGCTGTCCCTCGTGTTGTGGATTTGGGATGTGTTTGTTGCTTACTCCTCTCCCGGGGTATCCCTGCTGTTGTTCCTGTGGGGGCTGGAAGCCCATCCTTGGCTCAGCGCAGGAGCTGTCCCAGGAATGTGGGCTGTGCTCTGCATCCTGATGTCAGCAGTGCACAGCAGCAGGCTTTGGGAGCAGCAGAGCCTCGGCAGCCCAGCCGTGCCCTCCTGCTGCCACCATGTGCCCGTGGGCTGGGATGGGGACCGAGGGCTGCCTGTCCTTCCCCTGAGCGTGCAGCGGTGTTCAGGCTGGAGCACAAGCCAAGCCTGTTAATCCTGCTGCGTTTGTGACATGCTCTCTGTGTCTGACTCTTGTCTTCGTTGCAGGGTCATCCTCATCTTTGAACACCACGCTGCCTTCAACTAGTGCCTGGTCATCCATTCGTGCCTCCAACTACAATGTTTCCCTCAGCAGTACAGCACAAAGCACTTCAGGTGATGTCTGCTTGTGTTGCTCTGGTTCCTTCCACTTCACATGCTCCGGGGGGATCCTAGATGTAAATAAAAGTAGTGCTGAGGTCTCAATCAGCATGGTGACTTCACTGATTTCAAAGCAGCTATTTTGATTTTCCCCTAATTTAGCAGCTTTTCAGCAAGATGATGGTTGCAGCAACAGTGATTGTGGTTGTCTTTTGTGTCTTTTAGTAGCCAGAAACAGTGATTCCAAATCAACGTGGTCTCCTGGATCAGTCACTAACACCTCTCTGGCTCATGAGCTGTGGAAGGTCCCTTTGCCACCTAAAAGCATCACTGCTCCGTCCCGCCCCCCTCCAGGGCTGACAGGCCAGAAACCACCCCTGTCCACCTGGGATAATTCCCTTCGTCTGGGTGCAGGATGGGGAAATTCTGATGCCAGATACACCCCTGGTAAGGATGTCCCTGTGTGCCTGGAGAGGTTTGTGGTTTGTCACCAAGTCTCCTGTGCATCTGGCTGGGCAGTCTGTCCCTGTAGGCTGCCAGCTGCACCACTGGAGCTGGTGCATCTGTCTGGAGCTGGTGCATCTGTCCCAGGCTGCAGGGCTTTGTGCTGAGGGCAGCTGGCAGCAGCTCAGGTGCTGTGCGTAGCACGGGTGGCACAAGTGCTTGCTGTGTCCTCAGGGGAGCTGCCTCTCCCAGAGCTTTCCAGGCTGGACATCAGTGCAGCTGTGTGGTTAAACATTGTTCACAGAGAGGCTCATGCTGTGATGAATTAGATCATGATAGCCCAGGGAGTCATCAGGCAGGCTTCAAAATTCTTCTGAGCTTGCAGCAGGAATCAGAGCAAATACGTTGGTACTTTTGCTTCAGTTCTGATTCTGACAGCGGTGTAGCTGTTTGTGCCCCTGCTTACACGAGCCAAATGCTTCCCAAAGTAAATAAATGGAGTAGTGCTGTACCACCCCACAGTAACCTGCTAAGGGTTTGAAGTCTGGAGGTTAGTGCTGCGTGAGTTTTTATTATCAGTGAATGTTGGTGTCAGCTGCTCCACCCAACTCCCCAGTGCCAGTGTGGCAGGCACCAACTCCTGTTTTTCCTCCTTTAGGTTCAAGCTGGGGTGAGAGCAGCTCAGGGAGAATAACAAATTGGCTTGTTCTAAAAAACCTTACACCTCAGGTAAGGCTGGAGCACACAGGAGGGGGCTCTGGGCTGGGACTCAGCTCTGGGCAGGCTCAGGCTGGGGTTTGGGCAGGCTGTGCTCAGGCCGTGCTCGTGTTTCCCCCAGATCGACGGCTCAACCCTGCGTACTCTGTGCATGCAGCACGGCCCACTAATAACATTCCACCTGAACCTCCCACATGGTAATGCTTTGGTCCGTTACAGTTCAAAAGAAGAGGTAGTGAAGGCACAAAAGTCTCTGCACATGTAAGTGTTCATCTTCTTTTCACCCGAGTTTTAAGCAGCTTTACAAGTTTTACTGGTTTGAAATGCTGCGAGCGTGCAGGGGAGGATTGCCAGTGCCAGCTGGACACGCGCTGGGTTTGTGCCAGGGCTCTGGGGGCTCTCTGTAAACGTGCTCTCTCCTCCCTCTGCAGGTGTGTTTTAGGGAACACTACTATTCTTGCTGAGTTTGCCAGTGAAGAGGAGATTAGTCGCTTCTTTGCACAAGGCCAGTCCCTGACTCCGTCTCCTGGCTGGCAGT